>NC_138296.1:83345000-84007500 GCF_965601325.2 Salmo salar | reverse complement strand
TCTCTCTCCACCAGCAACCGCCTTAGCAGCTCTGACACACAAACATACAGTGCCTTCAGGATGTATTTACACCCCTTGACTCTTTCCACATTTTGTTGTGTTACAGCCTGAACTCTAAATGGATTAAATCTAGATGTATTGTCACTGGCCTACACACAATACCCCATAATGTCAAGGTTGAATTATGTTTTTATGACATTTCTACTAATGAATAAAAAAATGAAGAGCTGAAATGTATTGAGTCAATAAGTATTCAACCCCTTTGTTGTGGTCAGCATAAATACGTTCAGGAGTAGAAATGTGCTTAACAAGTCACATAAGTTGCATGGACTCACTCTGTATGCAATAACAGTGCTTAACATTATTTTTGAATGACTACACCCCTGTACCCCACACATACAGATAATTGTAAGGTCCCTCAGTGGAGCAGGGAATTTCAAACACAGATTCAACCACAAACACCAGGGAGGTTTTCCAATGACTCTCAAAGAAGGGCACCTATTGGTAGATGGGTAAAAATAAAAAGCAGACATCGAATATACCTTTGAGCATGGTGAAGTTATTAATTACACTTTGGATGGTGTATCAATACATCCACTCACTATAAA
Organism: Salmo salar; assembly: GCF_965601325.2. Lineage (NCBI taxonomy): Eukaryota > Metazoa > Chordata > Actinopteri > Salmoniformes > Salmonidae > Salmo > Salmo salar. Next base: position 84,006,892 of record NC_138296.1, on the reverse strand, counting down.
GATACAGGCGTCCTTAACTCAGTTGCCAGAGAGGAAGGAAACTGCTCAGGGATTTCAGGGAGGCCAATGGTGACTTTAAAACAGTTAGAAACTTTAATGGCTGTGACAGGAGAAAACTGAGGTTGGATCAACAACATTGTACACTGAACAAAAATACACTGCTCAAAAAAAATAAAGGGAACACTTAAACAACACAATGTAACTCCAAGTCAATCACACTTCTGTGAAATCAAACTGTCCACTTAGGAAGCAACACTGATTGACAATACATTTCACATGCTGTTGTGCAAATGGAATAGACAACAGGTGGAAATTATAGGCAATTAGCAAGACACCCCCAATAAAGGAGTGGTTCTGCAGGTGGGGACCACAGACCACTTCTCAGTTCCTATGCTTCCTGGCTGATGTTTTGGTCACTTTTGAATGCTGGCGGTGCTTTCACTCTAGTGGTAGCATGAGACGGAGTCTACAACCCACACAAGTGGCTCAGGTAGTGCAGCTCATCCAGGATGGCACATCAATGCGAGCTGTGGCAAGAAGGTTTGCTGTGTCTGTCAGCGTAGTGTCCAGAGCATGGAGGCGCTACCAGGAGACAGGCCAGTACATCAGGAGACGTGGAGGAGGCCGTAGGAGGGCAACAACACAGCAGCAGGACCGCTACCTCCGCCTTTGTGCAAGGAGGAGCAGGAGAAGCACTGCCAGAGCCCTGCAAAATGACCTCCAGCAGGCCACAAATGTGCATGTGTCTGCTCAAATGGTCAGAAACAGACTCCATGAGGGTGGTATGAGGGCCCGACGTCCACAGGTGGGGGTTGTGCTTACAGCCCAACACCGTGCAGGACTTTTGGCATTTGCCAGAGAACACCAAGATTGGCAAATTCGCCACTGGCGCTCTTCACATATGAAAGCAGGTTCACACTGAGCACGTGACAGACGTGACAGAGTCTGGAGACGCCGTGGAGAACGTTCTGCTGCCTGCAACATCCTCCAGCATGACCGTTTTGGCGGTGGGTCAGTCATGGTGTGGTGTGGCATTTCTTTGGGGGGCCGCACAGCCCTCCATGTGCTCGCCAGAGGTAGCCTGACTGCCATTTGGTACCGAGATGAGATCCTCAGACCCCTTGTGAGACCATATGCTGGTGCGGTTGGCCCTGGGTTCCTCCTAATGCAAGACAATGCTAGACCTCATGTGGCTGGAGTGTGTCAGCAGTTCCTGCAAGAGGAAGGCATTGATGCTATGGACTGGCCCGCCCGTTCCCCAGACCTGAATCCAATTGAGCACATCTGGGACATCATGTCTGGCTCCATCCACCAACGCCACGTTGCACCACAGACTGTCCAGGAGTTGGCGGATGCTTTAGTCCAGGTCTGGGAGGAGATCCCTCAGGAGACCATCCGCCACCTCATCAGGAGCATGCCCAGGCGTTGTAGGGAGGCCACACACACTACTGAGCCTCATTTTGACTTGTTTGAAGGACATTACATCAAAGTTGGATCAGCCTGTAGTGTGGTTTTCCACTTTAATTTTGAGTGTCACTCCAAATCCAGACCTCCATGGGTTGATAAATTGGTTTTCCATTGATTATTTTTGTGTGATTTTGTTGTCAGCACATTCAACTATGTAAAGAAAAAAGTATTTAATAAGATTATTTCTTTCATTCAGATCTAGGATGTGTTGTTTAAGTGTTCCCTTTATTTTTTTGAGCAGTATATAAAGGCAACATGTAGTGTTGGTCCCATATTTTATGAGCTGAAATAAAAGATCCCAGAAATGTTCCATACACAAAAAAAGCTTCTTCCTCTCACATTTTGTGCACAAATTTGTTTACATCCCTGTTTGTGAGCATTTCTCCTTTGCAAAGATAATCCATCAACCTGACAGGTCTGGCATGTCAAGAAGCTGATTAAACAGCATGATCGTTACACAGATTCTCCTTGTGCTGGGGACAATAAAAGGCCACTTTAAAATGTGCAGTTTTGTCACACAACACAATGCCACAGAGGTCTCAAGTTTAGAGGGAGCGTGCAATTGGCATGCTGACTGCAGGAATGTCCACCAGAGCTGTTCCCATGTTTCTGAGAGAAATACACTTTTTGTGCATATGGAACATTTCTGGGATCTTATATTTCAGCTCATTTCAGCTCCAACACAACATTTTTGCATAAATACTTTTGTTCAGTATACTTTAAAATCCATGCAAGACCTGAAAATGGATGTCTAGCAATGATCAACAACCAATTTGACAGAGCTTGAAGAACTTTGAAAATAATAAATGGGCAAATGTTGCACAATCCAGGTGTGGAAAGCACTTAGACTTACCCAGAATGACTCACAGCTGTAAATAGCTGCCAAAGGTGTTTATACAAAGTACTGACTCAGGGGGGTGACTAGCTATTTATGCATTTCATTTTCAATACATTTGCAAACATTTCTAAAAACATGTTTTCCCTTTGTCATTATGGGGTACTGTGTGTAGATGGATTAGAATTTCGTATTTATTTAATCAATTTCAATTCGGCTTTAACAAAGTGTGGAATAAGATGAGGGGTATGAATACTTTCTGAAGGCACTGTCCATACTGTAAGAACCTGCACGCACACTCTGTTAAGTAGAGACAAGACAAACCTACTATTATGAACCGATTGGGTTGCTATGGCCACGCAGATGCAGAGTCCTTACCGGCTGCTCCTGCTGGTGCGTTCAGACCCGGACTGAGCCCCAGTGCAGACCTGTGATGTTCCAAAAGGCTGAACAGAGCCAGGGCCATCTCCTCCCCAGCTCGCTCTGGCCTTGCATGGAGCTCCATCCCACTGTCCCGCTCCTGCCAGCTATGCTCCAAAGGGCTACCCTCAAACTGAGGCTGCTGGCCTGGGGACACAGGGCTGCTTGTGTGGCTGTTAGAGCGCTGCACTGTCTGCCTTCCACCTTCCATCTCAATCCCAGTCCCCTGCGGAGACACACTGCTCTCCACGCTAATCACAGCCTGTTCTGGGGGGACGGACAGTGTGTGTCTCCAGTTGGAAATGGGGGAGGCTCCACCCTGGCAGACGATACCCCGGGGGGCCCTGGAGGACGGTGTCCCCTGCTGCAGCAGCTGAGCCGCGGCTGGAGCCAGGTCAGAATCAGAGAGGTAAGAGGGAGGAGTTTGGAACAGATCTAAATGAGACCCTGGAGAGAGAACAAGTGAGTGGAGAAAAAGAGGGGAAGAGAGAAAGAGGGGAGGATTAGAGAAAGATGATATAGGGGAAGGAAGAGATGGAGGGAAGAGGAGAGATGAAGAGGAACAGAAAAGTGAGAGAGAACTGCTGTCCTAAGCTATTTTCTGTCTATAAAAACAATACAGAAGAAGACCACAGTTGGCTGCGCCTCTGGGAGGATGCCAGTTGGCTGCGCCTCTGGGAGGATGGCTGCTGACAGACACTGCAGAGACTGTCAACGCCTTGGCACATAGACATACTCTCATCTCTGAGTGGCCATATAGAGAGACAAACTACCTCACTGAATCTAGATGCAGCATCTCTTTCCTGCTAGCAGCCAATTGATTAACATTGGAAACCCATACACTATGTTTATTCTCTAGGGTGCATTCACACAGACAAACACACAGGTCCATAAGGATGTGTGCTTGGCCAGCCTATAGCGTCTCATGTTCCCCCTCCCTGTCCTTGCATTGGGCAGCAGAATTCTGCAGACTCCTCATTATGCTATCTGATGTGTTGCATGTGACTAGCGGTGCACACACAGTATCCAGTGAGATATTCTCACCCCAGTCTGAGTCTGTTTCCTGCATACTGAAATCAGCTAGAAAGGATAGGAACGGGTGTATAGGGGAGGGATGCGTGTCAGAAAAAGAGAAGCCGATGCAGGTAGGATGCATGACGTTCAACATCAAGCCGGCAATAACAACAGAAAAGAACTGAGAAACCCAGCTAGACAGATCGAGAAGAGGATGGATGAAGATAATTCACAAATTGTATAAGAGTACAAACAGCATGAAAGGAAATATTAAGAGACAGAAGCTCTTTCATTCACTCACACAAACACACATTGGGATGTTGGAGAAAGCAGAAAGGGGTAATGAAGTCATTTAATCAGGAACACAATGTCCTGTGTCTGTGGGAATCAGGAACAGAATGTTCTAAACAGATTTACTGTCAGAAAGTCTAATATAATGAAATGTGACAATGTGTGAGCATTCATGTGTGAGACTAATGATGTAACCGGTGTGTGTGTAGGTTCATGTAGGGAACCTGTAGGGCCATGGCCGTCCTTTCCACCGACGTTACCCATGATATAGCAGGTGCAGCGAGGAAGTAGTGTGACTGTGCTTCCCAGCAGCCCTCACTCTCCCCTCTGGTGCTCTCTCTTAGGTCCACCGCAGATTGGATAGGGCATAATACACCTGGAAGTACAGAGAAAGCTCAGACCATTAATATTTTAATAAAATACGGTTAACACTACTAAATTCCCCTTCAATAGAGTGGGTACCCTGACTACAGTGGCAAACAATGTTTTTTTTTGTTTTTCCTCAAGTGGTGGGAACAATGACTCATACTTACAATGCTGCAAGGTAATTGAGCAGGGATGACTGCTGGTATATGTGCATATCCCTGCAGGATGTTCACTATCATCATGCCTTAGCATTAGATTAATAACACAAGTAGGTGATGAGAGAGAGAAAACCTGACAGTCCCCAGGGTTTAATGTGGAATGAATAGGTTGTTAAATTGATTAGGCCAGCCTGATCAATGGAAAGGCAGCTGCTTAGTTTTCTGGACTGATGTGGGTGTGTGTTCTTGCAGAAAATAATACCTTCTGAATACTAGTGTCTAATACTTGTAAGGCATGGTAATAAGGCTACAGCAAAACTATGAACATTTACAGACATTACACAGCGGATCCTGAATAAAATAATCCCTGTGATAGACAGTATCACCAGTTACCAATGGCATAGACTCGGTTCTGTAAAGGTCGGCTAGACACTCGAGAGGGATACAATAACAAGACAAATACTATCTCGGTGTCTATTCTCTGCACAAAAATATCACCGTGCGAGCTATTGGAATCAGGCAAACACAAACACTGTATGCTCTTGTAATCAACCACCCACCTTGATATTATCCCCACGACCACGAAGCCCACTGCCCGATAAATACTGTTGTATTCTCTCTTTTCAGCTTTCCTCATCACCGCATTTTTCTCCGTCTTCAATAGTCTGCGACAGGTTTGGGAGGCTGTTTCCTGCTGTTGAAACGTTTGTAGTAGGAGAGTTACAGAATGGAGAAAGATAATTGTGGGACCTGCTTGGAAGAAACGATGCGGCAAACTGCGAGAAAGACGGACGGACGGACTGTGCTTCGCCGCGCCGTTAAACCGTTGGAGGCAAGGAAGCCAGCCTGCTGTCCTACTGCGAGAAATTGTATCCTAGAACACTGGATATATTTAACTATAAATGTGTGTATAAAAAGCTCCACGTTCAGAAGTGTTGAGCGAGGAGAATATCATGAATTTGGATTAAATTCAAGTTGAGAATGACACATGCAGATGCCTGGGATACATTCAGTAGCTACAGTGTGGGAAGTTCCGACGCAATTATCATTTGGCAGAGAAGGTAGCGTAAACCTACTTAATAGAATACATTTATTTTTCCTGAAGGAACTTCAGTTTTTCTTCAAGAGATTCTCCAAGTATTTTAGATCAACGAAGGGACCTATAGTATTCCAGAGGGGCCTACTAGAACTTTCCGGGGGTCTCTGACTATATACCTTTACTTAGCCCAACCAACCTTTGGACGGCGCTAGTATCCTTTTACGTCGTTTGTCATTGCGTCCAACAGGAATGTATGCAGCCGGCTATACAAATCAAATCAAATGTATTTATATAGCCCTTCTTACATCAGCTGATATCTCAAAGTGCTGTACAGAAACCCAGCCTAAAACCCCAAACAGCAAGCAATGCAGGTGTAGAAGCACGGTGGCTAGGAAAAACTCCCTAGAAAGGCCAAAACCTAGGAAGAAACCTAGAGAGGACCTATACACTCTTGTACCCCCGCGTCCGGCTCGTACATAAAAGTCATAAACCCCGCCTATTTCGATAATCTCTCTTCTTAATTAAAAACGGTAACTAACCCTCAACCCCAATTTCAGCCTTTGCCCTACCCCTTCAAATGTAAAAAAAAAAAAAAATGCATTCAGGTGAGATGTGGGTGGAAGAAATTGTGCAAAAATGTTCATTTTGAGGTGGGTAAATGTAGTTGAACCTCATCCCAACACTTTCCCACTAAAGCATAGTTACCAGACGTCCACTGGCATATTCTGATAATAAAATGATGTGCATCGCATGCAATTAACGCTCTGAACAGTTAACTCACAGTGATATGGCGCCGAGTTCCTGACATCTATTCCCACTTGCTGGGCGCCCCCCCCCAAAATAAAAATATTTAGCGGTATTGTGTTGGGAAGAGAAGTGCAATCATCGCCTAGGAATATTATGGGCTCAATTAAATCCAACCCGCATTGCAGTGTTTATGCAGTAGTCATTTTTTCCAATGGTCTAATTAAAGCACAGATTGGTTTTAGGTACTGTATAAAAAAAACTACTACCAGGGCGACCGTTCTCACAGGTATGTCTTCACTTTTCAGAATTAAAAACAGCGTGTTTGCACGGGATGAATATTGTAAATAAAGGGTTAAAAGAAGAAGAAAAATATTTGTTTTCATAAATTTTAACAAAAGAAGTTAAAATATGAGTACTGTCTTAAAAAAAAATAATCTACACCACCATGCTAGAGTCCACTGGCTAACGTTACTTCCTCACGTTCAGCCAATCAGGTTGTAGCAGTCTGTTTACCCCTGGCTGAACGCTGTGTGCAACATCAGGAAGTAACAGACATTCTATCAACTACCTCATCCTCATATTATTATTTTTTGTTGTTGCTCCTTTGCACCCCAGTATCCCTACTTGCACATTCATCTTCTGCACATCTATCACTCCAGTCTTTAATTACTAAATTGTAATTACTTCGCCACTACGGCCTATTTATTGCCTTACCTCCCTAATCTTACCTAATTTGCACACACTGTATATAGATTTTTTCTATTGTGTTATTGACTGTACGTTTGTTTATTCCATGTGTAACTCTGTTGTTGTTTGTGTCGCAGTTGTAAATGAGAACTTGTTCTCAACTGGCCTACCTGGTTAAATAAAGGTGAAATAAAAATTTTAAAAAAAGGTGGTGGAAAATTCTTCCTGGCGGCTCGGCGTTAAAGCTAGTTCAGGAGGAAAGCGACGCCCTTACAGCCTGAATCGAGGATGTTTTATGTACAAGCCGGTAGATGAGGAACACAATGTATAGCCGACTCAGAGAACGACAGAGGCCTCTAGTGGCCAAAAGGCAGTTTTCCCATGGGCACTGCCATTGAGGGATTCCACCATGCTTCCACCATTTTAAAGTAGTCGAATTGGTAGGAATTCCTATGGGCTGTAGCCTCAATGGCGCTGCTCATGCTGTCACAGACGATATAATAGCACAGATATAAAGATGAGTCCTCTATCTTTCTATATGAGCCGGCTGCATACATTCCAGTTGGACACAGATGACAAACAATGTAAAAGGAATACTAGCTCAATCTGCTGGCTCATTGGGCTATTCTCTACTACTGTGTAAAACTAACAAGACACACCAAGTTTAAAACGTTGAGGTAGGCCGCCGTCTACTACCAGGGGCTATTGTTAGTGTAACAGTTTTTATATGGCTTACACCGTGAAAAACAAAGGACTGAGCAGTCAAAACAATATCAACATCATTTTTTTTCACACTGAGGTTGGAATTATACTGTACAATTTTGAAAATGATAATGCCCTTTCAGTGTAAGAGCTGTTTGAAAAGACCGCCTGAAATATCAGCCTGTTTTGGTGGTATGTAGTTTGTCTGCCTGGTGACATCACAAGGCGGTAAATGAGTTAACACCAATAAGAATCATTTTATTAATCATATGCGCCGAATACAACAGGTATATTACAGTAAAATGCTTACTTATGAGCCCCTAACCAAACAATGCAGTTAAAAAAAATAAATAGGATAAGAATATGAAATAAAAAGTAACAAGTAATTAAAGAGCTGCAGTAAAATAACAATAGCGAGACTATATTCGCAGAGTACGACCTACAAATGCAGAGTACGACCCTGCCTCACACAGGAAGCGGCGCAGGTCCTAATCCAGGCACTTGTCATCTCCCGTCTGGATTACTGCAACTCGCTGTTGGCAGGGCTCGCTGCCTGTGCCATTAACCTGTTTGGGCTAGGGGGCAGTATTGAGAATTTTGGAAAAAATATGTGCCCATTTTTAACTGCCTCCTACACCAACTCAGAAGCTAGAATATGCATATTATTGTTCAGGTTTGGATAGAAAACACCCTAAAGTTTTTAAAACTGTTTGAATGGTGTCTTTGAGTATAACAGAACTCCTATGGCAGGCAAAAACCTGACAAGGTTTCATGCAGGAAGTGGCCTGTTTGACAAGGAGTCGTGCGTCTTGCATCTGTTTATTGAAGAGTAAGGATCTTAGCTGTAACGTGACAATTCCCAGGGCTCCAATAGGCTCTCAGGACCCGGGAAAATCATGAAGGTTGACGAGGAAGCCTCAGGCTGAAACAGATTATCACTTTATCCAAGTGTCCCATTAGGTGACAATGGAATGAGGCGCGTGCGCGATTAGCCCCCGTGGAGTATTTTAATTCGGCTGTTTAGTTTATTGCAGATTCCCGGTCGGAATATTATCGCTTTTCTACGAGATAAATGGCATAAAAATTGGTTTTAAACAGCGGTTGACATGCTTCGAAGTACGGTAATGGAATATTTAGACATTTTTTGTCACGCCATGCGCGCGACCGTGGATTACCATTCGTATAGTGTCTAGAACGCACGAACAAAACGACGCTATTTGGATATAACTATGGATTATTTGGGACCAAACCTACATTTGTTATTGAAGTAGAAGTCCTGGGCGTGTATTCTGACGAAGAACAGGAAAGGTAAGAACATTTTTCTTATAGGAAATGTTATTATGGTGAAGGCTAATCTTGCCGGGTGTCTAAATAGCTAGCCGTGATGCCTGGGCTATGTACTTAGAATATTGCAAAATGTGCTTCATCCGAAAAGCTATTTTAAAATCGGACATATCGAGTGCATAGAGGAGTAATGTATCTATAATTCTTAAAATAATTGTTATGCTTTTTGTGAACGTTTATCGTGAGTAATTTAGCAAACTGTTAGTAAATTCCCCGGAAGTTTGCGGGGGGTATGCTTTTTCTGAACGTCACATGCTAATGTAAAAAGCTGTTTTGATATAAATATGAACTTGATTGAACAGACATGCATGTATTGTATAACATAATGTCCTAGGTGTGTCATCTGATGAAGATCATAAAAGGTTAGTGCTGCATTTAGCTGTGGTTTGGGTTTTGGTGACATTATATGCTAGCTTGAAAAATGGGTGTCTGATTATTTCTGGCTGGGCACTCTCCTGACATCATCTAATGTTTTGCTTTCGTTGTAAAGCCTTTTTGAAATCGGACAGTGTGGTTAGATAAACGAGAGTCTTGTCTTTAAATAGCTGTAAAATAGTCATATGTTTGAGAAATTGAAGTAATAGTATTTCAAACGATTCAAAAATCGCGCCACTGGATTAGACTGGCTGTTACGTAGGTGGGACGAATTCGTCCCGCCTAGCCTATAGAGGCTAAACCCCTACAACTCATCCAGAACGCCGCAGCCCGTCTGGTGTTCAACCTTCCCAAGTTCTTTCACGTCACCCCGCTCCGCCGCACACTCCACTGGCTTCCAGTTGAAGCTTGCATCTGCTACAAGACCATGGTGCTTGCCTATGGCACCTCCGTACCTTCAGGCTCTGATCAGTCCCTACACCCAAAGAAGGGCACTGCGTTCATCCACCTCTGGCCTGCTCGCCTACCTACCTCTGCGGAAGCACAGTTCCCGCTCAGCCCAGTCAAAACTGTTCCCTGCTCTGGCACCCCAATGGTGGAACAAGCTCCCTCACGACGCCAGGACAGCGGAGTCAATCACCACCTTCCGGAGACACCTGAAACCCCACCTCTTTAAGGAATACCTGGGATAGGATTAAGTAATCCTGCTAACCCCCCCCCACCCTCCCCCCAAAAAGATATAGATGTACTATTGTAAAGTGGTTGTTCCACTGGATATCATAAGGTGAATGCACCAATTTGTAAGTCGCTCTGGATAAGAGCGTCTGCTAAATGACGTAAATGTACACTGCTCAAAAAAATAAAGGGAACACAAACAACACATCCTAGATCTGAATGAAAGAAATAATCTTATTAAATACTTTTTCCTTTACATAGTTGAATGTGCTGACAACAAAATCACACAAAAATAATCAATGGAAATCCAATTTATCAACCCATGGAGGTCTGGATTTGGAGTCACACTCAAAATTAAAGTTGAAAACCACACTACAGGCTGATCCAACTTTGATGTAATGTCCTTAAAACAAGTCAAAATGAGGCTAAGTAGTGTGTGTGGCCTCCACGTGCCTGTATGACCTCCCTACAACGCCTGGGCATGCTCCTGATGAGGTGGCGGATGGTCTCCTGAGGGATCTCCTCCCAGACCTGGACTAAAGCATCCGCCAACTCCTGGACAGTCTGTGGTGCAATGTGGCGTTGGTGGATAGAGCCAGACATGATGTCCCAGATGTGCTCAATTGGATTCAGGTCTGGGGAATGGGCGGGCCAGTCCATAGCATCAATGCCTTCCTCTTGCAGGAACTGCTGACACACTCCAGCCACATGAGGTCTAGCATTGTCTTGCATTAGGAGGAACCCAGGGCCAACCGCACCAGCATATGGTCTCACAAGGGGTCTGAGGATCTCATCTCGGTACCAAATGGCAGTCAGGCTACCTCTGGCGAGCACATGGAGGGCTGTGCGGCCCCCCAAAGAAATGCCACCCCACACCATGACTGACCCACCGCCAAAACGGTCATGCTGGAGGATGTTGCAGGCAGCAGAACGTTCTCCACGGCGTCTCCAGACTCTGTCACGTCTGTCACGTGCTCAGTGTGAACCTGCTTTCATATGTGAAGAGCGCCAGTGGCGAATTTGCCAATCTTGGTGTTCTCTGGCAAATGCCAAAAGTCCTGCACGGTGTTGGGCTGTAAGCACAACCCCCACCTGTGGACGTCGGGCCCTCATACCACCCTCATGGAGTCTGTTTCTGACCGTTTGAGCAGACACATGCACATTTGTGGCCTGCTGGAGGTCATTTTGCAGGGCTCTGGCAGTGCTTCTCCTGCTCCTCCTTGCACAAAGGCGGAGGTAGCGGTCCTGCTGCTGTGTTGTTGCCCTCCTACTGCCTCCTCCACGTCTCCTGATGTACTGGCCTGTCTCCTGGTAGCGCCTCCATGCTCTGGACACTACGCTGACAGACACAGCAAACCTTCTTGCCACAGCTCGCATTGATGTGCCATCCTGGATGAGCTGCCCTACCTGAGCCACTTGTGTGGGTTGTAGACTCCGTCTCATGCTACCACTAGAGTGAAAGCACCGCCAGCATTCAAAATTGACCAAAACATCAGCCAGGAAGCATAGGAACTGAGAAGTGGTCTGTGGTCCCCACCTGCAGAACCACTCCTTTATTGGGGGTGTCTTGCTAATTGCTTATAATTTCCACCTGTTGTCTATTCCATTTGCACAACAGCATGTGAAATGTATTGTCAATCAGTGTTGCTTCCTAAGTGGACAGTTTGATTTCACAGAAGTGTTATTGACTTGGAGTTACATTGTGTTGTTTAAGTGTTCCCTTTATTTTCTTGAGCAGTGTATATACAGGGGATACCGGTACAGAATCAATGTGTGGGGGCACCGGTTATTTGAGGTAATATGTACATGTTGGTAAAGTTATTAAAGTGACTATGCAAAGATGATAACAACAAAGAGTAGCAGCGTGTAAAAGGGGGGGGGGGGGGGCAATGCAAAAAGTCTGGATAGCCATTTGATTAGGTCTTCAGGAGTCTTATGGCTTGGGGGTAGAAGCTGTTTAGAAGCCTCTTGGACCTAGACTTGGTGCTCCGATACCGCTTGCCGAGCGGTAGCAGAGAGAACAGTCTATGACTAGGGTGGCTGGAGTCATTGACAATTTGGGGAGTGCTCGGTCCTCTTTTTTCCTGTAGTCCACAATCATCTGCTTTGTCTAGATCACGTTGAGGGAGAGTTTGTTGTCCTGGCACCACACGGCCAGATCTCTGACCTCCTCCCTATAGGCTGTCTCGTCGTTATTTTCGTCGTTTTTTTTTTGTGACTTCCGGTTTGGAGCGAGCAGTCGCACCACGCTTCGCTCCACAGGTAATATTACACTTCGCTACATTACAACGGCTTGATTTGTTTGATCTGAGCAATTCTTCTTAGCTAGCTACATAGCCGTCTTTGTATCAAAGATAATTGTGTAGTTTAGAGTAACTGAGTAATTATCGAGGCTAGCTATCTTCGTCCTCCTAACGTAGTCAACACTGCTAGCTGCTAGCTAGCTAGTCATCACTGTTAGCTAGCCAACTTCTACCGACTAGCAGCACCGCAGAAACTATTACATTACAACGCAACGACTTGATTAGTGTGGTGTTAGTGTTAGTTAGCCAGCTACATATTTGTCTTTGCTGTCTCTGTATCTAAGATAATTGTGTAGTTTGAGTTTGAGTATTATCGAGGTGTGCTAGCCAGCCGCGACGCGGCGCCAGACTTACTCAACACACCTAGTCATCATTAACCCACTGCCAGCTAGCCAACCGTTACCGACTAGCAGCGCTAGCAGCGCTGTAGTTACTAATACTTTACAACGGAACGATTTGACTAGTGCAGTGTTACCTAGCTAGCTACCTAGTTGTCTTTGTCATAGCTTGATAATTGTTAATTGATAATTGTTAGCTAGCCAGCCATCGAGGTTAGCTAGCCAGCTATTTCCGTCCCCCGCGACGCCATTTTTTCTAACCTAGCCAACTATTACCGACGAGCAGCATTGTTGAAACTAAATACACTACAAGGAACGTCTTGATTAGTGTTATGTTAGCTAGCTAGCTACAAAGTTGCTTGTATCATGACAAGGTGTAGTACTGAAACTACCGAGGTTACCTAGCCAGCTACACGTTCAAAGTCAACAACGCAGCCACTGCTAGCTAGCCTATTCCACCAGCCAGCAGTACTGTATCATTTTAGTCAATAACATTTTTGCAACGTAAGCTTAACTTCCTGAACATTCGAGACGTGTAGTCCACTTGTCACTCCAATCTCATTTGCATTAGCGTAGCCTCTTCTGTAGCTTGTCTACTTTGTGTCTGCCTATCCCTGTTCTCTCTCCTCTGCACAGGCCATACAAACGCTCCACACCGCGTGGCCGCTGCCACTCTAACCTGGTGGTCCCAGCGCGCACGACCCACGTGGAGTTCCAGGTCTCCGGCAGCCTCTGGAACTGCCGGTCTGCGGCCAACAAGGCTGAGTTCATCTCAGCCTATGCTACCCTCCAGTCCCTAGACTTCCTGGCGCTGACGGAAACATGGATCACCACAGATAACACTGCTACTCCTACTGCTCTCTCCTCGTCTGACTACGTGTTCCCTAGAGCATCGAGCCAGCGGGGTGGTGGCACTGGAATCCTCATCTCTCCCAAGTGGACATTCTCTCTTTCTCCCCTGACCCATCTGTCGATCTCCTCATTTGAATTCCATGCTGTCACAGTTACCAGCCCTTTCAAGCTTAACATCCTTATCATTTATCGCCCTCCAGGTTCCCTTGGAGAGTTCATCAATGAGCTTGACGCCTTGATAAGTTCCTTTCCTGAGGATGGCTCACCTCTCACAGTTCTGGGTGACTTTAACCTCCCCACGTCTACCTTCGACTCATTCCTCTCTGCCTCCTTCTTTCCACTCCTCTCCTCTTTCGACCTCACCCTCTCACCTTCCCCCCCTACTCACAAGGCAGGCAATACGCTTGACCTCATCTTTACTAGATGCTGTTCTTCCACTAATCTCATTGCAACTCCCCTCCAAGTCTCCGACCACTACCTTGTATCCTTTTCCCTCTCGCTCTCATCCAACACTTCTCACTCTCCCCCTACTCGGATGGTATTGCGCCGTCCCAACCTTCGCTCTCTCTCTCCCGCTACTCTCTCCTCTTCCATCCTATCATCTCTTCCCTCTGCTCAAACCTTCTCCAACCTATCTCCTGATTCTGCCTCCTCAACCCTCCTCTCCTCCCTCTCTGCATCCTTTGATTTCCTCTGTCCCCTATCCTCCCGGCCGGCTCGGTCCTCCCCTCCTGCTCCGTGGCTCGACGACTCACTGCGAGCTCACAGAACAGGGCTCCGGGCAGCCGAGCGGAAATGGAGGAAAACTCGCCTCCCTGCGGACCTGGCATCCTTTCACTCCCTCCTCTCTACATTTTCCTCTTCTGTCTCTGCTGCTAAAGCCACTTTCTACCACTCTAAACTCCAAGCATCTGCCTCCAACCCTAGGAAGCTCTTTGCTACCTTCTCCTCCCTCCTGAATCCTCCTCCCCCTCCCCCCCCTCTGCGGATGACTTCGTCAACCATTTTGAAAAGAAGGTTGACGACATCCGATCCTCGTTTGCTAAGTCAAACGACACTGCTGGTCCTGCTCACACTGCCCTTCCCTGTGCTTTGACCTCTTTCTCCCCTCTCTCTCCAGATGAAATCTCGCGTCTTGTGCCGGCCGGCCGCCCAACAACCTGCCCACTTGACCCTATCCCCTCCTCTCTTCTCCAGACCATTTCCGGAGACCTTCTCCCCTACCTCACCTCGCTCATCAACGCATCCTTGACCGCTGGCTACGTCCCTTCCGTCTTCAAGAGAGCGAGAGTTGCACCCCTTCTGAAAAAACCTACACTCGATCCCTCCGATGTCAACAACTACAGACCAGTATCCCTTCTTTCCTTTCTCTCCAAAACTCTTGAACGCGCCGTCCTTGGCCAGCTCTCTTGCTATCTCTCTCAGAATGACCTTCTTGATCCTAATCAGTCAGGTTTCAAGACTGGGCATTCAACTGAGACTGCTCTTCTCTGTGTCACGGAGGCTCTCCGCACTGCTAAAGCTAACTCTCTCTCCTCTGCTCTCATCCTTCTAGACCTATCTGCTGCCTTTGATACCGTGAACCATCAGATCCTCCTCTCCACCCTCTCCGAGCTGGGCATCTCCGGCACCGCGCACGCTTGGATTGCGTCCTACCTGACAGGTCGCTCCTACCAGGTGGCGTGGCGAGAATCTGTCTCCGCACCACGTGCTCTCACCACTGGTGTCACCCAGGGCTCTGTTCTTGGCCCACTCCTATTCTCGCTATACACCAAGTCACTTGGATCTGTCATATCCTCACATGGTCTCTCATATCATTGCTATGCAGATGACACACAATTAATCTTCTCCTTTCCCCCTTCTGACAACCAGGTGGCGAATCGCATCTCTGCATGTCTGGCAGACATATCAGTGTGGATGACGGATCACCACCTCAAGCTGAACCTCGGCAAGACGGAGCTGCTCTTCCTCCCGGGGAAGGACTGCCCGTTCCATGATCTCGCCATCACGGTTGACAACTCCCTTGTGTCCTCCTCCCAGAGTGCTAAGAGCCTTGGCGTGACCCTGGACAACACCCTGTCGTTCTCCACCAACATCAAGGCGGTGACCCGATCCTGTAGGTTCATGCTCTACAACATTCGCAGAGTACGACCCTGCCTCACACAGGAAGCGGCGCAGGTCCTAATCCAGGCACTTGTCATCTCCCGTCTGGATTATTGCAACTCGCTGTTGGCTGGGCTCCCTGCCTGTGCCATTAAACCCCTACAACTCATCCAGAACGCCGCAGCCCGTCTGGTGTTCAACCTTCCCAAGTTCTCTCACGTCACCCCGCTCCTCCGCTCTCTCCACTGGCTTCCAGTCGAAGCTCGCATCCGCTACAAGACCATGGTGCTTGCCTACGGAGCTGTGAGGGGAACTGCACCTCTGTACCTTCAGGCTCTGATCAGGCCCTACACCCAAACAAGGGCACTCCGTTCATCCACCTCTGGCCTGCTCGCCTCCCTACCTCTGAGGAAGCACAGTTCCCGCTCAGCCCAGTCAAAACTGTTCGCTGCTCTGGCACCCCAATGGTGGAACAAGCTCCCTCACGACGCCAGGACAGCGGAGTCAATCACCACCTTCCGGAGACACCTGAAACCCCACCTCTTCAAGGAATACCTGGGATAGGATAAAGTAATCCTTCTAACCCCCCCCTTAAAAGATTTAGATGCACTATTGTAAAGTGGTTGTTCCACTGGATATTATAGGTGAATGCACCAATTTGTAAGTCGCTCTGGATAAGAGCGTCTGCTAAATGACTAAAATGTAAAAAAAAAATGTAAAATGTTATCCGTGATCAGCCTTAATGATGGTGTTGGAGTCGTGCAGTCATGAGTGAACAGGGAGTACAGGAGGTGACTGAGCATGCACCCCTAAGGGGCCCGTGTTGGGGATCAGCGTGGCGGATGTATTGTTACCTATCCTTACCACCTGGGGGCGGCCCGTCAGGATGTCCAGGATCCAGTTGCAGAGGAAGGTGTTTAGTCCCAGGGTCCTTAGCTTATTGATGAGCTTTGAGGGCACTGTGGTGTTGAACGCTGAGCTGTAGTCAATGAATCGCATTCCCACATAGGTGTTCCTTTTGTCCAGGTGGGAAAGGGCAGTGTGGAGTGTAATAGAGATTGCATCATCTGTGGATCTGTTGGGGCGGTATACAAATTGGAGTGGGTCTAGGGTTTCTGGGATAATGGTGTTGATGTGAGCCATGACCAGCCTTTCAAAGCACTTCATGGTTACAGACGTGAGTGCTACGGGTCGGTAGCCGTTTAGGCAGGTTACCTTAGTGTTCTTGGGCACAGGCACTATGGTGGTCTGCTTAAAACATGTTGGTATTACAGACTCGGACAGGGAGAGGTTGAAAATGTCAGTGAAATTGCCAGTTGGTAAGCGCATGCTCATAGTACACGTACTGGTAATCCGTCTGGCCCTGCGGCCTTGTGAATGTTGACCTGTATAAAGGTCTTACATCGGCTGCGGAGAGTGTGATCACGCAGTCTTCCAGAACAGCTGGTGCTCTCATGCATGTTTCAGTGTTATTTGCCTCGAAGCGAGCATAGAAGTAGTTTAGCTTGTCTGGTAGGCTCGTGTCACTGGGCAGCTCGTGGCTCTGCTTCTCTTTGTAGTCTAATGATTTGCAAGCTCTGCCACATCCAACAAGCATCAGAGCCGGTGTAGTACGATTCCATCTTAGTCCTGTATTGATGCTTTGCCTGTTTGATGGTTCGTCGGAGGGCATAGCAGGATTTCTTATAGCTTCCGGGTTAGAGTCCCGCTCCTTGAATGCGGCAGCTCTACCCTTTAGCTCAGTGAGGATGTTGCCTGTAATCCATGGCTTCTGGTTGGGGTATGTACATACGGTCACTGTGGGGACGACATCATCAATGCACTTATTGATAAAGCCAATGATTGATGTCGTGTACTCCTCAATGCCATCAGAGGAATCCTGGAACATATTCCAGTCTGTGCTAGCAAAACAGTCCTGTAGCTTAGCATCTGTTTCATCTGACCACTTTTTTAAAATTGATCTAGTCACTGGTGCTTCCTGCTTGAAGGAATCAGGAGCATAGAATTATGGTCAGATTTGCCAAATGGAGGGTGAGGGAGAGCTTTGTATGAGTCTGTGTGTGGAGTAAAGGTGGTCCAGAGTTTTTTTCTCCTCTGTTTGCACATTTAACATGTGGATAGAAATTTTGTAAAACGGATTTAAGTTTCCCTGCATTATAGTCCCCGGCTACTAGGAGAACCGCCTCTGGGTGAGCGTTTTCTTGTTTGCTTATGGTGGAATACAGCGCATTCAATGCGGTCTAAGTGCCAGCCTCTGACTGTGGTGGTATGTAAACATCTACAAAAAAAATACAGATGAAAACTAAGATATTACAGTTTTGAATGTCCCATTTGTAGTTTAATCTTCCGCATAGTTCATCTATTTTATTGTCCAAAGATTGCACGTTTGCTAGCAGAATGGAAGGAAGTGGGGGTTTATTTGATCGCCTACGAATTCTCAGAAGGCAGCCCGGACCCTTTTTCATCGCCTCCTCTTCACGCAAATCACGGGGATCTGGTCATTTCCCAGAGAAAGCAGTATATCGTTTGTGTCGGCATCGTCAGACTCGTTAAAGGAAAAAAAATGATTCTGCCAGTCCGTGGTGAGTAATCGCTGTCCTGATGTCCAGAAGTTATTTTCAGTCATAAGAGACGGTAGCGCCAACATTATGTACAAAATAAGTTTAAAAAAGAAGTTAACCTCTCTAGGGTATGTGGGACGAAATCGTCCCACCTACTCAACAGCCAGTGGAATCCCGTGGTGCGATATTCAAATACCTTAGAAATGCTATTACTTCAATTTCTCAAACATATGACTATTTTACACCATTTTAAAGACAAGACTCTCGTTAATCTAACCACACTGTCCGATTTCAAAAAGGCTTTACAACGAAAGCAAAACATTAGATTATGTCAGCAGAGTACCCAGCCAGAAATAATCAGACACCCATTTTTCAAGCTAGCATATAATGTCACATAAACCCAAACCACAGCTAAATGCAGCACTAACCTTTGATCTTCATCAGATGACACTCCTAGGACATTATGTTATACAATACATGCATGTTTTGTTCAATCAAGTTCATATTTATATCAAAAACCAGCTTTTTACATTAGCATGTGACGTTCAGAACTAGCATACCCACCGCAAACTTCCAGTGAATTTACTAAATTACTCACGCTAAACGTTCACAAAAAAAACAAATTATTTTAAGAATTATAGATACAGAACTCCTTTATGCAATCGCGGTGTCCGATTTTAAAATAGCTTTTCTGCAAAAGCACATTTTGCAATATTCTGAGTAGATAGCTCGCCATCACGGGCTAGCTATTTTGACACCCACCAAGTTTGGCCCTCACCAAACTCAGATTTACTATAAGAAAAATTGGATTACCTTTGCTGTTCTTCGTCAGAATGCACTCCCAGGACTTCTACTTCAATAACAAATGTTGGTTTGGTTCAAAATAATCCATAGTTATGTTCAAATGTCCTCTGTTTTGTTCGTGCGTTCAAGACACTATCCGAAGGGTGACGCGCCCGACGCGTTTCGTGACAAAAAAATTATAAATATTCCATTACCGTACTTCGAAGCATGTCAAACGCTGTTTAAAATCAATTTTTATGCGATTTTTCTCGTAAAAAAGCGATAATATTCCGACCGGGAAACCCTGTTTTCGTTCAAAGACGAAAAAATTAAAACATGGAGTCATCTCGTGCACGCGCCCCCAGTCTCATTGTTCTCTGATCGACCACTATCCAAATGCGCTACTGTTTTTCAGCCATGGCCTGCAAAGTCATCATTCAACGTTCTGCCGCCTTCTGAGAGCCTATGGGAGCCGTAGGAAGTGTCACGTTACAGCAGAGATCCTCAGTTTTCAATAAAGAGAGTGTAGAAGGCCAAGAAATGGTCAGAGAGGGCATTTCCTGTAAGGAATCTTCTCAGGTTTTTGCCTGCCATATGAGTTCTGTTATACTCACAGACACCATTCAAACAGTTTTAGAAACTTTAGGGTGTTTTCTATCCAAATCAAACAATTATATGCATATTCTAGTTTCTGGGCAGTAGTAATAACCAGATTAAATCGGGTACGTTTTTTATCCGGCCGTGCAAATACTGCCCCCTACCCTAGAGGTTAAACGCAAATAAACAAGAAAAAAAATATAGAAATCGGTTGGGGGCACGTAAAATGGGTTCCAAGGGTTCCAACCCGCTCTGCCAATAACAGATCGTTATCAATTTTGCCTTCCCCACTCCCAGCAAAATTATTTGAGAAATTGCTCTTTGCCAGTGGTGGAAAAAGTACCCAATTGTCATACTTGAGTCAAAGTAAAGATACCTTAATAAAAAATTACTCAAATAAAAGTGAAAGTCACCCAGTAAAATACTACTTTAATATTTCTAATCAAGTATTTGGTTTTAAATATACTTAAGTATCAAAAATAAATGTAACTGCTAAAATATACTTAAGTATTGAAAGTAAATGTGTAAATCATTTCAAATTCCCTATATTAAACAAATCAGATGGCACCATTTTTTATTTACAGATAACCAGGGGCACACATCATTTACAAACGAAGCATGCCTTTAGTTAGTTCGCAAGATCAAAAGGCAATATGGATGACCAGTGATGTTCTCTTGATAAGTGTGTGAACTGGACCATTTATGTCATGCTAGCCATTCAAAATGCAACGAGTACTTTTGAGTTTCAGTTATACTTAAACTACATATTTAATAATAAGAGCTTTGCAATAGCACGTTGACTTTCAATGATGCGCTAATCTCTAATGAACCATTGAAAGTGTCAACACAAAAGTACAAAGATCTTTTATAGCCAAGATACACCCCTCTCAAAGTACATGACGAACCACAGATACATAGAATGGGTCACAAGGTTAAGTTTTGTATGAAAGATATCTATAAAACATAGCAGACAGCAACTGCTGTGTCAACAGTTGTCATTGTATAGACCAGTGTCTGGTCCTCCTACTCCAAACTGGAACCTTCTCTCCCTGGTATGGTATAGAACAGAACCATTAGCTCCATGTTATCTGGAATGCCCTTTAGGCTTTATTACCCAAAGACATCGTAAATCTCCTCTGTCAGTGCTATCTCATAGAGGCCCATCCTCAGTAGAACACACACACAATAGTTAACAGAATACTCTATTCTGTCGAATATTACAACCATTATAACACAATACAAGCATTATAACATAATCTTGCAATTTTCCACAACATAAGGTACAGACACCCCAAAACTACTTAAGTAGTACTTTAAAGTATTTCTACTTAAGTACTTTACGTCACTGCTCTTTGCTTAGACGCTGTTTATTTTTTAATGAAAACATTCAAATAGAAACAATCACAGCAATGCCTTTCCTGCAGTCAAATGACCAAATTGCCCTCATGGGTGGAATGTTATTAATATTTTTCTTAAACGTTTTTTTTTTACACGTAGAATATCCAGTGTGGCTTTGCCAAACAGTTGTTATATTTCAGTCTTCTATGATGCATGTCTGACATGGCACAGGTGTCTTTATTTTAAAGCCCATAACCATATGTGTGAGGTGTAGACTTTTGTTTCACAGTAGATTTGTTTAAGACTACCAAGATCCACTCTTTGACCCCGATTTAGCCTACTGCTGTAAAAGGTCAATTGTTAACCAGAAATAAGACATTGAGATAAACACCTTCAGTAACTTAAACACCTTCAGTAACTTAAACACCTTCAGTAACTTAAAGTTTGCTGGATCAAATCCCTGAGCTGACAAGGTAAAAATCTGTTGTTCTGACCCTGAACAAGGCAGTTAACCCACTGTTCCCCGGTAGGCCGTCATTGTAAATAAGAGTTTGTTCTTAACTGACTTGCCTAGTTAAAATATATATTTATATAAATATAAAAAATAAACACCATTTCCCTCCAGGGGTACCAACCTTTACAACCTAGAAAAAGAGGCATAGCATTTATAGGATGTTTTACAGTACACTGCTGCTGCTCTTCAAGCCAAACTCAGTTTCAAGTCTCCATGATGTGTAACTGTCTCATTTCATGGACAATTTTCATTACATTGATCACTTTATTACATAATTATTTCAGCTCAAAAAGTGTGTAAAAGATATAAAACAAACAAGTAGTATTTCAGACAGGAAAGAACTCAGAGGTTGATGTTGCATAAGATTTTGAATGGTTCCGGGTGTCATTTTTACAACGGGCACTTAAAAACCTAGCTACAACAGGTCCACATCCAGGTAC
Organism: Salmo salar; assembly: GCF_965601325.2. Classification (NCBI taxonomy): domain Eukaryota; kingdom Metazoa; phylum Chordata; class Actinopteri; order Salmoniformes; family Salmonidae; genus Salmo; species Salmo salar. Next base: position 83,984,943 of record NC_138296.1, on the reverse strand, counting down.
ACTTCTCCTACAGGTAGTGTGTACACAGGTAATAGGTCATCAAGGCACTGTGAGAACATTGCTATGGTGGGTTGCTGGATGTGACCAAATTCCACCCTGGAACATGGTACATTGACAGGATAATATGGTGGTAATAGACATACACGGAAGAGGGTGTAAGTGACTGATTAACCAAAATACCATTTGTAAATATCGTGAACAACCCTGTACTCCTTATGTTTTCCTACATGGTCACAGGCATAACAAATAGCTTGGATGAACTCTTGACTCAGTTGAACCAGATGTCGCTGAGCAGAAAAGTGTTCATGCCACTGAAAGTAGCGCAGATATGCCTCATCATCCTTGTCCAACTTCAGCAGGAATTCAGCCAGGGCTTTTGCATTGGGAAAGTCATTGACATGGATGAAGGAATCTCCCGGGACAAAGTCCTCATAGTTCTGTCTCGGTGGGCCCAATACTACTGGCACAGTTCCTGCCGCAAGTGGTCCGTTTAGCTTCTCAGTGATGTAGTCTCTGTGGACTGAGTTCTCAAAGGAGAGGTAGAACTTACAGCTGGAGAGTGTTGAGTAGTAGTCCTCATATCTCAAGAATCTTGCAAAGGCTTTTCCAAAGAGATCCACCTTAATATGTTTGACAAGTTCTCTGTAATAGTTAGCCCTTACTGCTGTTCCAGTTTCAGGGTTATTGTTACTCACAATCCAGCAAACTAATTTATCCTTCCTGGGCAGCACAAAGTCCTCACCCAGGCCTTTCCTTGCAGTTAAGCGCCAACGTACAGGGATGTCTGCGTCTTCCCTATAACTCAAGGTCAAGTTGAAAAGGTTCTCTAGACCAGGTATCCTAATTGTGTTTGTAGGTGATTCCACATGGTACCAGATCCACTTCTGGAATGGTGGTCGAGGTGATGGAGGCAAGTTGGATAAATCATGTTTGATGGATTTGTGAAAGATGAGCACCCCGTCTGCCTTGTTGTACAGAGACCGGTCATCTGTCAGTTGGCAGCCATCAATGTTGAAGAAAGTGGTGCAATCGCTAAAATCAAACCTGCGGTTTTCAGGCCAGAACCACAACAGCATGATGGGCTTGTCTGGTTCTGGCTGCTTCTTAGACAAGGAGCTGTTCTCAGGTGGCTTTGAGTAATGACGTGGCAAAGCAGGTTGGGGAGGGCAGATCTGAGATGGAGCTGATTGATAGTACATTACAAACAGCGTCAGAAATCCTCCTAGACCAAGGATCCCCACCAAGATGATACGCAAAGGTCCAGTAAGGAATGTACTAGACAGCATTTTGGCTCCTGTAAAGAGCAAAAGAGAAACATTATTACATTCACACAAAGAAATGCAACTAAATTAAGAAGTTTAACTTATTAAACAGCTTATTAAACAGCTTGTGTGTACAGACAAAGTAAAAGAAAATAAGCTGGTGCAGATTAAACACATATATTATATTTAACATTTAATATATTTGCCCTCATCCTGTGCCCGAAAGACAACTCTCTCATAAAAGCGATAAAGAGCTAATACCCAGGAGCGGCAGGTAGCCTAACGGTTAGAGGCAATCCTGGACCAATTCCGTGTCTGACGGTTAAAATCTGGCAGTAAGTGAGCTGGCAACCGGAGGATTGCTGGTATCAAATCCTAGATGCCATTGCCTGCCGTTGTGCCCGTAAGCAAGGCACTTAACCCCCCATGACAACAACTCCCCAGGCACCCAGTGTGGCAGCCCCCCCCACACCTCTCCAAAACACACACACATATTTTGGAGGGGTTAGGTTAAAAGTGGAGGTCAAATTTCAGTTGGACCTTGTGTGCAATTCATCAATAAAGTGATCTTAATATGGCAAAAAAAGTAATAACTATTCAGTCAAATTCTGATTGGAAATAGAAACGACAAAGAAATGTCTACCTGGCTACCTCAGGATTTTGTTCAAGTTTATTTCAGCACAACCTGTTGGAAATATATTCATATTTTTTTGACAATGGTGAGTGAGGTATACTTTAAAACAAGTGATCTCATACCCTCTTACTTTACCAACCTAGGCCCGGTTTTAGGTCACATTGATATTTTCTTTTGCTGAAAAGTATTCTAGAATATAGGCTAAAGAGCTCATTGTAGCTCTTAAATGATCTATGGCTATCCAAAAAAATAATAATGTTGTGTAGCCTATTATGCATTTAAGTGTTTATATTATACTGTATGTTTGCCATGTGTTACATATTCTGTGTTCTCTCATACTCAAACATTGCATACACAATAGTATGTAAAATTGTGCATAATTCAGTGCATGTAAACTTTGACCAAAAACAAGTAAAGCCGAAGTCGCTCATTCCCTCTTTTGCTATAGAAAATATCAATGTGACCTAAAAATAGGTTATGACGACAATGGTTTTCGCAATTGCTCAAATCCTTGTAGCCTAATGAAAGGCAGGAATTAAGCGTCAAGTAGGCCTACAGATTCTACAATTAAAATAATGAACCATGAAGTAGCAAGTGAAGTGACGTTGCCATAGATCTAATATGTTGACCTGTAGATGATTGGTTAGGCTACTGTGAAATGTGTGGGCTTTTAGATAATAGTAGATTATAGCTGGCCTAATAAATACGAATATTGAAGCAACTGATGTAGCCTAATGGCTTAATACTAGGTAGGTCTATCGATTGCACATACATGAGAAAGTGATGTCAATATTTAGCCTAATAATCTATCATATAATTCATACATCTTGGTTTTAATTTGTTTTTTTAAAAGCATCCTTGCTTCGCTTGTTTATAACATTGCAAACTTTTTAGGCTTTATATTCAACAATGAAGTTTTCAGAGGTCAGAGACAGATAAACATCTTCATTCTATGTTTAGCAGAGGTGTGTGTGTGTGTGTGTGTGTGTGTAAAGTGACACAGGAGGGCAAACAGTGGTATAAGACACTTACACCTCGATCACACCGACAGTGTTCTTTCACAAAACGGTTGGCAGATATCTGGATATTTGTGCAACAATAGTTCAACATTCACCTTCTTATACCACTTCTGTCAAGCATACAGTTGAGGCATGTTCGATAAATCCAATGTATGCACCACACAGAACGCACTGCAACTGCCTCTGCAATGCTGCAAGGCAAAAGCAGCGTTTCATTGGAAATGAATGTACTTCTGGTGGACCAAAATTCAATTTTCACTGTCGGTGTAATTGAGGCGTTAGCTGTTCTACAAGTGGTCTGAGGCAGGAGTTAGATTATGAGCGATTTCAAGTGCAACGTTAATAAAAGGCTGTTTTGGGAAATGGCTTGGGAATTTAAAGATGCTCTTACGAAGGTTCTAACGATGAACTTAGCCTTAAGATGTTTTTGGGAAACCAGGCCCTGGTCTGCGTTCAGTAAAAACAGAAACTGTGATTTACTGAATGACCAGTTGTGCTCAAAATGCACCGCTGCCCTTTAAATATGTCCCTCATTGATTAAAGCCACAACCACCAAACATTACAGAAGAGTATAAGGGCCAAGTGAATAAATGTTTTTTTGTGAATAGTGGCAATATTGAGCAGTGGCAATATCTATTTTTTGAGACGAAAGTAAACATTTTTATAATAAAGTGTCAGTTATACAGTATTTCAATATTAATGTAGGGGATATGGTTAAGGGAACGTCTCCATGGCTCCCTGTTGCTGTGCGTGCCACCATTGAAATGCCCGAGTTAGATGACCTGGTGAAACTATACTTTAGAATTGGCTTTAGTAAGGAATTCCTTGATCTTTTAGCACATAATATTATAAGTATTAGGACCTGGAAAATATTGTCACAGATTGTTTTCAGAACGAGGAACTGTGGTCACATACTTTTGGTTATGTAGTGTATGTGGACACCTGCCCGTCAAACATCTCATTCCAAAATCATGGGCATTAATATGGAGTTGGTGGCCCCTTTGCTGCTGTAACAGCCTCCACTCTTCTGGGAAGGCTTTCCACTAGATGTTGGAACCTTGCTGCGGGGACTTGCTTCCATTCAGCCACAAGAGCATTAATGAGGTCGGGCGATTAGGCCTGGTTTGCAGTCTGCATTCCAATTCATCCCAAAGGTGTTCAAATGGGCTTGAGGGCAGTGCTCGGGGCAGGCCAGTCAAGTTCTTCCACACCAATCTCGACAAACCATTTCTGTATGGGCCTCGCTTTGTGCACAGGGGCATTGTCATCTTGAGACAGGAAAGGGCATTCCCCAAACTGTTGCCACAAAGTTAGAAGCACAGAATCATCTCAAATGTCTCTGTATGCTGTAGTGTAAAGAGATTTCCCGTCACTGGAACTAAGGGGCCTAGCCCAAAACATGAAAAACAGCCCCAGACCATTACTCCTCCACCAAACTTTAAAATTGGCACTATGCACCCAGATGCGTCCGTCAGACTGCCAGATGGTGAAGCTTGAGTTATCACTCAGAATGTGTTTCCACTGCTCCAGAGTCCAATGGCGGTGAGCTTTACACCAATCCAGCCAACGCTTGGCATTGCTTCAAGATGGCCTTAGTGATTTATGGAGGTTTGGAAAAAAAATAAAAAAAGTCAAGGCCATCAGTCCCTGTACCTAAGAAAGCAAAGGTAATTGAAATAAATGACTATCGCCCCGTAGCACTCACATCTCATCATAAAGTGCTTTGAGAGACTAGTCAAGGATCATATCACCGCCACCTTATCTGCCACCCTAGACCCACTTCAATTTGCTTACCGCCCCAATAGATCCAGACACCATGCAACCTCCACCACACTGCCCTGTCCCATCTGGACAAGAGCCATACCTATGAAATATAAGTGTTTATTGACTATAGCTCAGCATTCAACACCATAGTACCCTCCAAGCTCGAGGCCCTGGGTCTGAACCTCACCCTGTGCAACTGGGTCCTGGACTTCCTGACGGTCACCCCCAGATGGTGAAGGTAGGAAACAACAGCTCTTCGCTGATCCTAAACACTGGGGCCCCACAAGCGCGTGTGCTCAGCCCCCTTCTGTACTCCCTGTTCACCCATGTCTGCATGGCCATGCACGTCTCCAACTCAATCATCAAGTTTGCAGATGGCACTACAGTAGTAGGCTTGATTACCAACAACGATGAGGCAGCCTACAGGGAGGAGGTGAGGGCTCTGGGAGTGTGGTGTCAGGAAAATAACCTCTCACTCAACATCAACAAAACAAAGGAGCTGATCGTGGACTTCAGGAAACAGCAGAGGGAGCACCCCCCATCCACATCGATGGGACCGCAGTGGAGAAGGTGGAAAGCTTCAAGTTCCATGGTGTACACATCACTGAAACTGAAATGGTCCACCCACAGAGACAGTGTGGTGAAGAAGGTGCAACAGCAGAGGGTGGAGCAGTCTGCCCAACATATTACCAGGGGGGAAACTTTCCGCCCTCCTGGACACCTACAGCACCCGATGCCATAGGAAGGCCAAAAAGATCATCAACCACCCGAGCCACTGCCTGTTCACCCCGCTATCATCCAGAAGGTTGAGGTCAGTACAGGCGCATCAAAGCTGGGACTGAGAGACTGAAAAACAGCTTCTATCACAAGGCCATCAGACTGCTAAACAGCCATCACTAGCATATCAAAGGTAGCTAGCTATAGACATAGATTAGGAATCACTGGCCAATTTTAGAAATGGATCACTAGCCACTTTAATAAGGTTCCGTATCTAGTATTACTCATGTCATACAGTTGAAGTCGGAAGTTTACATACACCTTAGCCAAATACATTTAAACTCAGTTTCACAATTCCTGACATTTAATCCTAGCAATAATTCCCTGACTTAGGTCAGTTAGGATCACCACTTTATTTTAAGAATGTGAAATGTCAGAATAATAGTACAGAGAATGATTTATTTCAGCTTTTATTTCTTTCGTCACATTCTCAGTGGGTCAGAAGTTTACATACACTCAATTTGTATTTGGTAGCATTGCCTTGAAATTGTTAAACTTGGGTCAAATGTTACGGGTAGCCTTCCACAATAAGTTGGGTGAATTTTGTCCCATTCCTCCTGACAGAGCTGGTTTAACAGAGTCAGGCCTGTAGGCCTCCTTGCTCGCACAGACTTTTTCAGTTCTGCCCACACATTTTCTACAGGATTGAGGTCAGGCCTTTGTGATGGCCACTCCAATACCTTGACTTTGTTGTCCTTAAGCCATTTTTCCACAACTTTGGAAGTATGCTTGGGGTCATTGTCCATTTGGAAGACCCATTTGCGACCAAGCTTTAACTTCCTGACTGATGTCTTGAGATGTTGCTTCAATATATCCACATCGTTTTCCTTCCTCGTGATGCCATCTATTTTGTGAAATGCACCAGTCCCTCCAGCAGCAAAGCACCCCCACAACATGATGCGGTTACCCGCATGCTTCACGGTTGGGATGCTGTTCTTCGGCTTGCAAGCATCCCCCTTTTTCCTCCAAACATAACGATGGTCATTATGGCCAAAAAGTTATATTTTTGTTTCATCAGACCAGAGGACCTTTCTCCAAAAAGTACAATCTTTGTCCCCATGTGCAGTTGCAAACCGTAGTCTGGCTTTTTATGGAGGTTTTGGAGCAGTGGCTTCTTCCTTGCTGAGCGGCCTTTCAGGTTATATTGATATAGAACTCGTTTTTCTGTGGATATAGATTATTTTGTACCCGTTTCCTCCAGCATCTTCACAAGGTCCTTTGCTGTTGATCTGGGATTGATTTGCACTTTTTGCACCAAAGTACGTTCATCTCTAGGTGACAGAATGCGTCTCCTTCCTGAGCGGTATGACGGCTGCGTGGTCCCATGGTGTTTATACTTGCGTACTAATTGTTTGTACAGAGGAACATGGTACCTTCAGGCGTTTGGAAATTGCTCCCAAGGATGAACCAGAATTGTGGAGGTCTACAATTTTTTTCTGAGGTCTTGGCTGGTTTCTTTTGATTTCCCCATGATGTCAAGCAAAGAGGCACTGAGTTTGAAGGTAGGCCTTGAAATACATCCACAGGTACACCTCCAATTGACTCAAATGATGTCAATTAGCCTATCAGAAGCTTCTAAAGCCATGACATCATTTTCAGGAATTTTCCAAGCTGTTTAAAGGCACAGTCAACTGAGTGCATGTAAACTTCTGACCCACTGGAATTGTGATACAATGAATTATAAGTGAAATAATCTGTCCGTAAACAATCGTTGGAAAAATTACTTGTGTCATGCACAAAGTAGATGTCCTAACCGACTTGCCAAAACTATAGTTTGTTAACAAGAAATTTGTAGAGTGGTTGAAAAATGAGTTTTAATGACTCCAACCTAAGTGTATGTAAACTGCACTCCACACTATCTTAGTCACTTTAATTGTTGTAAAATTGCATTACCCATTTTATATGTATATACACTGTACTCTATACTATGCCACTATCTTAGTCCAATGCCGCTCTGACACACACAGTATGCATATATATATTAGAGGTCGACCGATTAATCGGAGTGGCCAATTTCAGGTTTTTATAACAAATCGGTATTTGCCGTTTGTTTTTTTGTTTTTTTTACACCTTTATTTAACCTGGCAAGTCAGATTAAATACACATTCTTATTTTCAATGACGGTCTAGGAACGGGGGTTAACTGCCTTGTTCAGGGGCAGAACAACAGATTTGTACTTTGTCACCTCAGGGATTCGTTTTTGCAACCTTCCGGTTACTAGTCCAACTCTCTAACCACCTGCCTAACATTGCACTCCACGAGGAGCCTGCGTGGCAGACTGACTACCTGTTACGTGAGGGCAGCAAGAAGCCAAGGTAAGTTGCTAGCTAGCATTAAACTTATCTTGTAAAAAACTATCAATCTTAACATAATCACTAGTTAAACTAGTAATATCATCAACCATGTGTAGTTATCTAACGTGTCCTGCGTTGCATATAATCGATGCGGTGCCTGTTCATTTCTCATCGAATCACAGCCTACTTCGACAAGCGCATTTGCGAAAAAAGCACTATCGTTGCACCAATGTACCTAACCATAAACATCAATGCCTTTCTTTAAAATCAATACACAAGTATATATTTTTAAACCTGCATATTTAGTTAATATTGCCTGCTAACATGAATTTCTTATAACTAGGGAAGTTGTGTCACTCCTCTTGCATTCCGTGCAAGCAGTCAGGGTATATACAGCAGTTTGGGCCGCCTGGCTCATTGCGAACTGCGTGAAGTCCATTTATTCCTAACAAAGGCCGTAATTAATTTTCCAGAATTGTACATAATTATGACATAACATTGAAGGTTGTGCAATGTAACAGGAATATTTAGACTTAGGGATGCCACCCGTTAGATAAAATACGGAACGGTTCTGTATTTCACTGAAATAATAAACGTTTCGTTTTCGAAATGATAGTTTCTGGATTCGACCATATTAATGACCAAAGGCTCGTATTTCTGTGTGTTATTATGTTATAATTAAGTCTATGATTTGATATAGCAGTCTGACTGAGCGGTGGTAGGGAGCAGCAGGCTCGTAAGCATTCATTCAAACAGCACCTTTGTGCGTTTGCCAGCAACTCTCCACAATTCTTCAAGCATTGCGCTGTTTATGACTTCAAGCCTATCAACCCCTGAGATTAGGCTGGTGTAACCGATGTGAAATGGCTAGCTAGTTAGCGCCCTAATAGCGTTTCAAATGTCACTCACTCTGAGACTTGGGAGTGGTTGTTCCCCTTGCTCTACATGGGTAATGCTGCTTCGAGGGTGGCTGTTGTCGATGTGTTCCTGGTTCAAGCCCAGGTAGGAGCGAGGAGAGGGACGGAAGCTACTGTTACACTGGCAATACTAAAGTGCCTATAAGAACATCCAATAGTCAAAGGTATATGAAATACAAATCTTACAGAGAGAAATAGTCCTATAATAACTACAACCTAAAACTTCTTCCCTGGGAATATTGAAGACTCATGTTAAAAGGAACCACCAGCTTTTAGATGTTCTGAGCAAGGAACTTAAACGTTAGCTTTTTTACATGGCACATATTGCACTTTTACCTTCTCCAACACTTTGTTTTTGCATTATTTAAACCAAATTGAACATGTTTCATTATTTATTTGAGGCTAAATTGATAGTATTTATGTATTATATTAAGTTAAAATAAGTGTTCATTCAGTATTGTTGTAATTGTCATTATTACACCAAAAACAAAAACAGCCGATTAATCGGTATTGGCTTTTTTTGGTCCTCCAATAGTCGGTATCGGCGTTAAAATCATAATCGGTCGACCTCTAATACATATATTTCCGTGTATATGTTGTGAAACTGTTCGATATTACTGCACTTTCGGAGCTAGAAGCACAAGCATTTCGCTATACCCACAATAACATCTGCTAAACACAGGTATGTGACCAATAAAATTTGATTTGACATGGTGAATTTAGGATTGTGTGCGTCTGCTCAGCCATCGAAACCCATTTCCTGAAGCTCATGTGCTGACGTTGCCTTCAGAGGCTGTTTGGAACTCGGTATTGAATGTTGCAACCAATAACAGACGATTTGTACGTGCTACAGCACGCGGCAGTCCCATTCTCTGAGCTTGTGTGGTCTAGCACTTCGCGGCTGAGCAGTTGTTGCACCTAGACGTTTCCACTTCACAATAACAGCACTTACCGTTGAGCGGGGCAGCTCTAGCAGTGCAGAAATTTGACGAACTGATTAGGTGGCATCCTATGACGGTGCCACGTTGAAAGTCACTGAGCTCTTCAGTAAGGCCATTCTACTGCCAATGTTTGTCTATGGAGATTGCATGGCTGTGTGCTCGATTTTATACACCTGTCAGCAACGGGTGTGGCTGAAATAGCCAAATCCACTAATTGGAAGGTGTGTCCACATACTTTTGTATATCTAGTGTAGGTAGAGATAGCAGGTTATGTGTGTATGCAGGTGTGTGTGGGTAGTAAAAAGTAGGGTCAAAAACAAAAATGGCCATCAATCTAATACTGGTTCAAACAGGCATCATTGCGTACCTACGCTAACCAATGGAATGAGTTAATAACTCGCATGCCAAATTTCCCCCTGACAATTTCAGATTATAGGCATTTACTAAACGGCCATGGTGCCTTATGAGCACCAAAAAAAAAGTTATTGGCACTGGTCACGGAATACGAAGAGAAGTGTGGTCGAGTCCCTGTCATCTGCTACAACGTTCTGCTACGTAGCCTAGGCAAACACCTTGCAAATAAATATGTGCACAATGGCAACTATTAACAACTTTATCCATGGTGCTTTACTAACAGTATTATTTCCCCCTTACGGCAACTATCCTTCTAACGACTATAGGCTAGTTGGCTATGTGAGCACACCCAATAAAACAAATTCTCTTGGGATCCTGGAGACCAGAGGCTATGAGCGTGTATGTCCCATGTCAAGCTGCTCTCCAAATTCGCTACACCACCGCTATTTTGCAGCCCATTATAAATCTATAGCGGCACACTAGATTAGCCTACAGGTTAGGGTACTCAATCGTATGTTAGTCGGTAAGTGAAAGTAAATTATAGGCCTATCCAACGGCTGCGGGAGGGTTGAACAATGAAGCTGGGGTTTTACGCAAGAGTCTGTGGGAGAAGAGGCAACTCGAGTAATAAGCATAGGCCTATGAGGCTACGTCATTGGAAGTGTAGCCTACATAAAACACCATGCCATTACGACATATAGGCCGCTGGCCTAGCTGTTACTCTAAAATATACTATGCAGTGTTGGCATATGCAGGGGATTGAGAATAACATTGTAGCGAATTCGAAGGGCACCGTGTCTGCAGGCAACTCCACGCCTCTTCGCAGCCTGACAACGCACAATGGCCGTTAGATTGGTGTTGCTTTGGGGATACCGTGTGTGTGTGTGTGTGTGTGTGTGACGCCTGTTTGAACGACTGTTTCAGACACACATACACACACACCCCCCCCCCCCCCCCCCCGGCATTCTCCAAATTATAAACAGCCACAGGACAACTTTGGTTGAACGTCGTAAAGGACCAGTCGCCAAAACTGAAGAGATATAGCTAGCTAACGACCTTTTCCACATGGGAAAAAAAATATTTGACAGAGGCTTGCTAGCTACGATAGCTAGCTAGCTGGGATCTTCTACAAGGAATCTGCCTCCCGAAAAAAGCTTGTCCCAAGTGGGCGTAACCTACTCCCATTGCCTGCTGCACTGCTGCTTGGATTCCACCTGGCAATCTGTTGACCGTCTGCCCTGTCTCCCCTTGTCTGGTACAGGTACCCCCGCCACACTCCCGAGCTTTCGCTCACCTCCAGCACACACGCACTGTTGGGGCTAGTGACGCTTTGAACTTACAATGGCCTCATGACTCCTGTGTGACTATGAACTTGCTTGTTTACCAAACCGTGGGACAGACTGTTTGTTCCCACACTCGGGACCCCGACTCTATTGGTTACATGGACTCTTGGCCTACCATCCTATTCTAACCACCTCTCACCGGCTTTGTATTCATGTTACCTGATGAAATTGCTGTACAGTATGATCTTGTTGCCATCTGATGCACATTAAAATGTCAAATCAACACTGCAGCGCTCTCCCTGTCCTCTGCCGTGCCCTGGTTGTACTACTGATTATATCTGGAAATGTGCATGTACAACCTGGCCCATCAACTGTTGCTAGCCCCAATTCTGACTTGTGCTCTGATATCTGCTTCACTGATTTCTGCTCTCGTAAAAGCTTGGGTTTTCTGCATGTTAACACTAGAAGCTTATTACCTAAAATGTATCATTTGAAAGTGTGGGTCCACAGCTCCAATCCAGATGTGTTGATCATTACTGAGACGTGGTTAAGAAAGAGTGTTTTGAACACTGATGTTAACCTTTCTGGTTCAAATTGTTTTGAAAAGACAGATCTTCCATAGGTGGTGAAGTGGCAATCTTTACCAAGAAACACCTTCAGTGCTCAGTTGTCTCCAAGTCTGTCCCCAAACAATTTGATTTGCTGGTTTTAAACATTTTACTTTCAAATAGCTCTTTGTTGACTGTTGCTGGGTGCCATCGTCCTCCATCAGCACCGGCCTGTACCCTACCTGCCCTAAGCTCTCTCCTGGCCCCTTACACTAAGTCTGAATTTGTCCTGCGAGGTGACCTAAACTAAGACATTCTTAAACCCCCTGAACAAGTCCTAAAGCAATGGGACTCCCTAAATCTTTCTCAGATTATTACCAACCCGACTAGGTATGACTCCAAACACCCAGAAAAGGCAACTCTAATGTTATCCTCACAAATAATCCTGATAGGTATCAGTCTTGTGTTTTCTGTAATGTCATTAGTGATCACTGTTTTGCAGCCTCTGTTCGTGATGGCTGCTCAGTGAAACGACCTGTCCTGATTTGTCATAGACTCTTGCTAAAAAACTAACGAGCAAGCCTTCCTTCATGAACTGGCCTCTGTAAAATGGTATAGAATCAGCTTGATCCCCTCTGTTGAAGATGCTTGGACCTTCTTTTTTGATATTTTCAGTGGTATTGTTAAACAAGCCCCCATAACGAAAACGAGAATTAAATACAGGTTCAGCCCCTGGTTTGACTGATCTGTCAGAGTTACTCCACTCCAGAATTCCATTTGGCAAAAGGCTCGGGCACACGCATAATCAGGCTGACTGGCTCACGTTCAGTCGAATGAAAAAAAGTGCACTCAGGCTTTCCGGAAGGTCAAAGTTAGTTACTTTAAGGAGCAGTTCTCCAAGAAGTTCTGGAGGTTAAAAACCTGGAGAATAAACCCTCCTCCTCAAAGCTGCCCATGTCCCCTAATGATGTGGTTGTTACTGACAAGGAACACATGGCTGAGCTCTTTAAATCACTACTTCATTAACTCAGCCATGCCTCCTTGCCCGTCCAACATTTCCTCATCTCCCACCCCTTCTAATGCAAATAGCCCTGATGCTCCTCCCTCTTTTTCCCCTACAAAGTTTCTCCCTGCAGGCGGTCACTGAGTCCGAGGTGCTAAAGGAGCTCCTTAAACTTCACCCCCAAAAAACATCTGGGTCAGATGGTTTAGACCCTTTCTTTTTTTAAGGTTGCCCTGGAAGAGTGCAGTGTATAAAGTCAGAACATCTGCTGTCTCAGCCACTGCCTGTCACAAAGGGAGTATCCCAAGGCTCGATCCTAGGCCCCACGCTCTCCTCAATTTACATCAACATAGCTCAGGCAGTAGGAAGCTCTCTCATCCATTCATATGCAAATGCTAGTCTTATACCCCTCCCCGGATTGTGATAAATGCTCTACAACAACGCTTTCTTAGTGTCCAACACCATGTTGTGTTGCTGCCATGCTATGTTGTCGTCTTAGGTCTCTCTATGTAGTATTGTGGTGTCTCTTGTCGTGATGTGTGTTTAGGCCGCCATGATAACAATTTGTTCTTAACTGACATGCCTAGTTAAATAAAGGTTAAATCAAATCATCAGATTTCAAATGTGATTAGTGGCAAAATTGGGAAGAAGTGGAATAATAAAATAAGTGTGGGGAATAACAGTAGTGTTCTTTCTGACAAGCACAGTAATTACCCTCTATATTAGCCCATTGTTAATGAGAATAGTTCCACTGTTATTAAGACTAAATTAAGTAAATAGATAAGTCTCCTTTAGACAAGATTTCAAATCTGCCCCTACACCCTAACCAAATTCTTCTTCTATTCATTGCCTGCCCCCCCTCCCTCCCTAGAATCAAGCTTACACTTTTTAGTTCACAATTATTTGAATAGTTACAAATCAGGTCACCCTACCAAACTTCCCTGCTAAAACATATTGTAGGTCTGTCTGCCGCCTTTTCGTTGTTGCTTCCTAAATGCCAATCACCAAACGAAGGGACTAATGCAAGTGTGGATTAAATCAACTTTAGTACATGCTGTCAAATGTCTGCAATAGGGACGGGAGTAACAGCACTAATTGTGTTAACATTGTACATAAAACAGCACTACCGTGCTCCTCTTTTCTTTTCTTTTTTTTTTACAGTTTTATAAACTCAGCGGAGAACATTCTCTCGCTCCATTCAGCTCCACTCTAATCTTGAGGGGCGTTTCTTTGAAACATGCATTCAATCCCCTTAGATAACTAGACCAATGTGCCGATTTGGAGCACAGTTGAAAAGTTAATGCTCTGACTATAGAATGGACTAATTCAAAAAATATAAGCAGTACTTTTCAAACGAGGTAAAGACAGTTTCAGGTTGGCTAGTCGACGGATATTCACGCTTTCAAATCTTAATAGCCCTCAAACCAGAGACTGCAAATAAGTGTCATGATTTTGGGAAAATTGCACAGGACTTATTTTCACAACTTGGACATGAATTCACTTTCCAAAGATAATAAACATGTGGAGAAGTGAGCAGCATTTGGTATTCCTAGTTGAATTAGGGAGCGTAACCAAAGTACAAACTTTTTTTTTTTACATTCGAATTTCAATAGCTCCTTGGTCATGTGACCTACTGACCTCAAACAAGGTTCAGAATGTACACTCGCATTGCACACCATTTAGTTTGTCCATTTTCATCTCACATGGTTTTACATGAATTTTTCCAACTTTCTAATTTCAATAGCTCCTTGGTCATGTGACCTACTGACCTCACTACTTTCAGAATGTCCACGGACTGGCGGAGACGGGTGCCGTGAGGTGTCCAGTGCAGAAACACAACCGATCCCGGAGAAGCTGGCGGGAGCCCCGGGGAGAGTTCTATTTTCTTTGTGAAGGGCAGGGCGCCCTGGAATGGGTTCGCCCGAGAGAGTCACTCCTTCGCCACCATTGGAAGTTCGTTGTGCGGACAATCTCGTGGTCTCGCAAGGGGCTTTGTGTGGAGGTTTGTCAGGGTGTCTGTCGGCGGACCGGTGGGGTCCGGCGGTTGGCGGCGACTCTGGACACGCGCCCTGCCCCTTCTCGTGGATCTCCCCAGCTACGGCACACGCCGGCCCGTTCGCGCGACACATAGCAGCTGACTTAGAACTGTTGCGGACCAGGGGAATCTTACTGTTTAATTAAAACAAAGCATCGAAGGCCCAAGGTGGGTGTTGACGCAATGTGATTTCTGCCCAGTGCTCTAAATGTCAAAGTGAAGAAATTCAATGAAGCGCGGGTAAACGGCAGGAGTAACTATGACTCTTAAGGAGTCCTTAGCCCAGGACATTGGGGGTCTATGCTTCCCAAAATAATGTGAAGTCGAATACGGGCGACCCCAAACCATACATTGTGTCACCTACTTGCAGGTGGCCCTAACATAACAACAAACTGGAGCAAAAGGTGCCTTCAGGTCGAACGAAACCCTGGTCCGGCTGAGAGTGACTACCTCGGATAGGTTAAGACAGGGGAGGTAAGGGAAGACGGCAAAGTCAGATCCATAACTTCGGGATAAATAGTACCGTAGCCCTTGGGGGGGAGGCTCTTCCAACCCCTACTCTGTGTGTCACCTGTTTGAGGGAGTCTCTCCAACGGCTAGGACACATACTGTCTCTAGCATGTTAGTACAGGGGAGTAAGGGAGATAACGAGGTAGCCCTCTAGCATGTCACCTGTTTTCAGGTGTCGCTAACGATGCAAACCAAACAGGAGTTAGCTGCAGATGGTGACGGCTGTTGATTGTTTATGGAAGGCAGCAGTCGGTCCTGGAATATAGGGCTTTCGGTCAAGCATGAAAATGTGAGGGCGGTTCCACCAGACAATGATTTTCTGCTCTTGTAAACAAATCCTGACCTTGACAGGAAGCCAATCTGAGAATAATGGCTCCAACGCATCCCTGGCTTTGGCTGGGGATGCTTTCTGCTACTAAAATCTGTGAAATGTAGGCTAAACTGACAACGGAGTGAAGAGCAGAAATCTCAACTAGCAAGCAAGTCGCAGCAATGAAGAATTGAGTGTGTGTGCATTGACGCGAGGGGGGGGGGGGGGTTGGCACAACACCGGCCCAACATAGCCTCAACAGCGGCTTCTCGGGCATTATCACTTAAAATATAGAAAGGCGGATATCAACGTAATTGCGCATTCGCAGTATGGATAAATCTAGCGGACTAAAACTCCGCTTGGAAAACCTAGTGTGATCTGTTGCATAGGCAGACTTTACACAGGAAGCACAATTCTGATCTTTGCCTCTAGCCTAATTATTTTCACAATTAAGGCTGCCTGTCTAAACGCAGCATACGAGATCAGTTTACTAAAAAGTAGGTAACGTTCTAAATAGTAGCCTAAAGTATGACTAATAGGCTTGGGGGACCGATTTCACAAAAACATTTTTGGGCTAAATTCATCGTTAGAACCTTCGTATGAGGATCATTACATCTCCGAGCTATTTTCCAAAACCATCGTTTTTAACGTTGCACTTAAACATTCGTAATCTAGGGCTGTCCCAGACCACTAGTGGAACAGCTAAATGTATAGTTAATGCTTTTTTTACCCTCCCGTGTCACTTTATTCACAGATCTCCGCTAAACATATAATCACATGGTTTATCCGTCTTCTCTGTGACCGCGGATAATTTAGGAACAAAAGTTGACGGCAAAAAGTATCAAATGTCTTTGCAATTGATACAAACAAGCGACGCATACAAATATGCTTAAAATGAAAACCGAGATGACTACAATAAAAATACGAGACTATAGGCCTATTTCAATCATATTGAAATATATTGCGTGTTCAATCAATTGAGTTCTATTTTGTTACTTGTAGGCGACTAATTTGTCTCAATATATTTCCGGATGTGTATTAGTGCATTTTCATTGGGCAAACGGAAAAGCCCCTCTATTTGCAGCCGTAGGTGGCCTATTAATCTATAGCAGCTGATTAGTTGTCAGTATTGTGAACGAATTATATAGTTAAGGAAATATTTAAATTGAGAAAGCGGATACAAGTGCTCTTCTTGCGATCTTATCACTATTGACACATGCTCCAACCACGCACCTAGCGACCGTTCTTTCTACGTGGGGTTTTGAGAAACGCATGTTAGGCCTACATCTTCGGCTGCTGTAGGAAACCTGCGTCGTTAAAACACTCGTAAACCTAAATTATATCGCTATCGGGAAACTGGCCACAGCACAGTAGGTGACGTAGTTTGAGTAAGTAGTAGACAAGACATTTCGGACACGGCCTCAGACATATAAAACGGAACTCAACAAGGCACCAATAAGTGAAAGCCTGTAAAACGAAACGATAACGCCTCACCGGTCAACAGGTTGTTCTTGTCACGCCGTATTCAGAGCTTCTGGTCAAGTCATTCATACACATGCCCGATGACAACTATGTAGCTGTGAGATGTTTCTTTGGTAGGACTACTCATCAGTTCAATAAAGCTATAGGAAACCGCGAGAAGCTGTTTCACAAGATCCTCCAAATACATTGGGTGTGAGAAGGAATAAAAAAAAGTCCTGGACACCCTTACAGCTGGAAAATATAGCATTATTGTCAAGGCGAAATAGAGGTTTGCCTCAGTGGGGAGGGGGAAGCCAGATCGCGTTACTTCCTTCTAAGCCACGCCAATAAACGGTAAAGAAAAACATCCTCCATCGGGTTTCTTTGGAAAGTGGTGATGCAAGAAGTTCTACTTCATACATTTCAGACGTCGGTAAGGTTGAAAGTATTGATTATATCGGGTCATAATAACAATAGACAGCGTGGGAGGAAGTGTGCGTGGTTCATATAAAACCGTACACCAGACACGCATTGTCCATTATTTCTTCTCGCAAAGTTATTTTAGTAGTATCATGCACGTTGACTGCTCCGCTGCTCCCATTTCGGATGGCATCTTCCCATGTCCTGTTTTTAGGATATGTTGTTTCTTAACATGACAGCGCATGTTTTATATAATTGACCGTAATTTAAGTTAGGCTATTTGATCGGAGAAACCGGCATGATGTAAAAGGTGTCCGTCTCATTACATTGTCATACATTTTATCTCCAGCCTGTAGGCTACAGAAAAGGCCACATACTCTTTCTACCATATCCTATATCTGCTACATGATATATTTTTGATAATTGTTTTTGACCGAACTTTGGTGGAGCGCCCCAGCTATGAGTCTCTGGAACGGACAAGCAACATATTTTGGTCCCTCCCTTTGACAAAGTGGGAACTGTTTATCACAGGGTGGCATCAGCACTCACATAAAAAGCCCATAAGGCACTGGTTGAGAGAAATTGTCATTGTTTTTTTAGCATAATTATGTTTTATGTGTTGTTGGTGTGAGTTTGGCTCAGAAAATGCCACCCGCGTCAATTTGCCGCCTAATTCTGCCAAATGAGCGGGCCGGCCAAAGTGACAGCTCTCCCCTACCTATCCCCTTTATTGGAGGACATCGGGCTTCCTTGTCTTGTGCTGACTTAGCCCCCCAGCTAGTGTGTGTGTTGGCCACTGTACTCCGGTGCCTACCTTGTCAAGATATCCTACACTGTTGTGTTCGTTATCGAGGCCACCGGGCACTAGTCGTCCTTCGATTATTTAAAACTCCAAAGGGTCACTTCCCTAGATAACCGCGTCTAGGAAGGATGTTAGTTTAGCCAGCTATACAGCGTGAGATTCGGATTGCCTCTGTAACAGGGTTGGTTATGTTTCCACTTGCCTCTAAAGAAAGGTGTATTTAATGTTCAAGCATTCTTATTGGTTGGTTCAATTCCGATGACAATGAGGCGTGTTGTGATTGGCCCCGCTTGCAGATGGGGGAGATCGCGAACGTCAGGTCTCCCCAGTATGAAAATGTGATGCAAGGGGTAGGTCACGTTCTGTGAATACTGTTTTATATTTTTGAATGTGTACACGTTTGCTGTACTTTGCTGGGTTATACATGTGTGGGTATATGGTACCTGTTAGGGATTGAGGGGTTCTCTCGGATGTGCTTTGGTATATGATTGCTGTATATAAGTGTGTTAGCTAGCATGCTGGTCACGTAAGCCCACTGCTAACTGTTGTTTTCATGCTACAGATTTTACCATCGACAGCCATCAACATCATCAAGCCCTGCACAACTAACGTGCTGTTTCCTATTTAACAACAGGTATTTACACGTGTTATATTTTGTATTGTATTTTTGTATTTTGTTTAGTCCCAGTATGAAAATGTGATGCAAGGGATTTTACCATCGACAGCCATCAACATCATCAAGCCCTGCACAACTAACGTGCTATTTCCTATTTAACAACAGCAGATAATAAATAATGTTCAGCTGGGACCACTGGCTGGGGTGATTTATTTGGACGAAACACAACACAAGGAGAGTATGATCAGCATCTGTTACACCTCCCCTAGGCATCCCTCTCCCCTGGTATTACTAGCACGCTAAAAGCTAGCTAGCTAGTTTACCAACTCAACCTAGCTGCCACTGTGTGTTGTCATCTTGGCTTACCAAACATCTGCCATTTGTGCGTGTTTCGCATATATAAGCCTACGTTTCAACATGATATGTTTCCTGCTCCAGCCCTGTGGTCGTAGCTAGGCTCACCCAAAATTATTTTGCGGGTGCTGTACAACTCCCGCCAGATTATTGTAGCTCAATACCTTTACTGTGTATTGTGGTAACTGTTGTAATACAGTCTCCTGTAACTATTATGTTAGTTAATTTGATTAATAAGTATGTTGCATAAGAAATATTTATATTTTATCATTTTTTTCTAAACCTTCTGAGCTGAGAAAACACTGCATCACCATGATGCTGGGCATGCATGGCTGCGCCTCTTGTGGAGCTGAACTACAAGTAGAAGATGGTCATGACCTGTGCTACGCCTGCCGAGGTGTTGGCCACCTGCGTGTGAGGCCTTTTCTGACCCCTGCATTAACTGTGCCATCCTGTTTGTGAAGGTGAGGGAAGCACGGCTAGCCAGAGTTGAGGGCCTGGTTTTCACAGATCATTTACAAGCGTTGTTAGCCAGGACTTGAGGTCGACCGATTAATCGGAATGGCCGGTTAATTAGGGCCGATTTCAAGTTTTCATAACAATCGTAAATCTGTATTTTTGGACGCCGACATGGCCAAATTTGTACATTTTTTTTATTACATTTTTTTTTAGACCTTTATTTAACTAGGCGAGTCTGTTAAGAACACATTCTTATTTTCAATTACGGCCTAGGAACGGTGGGTTAACTGCCTTGTTCAGGGGCAGAAAGACAGATTTTTACCTTGTCAGCTCAGGGATTCAATCTTGCAACCTTACGATTAACTAGTCCAACGCTCTAACCACCTGCTTTACATTGCACTCCACGAGGTTACGCGAATGCAGTAAGAAGCCAAGGTAAGTTGCTAGCTAGCATTAAACCTATCTTATAAAAAACTATCAATCAATCATAATCACTAGTTAACTACACATGGTTAATGATATTACTAGTTTATCTAGCCTGTCCTGCGTTGCATATAATCGCTTAGGTACACGTTGCTCCAACCATAAACATCAATGCCTTTCAATCAATACACAAGTGTATATATTTTTAAACCTGCATATTTAGTTAATATTGCCTGCTAACATGAATTTCTTTTAACTAGGGAAAATGTGTCACTTCTCTTGCAAACAGAGTCGGTATATGGAGCAGTTTGGGCCGCCTGGCTTGTTGCGAACTGTGAAGACTATTTCTTTCTAACAAAGACAGCAGACTTCGCCAAACGGGGATGATTTAACAAAAGCGCATTTGCGAAAAAAGCACAATCGTTGCACGACTGTACCTAACCATAAACATCAATGCCTTTCTTAAAATCAATACACAGAAGTATATATTTTTAAACCTGCATATTTAGCTAAATGAAATCCAGGTTAGCAGGCAATATTAACCAGGTGAAATTGTGTCATTTTGCATTCATTGCACGCAGTCAGGGTATATGCAATACTTTGGGTAATTTGTCAGAATTTTACGTAATTATGACATAACACTGAAGGTTGTGCAATGTAACAGGAATAACGTTTTGTTTTCGAGATGATAGTTTCCGGATTCGACCATATTAATGACCTAAGGCTCGTGTTTCTGTGTGTTATTATGTTACAATTAAGTCTATGATTTGATAGAGCAGTCTGACTGAGCGGTGGTAGGCAGCAGCAGGCTCGTAAGCATTCATTGAAAATAGCACTTTCGTGCGTTTTGCCAGCAGCCCTTCGCAATGCATTGCGCTGTTTGAGTTCAAGCCTGTCAACTCCCAAGATGAGGCTGGTGTAACCCATGTGAAATGGCTAGCTAGTTAGCCAGGTGCGCGCTAATAGGGTTTCAAACGTCACTCGCTCTGAGACTTGGAGTAGTTTTTTCCCTTCCTCTACATGGGTAACAGCCACCCTGCTTCGAGGGTGGCTGTTGTCGATGTGTTCCTGGTTCGAGCCCAGGTAGGAGCGAGGAGAGGGACGGAAGCTATACAGTTACACTGGCAATACTAAAGTGCCTATATGAACATCCAATAGTCAAAGGTATATGAAATACAAATTGTATAGAGAGAAATAGTCCTATAATTCCTATAATAACTACAACCTAAAACATCTTACCTGGGAATATTGAAGACTCATGTTAAAAGGAACCACCAGTTTTCATATTTCTCATGTTCTGACAAGGAACTTAAACGTTAGCTTTTTTACATGGTACATATTGCACTTTTACTTTCTTCTCCAACATTTTGTTTTTGCATTATTTAAATCAAATTGAACATGTTTCATTATTTATTTGAGGCTAGATTGATTTTATTGATGTATTATATTAAGTTAAAATAAGTGTTCATTCAGTATTGTTGTAATTGTCATTATTACAAAAAATAAATAAAATAATCGGCCGGTTAATCGGTAGCGGCTTTTTTTGGCCCTCCAATAATCGGTATCTGTATCGGCGTTGAAAAAAAATCATAATCGGTCGACCTCTAGCCAGGACCCATCCAGGGCCATGAAACCGATGGCGGCCCCCCTGTGAAAATGTCAAAAAATAAGCGCCTCACTCAGAAGGTCAATTCTTTATCCTCTGAGATAGAGCAGCTAAAAACGCTTTGCGTTCCTTCAAGCTCCCTGAGTCGGGACCCTATAGCACTCCCTCTATAGCACTCCCTCCAGCATGGAGGATGCAACAGAGGACTCTGATATCTGTGATGATGACCTTCTCTCCACTCAGTCACTCAGTTACAGACCACCTTAAAGCTTGCACCCTCAACCAGGAGATTACATCTCTTGGAGAAGGGCACGATCACAAAAGTAAAAGCATCAGAACAGCAAGATGGCTTTTACTCAACCTATTTACCTGTTCCCGAAGAAAGACAGAGGCTTCCGTCCAGGTCTGTATTTAAAATGGTTCAATTCTTCCTGAAAGTTCTCCCCTTTCACATGTTGCGGACGGTCAGTGTTCTCTAGACCGTAGCCGCAGGGGAATGGTTCACGTCCCTGGACTTAAAGGATGCTTACATTCACATTCCTGTGTTACCAGAACACAGGCATTTTCTACAATTCGCCTTCCAAGGCTAGGCATATCAGTTCGTGGTATTACCCTACGGCCTCTCCCTGGCGCCTCATGTCTTCACAAAATGCATGAGCGCAGCCCTGAGCCCCCTCCACCTTCAGGGACTCAAGATCCTTCCTTACCTCGACGACTGGCTCATCTGCACTCCTCTCGCGAATGTGTGGCTGAGGGCACAGCGCTGACACTGAACCACGTCACCGCACTGAATCTTACTCTGAACAACGAAAGAGCAACTTCACATCAACCAAAAGGTCACCTTTATTGGCATGGCTCTGAACTCCCACACTATGAGGGCATGTATAACACCTCAGCACGTGGACAGCATTCTTCTTCTGCAACAATTCCAGTTGAACGCGCTGGTGAAGGTACGAATGTTCCAACAACTGATGGGCATGCTCACGGCGGCCTCCGCGGTGACACCGTTAGGCATGCTGTCTTTAAGGCCGCTATAAGTGTGGTTCAACAAACTTCCACCTCCGCTTGGACCCCAAGCGGGACAGAAACACCAGAATACAGGTGACAAGAGCGTGCTACTCTACTCTGTTGCCATGGAGGAAGAGAACCGAACTGACTACTGGTGTCACAACTGACGCTTCACTAACAAACTGGGGAGCACGGGCAGAGCTGGAGGAAAGAGCACATCAACGTGCTAGAAATTCAGAATCACTTTCTGATGGTTCTCAAACACAAACATGTCCTGATACGATCAGACAACACATTGAGTGTTCCACATCAACCATCAAAGGGGAACGAGGTCTGTACAGTCCCTACAGGTGGCTCAACAACTCCTGACATGAGCCCTACCACATCTGGCCTCCCTATGAGCCATTCATCTCCCAGGCAAAGTGAATGAGGTGGTGACTTTTTGACGCGACAGAAACCGCCCCCTGTGGGAATGGAGACTTCACCCGCAACTAGTGAAGATTATATGGCAGCGGTTTGGAAAGGCACATGTGGACCTGTTCGCCTCAGACCAAACATCCCACTGCTCCCTCTGGTTCTCTGGCAGAGTCCAAGAGCCCCCTGGACGTGGACGCCTTAGCCGACACAAGGCCAGAGGGCCTACTGTTTACTTTCCCTCTGATCCCCTGATCTTAGCAACGCTGCACATGGTCTCTCAAGCTCAGCATAGGCTGCTGCTTGTTGACCCCAGATGGCCAGTGAGACCCTGGTTTCCAACCCTGCTCAGTCTTCTGGAGGGAGAACCATGGCAGCTCCCTCAGACAAAACCTGCTCTCACAGATGGATGGCAGGATATGGCATCCCAGCAAAGACCAATTGCAGCTATGGGTGTGGCCTCTGAAGAGCCCGACCCTCTACTGATCAGCTGTGATCCTGCTTTTATCGAGACGTTACAGAATAGCAGAGCCCCATCGACCAGGATGATGTATGCTGGTCGCTAGAAGCTGTTTACCGAATGGTGCTCTACCAGGGCGGAGGAACCGGTGTCCTGCTCTGTACCTGTTATACTGAGCTTCCTTCAGAAACGATTGGACTCTGGTTGCTCTGCCTCTATATTGAAGGTGCATGCTTCAGCCATATTGGCTAACCATTTACGCATCGATAGAAAATCGAATCTGCCAATTCTTAAAAGGTGTCTGGCGGCTGCATCACCCCAGGGCCTGTCCACGCGGCATCTTTGGATCTGCCACTAGTATTGGAGGCTTTAACGAAACCTCCCTTCGAGCATACGAAGGAGCTGGACAACCATTTTATCTCTGAAAATGACTTTCCTCTTAGCTATTTCATCAGTGAACCGTGTGAGTGAGCTCCACGCACTCTCTGAGTCCTGTCTGCCTACAATGGAAGGCAGACAACCTAGGTGTGACCTAATGGCCCAATCCAGCCTTTTTGCCTAAGGTTTTATCACCCCTACTGCCCCTCTCCTTTCCAGAATGTGGAGGAGCGAGCAAATCTCCTGTGTCCAGTCTGTTCCCTCAAACCCTATATGCAAGCCTCGGAGCACTACGGGAAGTCAGACCTACTGTTTCTGTGCTTCGGTGGGAAGTCAAAAGGCCTTGCATTGTCCAAGCAGAGGTTTTCACACTGGGTTGTGTATGTCATTGCTCAGGTCTACAAGGGTGTAGGGCTCTCTGTCCCAGAAGGTGTGATATGTCACTCAACCAGAAGTGTCGCCACATCCTGGGCTGCGCTGAGAGTTGAACCACTGAATGAGATATGTACAGCTGCTACCTGGTCGTCGACCTGCACGTTCTCAAGATTTTGCAAGGTCAATGGACTCTGCCATACCTCCAGTGGCACAGGTGCATTGATCAGAGGTTAATAGTGATATTCCTTGCGACTCTGTTGGTATGAATCATCCATACTTTCAACCGTATTGATGGTCTGAAAGGTATGAAGTAGAATGGAAGTTACGACTAACTATGGTTCTACGAATACCTGGAAGACCATCAGTACTTTCTTGTCACTCGTAATCTTTTGGCGAGAAGATTCTTTGAGGCAATGCGTGGTCTGACATAGGGTTTTATATGATGCTCAGGGACACGTCCTCCCACTCTGTCATGTCACCGGCGTGACTTCGTTGTTATTATTACTCAACCTGTGCGGAGTGCCTTCATGGTCAAATTGCTGCAAAGAAACCACTACTAAAGGACACCAATAATAAGAAGAGACTTGCTTGGTCAGGAAACACGAGCAATGGACATTAGACCGGTGGAAATCTGTCCTTTTGGTCTGGTGAGTCCAAATTTGAGATTTTTTTGTTCCAACCGCTGTGTCTTTGTGAGACGCAGAGTAGGTGAACGGATGATCTCTGCATGTGTGGTTCCCACAGTGAAGCGTGGAATAGGAGGTGTGATGGTGTGGGGTTGCTTTGCTGGTGACATTGTCTGTGATTTATTTAGAATTCAAGGCACACTTAACCAGCAAGGCTACCACAACATTCTGCGGCGATACGCCATCCCATCTGGTTTGTTTTTCAACAGGACAATGACCCAACACACCTCCAGGCTGTGTAAGGGTCATTTGACCATGGAGGAGAGTGATGGTGCTGCATCAGATGACCTGGCCTCGACAATCACCGACCTTAACCCAATTGAGATGGTTTGAGATAAGTTGGACCACGGAGTGAAGGAAAAGCAGCCAACAAGTGCTCAGCATATGTGGGAACATCTTCAAGACTGTTGGAAAAGTATTCCAGGTGAAGCTGGTTGAGAGAATGCCAAGAGTGTGCAAAGCTGTCATCAAGGCAAAGGGTGGCTACTTTGAATCATCTCAAATGTAAAATATATTTCGATTTGTTTAACACTTTTTTTTGGTTACTACATGTTAGCTCTTGTGAGTTTGTTGTGTGGGTCTTTTGACTCACCATGTACACCGGGTACAAGAAAGACTGTTACTTGAAGATGCTAATTTAACCCTTGCTAATTCACTCACACTTTCTCTGGAAATTAAATCCGCCACTGAATGTGCTGCTAAAATAGTTGAAACACAAGCTTACCCCACAACAAGTGCTATTATTACGGTGCAGTCAGTGCAGCAGCTACACACTAGCTATGAAGTGTGTGTGAAACATTCAACCGCCGCAATACAGCTAGCACAGCTTCACCAAGGGTGCCTGCAGAAGCGCTGTGGAAATTGTCGATCTACCCGTCAAGCTTCAAGGGCTCCAGATTGCTTGACTAAGAGCCAGACATGCAGATGTCAAAAATGTTAAATACATTTTCCACACCTGCTATCGCATCAGCGCAACCGCATGCCTACGGCAACCACAACACACAGGCAGTGATCCATACAGTTGGGCCCCACTCAGTGAACTTTAGTATGTGCCCTCTCTACCTGGAAGAGAGCTACGTTCCCGCTCTCCTTGACACTGATGCCAAGGTGTCTTTGCTAAATGCAACAACATACAACCAGTTATTCCAGCACGTACCGCTGCAGCCTCCGTCCACCACACTCTTTGGCTACGGTTAGAGTAAGATGGACATCATCGGCCTCCTCCACCTCACAGTACGTTATGGTTCCAAGGCCTTAGACTCCTTCCCGTTTCAGGTCAGATGCCAGGGCGCAAACATCATGGGCCTGAACAGTTTTGTCCGTCTTGGATTCTCTCTACAAGACAACAGTGGAGCCAAGATACTTCATGTGTCTTCTCTGTGGCATCAACAGTATCCAGAGTTGTTCAGTGGTTTGGGATGCCCGACTGCATTCACACACAAACCGCTCTTGGACCCCAAGGTTCCTCCTGGAATTCAACCTCTGCGTCGGATTTCCTTGGCCCTCCGCATGTTGATGAGGAACTCCAACGCTTCGTGGCAGAGCATCTAATCAAACCCATCGACGCCTCTCTCTGTCGAACCTGGTGATTTTTCAGAAGAAATCAGGGGGCATCAGAACCTGCATTGGCATACAAGCAGCCAACAAAGCAGTTGTGCCTGACAAATATCCAGGAGCTCACAACACACTTCCATGTCTTCTCCAAAATCCACTGTTGACAGGACTATATGCAGGTTCCTCTTCATCCGGAGAGCAGGAACTACCGGCCTTCACCACTCACACTGGACTGTATCGCTACAAGCACATGGTTTTTGGCCTGAGCTCACCACCAAGTTGCTTTCAGAAGATCATGACCAACATCATCGCCGGCTGCCCTGGTGTTGTGGTCTACCGAGATGACATTGTGGTGCATGGGTCAGACTTGCCACTCATGATGAGCGGCTACAGCACGTGTTCACCAGCCTCAACCGCTATCACCTCACACTGAGAAGTCACACTTTTCAGTGTCAGCCATAGATTTTGTGGGGTTCCAGGTGTCATCGAAGGGCATCTCTCCACTGCAGTCGAATGTGGATGCCACCCCCACAACAGCTTCACAGTTGGCATCATTCCTTGGTATGACCGCCTACTACAGTACATGCTGTTTCTACCAGAATATTCCTTCATCACGTCACCCCTGCGACAGCTTCTTAACCTGTTGGGTCTAGGGGGCAGCATTTGCACGTCTGGATAAAAAAAATGTACCCGATTTAATCTGGTTACTAATCCTACCCAGTAACTAGAATATGCATATACTTATTATATATGGATAGAAAACACTCTAAAGTTTCCAACTGTTTGAATGGTGTCTGTGAGTATAACAGAACTCATTTGGCAGGCAAAACCCTGAGACATTTTCTGACAGGAAGTGGATACCTGATGTGTTGTATTGACTTTAAACCTATCCCATTGAAAAACACAGGGGTTTAGGAATATTTTGGCACTTCCTATTGCTTCCACTAGATGTCACCAGCCTTTACAAAGTGTTTTGAGTCTTCTGGAGGGAGATCTGACCGAACAAGAGCCATGGAACGGTGATGTCCCATTAGACACCTGGCGCGCTAGTTCATGTTGGGTACCCTCGTTCCAATACGTTATAAAAGAGTATGCATTCGTCCACCTTGAATATTATTCATGTTCTGGTTAAAAAAGGCCCTAATGATTTATGCTATACAACGTTTGACATGTTTGAACGAACGGAAATATATTTTTTCCCCTCGTTCATGACGAGAAGTCCGGCTGGCTTACATCATGTGCTAACGAGACAGAGATTTTTGGACATAAATGATGAGCTTTTTTGAACAAAACTACATTCGTTATGGACCTGTGATACCTGGAAGTGACATCTGATGAAGAGAATCAAAGGTAATGGATTATTTACATAGTATTTTCGATTTTAGATCTCCCCAACATGACGTCTAGTCTGTATCGCAACGCGTATTTTTCTGGGCGCAGTGCTCAGATTATTGCAAAGTGTGATTTCCCAGTAAGGTTATTTTTAAATCTGGCAAGTTGATTACGTTCAAGAGATGTAAATCTATAATTCTTTAAATGACAATATAATATTTTAGCAATGTTTTCTAATTTTTATTATTTAATTTCTGACGCTGACTTGACTGCCGGTTATTGGAGGGAAACGATTTCCTCAACATCAATGCCATAGTAAAACGCTGTTTTTGGATATAAATATGAACTTGATAGAACTAAAAATGCATGCATTGTCTAACATAATGTCCTAGGAGTGTCATCTGATGGAGATTGTAAAAGGTTAGTGCATCATTTTAGCTGGTTTTATGGTTTTGGTGACCCTGTCTTTGACTTGACAAAACATTACACACAACTCTTGTAAATGTACTGTCCTAACATACTCTAAATTTATGCTTTCGCCGTAAAACCTTTTTGAAATCGTAAAACGTGGTTAGATTAAGGAGATGTTTATCTTTCAAATGGTGTAACATAGTTGTATTTTTGAAAAATTAGAATTTTGACATTTATTTGGATTCAAATTTGCCGCTCTTGAAATGCACCTGCTGTTGATGGAGTGCACCACGGGTGGCACGCTAGCGTCCCACCTAGCCCCAAGAGGTTAAGCAGGACACTCCTTGGAATTGGACTCCGGCCTGTCAGGAGTCGATCAAGGAGCTAAAACGCCTTCTCACCACGTCTCCAACCCCTTGGCTCATTTCCACTTGAACTGCCCCACGCTGGTGACCTGCAACGCCTCAGCAGTGGCTATGATGGCTGTCCTGTCTCAGCTGCATGATGACGTGGATAAGCCCATAGCTTTCGTCTCTCGCGCTCTTTCCGACAGAGCAAAAGCACTCAGTAGGGGAGCGCAAGGCTTTTGCTTGTGAGAGATGGCATCTCTACCTTTTTTTATGGTCGCTCCTTCACCCTCAGAACAGACCTGACAGCCCTGATGTCCAACACTGGCGGGGGACACAGGGCCCTCCATCTCCAAAGGTGGTCAGATTGCCTACAACAGTATGATTTCCAAGTACAGTTTACTCCAGGAAAAGACAATGTAGCAGACTTCCTGTCCCTCCCCATCACCTCGCAGAGCTCATCTACTCAAATGGTGACAGATGGGGAAGAGGAGTTGGTGCATCTTGTCTTCTCTCTACAGAATGCTGTGTCCCTGCAAGAACTCGAGGACGCGTCAACTGCAGAACCATCATTTGGTACACTCATTGAGTACATCAGGAACAGATGGCCTTCCCACATCCCATCAGAACTGGAGTCATTCTCAAGTGTGAAAATCAAACTGTCATGCTGGGGTGATGTCTGCGTCGCACGCTGGCCACTGTGCAGTGATCCCTTTGGCCCTCGGGTCGTGTAATGGCGATGCCGAACTAAGGTCATCTCGGCATTGTCAAACTGAAACAGCGGTGTCGTGACATGTTGTGGTGGCCTGGCCTAGATTGTGACCTTGAAGAGCTCATCAGGTCCTGCACGTCATGCCTCATCAGTGGGAAGACGGGCCCACCTGCTCCTTCCCTTGTACAGCCCCTGGACTGGGCATTTGGAGCACCTACAGCTCGAGGTTTGTGGGGAGCTACACGACGTCTCACACCATCAAAGGTTGCTCATTGTGCTGTATGACCTTCACTCTAAATGGCCCAAAGTCACCCCAATGGACACAGTCACAGCGGAGACCATAGTCAACTTTCTGGATCAGCTCTTTGCTCGCTGGGGCCTGCCTCAGGCCATTACCACGGACAATGGACCCCAGTTCCTGTCGAACCACTTCACCTCTTACCTAACAGGCAAAGGTGTTACCCACATCCGTACTGCTTTCTATCACTCGCAGGCAAACAAGGGGGGTGGAAATATTGAATCGGTCTCTAACAAATGGACTGTGCGCGCACATGGCCGAAGGTTGCTCTCTGGGGACTGTACTCTCCCAGACCCTTCTCCACTACCACACAGCCTGTCACTCCTCTACGGGAATCTCCTCGGCCTCACTCATGTTGGGGCGTGAGCTCTGTGAAAAGGGATCTGCATGGAACCCAAAAGGGATCTACCTAGAACCAAAAATGGTTCTTCAAAGGGTTCTCCTATGTGGACAACCGGAGAACCATTTTAGGTTTCTAAGAGTGTACAGTCGTGGCCAAAAGTTTTGAGAATGACACATTAATTTCCACAAAGTCTGCTGCTTCAGTGTCTTTAGATATTTTTGTCAGATGTTACTATGGAATACTGAAGTATAATTACAAGCATTTCACAAGTATCAAAGGCTTTTATTGACAATTACATGAAGTTAATGCAAAGAGTCAATAGTTGCAGTGTTGACCTTTGTTTTTCAAGACCTCTGCAATCCACCCTGGCATGCTGTCAATTAACTTCTGGGCCACATCCTGCCTGATGGCAGCCCATTCTTGAATAATCAATGCTTGGGGTTTGTCAGAATTTGTGGGTTTTTGTTTGTCCACCCGCCTCGAGGATTGACCACGTGTTCTCAATAGGATTAAGGTCTGGGGAGTTTCCTGGCCATGGACCCAAAATATCAATGTTTTGTTCCCCGAGCCACTTAGTTATCAAATTGTGAGTGAGCCCACTCCCTTGGCTGAGAAGCAACCCCACACATGAATGGTCTCAGGATGCTTTACTGTTGGCATGACACTCGACTGATGGTAGCGCTCTCCTTTTTCTTCTCCGGACAAGCTTTTTTTTCCAGATTCCCCAAACAATCAGAAAGGGGATTCATCAGAGAAAATGACTTTACCCCAGTCCTCAGCAGTCCAATCCCTGTATCTTTTGCAGAATATCAGTCTGTCCCTGATGTTTTTCCTGGAGAGAAGTGGCTTCTTTGCTGCCCTTCTTGACACCAGGCCATCCTCCAAAAGTATTCGCCTCACTGTGCGTGCAGATGCACTCACACCTGCCTGCTGCCATTCCTGAGCAAGCTCTGTAGTAGTGGTGCCCCGATCCCGCAGCTGAATCAACTTTAGGAGACGCTCCTGGCGCTTGCTGGACTTTCTTGGGCGCCCTGAAGCCTTCTTCACAACAATTGAACCACTCTCCTTGAAGTTCTTGATGATCTGATAAATGGTTGATTTAGGTGCAATCTTACTGGCAGCAATATCCTTGCCTGTGAAGCCCTTTTTGTGTAAAGCAATGATGATGGCGCATGTTTCCTTGCAGGTAACCATGGTTGACAGGGGAAGAACAATGATTGCAAGCACCACCCTCCTTTTGAAGCTTCCAGGCTGTTGTTCGAACTCAATCAGCATGACAGAGCAGCTGGTCCTTTTGTGGTAGGGCTGAAATGCAGTGGAAATGTTTTTGGGGGATTCAGTTCATTTGCATGGCAAAGAGGGACTTTGCAATTAATTACAATTCATCTGATAACATTCATAACATTCTGGAGTATATGCAAATTGCCATCATACAAACTGAGGCAGCAGACTTTGAAAATTAATATTTGTGTCATTCTCAAAACTTTTGGCCACGACTGTAGTCTTTGTTGTCTGCAGGTACCAACAACAATGCTCAGACAGAGGAGGCCCAGGAAACGGCCCTGCCGGGGCCAACATCAAACTGGTCAGCTCAACACTTCTCATAGAGCGGCACCTGGTCAAATATCTGCTGGCTGCAGGTGAGCAGAACCGCTCCAACTGGACAGCCTCTCTGTTTGGTTCTCTCAAACCAAACTCTACCAACCTCTATTTGAGATTCTCATCCTCAATTCATACATTCTGGAAATTCATTGGGCTATCACCAAAAACCTCAAGTTTTTCCTTTTGTTAATCAGATCACACAACCCTTGGGGTGTAATTTACACCTGTGTTCTTGTCCTCAGAAACCAATGTCCATGTTGCCACACAGACGTGGCTGACGTGATTCTGCAGACGGGGGCTGACCTGGTGAGACCTCTCCCTAATGCTCTGGCCTGGCCTGATCTCTGGGAAACAGTTCATGTCAGGAACATAGCCTTTTTTGCATGAGTTGTTCACACGTTTGCATAAATGTGGATGAGCTTCCCAAATAGCACCATATTCCCTTTTATAGTGCACTACTTTTATCAGGGCCCGTAGGGTTCTTGTCAAACAGTGCACATTATAGGGAATAGGGTGCCATTTAGGGTGCTGCTTGGGGGTGGTTTAGATGCATGACTGCTTGAATAGGCTCATGTGTTTCCATGTGTCCATTTGACTCACTCCTGTCTTTGTCTGTCTTGCAGAATCATGAATCGAAGAGGGGACCAGAACCCCTCGAATGAAAGTCAAGCACGACCAATGTTTAGTGAGGTCATTTGCACTCACGATTGTAAGCATTGGTTATCCTACTTTTCTGTCATAGTTTTAAGGAAATTCTATTTAGTTAAAACATTATATCTAGTTTGATTTTTGCTCTGTCATGCATGTAATGGCCAAGGGCATAACATGCATGCCTAATGCATGCATTGCATGCCTAATGCAATGCATGCATTTTTTATCAATCAAATTTATTTATAAAGCCCATCTTACATCAGCTGATGTCACAAAGTGCTGTATAAGAAACCCAGCCTAAAACCCCAAACAGCAAGCAATGCAGGTGTAGAAGCACACTAATACAGTCTTCTCACAGTTTGTATTTTTTTTTTGCTGAATGCTCATGCATTTAGATATTTTTGTGTGTTGTTTTTTCATTCACACTGGCCAGAAAGGAGATCCATGAAGTGAACATGGACAGCATCTCTAAGCCTGATTTCTCATAGGAGGACGGTAAGGATGGCTCACCTAGGGAGCTCTACACTCACAATTCCACTTATTTCAGGAACTGAATGGGCATTCTTAAGGAGAAATCACATGTCTTATTCAACTGAATTGAGATACAATTGATCTGTAACTTTTGACTTGCTCGGGCTAATCCCAGGGTTGGACGGGACAGTGCATTTCCTCAAAATCAAGGTAGTCCCTGACAGTTGGAAGATGGACCTGAGCGAGATCTTAGAATCGTCGAGGAGGACAAGGAAGGAAAGGAGAGCGAAGAGGAGAAAGAGGTGCTAAGGGTGGTCACACAATTGTGGTGTCCTAGCTCCTCAACTACCCCAACAACATTGTTTCGGGCCCCATGCCAGACTTATCTCATCTCTCACCCCCCTCCCAAGACACCTCTCAGGTTGGGAACACTGGTTTACAAACAGACAAACATCTACTGTACTTCTACAAACATGTATATATTGACATGAAATTTGTATAATTGATACCAAATATACTTTTGTAATATCTTCCCTAAACCAAATAGGCTCCATGACTTCCATTCCAAGCCCTGGCCATGGTAGTGCCTCCCCAAGAGCCAGACAGGGTACCCTCCAACATCACAATACCTCCACTTGTCATCACAAAAGGTCAGTCCAACAGTAAATACAGGTCTAGCTTTGTTAATTCCCTGACCAACAAGACAACTAGACAGCAGTTGAGTGCCCCAGGCATCAAAGCGTTATGATTACTGTAATATTGTATGGTACTGTACAACCTTGTAGCTAACTGGTTGTGTTGTCCTGTGTGGCTGTCTCACGTGGCTCCATGCAGAGGCTGAGCCCCCTACAGGTTAACGCCGTTGCTGCAGAGTGCATTGTGGAAGAGACTGAGAGCAAGCTGAATGAGTTGAGCCAATGGATCTCAGCCATAGAGAAGGCAGAGCTGCAGCAGAAGAAAATCCTCAAGGAGCAGTTAACCAAAGTGTACATGAAGGTCAAAGGCCTGAAGGATGACCCAGGTAATTTATGTCACATTATCTAAACTCTTACTCATATATCACTTCTAAACTGACAAATTAACATCAAATATACCTTTTACAAATACATTAGCATGTTTAATACATTTGTTTCAAGCAATAGAGCATATGCTTTGAATACTGGTCTGTTGGGCAAATATGAAGTTTTTGGCAAATTCTAATATCACTTTGCTCAATTTGTCGTGTATGGCTGTTGAAATGTGCAGAACATTAATCAGCTATGCCTGCCCCATATGTAAGGCCCTCTGAGTTGTTGCTGGTGACACTTTGCTTTATTGACTGTGTCACAGAGGAACCCAGAATGCCTAGCCCTAACCATGTTTTTCATGGTTAGGGCTAGGCCCCTTAGATCCAGTGAAGGGAAATCTTAATGCTACAGCATACAATAACATTCTAGACGATTCTGTGCTTCCAACTTTGTTGCAACATTTTAGAGAAAGCCCTTTCCTGTTTCAGCATGACATTTCCCCCATACACAAAGCGAGGTCCATACAGAAATGGTTTGTCGAGATCGGTGTGGAAAAACTTGATTAGCCTGCACAGAGCCCTGACCTCAACCCCATTTAACACCTTTGGGATGAATTGGAACACCGACTGCGAGCCAAGCCTAATCGCCCAACATCAGTGTTCAGCCTCACTAATGCTCTTGTGACTGAATGGAAGCAAATCCCCGCAGCAATGTTCCAACATCTAGTGGAAAGCCTTCCCAGAAGAGTGGCGGCTGTTATAGTAGCAAAGGGCGACCAACTCCCATATTAATGCCAATGATTTTGGAATGAGATGTTCGACGAGCAGGTGTCCATATACTTTTGGCCATGTAGTGTATGAAATTAACCCCCCCCCCCCCCCCCCAAAAAAAAAACATCTCACAGGTGTAGCAGGTTGTGAACTCTGCAAACAACGTTTCCACTCCGAGAATGAGAATGGTAAATGACTGTAGGCTTCATTAATCCTTGCATTAACAGAAATGTATGTAACGAAATGACAGGGATTAATGGTAAATGAGGACATACAGTACCAGTCAAAAGTTTGGACACACCTACTCATTCAAGAGTTTTTCTTTATTTTTTACTATTTTCCACATTGTAGAATAATAGTGAACACATTAAAACTATGAAATAACACATGGAATCATGTAGTAACCAAAAAAGTGTATTCTTCAATGTAGCCACCCTTTGCCTTTAAGACAGCTTTGCACACTCTTGGCATTAGAGTATATATACATACATACACACAGTACTACATTAACTTAATACATCTAGATGTTCCGCTAGCGGAACACCTGCTCCAATATCCAATGATAGGCGTGGCGCGAAATACAAATTCCTCAAAAATCCAAAAACGTCCATTTTTCAAACATATGACTATTTTACACCATTTTAAAGACAAGACTCTCCTTTATCTAACCACACTGTCCGATTTCAAAAAGGCTTTACAGCGAAAGCAAAACATTAGATTATGTCAGCAGAGTACCCAGCCAGAAATAATCAGACACCCATTTTTCAAGCTAGCATATAATGTCACAAAAAACAAAACCACAGCTAAATGCAGCACTAACCTTTGATGATCTTCATCAGATGACACTCCTAGGACATTATGTTATACAATGCATGTTTTGTTCAATCAAGTTCATATTTATATCAAAAACCAGCTTTTTACATTAGCATGTGACGTTCAGAACTAGCATTCCCACCGAACACTTCCGGTGAATTTACTAAATGACTCACGATAAACGTTCACAAAAAACATAACAATTATTTTAAGAATTATAGATACAGAACTCCTTTATGCAATCGCGGTGTCCGATTTTTAAAATAGCTTTTCGGTGAAAGCACATTTTGCAATATTCTGAGTAGATAGCCCGGCCATCATGGCTAGCTATTTTGACACCCACCAAGTTTGGTACTCACCAAACTCAGATTTACTATAAGAAATATTGGATTACCTTTGCTGTTCTTCGTCAGAATGCACTCCCAGGACTTCTACTTCAATAACGAATGTTGGTTTGGTTCCAAATAATCCATAGTTATATCCAAATAGCGGCGTTTTGTTGTGCGTTCAAGACACTATCCGAAGGGTAAAGAAGGGTGACGCGCCCGGCGCGTTTCGTGACAAAAAATTTCAGAATATTCCATTACCGTACTTCGAAGCATGTCAAACGCTGTTTAAAATCAATTTTTATGTGATTTTTCTCGTAAAAAAGCGATAATATTCCGACCGGGGAAACCCTGTTTTCGTTCAAAGACTGAAAATAAAAACATGGAGTCGTCTCGTGCACGCGCGCGCCAGTCTCATTGTTCTCAGATCGACCACTATCCAAATGCGCTACATTTTTTCAGCCATGGCCTGCAAAGTCATTCAACAATCTGGCGCCTTCTGAGAGCCTATGGGAGCCTTAGAAAATGTCACATT
Source organism: Salmo salar (assembly GCF_965601325.2). NCBI lineage: Eukaryota > Metazoa > Chordata > Actinopteri > Salmoniformes > Salmonidae > Salmo > Salmo salar. The sequence goes on along the minus strand of NC_138296.1, from coordinate 83,948,658 downwards.
ACAGCAGAGATCCACTGTTTTGGATAGAGGTGATCAAGAAGGCCAAGAAATAGTCAGAGAGGGTGCTTCCTGTTTGGAATCTTCTCAGGTTTTGGCCTGCCAAATGAGTTCTGTTATACTCACAGACACCATTCAAACAGTTTTAGAAACTTTGGAGTGTTTTCTATCCAAAGCTAATAATTATATGCATATTCTAGTTTCTGGGCAGGAGTAATAATCAGATTAAATCGGGTACGTTTTTTTATCCGGCCGTGAAAATACTGCCCCCTATCCATAACAAGTTAAAAAACAGGTAAAAATACACCTTATGGACTGTGAAGAGACGCACACAAAGGTACAGACACACGCACACAAGCGCTAGCACACGCACGTATATTGTAATATTGTTGTATGGTGGTATTATACATTTTATATTGTTCATATGTAGTGATGTAATAATGTTATATGATGTACTGTTTTATCTTTTGTTTAATGTGTGATGTAAGTGCCTTTGTGTTTGGACCCCAGGAAAAGTAGTTGCTGGAGATGATCGTGGACTACAGGAAAAGGAGGGCCGAACAGGCCTCCATTAACATCGACGGGGCTGTAGTGGAGCGGGTCGAGAGTTTCAAGTTCCTTGGTGTCCACATCACCAACAAACTATCATGGTCCAAACACACCAAGACAATCATGAAGAGGGCACGGCAACACCTTTTCCCCCACAGGAGACTGAAAAGATTTGGTATGGGTTCCAAGTTCCTCAAAAAGTTCTTCAGCTGCACCATCGAGAGCATTCTGTCTGGTTGCATCACCGCCTGGCATGGCAACTGCTCCGCATCTGACCGTACCCCCTGTATATAGCCTCGTTATTGTTATGTAATTTTATTGTTACTTTTTATGACATTTTTTACTTTAGTTATTTAGTAAATATTTTCTATATTTCTTGAACTGCATTGTTGGTTAAGGGCTTGTAAATAAGCATTTCACGGTAAGATCTACACATGTTATATTCGGAGCATGTGACAAATAACATTTGATTTGATTTATTTGATTTACTACCTTGACAGCAGCTAAAGGAATCCCTAATAAATACAAATACAAAAAGTATATATTAACAGTATACACAGTATATTATACTGTATATATTGTGTGTGTGCGAGTGCGTGTGTTCCTACTAAGACGGATGGCGTCTCCAAATTAAGAATATGCCACTGACTTCAGAGCAACTGTCTTGGTTTAGCAGGGAGGTTACCTCCAGCCAGGTTGTATGAGCAGAATCAGAGACCCTGACCTCCCTCTGTCTGTCAGTACGTACCAACCACCAACTGGGCTAGCCGGTTAGAGCTGTTTTTATTGGGTCATGAATGTTGTTTGTTTTCATGAGCAATACATGTGAGATCACCTTACATTGCCACGGAGCTGATGTTCATTTTACTGTAGGTGTCTTTTCGTATGTTTGTTTTGTGTATGAAAATGCTATTGGCAAAATATGTTATTGAGACCAATACATCACTGAGAGTAGGCTGGTTTTGAGGGGTGTGTGTGGGCATTGTCCTCTCAGTATCTCGTTAAAGAGCTTTCCCCTGTTTGTTTGTAAGGTTGAAGAGATGTGGGTGAAGAAATGGTGATTTGCAGCCTGCCAGTCTGTTATCAACCACTCATGTTCTCCGCTAACCTAAACATTACTGCAGAATCTTCTCTTCAAAAAGCATCCACCTCCATTCCACTCACTATGAATACAGATGCTACCTTGTCCTTACTAAGCCATGACTACTGGCTTCCCACATGAAAAAATACTATAGTATTCTCTGTAATGTTTTTGCTGACTTTACTGTAGTATTCACTGGAGTAACTAAAGTGCAAAAAGTCTGTAAAACACTAAAGTCAGCAAAAACACTACAGTGAAAACTAGTATTTACTGTAGTATATTGTAGTGAACTGTAGTATTTACAGTTAACTATTGTATAAATACTGTAGTAAAATAAAAGTATTATATACTATAATGATGAATGTAGTGTTTTTACAGATTGCAGTATAATGTAATATTTACTATAGTGTTTTTATTTTATTATCTTTGACATAGGCTTTCCGCTTCAGGAAACCTACTGGAGAAATACTATAGGAGCACATTTTCGATAACCTGTAGGTAGGTATAGGACTTCTGCTGTTTTCCATAACCTGTAGGTAGGTATAGGACTTCTGCTGTTTTCCATAACCTGTAGGTAGGTATAGGACATCTGCTGTTTTCCATAACCTGTAGGTAGGTATAGGACTTCTGCTGTTTTCCATAACCTGTAGGTAGGTATGGGACTTCTGCTGTTTTCCATAACCTGTATGGGGGGGGAATGGGCAGGGTATGTTAAACTGTACTGTTTTTGCAGACAATACTGTAGTATTTTACAGTAAGTACCACACAATCAATGGATAGGACAGTGTGTAGTATACTACAGAATTCTATAGTAAGTACTGTAGTGAACTTGGGACTTCTTGTCTTGCTAGCACACGTGACCGCCTCCTGAAGAGTCTTACCAGTCGGTGCCACGTGAAAAGCTAGCTATTTGCTGGCTTAAGTGGGGACACTTCAGGCTGAGGAGTAAATTCCACACATCCCCATGTGCTATGCACAGAGACACACACACGCGCACACACGACTAGCACAGTCACCCCCCCCACACACACAATATCTCTATCCCCTCTCTTCGCTCGTCTCCTTTGTCTGCCTCACACGCACACACTGTTAGCTGCATTTATATGGCCGTTTACACAATATGTCCCTGCAGGCTCACAGTGGAGAAGTGCTTTGAGTGCCACAGCTCTGCAGGGGACACATTTTAACATGGGAGACTGCACACCTCAACTTGGCATCATCCCACACAGCCTGTGCAACCGCCAGCCAGAGCATTTCCATACCCATGAGAACTGAGATGCCTCCATCTGAAGACAAGTCATCCTGCAGTGTGTCAGTGGTTAGCACTATTGGATAGATGTATTTAATATCTCTCAAGTGAATTCAGAAGGTGGGAGCCTACTCAGCTCCAGGGTCGTTACCATGGCTTGATACGTATACATTACTGCAGGACAAGCTGTGGTAAACTCATGTTGACGTCTTTGCATACTGTGAATAGACACAGCTAGATTCTGTTGGAATGAAGCTGCGATTATTACCCCATCTAGTTGTTTTAATATATCCATGTATGTACTTTCTCATCAGTTTGACAAAGCATCTCCTCAACATCTTTATCCAGGTCCTTATATTGCAAATAAAAAATCATCAGTACGTGTTAAATAATACTTTACATTTGATATTTGTGATGAATAATACTGTCAATTTTATACTTTGTTTAATATCTTGTGTTACAGTCATTGCCTTTCAATAGTTTGGTATAACTGAGTGCTTTAGACGGTCTGCTGTAATATTAATTCAAGGGACACATCTGTCTCAATGTTCTGAGTACAATTTGCATGATGAAAATACATATCCATATTAAACTTTTTTTGTATGGGGTTGTGAGATTTATACTGTCTGTTATTGAAATATATGATCATATATTTAAAAATATGTAATGTTTATACATGGGTTTATCTGAGTACCAGTCAAACGTTTGGACACCTACTCATTCCAGGCTTTTTCTTTATTTTTACTATTTTCTACTTAGTAGAATAATAGTGAAGACATCAAAACTATGAATATAACATATGGAATCATGTAGTTCTTCAAAGGAGCAACCCTTTGGCTTGATGACAACTTTGTACACTCTTGGCATTCTCACAACCAGCTTCATGAGGTAGTCACCTGGAATGCATTTCAATTAACAGGTGTACCTTGTTAAAAGTTAATTTGTGGAATGTCTTTCCTTAGGGATTGTATACAGAAGATAGCCCTCTTTGGTAAAAGACCAAGTCCATATTATGGCAAGAACAGCTCAAATAAGCAGTCATTACTTTTAAGACATGAAGGTCAGTCAATGCAGAAAATTTCAAGAACATTGAACATTGCTTCAAGTGCTATGATGAAACTGGCTCTCATGAGGACCGCCAAAGGAAAGCAAGACCCAGAGTTACCTCTGCTGCAGAGGATAAGTTCATTAGAGTTACTAGCCTCAGAAATCGGCAAATGGTTGCACCTCACAGAGTTCAAGTAACAGACACATCTCAACATCAACTGTTCAGAGGAGACTGCGTGAATCAGGCCGTCATGGTCGAATTGCTGCAAAGGAACACTACTAAAGGACACCAATAAGAAGAGACTTGCTTGGGCAAAGAAACACGAGCAATGGACATTAGACCTGTGGAAATCTGTCCTTTTGGTCTGGTGAGTCCAAATTTGAGATTTTTGGTTCCAACCGCCGTGTCTTTGTGAGACGCAGAGTAGGTGAACGGATGATCTCCGCATGTGTCATCGCCACTGTGAAGCATGGAGGAGGAGGTGTGATGGTGTGGGGGTGCATTGTTGGTGACACTGATTTATTTACAATTCAAGGCACACTTAACCAGCATGGCTACCACAGCATTCTGCAGTGATACGGCATCCCATCTGGTTTGCCCTTAGTGGGACTCTCATTTGTTTTTCAACAAGACAATGACTCAACACCTCCAGGCTGTGTAAGGGCTATTTGACCAAGAAAGAGAGATGGAATGCTTCATCAGATGACTTGGCCTCCACAATCACCCAATCTAAACCCAATTGAGATGGTTTGGGATGAGTTGGACCGCAGAGTGAAGGAAAAGCACCCAACAAGTGCTCAGCATATGTGGGAACTCCTTCAAGACTGTTGGAAAAGCATTCCAGGTGACTACCTTGTGATCCTGGTTGAGAGAATGCAAATCTGTAATCAAGGCAAAGGGTGGCTACTTTAAAGAATCTAACATCTAAAATATATTTTGATTTGTTTAAGACTTTTTGGTTACTACATGATTCCATGTGTGTTTTTTCATAAGTTTGATGTCTCCACTATTATTCAACAACGTAGAAAATAGTAAAAATAAAGAAAAATGCTTATATGAGTAGGTGTGTCCAAACTGGTACTGTATATGATCATGTATTTTAAAATGTATGTCACATTTTACATATGGGTTTTAAATACATTTTAAAATATATGGTAGTATATTTAAAACACAAAATGTGACATACATTTTAAAATATATGGTAATATATGTCATGTTTTATATATGGGTTTTAAATATATGATCATACATTTTAAAATATATGTCACGTTTATACAGTGGCTTGCGAAAGTATTCACCCCTCTTGGCATTTTTCCTATTTTGTTGCCTTACAACCTGGAATTATCATTTGATTTACAGAACATTCCTACCACTTTGAAGATGCAAAATATTTTTTCTTGTGAAACAAACAAGAAATAAGACAAAAAAACAGAACTTGAGCGTGCATAACTATTCACCCCCCACGGTCAATACTTTGTAGAGCCACCTTTTGCAGGAATTACAGCTGCAAGTCTCTTGGGGTATGTCTCTATAAGCTTGGGACATCTAGCCACTGGGATTTTTGCCCATTCTTCAAGGCAAAACTGCTCCAGCTCCTTCAAGTTGGATGGGTTACGCTGGTGTACAGCAATCTTTAAGTCATACCACAGATTCTCAATTGGATTGAGGTCTGGGCTTTGACTAGGCCCTTCCAAGACATTTAAATGTTTCCCCTTAAACCACTCAAGTGTTGCTTTACCAGTATGCTTAGGGTCATTGTCCTGCTGGAAGGTGAACCTCTGTCCCAGTTTCAAATCTCTGGAAGACTGAAAAGGTTTCCCTCAAGAATTTCCCTGTATTTAGCGCCATCATGATTCCTTCAATTCTGACCAGTTTCCCAGTCCCTGTTGATTTAAAAAAAAATCCCCACAGCATGATGCTGCCACCATGCTTTACTGTGGGGATGGTATTCTCGGGGTGATGAGGTGTTGGGTTTGCGCCAGACATAGCGTTTTCCTTGATGGCCAACAAGCTCTATTTTAGTCTCATCTAACCTGAGTACCTTTTATATGTTTGGGGAGTCTCCCACATGCCTTTTGGCGAAAAAACGTTTTTGCTTATTTTTTTTCATTAAGCAATGGCTTTTCTCTGGCCACACTTCCGTAAAGCCCAGCTCTGTGGAGTGTACGGCTTAAAGTGGTCCTATGGACAGATACTCCAATCTCTGCTGTGGAGCTTTGCAGCTCCTTCAGGGTTATCTTTGGTCTCATTGTTGCCTCTCTGATTAATGCCCTCCTTGCCTGGTCCGTGAGTTTTGGACTATTTTGTGTATGTCCATTACATGAAATCCAAATAAAAAGCTATTTAAATTACAGGTTGTAATGCAACAAAATAGGAAAAATGCCATTGGGGATGAATAGTTTTTGCAAGGCACTGTATATGGGTTTTAAATATATGATCAGTGTCATAAAAGTTGAAGCGGTGTTGTATGGACCAAACTGCAGACGGAATGTGGATACTCATCTTTTAATATAATTAAGTAAAGTATACACAGAAAACAATAAACACTCACGACAGGCTACTTACAAACAAAACAAATAGCAGTGTTAACTCAACCACCCACAAACCCAAGTGACAAACATACTCCTAATTATATGACTCCCAATCAGGAACAACGATCACCAGCTGTCCTTGATCGGGAGCCACACAGACCCACATAGAAATACAACACCCAGAACACACATACACAGACATACTCTGCACGTCCTGACCAAAACTACACAACAACACCCTCTGCTGGTCAGGACGTGACAATCAGATATTTTAAAATGTATGATCATATATTTAAAACCCATATATAAACGTGACTTACATTTTAAAATATATGTCACGTTTATATATGGGTTTTAAATATATGATCATATATTTTAAAATGTATGATCATATATTTAAAACCAATATATAAGCGTGACATTTTAAAATATGGTCATATATTTAAAACTCATATATGAATGTGACATATTTAAAATATATGATCAAAATGTATGTCATGTTTGATATATAAGGCCATATTATTTTTCTGTATGGGATTCATTTCATGTGCATATCTGTTTCATTCATTTGATGTCAGATTCAGATTTTCTAAGATTAAAACAACACAGAAGTCTGCAAAATGTGAATATATTTTTATGAGTTGCCTGTGTATTTAAGAAGACTCATAGACTACTCTACTTCAATACCTTCCAAACGTGATCTGATTATTGGGCTATTGACCTCATGAAAATGGCGTCTGTCTATCTTCATTTTACTTTTTACACTTGACATGCACTTTAAAGTCAGCGTGGATAGGGCTTTCTGGAGACTGCTGTCCAGATTAACTATACAACTGCAAATGTTCTGTAGCTCACTGTGACGTTTTTGAATAGCATAAGAGGAGTCATCGATACGCATATAAACAACAATTATTTGGGAGTCAGTCAGTCCATTTCACAAGTGACGTTTTTCTTTTAATAATGGGTTCGATGAAGAAGATGTAGCATGATCGCGTTGAATAAGGTACTATGGGAAAATAATAGGCTACTTATTTGGGCTATTTTAATTGAGTTCTTCATCAATAACTTATTTATTTCACATGTCTTTTTTTTATTCAGATGCACAATGCGAAATGTTTTTTTTGCGTAGATCTGAGACACAACTGTTTCATTTTTGGGTGGCGCGAAACCAGTGAGCTCGTGGATGATGATGTAGGCTGTTTGCCGTGGTGATAATTCTAATAAGACCGAGAAAGAGCGCAAATCATGTCCTTTGAATGACACATTTTCAGTAAATTTAAAATAGTACCTGACTCTTAAGTTAAGTAGAAAGTAGAACAACACAAATATTGTCAGTGCATCATCATCCCTGATATTTTGGTCCTTGTTGTTTTGTATTATACATAGGCTACATATAATGCTTAGGTATGCTGAAGATAGCATCACATTTCTTGATTTATTTAATTAGTGGTGGTGTTTTGTTTGGACTGTATTTAAATGAGTTATAAAATAGGCCTATAGGCTAGCCTACTGTGGGACTAGCCTACCCATCAAACTCACCAAACTGGCATTCTAAAATCCATCTTTCAGATTGGGCCCCCTCCCCCTACTCCCAATTTCTTCTCTTACAAATAGCCTAATATTTAATTGATAATGCCAGAGAAGCTGGTGTTTGGAGGATATATTGGCACGGGTGCTGTTAGGAAACCGTGCCAATACATCCTTCAAACACAAGCTGTGTTTGAATACCCATACTAACATACTGTATACTACATACTTAATGAGTATATACTACATACTATATACTATTCATTTTAGTATACTGTAAAACGAACAGTATGCTTTCAGTTGAGCGTACTAGCTCTTCGCCTGTCTAGCAAAACAAATTACTAGTTAGACATTTTACGACTTTGGGTGTGTTCTTAAATTCAATCTGTAGTGCCAGAGTGCGAGCGTTGTCAGATTGTCTGTTTGTAAATTCAGAGCATTTCGCTCTTAGAGTGCACACTGGACGCTCTGCCCGAGGAGTAGGGTTAATTTAAGTGTTCTGACCTTACAAGGCAGTCAAGCACCCAAGCTAATGTTGGCTAGCTACTTCCAGACACACATGAGACCACTCTGACTATTTTACTCGCCCTAGCAGAGCTGGTTATCCAGAGCGTTGGTGACTTTAACTGTGCTGCTGGCAACAATTTAGTTGCGCTTTTTTGCTGACGTTTACTGACATCGACCATATTCAACAGGTGTTATTCTGCACTCTGGTACACTCAGATGAGAGTGCTCTGAAATCGGAATATATAGCCAGAGCAAATTTACAAAAGCACCCGAATGTCCAGCTAAGCTAAGAATGACGGAATAATCAAGTCAATAAACGTTGGGTAGTTCGTTAGATAGCCTATAGTTAATATACTAGCAAGTTTGATGTATAGGTAGCCAACTGTAATCCAAGATGGCATAGCAGTCAGACGTTTTTGTCCTCGTCTTGTCGTGTCCCATGTATATATATTTTTTCTTCGCATATCTTTTTTCATATTTTTCTAAACCTCCACTTTAAAATACTCTCCTGCAACCCGCCTCACCCAATGTGGTGTGGATCTGCTTTTTTCTAAAGTATTTTTCTTTACTTTTGAACCGGAACCCCAACAGAAGCTAGCCAGCTAACTAGCTAGTAGTCAGCTAACCACTACTAGCGGTCATCAGCTAACCTTTAGCTCGGAAAACTCTCGCCAGTTTGCACAACGCAATTCAAACCAGAGCATACAGGACTTATTTTCTCTTCATATCCCCGGATTCCTACCGCAAGCTCTGAAGCTTTTCACCTGGATCATCGCAGCTAGCTAGCTGCAATCCGAATGGCTACTCCTGGCTAACGTCTCTGTCCCGAAGCAAGCACCAATTAGCCTGTAGCTAGGCCCATCTCCCGGCTAGCTGAAGAGGTCCATGAGCCACTAGTCGGCTACAATACCTATTTTGCCAATTGGCCTGGACCCCTTTTACTGCCGGTTTGTAGCCCCGCCGATCCTTCACGACTGGACTACCGACGTAATCTGCCCGAAGGTGTTCTTCAACTGGCTACAACGTTGCGACATCCCCTGAATGCTCATCTGCTGCCCGCTAGCTGTCTAGAGCATATCGGACTGTTAGCTGAAGAGATCCATCGGCCATTTTCTTGGGCCACTATACCTATTTTGCCGATTGGACTGGACCCCTTTACTACACGGAACCCTACTAATCCATCACGACTGGTCTGCCGACGTAACCGCATGAGGAGGGTATAACAGACTTCTCCCGTTGCGATGTCCCTCTAAGGCCCTTCTGCTAGCTTGCTAGCCCTGGCCCGCTAGCTGTCTGAATCACCGTGTCTCTAACCAGCCTAACTACTCACTGGACCCCTATGATCACTCGGCTACGCATGCCTCTCCCTAATGTCAATATGCCTTGACCATTGCTGTTCTGGTTAGTGATTATTGTCTTATTTCACTGTAGAGCCTCTAGCCCTGCTCAGTATTCCTTAGCTAACCCTTTAGTTCCACCTCCCACACATGCGGTGACATCACCTGGTTTAAATGATGTTTCTAGAGACAAAACCTCTCTCATCGTCACTCAATGCCTAGGTTTACCTCCACTGTATTCACATCCTACCATACCTTTGTCTGTACATTATGCCTCGAATCTATTCCATCGCACCCAGAAATCTGCTCCTTTTACTCTCTGTTCCGAACGTACTAGACGACCAGTTCTTATAGCCTTTAGCCGTACCCTTACCCTACTCCTCCTCTGTTCCTCTGGTGATCTAGAGGTTAATCCAGGCCCTGCAGTGCCTAGCTCTACTCCTATTCCCCAGCTGCTCTCATTTGTTGACATGTGTAACCGTAAAAGCCTTGGTTTCATGCATGTTAACATTAGAAGCCTCCTCCCTAAGTTTGTTTTATTCACTGCTTTAGCACACTCTGCCAACCTGGATTTCCTAGCCGTATCTGAATCCTGGCTTAGGAAGACCATCAAAAACACTGAAATTTCCATCCCCAACTATAACATTTTCCGACAAGATAGAACTGCCAAAGGAGGCGGAGTTGCAATCTACTGCAAAGATAGCCTGCAGAGTTCTGTCTTACTATCCAGGTCTGTACCCAAACAATTCAAGCTTCTACTTTTAAAAATCCACCTTTCCAGAAACAAGTCTCTCACCGTTGCCACTTGCTATAGACCACATTTTGCCCCCAGCTGTGCCCTGGACACCATATGTGAATTGATTGCCCCCCATCTATCTTCAGAGCTCGTGCTGCTAGGTGACCTAAACTGGGACATGCTTAACACCCCGGCCATCCTACAATCTAAGCTTGATGCCCTCAATCGCACACATATTATCAATGAACCTACCAGGTACAACCCCAAATCCGTAAACACGGGCACCCTCATAGAAATCATCCTAACCAACTTGACCTCCAAATACACCTCTGCTGCCAAGATTTCAGCGATCACTGCCTCATTGCCTGCATCCGCAATGGGCCTGCGTCAAACGACCACCCCTCATCATTGTCAAACGCTCCCTAAAACACTTCAGCGAGCAGGCCTTTCTAATCGACCTGGCCCGGGTAACCTGGAAGGATATTGACCTCATCCCGTCAGTAGAGGATGCCTGGTTATTCTTTAAAAGTGCCTTCCTCACCATCTTAAATAAGCATGCCCCATTCAAAAAATGTAGAACCAGGAACAGCTATACCACTTGGTTCACTCCAGACCTGACTGCCCTTGACCAGCACAAAAACATCCTGTGGCGTACTGTATTAGCATCGAATAGCCCCCGTGATATGCAACTTTTCAGGGAAGTTAGGAACCAATATACACAGGCAGTTAGGAAGCTAAGGCTAGCTTTTTCAAACAGATATTTGCATCCTGTAGCACAAACTCAAAACAGTTCTGGGACACTATAAAGTCCATGGAGAATAAGAGCACCTCCTCCCAGCTGCCCACTGCACTGAGGCTAGGAAACAATGTCACCACCGATAAAACCACTATAATTGAGAATTTCAATAAGCATTTTTCTACGGCTGGCCATGCTTTCCAACGGGCTACCCCTACCCTGGTCAACAGCCCTGCACCCCCCACAGCAACTCGCCCAAGCCTCCCCCATTTCTCCTTCACCCAAATCCAGATAGCTGATGTTCTGAAAGAGCTGCAAAATCTGGACCCCTACAAATCAGCCGGGCTAGACAATCTGGACACTCTCTTTCTAAAATTATCCCCTGAAATTGTTGCAACCCAATCTTTCGTATCATCCGAGATTCCCAAAGATTGGAAAGCTGCCGCGGTTATCCCCCTCTTCAAAGGGGGAGACACTCTAGACCCAAACTGCTACAGACCTATATCTATCCTAACCCTGCCTTTCTAAGGTCTTCGAAAGCCAAGTTAACAAACAGATTACCGACCATTTAGAATCCCACCGTACCTTCTTCTCCGCTATGCAATCTGGTTTCCGAGCTGGCCATGGGTGCACTTCAGCCACGCTCAAGGTCCTAAACGATATCCTAACTGCCATCGATAAGAGACTATACTGTGCAGCCTTATTCTTCGACCTGGCCAAGGCTTTTGACTCTGTCAATCACCACATTCTTATCGGCAGACTCAACAGCCTTGGTTTCTCAAATGACTGCCTCGCCTGGTTCACCAACTACTTCTCAGATAGAGTTCAGTTTGTCAAATTGGAGGCCCTGTTGTCCGGACCTCTGGCAGTCTCTATGGGGGTGCCACTGGGTTCAATTCTCGGGCCGACTCTCTTCTCTGTATACATCAATGATGTCGCTCTTGCTCCTGGTGATTCTCTGATCCACCTCTCCGCAGACGACACGATTCTGTATACTTCTGGCCCTTCTTTGGAGACTGTGTTAACTAACCTCCAGACGAGCTTCAATGCCATACAACTCTCCTTCCGTGGCCTCCAACTGCTCTTAAATGCAAGTAAAACTAAATGCATGCTATTCAACCGATTGCTGCCTGCACCTGCCCGCCCATCCATCATCACTACTCTGGACGGTTCTGACTTAGAATATGTGGACAAGTACAAATACTTAGGGGTCTGGTTAGACTGTAAACTCTCCTTCCAGATACACATTAAGCATCTCCAATCCAAAATTAAATCTAGAATCGGCTTCCTATTTCGCAACAGAGCATCCTTCACTCATGCTGCCAAACATACCCTCGTAAAACTGATTATCCTACCGATCCTCGATTTCGGCGATGTCATTTACAAAATAGCCTCCAACACTCAACTCAACAAATTGGATGCAGTCTATCACAGTGCCATCCGTTTTGTCACCAAAGCCCCATATGCTACCCACCACTTCAACCTGTACACTCTCGTTGGCTGGCTCTCGCCTCATACTCGTCGCCAAACCCACTGGCTCCAGGTCATCTACAAGTCTTTGCTAGTTAAAGCCCCGCCTTATCTCAGCACACTGGTCACCATAGCTGCACCCACCCGTAGCACGCGCTCCAGCAGGTATATTTCACTGGTCACCTCAAGTCAATTCCTCCTTTGGCCGCCTTTCCTTCCAGTTCTCTGCTGCCAATGACTGGAACGAACTACAAAAATCACTGAAGCTGGAGACCCATATCTCCCTCACTAACTTTAAGCACCAGCTGTCAGAGCAGCTCACAGATCACTGCAACTGTACATAGCCCATCTGTAAATAGCCCATCCAACTACCTCATCCCCATACTGCATTTATTTATTTATCTTGCTCCTTTGCACCCCCATATCTCTACTTGCACATTCATCTTCTGCACATCTGGCACACCAGTGTTTAATTGCGATATTGTAATTACTTCGCCACCATGGCCTATTTATTGCCTTACCTCCCTTATCTTACCTCATTTGCACACACTGTATATAGACTTTTTCTACTGTATTATTGACTGTATGTTTGTTTATTCCATGTGTAACTCTGTGTTGTTGTTTGTGTCGAACTGCTTTGCTTTATCTTTGCCAGGTCGCAGTTGTAAATGAGAACTTGTTTTCAGCTACCCTACCTGGTTAAATAAAGGTGAAATAAATAAATAAATAGCTACCTAACGTTAGTTTTTATTTATCTAACAACATACCGGTACATACTGCTGTAATGATATGCTATATGGTTCGTAAGGACAGTATAGCTAACAAATTGTCAGCCAATGTAACGTGTAAGGTCACTCATTACTTTATTACATTGCTCAACATTTTCTTAAGATTTGTCATAATTAGTTCAAGAAATGAATTTCTATCCACTCTGGTTGTACTTCGACTGCATATTTTTTGCCATTTCCTTCAATTCTCGAAACGATGTGAAGCCACGCCCATTTCCTGAAGATTTGCATTTTGGGCCTTAAAGTACGGCAATAGTGTCCTCTGCGTGTATTCTTCATATTTTGACGAATTTAGTACGACATCCGGGAACTTTTGGCATACTAACTATAACTATGACCAATAACCATACTATATACTCAATTCAGGTCACAAATAGTACGGTTAGTGCAGTTAGAGTATTCGAGCACAGCTACAGGCTTTGAGGGCATTATCACTTTTATACAACGGGTTACCAACATATTCAAATAATGACTGACATATTTTCATAAAAATGTTTATGATTTTTTTCATACTATTTTATCCTTCCACAAGATATACGCTACCATTCAAAAGTTTGGGGTCACTTAGAAATGTCCTTGTTTTTGAAAGAAAAGCACATTTTTTTGTTCCTTAAAATAACATCAAATCAATCAGAAATACAGTTTGGACGTTGTTAATGTTGTAAATGACTATTGTAGCTGGAAACGGCAGATAAAAAAAAAAAAAAGGGAATATCTACATAGGCGTACAGAGGCCCATTATCAGAAACCACCACTCCTGTGTTCCAATGGCACGTTGTGTTAGCTAATCCAAGTTGATCATTTTAAAAGGCTAATTGATCATTAGAAAACCCTTTTGCAATTGTTAGCACAGCTGAAAACTGGCCTTCTTTAGACTAGTTGAGTATCTGGAGCATCAGAATTTGTGGGTTTGATTACAGGCTCAAAATGGCCAGAAACAAAGTACTTTCTTCTGAAACTCGTCAGTCTATTCTTGTTCTGAGAAATGAAGGCTGTTCCATGTGAGAAATGGCCAAGAAACATGAAGATCTCGTACAACGCTTTGTACTACTCCCTTCACAGAACAGCTCAAACTGGGTCTAACCAGAATAGAAAGAGGAGTGGGAGGCCCCACTGCACAACTGAGCAAGAGGACAAGTACTTTAGAATGTCTAGTTTGAGAAACAGATGCCTCACAAGTTCTCAACTGGTAGCTTCATTAAATAGTACCCGCAAAACACCAGTCTCAACGACAACAGTGAAGAGGCGACTCCGGGATGCTGGCCTTCTGTCAGAGGCCTTCTGTCAGAGACGCGACCCAGTTGTTCAGTCTTTTTGTTCTGTATCTGTGGACGCGAACCAGTTGTTCATTCTAAATGTTCCATTGCCGTACTGTCTGGCAACATTCTTATTCCTTGCTTGCTAGCTAGCCAACTACAGCTAACTTACAGTCAAGTCAAACAGTGCAGTCAGACGAACAGCAAGGTAGCAGCATTTGTGTTGGTTTAAGTTGTTTTCTAGTGACATTTATTTGGATACATCCATAACAATGAGCTAATGATGCGCAATTTTGCCTGGCATAGAAATGTGCTTTCTTGTCAGGACACTGTTGTTCAGAGGAGCTAGCCAACAACACAGCTAACACAATCACTTCAAACTGAAGCTGGAAAGACTGCAAACTAGCTGTTTTTCGTTTCACATGTTTTCTATTTACATTTATTTGTATATATCCATAAAAATTATGCCAGCTGATTCATGATTTCGACTGGCTGAGAAAAGCTGTCTGCCTGTCTGTCTCATCCTGACTCCCGACACATTCATTACTATGGGACAGCAGCAGGTCGAATTTCAATATTGAAACAATGTTGCAAATGTCGGTGAGTCAGGCAGAAAGGTTTATACAAATTTCCGTTGTTGTTAACAAAATGCTAGTGTAAAAGAAATGTGAGATAATGTCTAGATGCTTTCTATAGTGGAGATCAAGTTAATCCAGGCTGCATCACATCCGGCTGTGATTGGGAGTTCCATAGGGCGGCGCACAATTGGCACAGCTTTGTCCGGGTTTGGCTGGGGTAGGCCGTCATTGTAAATACTAATTTGTTCTTAACTGACTTGCATAGTTAAATAAAGGTTAAATTAAATAAAAGAAAAAGAAATTGCCAGGCTGGGCTGATGAGACAGTGGATAGCGCAGTGAGATGGAACAGAGTAAATAGGAATTTCAACGTCATAGCTTTAGCCAGTGGTAACTTGTGGAATAGACACCGGCTGGAATGCAGTTTTAACCAATCAGCATTGAGGATTAGACCCATCCGTTGTATAACAACAATATACTTACTGGTATGCTTGATATCCAACACATCATACATTTGAAATTGTAATGCGCTCATGGTCTCACGGTGTCTTGTCATAGTCAGTTACTATCTACACTTGTTCATTGTGGACCTCTCCCCCCCATTCAACACATCTACAGTTGAAGTCGGAAGTTTACATACACCTTAGCCAAATACATTTAAACTCAGTTTTTCAGAATTCCTGACATTTAATCCTTGTAAAAATTCCCTGTCTTAGGTCAGTTAGGATCACCACTTTATTTTAAGAATGTGAGATGTCAGAATAATAGTAGAGAGAATGATTGATTTATTTCAGCTTGTGTTTCTTTCATCACATTCCCAGTGGGTCAGAAGTTTACATACACTCAATTAGTATTTGGTAGCATTGCCTTTAAATTGTTTAACTTGGGTCAAACATTTCGGGTAGCCTTCCACAACCTTCCCACAATAAGTTGGGTGAATTTTGGTCCATTCCTCCTGACAGAGCTGGTGTAACTGAGTCAGGTTTGAAGGCCTCCTTGCACACACATGCTTTTTCAGTTCTGCCCACAAATTTTCTATGGGATTGAGGTCAGTGCTTTGTGATGGCCACTCCAATACCTTGACTTTGTTGTCCTTAAGCCATTTTGCCACAACTTTGGAAGTATGCTTGGGGTCATTGTCTATTTGGAAGACCCATTTGCGACCAAGCTTTAACTTCCTGACTGATGTCTTGAGATGTTGCTTCAATATATCCACATAATTTTTCATCCTCATGATGCAATCTATTTTGTGAAGTGCACCAGTCCCTTCAGCAGCAAAGCACCCCCACAACATGATGCTGCCACCCGCATGCTTCACGGTTGGGATGGTGTTCTTCGGCTTGCAAGCCTCCCCCTTTATCCTCCAAACATAACTATGGTCATTATGGCCAAACAGTTCTATTTTTGTTTCATCAGACCAGAGGGCATTTCTCCAAAAAGTACAATCTCTGTCCCCATGTGCAGTTTCAAACCGTAGTCTGGCTTTTTGAGCAGTGGCTTCTTCCTTGCTGAGCAGCCTTTCAGGTTGTCGATATAGGACTTGTTTTACTGTGGATATAGACACTTTTGTACCTGTTTCCTCCAGCATCTTCACAAGGTCCTTTGCTGTTGTTCTGGGATTGATTTGCACTTTTCGCATCAAAGTACATTCATCTCTAGGAGACAGAACTCGTCTCCTTCCTGAGCGGTATGATGGCTGCGTGGTCCCATGGTGTTTATACTTGCGTACTATTGTTTGTACAGATGAACGTGGTACCTTCATGCGTTTGGAAATTGCTCCCTATGATGAACCAGACTTGTGGAGGTCTACAATTTTTTTCTGAGGTCTTGGTTGATTCCTTTTGATTGTCCCATGATGTCAAGCAAAGCGGCACTGAGGTTGAAAGTAGGCCTTGAAGTACATCCACAGGTACACCTTCAATTGACTCAAATGATGTCAATTAGCCTCAGAAGCGTCTAAAGCCATGAGTTAATTTTCTGGAATTTTCCAAGCTGTTTAAAGGCACAGTCAACTTAGTGTATGTAAACTTCTGACCCACTGGAATTGTGATACAGTGAATTATAAGTGAAATAATCTGTCTGTAAACAATTGTTGGAAAAATGACTTGTGTCATGCACAAAGTAGATGTCCTAACCGACTTGCCAAACTAGAGTTTGTTAACAAGAAATTTGTGGTGGTTGAAAAAACGAGTTTTAATGACTTCCGACTTCAACTGTATATTCTGTAGTGACTCAACTTCATTAGCTAGGCCTACTATTTCTAAACAAATGTATTCATTTGTCACAGGTGTTACCATGGCTACTATGGACACGCTGCTGCCTTTTCCTTGACAATAACCCAGGTAAGTGGCATGGGAGGGGCGGATACACTCTACCAAATAAGAAAATATTTTCATTATTAGACTGGAAGCAGCAACCAGCACTTAAGCAGCATTGATTGGACAGAAGCGAAACTGAATGATGTTGAGTGCTTCAACACCAGCTGACATGCCAGCTAAGATAGCTAGACAAGGTACTCTAACTTGATTGATAGCCTGAAATGGCCTTGTTAGCTAGTTATGAGATTGGGAACCTACTGTATCTAGCTGCCTCGCTAAAGCCAATTTCATAAAATTGCTAGATGGCTACCCACTGGGCAACAACTGGTTGAATAAACATTGTCTCCTCATCATTTCAACCCCAAAATGATATGTGATGACGTTGAATCAACATGGATAACTGATTGGATTTGCAAAAAGTCATTAACATAAGGGAATTTCAGTGAGGGAAAAACATATTTGATCCCCTGCTGATTTTGTACGTTTGCCCACTGACAAAGAAATGATCAGTCTATAATTTTAATGGTAGATTTATTTGAACAGTAAGAGACAGAAAAACAACAAAAAAATCCAGAAAAACGCATGTCAAAAATGTTATAAAATGATTTGCATTTTAATGAGGGAAATAAGTATTTGACCCCTCTGCAAAACATGACTTAATACTTGGTGGCAAAACCCTTGTTGGCAATCACAGAGGTCAGACATTTCTTGTAGTTGGCCACCAGGTTTGCACACATCTCAGGAGAGATTTTGTCCCACTCCTCTTTGCAGATTTTCTCCAAGTCAAGGTTTCGAGGCTGACGTTTGGCAACTCGAACCTTCAGCTCCCTCCACAGATTTTCTATGGGATTAAGGTCTGGAGACTGGCTAGGCCACTCCAGGACCTTAATGTGCTTCTTCTTGAGCCACTCCTTTGTTGCCTTGGCCGTGTGTTTTGGGTCATTGTCATGCTGGAATACCCATCCACGACCCATTTTCAATGCCCTGGCTGAGGGAAGGAGGTTCTCACCCAAGATTTGATGGTACATGGCCCCGTCCATCATCCCTTAGATGCGGTGAAGTTGTCCTGTCCCCTTAGCAGAAAAACAAAGCATAATGTTTCCACCTCCATGTTTGACGGTGGGGATGATGTTCTTGGGGTCATAGGCAGCATTCCTCCTCCTCCAAACACGGCGAGTTGAGTTGATGCCAAAGAGCTCCATTTTGGTCTCATCTGACCACAACACTTTCACCCAGTTGTCCTCTGAATCATTTAGATGTTCATTGGCAAACTTCAGACGGGCATGTATATGTGCTTTCTTGAGCAGAGGGACCTTGCGGGCGCTGCAGGATTTCAGTCCTTCATGGCGTAGTGTGTTACCAATTGTTTTCTTGGTGACTATGGTCCCAGCTGCCTTGAAATCATTGACAAGATCCTCCCGTGTAGTTCTGGGCTGATTCCTCACCGTTCTCATGATCATTGCAACTCCACGAGGTGAGATCTTGCATGGAGCCCCAGGCCGAGGGAGATTGACAGTTCTTTTGTGTTTCTTCCATTTGCGAATAATCGCACCAACTGTTGTCACCTTCTCACCAAGCTGCTTGGCGATGGTCTTGTAGCCCATTCCAGCCTTGTGTAGGTCTACAATCTTGTCCCTGACATCCTTGGAGAGCTCTTTGGTCTTGGCCATGGTGGAGAGTTTGGAATCTGATTGATTGATTGCTTCTGTGGACAGGTGTCTTTTATACAGGTAACAAACTGAGATTAGGATCACTCACTTTAAGAGTTTGCTCCTAATCTCAGCTCGTTACCTGTATAAAAGACACCTGGGAGCCAGACATCTTTTGGATTGAGAGGGGGTCAAATACTTATTTCCCTTATTAAAATGCAAATCAATTTATAACATTTTTGACATGCGTTTTTCTGGATTTTTTTGTTGTTATTCTGTCTCTCACTGTTCAAATACACCTACCATTAAAATTATAGACTGATCATTTCTTTGTCAGTGGGCAAACGTACAAAATCAGCAGGGGATCAAATACTTTTTTCCCTCACTGTAAGTGTATTTCCACCCATCTTTTAACCTAAATCCAATGACATGGTGAGATTTTTAGTTGACCAAATGTAAATCAAATCTAGGTGTTGAAATGACATCTGTGCCCAATGGGTAGTATTACAGAGAAACGTACAACAAAATATTTTAGTTTTATTTATTCATCAAGAATAAATCATTTCTCAAATAAATGGATAAATGAAATGGGGTAGGAGATAATGTTACCTAGTAATTATGATAAAACGGGGGTTTAGTAATTAATTTAACATTTGAAAATAAAAATAAATCAAACAGGACAGATCTGAGGGGGCACATGCCCCTTGTGCCCCCTAAGGGCACAAAGGTCTCTCTTTATGTAGTGTTGTGGTGTGTCTCTTGTCGCTATGTGTGTTTTGTCCTATATTTTTATTTTGAATCCCAGCCCCCGTCTCTGCAGGAGGCCTTTTGGTATGCCGTCATTGTAAATAAGAATTTGTTCTTATCTGACTTGTCTAGTTAAATACAAAATAAAGTAAAAAGCGCATGACACCTCTGTGTACAGTTGCATCGAGTGTTACTGTAGAATGTATGGTCAATGGTTCAATGCTTTATAGCATTTTTTCTCTACATTTTAAAAGAATCTTCGTAAACAGGTTTACAGGTCTTGGTGAAGGTGGTGGTTTATGCCTATCATTTATGTTAATGTACTTCTTTATATTAACATTTAAAGTGTTGTGAGTAATGGTAATGGAGTGATTATGCATGTGTGGTGCAATAGTCATGCGCCTAAGGAGCTGACATTAGATTTTTTACAGGACACACACACACACACACTTTTATACTTTTTACACATTCTAGATGAACTGATTGTTAATCTCTCCTTATACAAGGACGGGTCGGGAGGCCTACAGTAAATTGTCCAATCAGCAGCATACCGCCTGTCTTTCACAGTAAGTCAGGGAATCAGTGTTACCATGCTTTTTGATGATCAGAACCAGCGATGGAGGACTGTTCTGAGCGTTCCTTATCGCTGCTCCTCAGGCCTTGCATTTTATCTAGCCTGACTCATCAGATTCTGTAAATTGTGCATGTTAATCACTTCAGTATAGATCATCTAACAAATCTACTGCATCTCCTGCCTGAGAAACTGGAGAGGATGGGGACAATATAGGAACGTCGGAGGGCTGTTTAAGCCAATGTGTGTATCTATTGAAGAACTGAGGGTAAAATCAACCAGCAAAGATTTTCAAACAACTTTTTCAATCATATCAACACAGATCTAAATATTTGTATATATGAAATGCTCTTATTTGAAAGATTTGTAACACTGTACTTGTTCGCAATAACAAAATCTTACTCTACCTGCGCTCTTACATTACGGGGACTGTCAACCTCTGAGTTACAGCAC
Organism: Salmo salar; assembly: GCF_965601325.2. NCBI lineage: Eukaryota > Metazoa > Chordata > Actinopteri > Salmoniformes > Salmonidae > Salmo > Salmo salar. The sequence goes on along the minus strand of NC_138296.1, from coordinate 83,927,531 downwards.
TAGGTGGCGCTATCGCCTTTGATGATGAACACATCCAATGAACCAAGATACTTACCAGGGTGGCACAAGAACCAGTCAGTGTGGCAGTCAGATTCATTTAGGCCCACATATGTGCAATGTTTGGCTGGTTGGTTTGCAATGTGTGGGCTTGTGGGGAATCACTTCATCAGTGTCCCAATGCAATATGTTTGTGATATTCTAGGTCAGCACTAGTACAAACACATCTGCATGTTAATATCTACATTTACTCTAGAGGGTAATCTAGAGCAGTGTTTCCCAACCAGGAGTACTAGGACCCGTGGGGGTACTTGGCCTATCCACAGGGGGTAATTGAGAAGACTCGTGAGACAATAGACTTACTGGTCAAATGCACATGAGGGGTACTTCAGGGGTACTCCGGGCAGAGCACAATTTAGTTGGTGGTACGGTAACCGAAAAAGGTTGGGAATGAACTACTGATCTATCCTAATAGACAGTGAGTGTCAATATAGAGACAGTATCTTTTCTCATTCCTTCACCATCTAATTTCTATAGGGGTTGTATTCATTACGGCATGTAATGGAAAACTGAGCTGGAAAATGAGTGTTTCTTACTGGACAAGTACAAGTAGTCCGTCCCTGTTTCAGCTGTTTCCCTCTGTTTGGTGCCTGATGAACACAACCCTGCTCTATTGACCTGCCTCTCCCGTGACACCAGCCTAAACATCATAATACAACCACATCTCTAATTACCTTCAAATGGATCAAATAAAGACCGGATGCACTTTTAATTAGAACCATTTTTCGCTTTGTATTTGTGGCTCGGAGAATTGAGCGGTGTTTCTTTGGAGCGGAGCCATTTGTCAAGCGCGACGCTCTGTCTTTGAGTGAGCAGGGAGCGGTTACCGCACCTGCTTTTTCTGCCCCTTGGTGCCATAATTAATGCTCACCTTAATCAAATGAGGAGCATGAACAAAATAATACAGGGCCTTTGAGGTATGCCTCAGGAATTAATGTGGGGGAATGAGATTCTCTGTTCCACGTTTGGTGTTTTTGAGGGCAATTATCATATTGTAGGCCTGTAGTTTAGATTGCTTGACTTGTGACCATGGGGACAATTCAGGTCAAGTGTGGAAGATCTAAGATTTTTGTATGGAGCAATGTTGTCTTTCTCTGGAGTAATTCTTTCGACCAGAAGTTCAGTACTGGATTACAGATAAGATAATATATATTTGGCTGAGATATTGATGAGAAGGTAACTTTTCACAGTGAAGTTTTTGTATGCGAAATACATTTTTTTGAGACTTCCAAATTAGCAGGATATTTCTGTAGTTATGGCACTGGCTTCTCTTGAGGTGAAGTGCAGGATCTTTAAGACCCTATAGGGCCCTCAGACATTTTAGTCATTTAGCAGACGCTCTTAACCAGAGCAACTTACAGTAGTGAATGCATACATTTCATAATTTTTTTTCTCCGTACTGGTCCCCCGTGGGAATTGAACCCACAACACTGGTGTTGTAAACACCATGCTCTACCAACTGAGCCAACATCTTGTCACAACTTCTACTGAAGTCGTTTCCTCTCCTTGTTCGGGCGGTGTTCGGCGGTCGGCGTCACCGGTCTTCTAGCCATCATCAATCCACTTTTCGTTTTCCAATTGTTTTGTCTTGTTTTCTTACACACCTGTTTTCCATTTCCCTTATTAATTGTTGTGTATTTAACCCTCTGCTCCCCCCATGTGCTTGTACTCTATGCTACTGGTGTGCGTCGGGTTTTGTGCCTATGTAGGTTCTTTTGTATTGCCGTGGGTTTTGTATTAAACTGCTCCTTCTATTACCTATTTCTGCTCTCCTGCGTCTGACTTCACTGCCACCAGTTCCGCAACCCTTACATATCTCCCTCCCTCTTCTCCCCTTTAGCCCAACGCTACAGTGTACCCACAGCACAACCTTTTCTGCAGCCCTATTCCCTTAGTAGCATCTCTCCCCTGTCAAGAGGGCGTGCACTCTCATCCCTCAGAAGATAGTGTCCACTCCATGAGACTACCAATAAACTACATTAACTCCACTACCAATGAGCTACATTAACCCCAAATCAATATAAACCTCAGACAAGTTGTGTATATATACTGCTCAAAAATATAAAGGGAACACTAAAATAACACATCCTAGATCTGAATGAATGAAATAATCTTATTAAATACTTTTTTCTTTACATAGTTGAATGTGCTGACAACAAAATCATACAAAAATAATCAATGGAAATCCAATTTATCAACCCATGGAGGTCTGGATTTGGAGTCACACTCAAAATTAAAGTGGAAAACCACACTACAGGCTGATCCAACTTTGATGTAATGTCCTTAAAACAAGTCAAAATGAGGCTCAGTAGTATGTGTGGCCTCCACGTGCCTGTATGACCTCCCTACAACGCCTGGGCATGCTCCTGATGAGGTGGCGGATGGTCTTCTGAGGGATCTCCTCCCAGACCTGGACTAAAGCATCCGCCAACTCCTGGACAGTCTGTGGTGCAACGTGGCGTTGGAGGATGGAGCGAGACATGATGTCCCAGATGTGGTCAATTGGATTCAGGTCTGGGGAACGGGCGGGCCAGTCCATAGCATCAATGCCTTCCTCTTGCAGGAACTGCTGACACACTCCAGCCACATGAGGTCTAGCATTGTCTTGCATTAGGAGGAACCCAGGGCCAACCGCACCAGCATATGGTCTCACAAGGGGTCTGAGGATCTCATCTCAGTAACTAATGGCAGTCAGGCTACCTCTGGCGAGCACATCGAGGGCTGTGCGGCCCCCCACAGCCTTCCTTGTAGCTCAGTTGGTAGAGCATGGTGTTTGCATCGCCAAGGGTTGTGGGTTCGATTCCCACGGGGGGCCAGGAAAAAAAAATGTATGAAATGTATGCATTCACTACTGTAAGTCGCTCTGGATAAGAGCGTCTGCAAAAATGACTAAAATGTAAAAATGTAAAGAAATGCTGACCCACCGCCAAACCGGTCATGCTGGAGGATGTTGCAGGCAGCAGAACGTTCTCCACGGCGTCTCCAGACTCTGTCACGTCTGTCACATGTGCTCAGTGTGAACCTGCTTTCATCTGTGAAGAGCACAGGGCGCCAGTGGCGAATTTGCCAATCTTGGTGTTCTCTGGCAAATGCCAAACGTCCTGCGCGGTGTTGGGCTGTAAGCACAACACCCACCTGTGGACGTCGGGCCCTCATACCACCCTCATGGAGTCTGTTTCTGACCGTTTGAGCAGACACATGCACATTTGTGGCCTGCTGGAGGTCATTTTGCAGGGCTCTGGCAGTGCTCCTCCTCCTCCTCCTTGCACAAAGGCGGAGGTAGCGGTCCTGCTGCTGGGTTGTTGCCCTCCTACGGCCTCCTCCACGTCTCCTGATGTACTGGCCTATCTCCTGGTAGTGCCTCCATGCTCTGGACACTACGCTGACAGACACAGCAAACCTTCTTGCCACAGCTCGCATTGATGTGCCATCCTGGATGAGCTGCACTACCTGAGCCACTTGTGTGGGTTGTAGACTCCGTCTCGTGCTATCACTAGAGTGAAAGCACCGCCAGCATTCAAAAGTGACCAAAACATCAGCCAGGAAGCATAGGAACTGAGAAGTGGTCTGTGGTCACCACCTGCAGAACCACTCCTTTATTGGGGGTGTCTTGCTAATTGCCTATAATTTCCACCTGTTGTCTATTCCATTTGCACAACAGCATGTGAAATTTATTGTCAATCAGTGTTGCTTCTTAAGTGGACAATTTGATTTCACAGAAGTGTGATTGACTTGGAGTTACATTGTGTTGTTTAAGTGTTCCCTTTATTTTTTTGAGCAGTGTATTTTTGTCTTCAAAGATACCCTCTTGCGCTGAGAGAGAGAACAGATTAATAAAATGGCAGGATGTGAGGTTAATCGGAGGGGTGATGGTTTGAGTTCTGGTACAGTAGCTGGACTGTCTATTAATGATGAATCATGGTGGTAACTCACACTTTGATTGACAGCAGTTTGAATCCAGGCATGTTTTCGTTTTGTAAGCCTAGTTATTACCTTAACGGTAGACTCAGCGAAATGCAGTGGTGGAAAAATTACCCAATTGTCATACTTAAGTAAAAGTAAAGATACCATAATAGAAAATGACTCAAGTAAAGGTGAAAGTCACCCAGTAAAATTCTACTTGAGTAAAAGTCTAAAAGTATTGTTTTTAAAATAAAGTAAAAGTAAAAGTAAAAGTTTGAATAATTAAAATGTCCTTAAACTAAGAAAACCAGATGGCCAGATCAGAGGCAGTAGGGATGACCAGGGATGTTTTCTTGGTAAGTGTGTGAATTGATCCATTTTCTGTCCTGCTAAGCATTCAAAATGTAACTTTTGGGTGTCATGGAAAAGTACATCATCTTCTTTTGTAATGTAGTGAAGTAAAAGTAAACATATATAAATAGTAAAGTACAGATAACCCCAAAAACTACTTAAGTAAAAATACTTTAAAGTACTACTTAAGTACTTTACACCACTGGCAAAATGACATTGCCAGGAGCAGCAATGCAGGTATTGAGAGGAGCAAGATGCAAGACCCATGCACCCATGTGCATGGGTTCCCATCATGCTGTTACAGCGTAGTAGCCAGGGCACCAAAACAACGGACAAGTTGAGCCTCGGGCTTCAACGGTCTTGTTGCGGAAATTAACCCACTATGCTGTTTACTTTCTGCATCTACGTCATATCGCTGAGCCTACCTTTAACCACTCATTAGCATGCCTAAACCTTACCCTAATTTAACCACTCACTAGGATGCCTAAACTAACCTATTGCAGTTGCATGTAATTGTAAGTTGTTTTGTGAGTTAGTGTTTCTCCGTCTATTGGAATTTTGTGTTATGTGTTATGTTATTACATGATTTGCAACTCCAAATTAGGTAATAGTGTCATGTGATATTACCTATGATGAAAAATCATCAACTGAAGGTCCAACTGAATCCAAGAAATGTGTCTGAAGTCTGTGACGTAATACTCACACGAGACGAAGAAAACACTCACTGTCGGTCAGCTGAAGCAGTGATGTCATCGTCATCATCATCAGAGGAGGAGGTTGGAGCTTTATTGGGCTTGACATTTTATTGCCAGGAGTATCAGACACATGACGTCCAGTGAGAGGAGTGAGGGACGACGCAAAGGACGGAAAAGGAGGATACGGATCCAATGATATGGAGACAAACACAGGACATACTCTGAACCTGTAGAGAAGAGAGAGGTAAATCAATACAAAAAGAGAAGGGGATATGTGGAGATACAGAAATGCAGGTTTCTGAATCCATTGGACGGGAATTTAGTTGCCGTGTTTTGCGCTGTGCCGGTAGAGCCTGTGGAACATGCAGCACGAGCCTCTGTCACTCACACTGCTGCAGTGGAGGAGTACACGCAGAGCCCAGCACTGATACACAGCCACAGAACAGTACAACAGACTGGTCCTCCTGCATCTCATCCTCTCCTCATCGCCCCATTCCTCTCACCCTATTCCTCTGAGGGCTTGGATAAAAAAAGAAACAGGAGGGAAGGAAGGAAGAGAGGGATTTTGTTTTTTTCTTCTTCTGCCCACCAGAACAGACTATTTCTCAGATCTGTGTCTCTGAATGACTGTGCTGTGTTTTCCTGTCATCGAGTGAAGAAGCAACATATGTGCGCCGATGTCTCCAGAACATAGGCACGCTGCAAGGTAAGAGCATTGGGATGCATGTCATGTTACCCCTAAAGGCACAGCAAGCAAAGCTTTTATGGGCTACATCATTTTTCACAAGCAGGAGGAATTTGAGACCTATCGCAGTATAAATGTATGTTTTCTTGTCATTGCCTTGCTACTGTCTCAGAGGCGGATGAAACAGGTTGATTGAAAGTTGACGGAGCCAGACCTAGTACTTGGTATTCATCTCAGTATTGGATTGGGGGACGGGTAGAACAGCACACCAGATTTTCAACACCTTGGGCAGATGCAGCACATCTGTCTTCAGCTGGACGTGGAGAACCGAATGCTCTCTCCCTTCATCCATCGTCAGTGATCCGTCTGGCTAATGTATGTGTGTGTTAAGCTCGAAGAGTGGGAGGGCCAAACCACTGCCAAGGTTCTCGATGGGCAACGGGGTAATTTTCACCCGGTCTATGTGACCAATATCTGAAGATGGAGCAACTCTGGTATGTTGCGGCTGTGAATATTTGGGGCTCCGTTTCTCAAATGATACGGATGAATGAAATGGGGTAGGAGATAATGTTACCTAGCAATAATCTCATAGGGGTTTAGTTGGCCGTAATGGGTAGACATGATTTTCTGGTTTGGTGGCTGACAGAGGGGCATCCGTCACACAGTGTGACGAGCTGTGTGTGTGTGTGTGTGTGTGTGTGTGTGTGTGTGTGTGTGTGTGTGTGTGTGTGTGTGTGTGTGTGTGTGTGTGTGTGTGTGTGTGTGTGTGTGTGGAGAGATATAGAGTTAGTGTGTGTGCGTATGTGGTATGTGTGTGTGAGAGAGAGAGATATAGAGTTAGTGTGTGTGCGTATGTGGTATGTGTGTGTGTGAGAGAGAGAGAGGGAGAGAGAGTGTGTGTGGGAGCGTGTTTTTTTTGTGTGTGTGTGTGAGAGGGAGAGAGTGAGTGTGTGGGAGCGTGTGTATGTTTGGTGTGTGTCTGGGGGGGGGGGGGGAGAGAGATGGTACAGATAGAGAGACAGGAATGGTACAGGGAAGGAGCGAGAGAGATAGTGTGACAGTCCTCCCTGTTCCACTTGACTCACTCTCTCTGTGCTCTGCAAACCATGGGGAAGATGTGGTGGTTACCATCTGAATGGTGGTTTCCCTCACATCTCTCAATCACATGTGGGAAGTCTGCCCTAAGTCCTGGCCCTAGGGTGACCTAATGGAGATCACTTTCAACTTTCTTTTAGGGCTGGAAATTTCCCTAGCTCACGATACCATATGTATTACGATTCTCACGATTCGCAATTCGATACTGTGATTTTATTGCGATTCGATGTTCCAAACATATTGCAGCTCCAGAGGGACAAGAGAGAGCCATGAGAAAACGAGTTTTGTTCAGTCATGGAAATAAAAGTGCAGAAAACAAATTTGTTACCTATTTAAAAAGAAGATTGAGAACAAATTATGAAGGAAACATTTTGATGCAGGTACAGAAAACTAGCGCAAAATAATATTGCGATATTGTCAAAACGAAACGATATATCGTAAAAAATAATATCCTTATATGTAACTGTATCAATTCAATTCCCCCCAACACTACTCACTAGGCCCCGCCCCTACCTACCCCATCACTACTCACTAGGCCCCGCCAACACCTACCCCATCACTACTCACTAGGCCCCGCCCTCACCTACCCCATCACTACTCACTAGGCCCCGCCCCAACCTACCCCATCACTAGTCTCTAGGCCCCGCCCCTACCTACCCCATCACTACTCACTAGGCCCCGCCCCAACCTACCCCATCCCTACTCACTAGGCCCTGCCCCTACCTACCCCATCACTACTCACTAGGCCCCACCCCTCCCTACCCCATCACTAGTCTCTAGGCCCCGCCAATACCTACCCCATCACTAGTCTCTAGGCCCCGCCCACACCTACCCCATCACTAGTCTCTAGGCCCCGCCTACACCTACCCCAACACTACTCACTAGGCCCCTCTCTACCCCATCACTAGTCTTTAGGCCCTGCCCACACCTACCACCACTTCCATAAATTAGGGGCGGAGCCAAGCTGCTACTGCAGCTCCCTCTGAATCCTTCATGCTGCTTTTGAACACCTTCACAGGGCTTTGGCCAGGGCTGGTGTGTGTGTGTGTGTGTGTGTGTGTGTGTGTGTGTGTGTGTGTGTGTGTGTGTGTGTGTGTGTGTGTGTGTGTGTGTGTGCCTGACTAGCCGGTATAAGATCATTTACCATGTGTGAGGCTTGTACCCTCCAGGCTCTACAATGTGCTAGACAATGCTTTAACAGGGATCCAGAGATACATTTGATCATTATAGATGTGATCCATTGATGTGACAAACAGGCTTACACAAACACGCACACACAGTGGAGTGGACGACTGTGTCGAACCCGAGGTAGCCATTTGTCATCCCTTTAGCGTTGTAATGCATAGGAGATTCTGGGAGGGATAGGTTAGCAGCAGCTCCTCACAGTTACCTGTACTCTGTCAGGTATCTGTGTTGCTCCATTCCCCCCAGCAGTTAACATAGCATCCTCATAGCAGATTCCCCAGCAGTTAGCTCAGCATCCTTAAAGAAGATTCCCCAGCAGTTAGCTCAGCATCCTTAAAGTAGATTCCCCAGCAGTTAGCGTAGCACACTTAAAGCAGATTCCCCAGCAGTTAGCATAGCATCCTTAAAGCAGATTCCTCAGCAGTTAACATAGCACCCTTAAAGCAGATTCCCCAGCAGTTAGCGTAGCACCCTTTAAGCAGATTCCCCAGCAGTTAGCATAGCATCCTTAAAGAAGATTCCCCAGCAGTTAGCATAGCATCCTTAAAGCAGATTCCCCAGCAGTTAGCATAGCATCCTTAAATAAGATTCCCCAGCAGTTAGCATAGCATCCTTAAAGAAGATTCCCCAGCAGTTAGCATAGCATCCTTAAAGCAGATTCCCCAGCAGTTAGCATAGCATCCTTAAATAAGATTCCCCAGCAGTTAGCATAGCATCCTTAAAGAAGATTCCCCAGCAGTTAGCATGGCATCCTTATAGCAGATTCCCCAGCAGTTAGCGTAGCACCCTTAAAGCAGATTCCCCAGCAGTTAGCATAGCATCCTTAAAGCAGATTCCCCAGCTACTCCCTCACAACGACTGTTTGCCCGTCTGTCGCGTTCGCACATCAATCACCTAACTCGATTTATGAGATCATTGACACACTTAACTGGCCTTTAGTTTCAGTCAAGGTAGGCCTACCATTCATGTTTTATGAGCAACAACAGCAGTGTGTAGATCAACACCAGAGATAATAAGGAGAATGTATGGTCCCTCTCTCTCTCTCCACATGTAATGTTATGTCCTCGTCTACCCTGAAAGCTGTGGTATGTCTGTCTGCCACTGGTTGACGTGGTCTTCAGTGTGCTTTCTACTGTTGGAGTCTGTGGTTCTGGAAGACCAATAAGGATATGAAGTCATACAGTCTACTAGCATTAGGCTTGGATCCACTGTTCAGTAGTTAGTGGTGCTTAGGGTCATGCGATGGGCTTAGTGTGTGTGTGTGTGTGTGCGGGTGAATACGAGCTGGACTAGAGCGCATTCAGAGCATCCCTGTTCATTGTTTAACTGGATTGTATGGCATTGCTACTCACACACACTCATATTTTCTCTGTATAGCCATGTACAATTTCAATCAACTTCAGTATACTGGGTGTATCACTGTCTCTCTTTCTCATCATCTCCAAATGTTTCTCTATAATGGTGTGTTTCTCTGTAATGGTGTGTTTCTCTATAGTTGTGCGTTTCTCTATAGTGGTGTGTTTCTCTATAGTGGTGTGTTTCTCTGTAGTGGTGTGTTTCTCTATAGTGGTGTGTTTCTCTATAGTTGTGTGTTTCTCTGTAGTGGTGTGTTTCTCTATAGTTGTGTGTTTCTCTATAGTGGTGTGTTTCTCTATAGTGGTGTGTTTCTCTATAGTGGTGTGTTTCTCTATAATGGTGTGTTTCTCTATAGTTGTGCGTTTCTCTGTGGTGGTGTGTTTCTCTATAGTGGTGTGTTTCTCTATAATGGTGTGTTTCTCTATAGTGGTGCGTTTCTCTATAGTGGTGTGTTTCTCTATAGTGGTGTGTTTCTCTATAGTGGTATGTTTCTCTATAGTGGTGTGTTTCTCTATAGTGGTGTGTTTCTCTATAGGGTGTGTTTCTCTATAATGATGTCTTTCTCTATAGTGGTGGTCCTCTATAGTGGTGTGTTTGTCGATAGTGTGTTTTTCTAAAATGGTGTGTTTCTCTATACTGGTGTGTTTCTCTAGAGTGGTGTGTTTCTCTATAGTGGTGTTTCATGATACATTTGTTTCTCTATGGTGGTGTGTTTCTGTATAATGTTGGTTTCTCTATAGTGGTGTGTTTCTTTATAGTGGTGTGTTTCTATATAATGGTGTTTCTCTACAGTGGTGTGTTTGTAAAAAGTGGTGTGTTTCTCTATAATATTTCTCTATAGTGGTGTTTTTTTTGGAGTGGTGTTTCACTATTGTGATGTGTTTCCTTATATTGTTATTGTCTATAGTGGTGTTTCTCTATAGTGGTGTGTCTATAGTTGTTTGTTTCTCTATAGTGGTGCATTTTCTTTATAATGGTATGTTTCAATCTGGTGGTGTGTTTGTCTATAGTGGTGTGTTTCTCTATAGTGGTGTGTTTGTCAATAATGGTGTCTCTAGTCCAATGCTCTAACCACTAGGCTGTGCTGCCGCCCTATTCTCCATAGTGGTGTGTTTCTGTATAATGATGGTTTCTCTATAGTGGTGTGTTTCTATATAATGGTGTTTCTCTACAGTGGTGTGTTTCTCTTTAGTGGTGTTTTTCTATGGTGATGTTTCACTATTGTGATGTGTTTTTCTATATTGTTGTTTGTCTGTAATGGTGTTTCTCAAAAAAGGTGTGTTTCTCTATAGTGGTGTACCTTTATAGTGGTGTGTTTGTCTATAATGGTGTGTTTCTCTATAGTGGAGTGTTTCTCTATACCGGTGTGTTTCTCTATACCTGTGTGTTTCTCTATACCTGTGTGTTTCTCTGTAATGGTGTCTTTCTCTATAGTGGTGTGTTTCTATATAATGGTGTTTCACAATAGATTTGTTTCTCTATAGTGGTGTACCTATATAGTGGTGTGTTTGTCTATATTGGTGTGTTTCTATATATTGGTGGATTCTCTATTGTGGTGTGTTACTCTATAGTGGTGTGTTTCTCTATAGTGGTGTGTTTCTATATAATGTTGTTTCTCTACAGTTGTGTGTTTGTAAAAAGAGATGTGTTTCTCTATTGTTGTTTCTCTATAGTGGTGTTTTTTGGAGGTGTGTTTCACTATTGTGATGTGTTTCTCTATATTGTTGTTTGTCTATAGTGGTGTGTTTCTCTATAGTGGTGGTCCTCTATAGTGGTGTTTCACTATAGTTTTGTTTCTCTATAGTTTTGTTTCTCTATAGTTGTGTGTTTCTCAATAGTGTTGTTCCTCTGTAGATGTGTGTTTGTCTATAGTTTGTTTCTCTAAAATGGTGTGTTTCTCTAAAATGGTTTGTTTCTCAATAGTGGTGTTTCTCTCGAGTGGTGTGTTTTTCTATAGTGGTGTTTCACAATCGTTATTTTTCTATAGGTGTGTTTCTCCATGGTGGCATGTTTCTCTATACCGGTGTTCTTCTCTATTATGGTGTTTCTCTATTGTTGTACGTTTCTCTATAGTGGTGTTTTGCTATTGTGATGGGTTTCTCTATAGTGGTGTGTTTGTCTATAATGGTGTGTTTCTCTATAGTGGTGTGTTTCTCTATAGTGGTGTGTTTCTCTATTGTGGTGTGTTTCTCTGCAGTTGTGTGTTTGTAAAAAGAGGTGTGTTTCTCTATAATGTTGGTCCTCTGTAGTGGTGTTTTTTTTGGAGTTGTGTTTCACTATTGTGATGTGTTTCTCTGTAGTGGTGTGTTTCTCTGTGGTGGTGTTCCTCTATAGTTGTGTGTTTCTCCATTGTGGTGTGTTTCTCCATAGTGGTGTGTTTCTCTATAGTGGTGTATTTCTCTATAGTTTTGTTTCTCTATAGTGGTTAGTTTCTCAATAGTGGTGTGTTTCTCAATAGTGGTGTGTTTCTCTATACTTGTGTTTCTCTGTAGTGGTGTGTCTCTATAGTGGTGTGTTTCTCTGTAGTGGTGTGTCTCTATAGTGGTGTATTTCTCTATTGTGGTGTTTTTCTGTATAGTGGTGTGTTATTATATAATTCTGTTTCTCCTCTGTGGTGTGTTTCTCCATAGTGGTGTCTTTCTCTATAGTGTTGTTTCTCTAAAGTGGTGTTTTTCTCTATAGTGGTGTAATTCTCTATAGTGTTTTTTTCTCTATAGTGGTGTGTTTCTCTATTGTGGTGTTTTTCTCCATAGTGGTGTCTTTCTCTATAGTGTTGTTTCTCTAAAGTGGTGTTTTTCTCTATAGTGGTGTAATTCTCTATAGTGTTTTTTTCTCTATAGTGGTGTGTTTCTCTATTGTGGTGTTTTTCTCTATAGTGGTGTGTTTCTCTATGGTGTTGTTTGTCTAAAGTGGTGTTTTTCTATATAGAGGTGTGTTTCTCAGTAATGGTGTTTTTCTATAGTGTTGTTTCTCTAAACAGGTGGGTTTCTTTATAGTGGTGTGTTTCTCTGTAGTGGTGTTCCTCTATAATGGTGTGTTTGTCTATAATTGTGTCTCTATTATGGTGTGTTTCTCTATTGTGATATGTTTCTCTATTGTTGTTTCTCTATAGTGGAGTTTCTCTATTGTGGTGTGTTTCTCTATAGTGGTGTGTTTCTCCATAGTGGTGTGTTTCTCTATGGTGGTGTGTTTCTCTATAGTTGTGTGTTTCTCTGTAGTGGTGTGTTTCTCTATAGTGGTATGTTTCTCTATAGTGGTTTGTTTCTCTATAGTGGTGTGTTTCTCTATAGTTGTGTGTTTCTCTATAGTGGTGTGTTTCTCTATAGTGGTGTATTTCTCTATAGTGGTGTGTTTGTCTATAGTTTGTTTCTCCAAAATGGTGTGTTTCTCTTTACTGGTGTGTTTCTCTATAGTGGTGTGTTTCTCTATAGTGGTGTGTTTCTCTATAGTGGTGTATTTCTTTATAGTGGTGTGTTTGTCTATAGTTTGTTTCTCCAAAATGGTGTGTTTCTCTTTACTGGTGTGTTTCTATATAGTGGTGTGTTTCTCTATAGTGGTGTGTTTCTCTATAGTGGTATGTTTCTCTATAGTGGTTTATTTCTCCATTGTGCTGTTTTTCTCTATAGTGGTGTGTTTCTCTATAGTGGTGTGTTTCTCTATAGTTGTGTGTTTCTCTATAGTGGTGTGTTTCTCTATAGTGGTGTATTTCTCTATAGTGGTGTGTTTGTCTATAGTGGTTTATTTCTCTATTGTGCTGTTTTTCTCTATACTGGTGTGTTTCTCTATAGTTGTGTGTTTCTCTATAGTGGTGTGTTTCTCTATAGTGGTGTGTTTCTCTATAGTGGTATGTTTCTCTATAGTGGTTTATTTCTCCATTGTGCTGTTTTTCTCTATAGTGGTGTGTTTCTCTATGGTGTTGTTTTTCTATTTAACGATGTGTTTCTCAGTAATGGTGTTTTTCTATAGTGTTGTTTGTCTAAACAGGTGGGTTTCTCTATAGTGGTGTGTTTCTCTATTGTTGTACGTTTCTCTATAGTGGTGTGTTTCTATAGTTGTGCATTTCTTTATAATGGTACATTTGTCTAGATTGGTGTTTCTCTCTAATTGTGTGTTTCTCTGTAGTGTTGTTTTGATTCTCTATAGTGGTGTGTTTCTCTATAGTGGTGGTCCTCTATAGTGGTGTTTCACTATAGTTTTGTTTCTCTATAGTTTTGTTTCTCTATAGTTGTGTGTTTCTCAATAGTGTTGTTCCTCTGTAGATGTGTGTTTGTCTATAGTTTGTTTCTCTAAAATGGTGTGTTTCTCTAAAATGGTTTGTTTCTCAATAGTGGTGTTTCTCTCGAGTGGTGTGTTTTTCTATAGTGGTGTTTCACAATCGTTATTTTTCTATAGGTGTGTTTCTCCATGGTGGCATGTTTCTCTATACCGGTGTTCTTCTCTATTATGGTGTTTCTCTATTGTTGTACGTTTCTCTATAGTGGTGTTTTGCTATTGTGATGGGTTTCTCTATAGTGGTGTGTTTGTCTATAATGGTGTGTTTCTCTATAGTGGTGTGTTTCTCTATAGTGGTGTGTTTCTCTATTGTGGTGTGTTTCTCTGCAGTTGTGTGTTTGTAAAAAGAGGTGTGTTTCTCTATAATGTTGGTCCTCTGTAGTGGTGTTTTTTTGGAGTTGTGTTTCACTATTGTGATGTGTTTCTCTGTAGTGGTGTGTTTCTCTGTGGTGGTGTTCCTCTATAGTTGTGTGTTTCTCCATTGTGGTGTGTTTCTCCATAGTGGTGTGTTTCTCTATAGTGGTGTATTTCTCTATAGTGGTGTGTTTGTCTATAGTGGTTTATTTCTCTATTGTGCTGTTTTTCTCTATAGTGGTGTGTTTCTCTATAGTTGTGTGTTTCTCTATAGTGGTGTGTTTCTCTATAGTGGTGTGTTTCTCTATAGTGGTATGTTTCTCTATAGTGGTTTATTTCTCCATTGTGCTGTTTTTCTCTATAGTGGTGTGTTTCTCTATAGTGGTATGTTTCTCTATAGTGGTTTATTTCTCCATTGTGCTGTTTTTCTCTATAGTGGTGTGTTTCTCTATGGTGTTGTTTTTCTATTTAACGATGTGTTTCTCAGTAATGGTGTTTTTCTATAGTGTTGTTTGTCTAAACAGGTGGGTTTCTCTATAGTGGTGTGTTTCTCTATTGTTGTACGTTTCTCTATAGTGGTGTGTTTCTATAGTTGTGCATTTCTTTATAATGGTACATTTGTCTAGATTGGTGTTTCTCTCTAATTGTGTGTTTCTCTGTAGTGTTGTTTTGATTCTCTATAGTGGTGTGTTTGTCAATAATGGTGTCTTTCTCTATAGTGACGTTTCTCTCTAGCGGTGGTCATCTATAATGTTTTTTATTTTACCTTTACCCAAGTCAGTTAAGAACAAATTCTTATTTTTAATGACGGCCTAGGAACAGTGGGTTAACTGCCTTGTTCAGGGGCAGAAGAACAGATTTGTACCTTGTTAGCTCAGGGATTCGAACTTGCAACCTTTCAGTTACTAGTCCAACGCTCTAACCACTAGGCTACGCTGCCGCCCTATTCGCCATAGTGGTGTGTTTCTGTATAATGATGGTTTCTCTATAGTGGTGTGTTTCTCTATACCTGTGTGTTTCTCTATACCGGTGTGTTTCTCTGTAATGGTGTCTTTCTCTATAGTGGTGTGTTTCTCTATAGTTGTGTTTCACAATAGATTTGTTTCTCTAGAGTGGTGTACCTCTATAGTGGTGTGTTTGTCTATAATGGTGTGTTTCTCTATAGTGGGGTACCTCTATAGTGGTGTGTTTGTCTATAATGGTGTGTTTCTCTATAGTGGTGTTTGTCTATAGTAGTGTGTTTCTCTATAGTGTTATTTCTCTAAAGTGGTGTTTTTCTCTATAGTGGTGTGTTTCTCTATAATGGTGTGTTTCTCTATAATGGTGTTTTTCTCTATAGTTGTGCGTTTCTCTATAGTTGTGCGTTTCTCTATAGTGGTGTGTTTCTCTATAGTGGTGTGTTTCTCTATAGTTGTGCGTTTCTCTATAGTGGTGTGTTTCTCTATAGTGGTGTGTTTCTCTATAGTGGTGTGTTTCTCTATAGTGGTATGTTTCCCTGTGGTGATGTTCCTCTATTGTGGTGTGTTTGTCTATAATGGTGTATCTATAGTAGTGTGTTTATCTGTTGTGGGGTTTTTCTCTATAGTGTTGTTTTATTATTTAATTTTGTTTCTCCTCTGTGGTGTGTTTCTCTATGGAGGTGTGTTTCTCTATAGAGTGGTGTTTCTCTGTAGGGGTGTGTTTCTCCATAGTGGTCTGTTTCTCTATGGTGTTGTTTGTCTAAAGTGGTGTTTTTCTATATAGAGGTGTGTTTCTCAGTAATGCTATTTTTCTATAGTGTTGTTTCTCTAAACTGGTGTGTTTCTCTATAGTGGTGTGTTTCTTTATAGCGGTGTGTTTCTCTGTAGTTGTGTTTCTCTATAGTGGTATGTATGTCTATAATGGTGTCTCTATAATGGTGTGTTTTAACATTGTGATGTGTTTCTCAATATTGTTGTTTGTCTATAGTGGAGTTTCTCTATACCGGTGTTTTTCTCTATAATGGTGTCTCTCTATAGTGGTGTGTTTCTCTATAATGGTGTTTCTCTATGGTGATGTTTTTTTGATAGTTTTTAGTGTTGTGTCTCTATAGTGGTTTGTTTCTCTATAATGGTGTGTTATTATATAATTTTGTTTCTCCTCTGTGGTGTGTTTCTCTAAAGTGGTGTTTTTCTCTATAGAGTTGTGTTTCTCAATAATGGTGTTTTTCTATAGTGGTGTGTTTCTCTATTGTGGTGTGTTTGTCTATAATGGTGTATCTATAGTAGTGTGTTTATCTATTGTGGTGTTTTTCTCTATAGTGTTGTTTTTTTATTTAATTTGGTTTCTCCTCTGTGGTGTGTTTCTCCATAGTGGTGTGTTTCTCTGTGGAGGTGTGTTTCTCTATAGAGTGGTGTTTCTCGGTAGTGGTGTGTTTCTCTGTAGTGGTTTTCCTCTGTAGTGGTGAGTTTGTCTATAATGGTGTCTCTATAATGGTGTGTTTCTCTTTTAAGTTGTTCCACTGTAGTGTTGTTTTTTATGATTGGTGTTTCACCATTGATGTGTTTCTCAATATTGTTGTTTGTCTATAGTGGAGTTTCTCTATAGAGGTATGTTTCTCTATGGTATTGTGTTTATCCATAGTGGTGTGTTTCTCCATAGTGGTGTGTTTCTCCATAGTGGTGTGTTTCTCTATAGTGGTGTGTTTCTCTATGGTGGCGTGTTTCTCCATAGTGGTGTGTTTCTCCATAGTGGTGTGTTTCTCTATGGTGGTGTGTTTCTCAATAGTGGTGTGTTTCTCAATAGTGGTGTGTTTCTCTATAGGGATACGTTTCTCTATAGTGGTGTGTTTCTCCATAGTGGTGTGTTTCTCAATAGTGGTGTGTTTCTCTATAGGGATACGTTTCTCTATGGTGGTGTGTTTCTCCATAGTGGTGTGTTTCTCTATGGTGGCGTGTTTCTCCATAGTGGTGTGTTTCTCCATAGTGGTGTGTTTCTCTATGGTGGTGTGTTTCTCAATAGTGGTGTGTTTCTCAATAGTGGTGTGTTTCTCTATAGGGATACGTTTCTCTATGGTGGTGTGTCTCTCCATAGTGGTGTGTTTCTCTATGGTGGTGTTTTTCTCTATAATGGTGTCTCTCTATTGTTGTACGTTTCTCTATAGTGGTGTGTTTCTCAATAGTGGTGTGTTTATCTATAGTGGTGTGTTTATCTATAGGGGTGTGTTTCTCTATAGTGGTGCGTTTCTCAATAGTGGTGTGTTTATCTATAGTGGTGTGTTTCTTTATAGGGGTGTGTTTCTCTATAGGGATATGTTTCTCTATGGTGGTGTGTTTCTCCATAGTGGTGTGTTTCTCTATGGTGGTGTGTTTCTCTATAGGGGTGTGTTTCTCTATAGGGTGTGTTTCTCTATAGGGATATGTTTCTCTATAGTGTTGTGTTTCTATATAATGGTGTGTTTCTCTAGAGGGGTGATTCTCTATAGGGGTGTGTTTCTCTATAGGGCGTGTTTGTCTATAGAGATATGTTTCTCTATAGTGTTGTGTTTCTATATAATGGTGTGTTTCTCTAGAGTGGTGTTTCACTATGTTGGTGTTTTTCTTAAAAACAAAATTCTCTGTAGCGGTGTTTCACTACAGTTTTGTTTCGCTATAGTTGTTTTTCTCTATAATGGTGTGTTTCTCTTTGATGGTGTTTCTCTAAAATGGTGTGGTACTCTATAGTGGTGTGTTTCTTTATAATCGTGTTTTCTGTTTAATGGTGGTTTCTCTATTGTGGTGTGTTTCTCTATAGAGGATTTGTTTCACTATAGTGGTATGCTTCTCTATAATGGTGTGTTTCTGTTTGATGGTGTTTCTCTAAAATGGTGTGGTTCTCTATAGTGGAATAGTTCTCTATAGTTGTGTGTTTCTCTCTCTAATGGTGTGCTTCTCTCTAATTGTGTGTTTCTCTCGAATGGTGTGCTTCTCTATTTTGGTG
This sequence comes from Salmo salar, assembly GCF_965601325.2. Lineage (NCBI taxonomy): Eukaryota > Metazoa > Chordata > Actinopteri > Salmoniformes > Salmonidae > Salmo > Salmo salar. The sequence goes on along the minus strand of NC_138296.1, from coordinate 83,909,642 downwards.
TGCTTCTCTATACTGTTGTGTTTCTCTATAGTGGTGTTTCTTTAAAGTAGTGTGTTTCTCTGTGGTGTTTTTTTTTCTATGTAATAGTGTTTTCCTACAGTGGTGTGTTTCTTTATAATGGTGTTTCTTTATAGTTGGTGTGTTTCTTTATAATGGTGTTTCTCTATAGTGGTGTGTTTTTGTATAATGTTGGTTTCTATAGTAGTGTGTTTCTCTATAGTTGGTGTGTTTCTTTATAATAGTGTTTCTCTATAGCCTTGTGTTTCTCTTTATGGGTGTGTGGTGGTGTGGTTCTCTATAGTAGTGTGTTTCTCTTTCGTGGTTTGTTTCTCTGTAGTGGTGTTTCTCTATAGTGGTGTGTTTCTCTATTATGGTTTTTCTCTATTGTGGTGTGTTTCTCTATTGTGGTGTTTTTCTCTACAGTGGTGTGTTTCTCTATTGTGGTGTTTTTCTCTACAGTGGTGTGTTTCTCTATAATCGTGTTTCTCTATAATGGTGTGTTTCTCTATACCGGTGTGTTTGTCAATAATGGTGTTTTTCTCTATAGTGGTTTGTTTCTCAAAAGTGGTGCTTCACAATAGTTCTGTTTCTCTATAGTTGTGTTTCTCTATAGTTGTGTTTCTCCATAGTGTGTGTTTCTCTGTAGTGGTGTGTTACTCAATAATGGTGTTTTTCTCTATAGTGGTTTGTTTCTCAAAAGTGGTGCTTCACAATAGTTGTGTTTCTCTATAGTTGTGTTTCTCTATAGTTGTGTTTCTCCATAGTGTGTGTTTCTCTGTAGTGGTGTGTTACTCAATAATGGTGTTTTTCTCTATAGTGGTTTGTTTCTCAAAAGTGGTGCTTCACAATAGTTCTGTTTCTCTATAGTTGTGTTTCTCTATAGTTGTGTTTCTCCATAGTGTGTGTTTCTCTGTAGTGGTGTGTTACTCTATAATGGTGTTTTTCTCTATAGTGGTGTGCTTTTTTATAGTGTTGTTTCTCTATAGTGATGTTTCTTTAGAGTGGTGTTTCACGATAGTGGCGTGTTTCTCTATATTGATGTGTTAATCTAAAATGGTGTGTTTCTCTGAAGTGGTGTATTTCTCTATAATGGTGTTTCTCTATAGTGGTTTGTCTCTCCATAATTGTGTTTCTCTATAACAGTGTTTCTCTATTGTGTTCTGTTTCTCTATAATGGTGTGTTTCACCATAGTGGTGTTTTTCTCTTTTGTGGTGTTTTTCTCTATAGTGGTGTTTCACAATACTTTTGTTCCTCTATATTAGTGTTTCTCTATAATGGTGTGTTTCACTCTACTGGTGTTTCTCTATTGTGGCTTCCCTGTAGCTCAGTTGGTAGAGCATGGTTGTGGGTTCGATTCCCACGGGGGGCCAGCACAGGAAATGAAATGTATGTAATGTATGCATTCACTACTGTAAGTCGCTCTGGATAAGAGCGTCTGCTAAATGACTAAAATGTAAAATGTGTATCTCTATAATGGTGTTTCTCTATAGTGGTTTGTTACTATAGAATGATGTGTTTCTCTGTAGTGGTGTGTTACTCTGGAATGGTGTGTTTCTCCATAGTGTAGTTTCTTTAGAGTTGTGTTTCATTATTGTGGTTTGTTTCTCTATTGTGGTGTGTTTCTTTATAGTGTGTTTCTCTATAGTGGTGTTTCTCGATAGAGCTGTGTTTCTCTGTAATTGTGTTTCTCTACAGTGGTGTGTTTCTCTATAATGTTGTTTCTCTGTATTGGTGTGTTTCTCTGTAGTGGTGTGTTTCTCTATAGTGGTGTGTTTCTCCATAGTGGTGTGTTTCTCTATAGTGGTGTGTTTCTCTATAATGGGTTGTTTCTCTTTAATGGTATGTTTCTCCATATTGATGTGTTTCTCTATAGTGTTGTTCCTATTTAGTGGTGTCTCTATAAACAAATCAAATGTATTTATATAGCTCATCTTACATCAGCTGATATATCAAAGTGCTGTACAGAAACCCAGCCTAAAACCCCAAACAGCAAGCAATGCAGGTGTAGAAGCACGGTGGCTAGGAAAAACTCCCTAGAAAGGCCAAAACCTAGGAAGAAACCTAGAGAGGAACCAGGCTATGAGGGGTGGCCAGTCCTCTTCTGGCTGTGCCGTGTGGAGATTATAACAGAACATGGCCAAGATGTTCAAATGTTCATAAATGACCAGCATGGTCAAATAATAGTAATCACAGTGAACAGGTCAGGGTTCCAAAGCCACAGGCAGAACAGTTGAAACTGGAGCAGCAGCACGGCCAGGTGGACTGAGGACAACAAGGAGTCATCATGCCAGGTAGTCCTGAGGCATGGTCCTAGGGCTCAGGTCCTCCGAGAGAGAGAAAGAAAGAAAGAAAGAGAGAATTAGAGAGAGCATACTTAAATTCACACAGGACACTGGATAAGACAGGAGAAATATTCCAGATATAACAGACTGACCCAAGCCCCCCGACACAAACTACTGCAGCATAAATACTGGAGGCTGAGACAGGAGGGGTCAGGAGACACTGTGGCCCCATCCGATGATACTGCCAGACAGGGCCAAACAGGCAGGATATAACCCCACCCACTTTGCCAAAGAACAGCCCCCACACCACTAGAGGGATACTTCAACCACCAACTTACCATCCTGAGACAAGGCCGAGTATAACCCACAAAGATCTCCGCCACGACACAACCCAAGGGGGGGCGCCAACCCAGACAGGAAGACCACGTCAGTGACTCAACCTACTCAAGTGACGCACCCCTCCTAGGGACGGCATGGAAGAGCACCAGTAAGCCAGTGACTCAGCCCCTGTAATAGGGTTAGAGGCGGAGAATCCCAGTGGAGAGAGGGGAACCGGCCAGGAAGAGACAGCAAGGGCGGTTCGTTGCTCCAGTACCTTTCTGTTCACCTTCACACTCCTGGGCCAGACTACACTCAATCATAGGACCTACTGAAGAGATGAGTCTTCAATAAAGACTTAAAGGTTGAGACCGAGTCTGCGTCTCTCACATGGGTAGGCAGACCATTCCATAAAAATGGAGCTCTATAGGAGAAAACCCTGCCTCCAGCTGTGTGCTTAGAAATTCTAGGGACAACAAGGAGGCCTGCGTCTTGTGACCGTAGCGTACGTGTAGGTATGTACGGTAGGACCAAATCGGAAAGATAGGTCATGGAATGCCCATGGAATGCTTTGTAGGTTAGCAGTAAAACCTTGAAGTCAGCCCTTGCCTTAACAGGAAGCCAGTGTAGGGAGGCTAGCACTGGAGTAATATGATCACATTTTTTGGTTCTAGTCAGAATTCTAGCAGCCGTATTTAGTACTAACTGAAGTTTATTTAGTGCTTTATCCGGGTAGCCTTGCAGTAGTCTAACCTAGAAGTAACAAAAGCATGGATACATTTTTCAGCATAATTTTTGGATGAAAATGTCTGATTTTTGCAATGTAACGTAAATGGAAAAAAGCTGTCCTTGAAACAGTATTGATATGTTCGTCAAAAGAGAGATCAGGGTCCAAAGTAACTTCGAGGTCCTTCACAGTTTTATTTGAGACGACTGTACAACCATCAAGATTAATTGTCAGATTCAACAGAAGATCTCTTTGTTTCTTGGGACCTAGAACAAGCATCTCTGTTTTGTCCGAGTTTTAAAAGTAGAAAGTTTGCAGCCTACACAGGCTTCCAGTGAGGGCAATTTTGGGGCTTCACCATGTTTCATTGAAATGAACAGCTGTGTGTCATCCACATAGCAGTGAATGTTAACATTATGTTTTCAAATGACATCCCCAAGAGGTAAAATATATAGTGAAAACAATAGTGGTCCTAAAATGGAGTGTGTGTTTCTCTATATTGGTGTGTTTCTGTATAATGGTGGTTTCTCTATTGTGGTGTGTTTCTCTAAAGTGGTGTTTTTCTCTATAGTGGTGTGTTTCTAAGTAATGGTGTTTCTCTACAGTGGTGTGTTTCTTTATAATGGTGTTTCTCCATATTTGTCTGTTTCTCTATATTTGTCTGTTTCTCTACAATGGTGTTTCTGTCAATTAAGGTGTTTCTCTACAGTGGTGTTTCTTTATAGTGGTGTATTTCTCTGTAGTGGTGTGTTTGTCTCCAATGGTGTGCTTCTCTATAATGGTGTTTCGCTATAGGGGTGTTTCTCTTTAATTGTGTGTTTCTCCATAGTGGTGTTTCAATACGGTGGTGTGTTTCTCTATAGTGGTGTGTTTCTCTATAGTGGTGTTTTTCTCTATAGTAGTGTTTCACAATAGTTTTGTTTCTCCATAGTGGTGTGTTTCTCTATAGTGGTGTTCATCTGTAGTGGTGTGTTTGTCTGTAATGGTGTCTCTATCATGGTGTGTTTCTCTGTAGTGGTGTGTTTCTGTATGATGGTGGTTTCTCTATTGTGGTGTGTTTGTCTATAGTGGTGTTTTTCTCTATAGTGGTGTGTTTCACTATATTCTTGTTTCTCCATGGTGGTGGGTTTCTCTATAGTGGTGTGCTTGTCCATAATGGTGTTTCTCTATAGTGGTGTGTTTCTCTGTAATGGTATTTTTCTATAGTGTTGTGTTTCTCTATAGTGGCATGTTTCTCTATCATGGTGTGTTTCTCTATAGTGGTGTTTCACAATAGTTTTGTTACTCTGTAGATTTGTTTCTCCATAGTGGTTTTCCTCTGTAGTGATGTGTTTGTCTATAATGGTGTCTCTATAATGGTGTGTTTCTCTATTTTGGTGTCTGCCTATAATGCTGTTTTTCTCTACAGTGGTGTTTTTTCTATATAGTGGTGTGTTTCTATATCACAGTGTATTTCTCTTTAGTGTTGTGTTTCTCTATAGTGGCATGTTTCTCTCTTATGGTGTTTTTCTCTATAGTGGTGTTTCACAATAGTTTTGTTTCTCTATAGTGGTGTTTCTCTATAGTGGTGTTTTTCTCTATAGTGGTGTGTTTCTCTATAGTGGTGTTTTTCTCTATAGTGGTGTTTCTCTATAGTGGTGTTTTTCTCTATAGTGGTGTGTTTCTCTATAGTGGTGTTTTTCTCTATAGTGGTGTTTCTCTATAGTGGTGTGTTTCTCTATAGTGGTGTTTTTCTCTATAGTGGTGTTTCTCTATAGTGGTGTTTCTCTATAGTGGTGTGTTTCTCTACAGTGGTGTTTTTCTATATAGTGGTGTTTCTCTATAGTGGTGTTTCTCTATAGTGGTGTTTCTCTATAGTAGTGTGTTTCTCTATAGTGGTGTTTTTCTATATAGTGGTGTGTTTCTATATCACAGTGTATTTCTCTTTAGTGTTGTGTTTCTCTATAGTGGCATGTTTCTCTCTTATGGTGTTTTTCTCTATAGTGGTGTTTCACAATAGTTTTGTTTCTCTATAGTGGTGTTTCTCTATAGTGGTGTGTTTCTCTGCAGTGATGTTTTTTGTCTATAGTAGTGTGTTTCTCTATAGTGGTGTTTCTCTATAGTGGTGTCTTTCTCGATATTGGTGTTTCACAGTAGTTTTGTTTCTCTATAGTTGTGTTTGTCCATAGTGGTGTGTTTCTCTATAGTGGTGTTCCTCGATAGTGATGTGTTTGTCTAGATTGTGTTTCTCTAAATGGTGTGTTTTTCTATACTGGTGTGTTTCTGTAGTGTGGTGTTTCTCTATAGTGGTGTGTTTCTCTGTAATGGTGTTTCTCTGTAATGGTGTTTTCTGTAATGGTGTTTCTTTGTAATGGTGTTTTCTGTAATGGTGTTTCTCTGTAATGGTGTTTCTCTGTAATGGTGTTTCTCTGTAATGGTGTTCTTCTGTAATGGTGTTTCTCTATAGTGGTGTTTCTCTGTAATGGTGTTTCTCTGTAATGGTGTTCTTCTGTAATGGTGTTTCTCTATAGTGGTGTTTTTCTCTACAGCGCTATGTTTCTCTGTAATGGTGTTTTCTGTAATGGTGTTTCTCTGTAATGGTGTTTCTCTATAGTGGTGTTTTTCTCTACAGCGCTATGTTTCTCTGTAATGGTGTTTTCTGTAATGGTGTTTTTCTGTAATGGTGTTTCTCTGTAATGGTGTTTCTCTATAGTGGTGTTTTTCTCTACAGTGCTGTGTTTCTCTTTATTAATGGTGTTTCTCTACAGTGGTATTTTTATATAGTGGTGTGTTTTTTTATAGCGGTGTTTCGCTATAGGGGTGTGCCTCTATTGTTTTGTTTTTCTCTATAATGGTGTGTTTTTTTCTGTGGTGTTTTTTTCTGTTGTGGTGTTCCTCTGTAGTCATGTTTTTCTGTAATGTTGTTTCTCTGTAATGGTGTTTCTCTATAATGCTGTGTTTCTCAATAATGTTGTTTCTCAATAATGTTGTTTCTCTATAATGTTGTTTCTCTGAAATTGTGTTTCTCTATAATGGTATTTCACCTTACTAGTATGTTTCTCTATAATGGTATTTCACCTTACTAGTGTGTTTCTCTATAATGGTATTTCACTTTACTAGTATGTTTCTCTATAATGGTATTTCACCTTACTAGTGTGTTTCTCTATAATGGTATTTCACCTTACTAGTATGTTTCTTTATAATGGTATTTCACCTTACTAGTGTGTTTCTCTATAATGGTATTTCACCTTACTAGTGTGTTTCTCTATAATGGTATTTCACCTTACTAGTGTGTTTCTCTATAATGGTATTTCACCTTACTAGTGTGTTTCTCTATAATGGTATTTCACCTTACTAGTGTGTTTCTCTATAATGGTATTTCACCTTACTAGTGTGTTTCTCTATAATGGTATTTCACCTTACTAGTATGTTTCTCTATAATGGTATTTCACCTTACTAGTATGTTTCTCTATAATGGTATTTCACCTTACTAGTATGTTTCTCTATAATGGTATTTCACCTTACTAGTGTGTTTCTCTATAATGGTATTTCACCTTACTAGTGTGTTTCTCTATAATGGTATTTCACCTTAGTAGTGTTTCTCTATAATGGTATTTCACCTTACTAGTATGTTTCTCTATAATGGTATTTCACCTTACTAGTGTGTTTCTCTATAATGGTATTTCACCTTACTAGTATGTTTCTCTATAATGGTATTTCACCTTACTAGTATGTTTCTTTATAATGGTATTTCACCTTACTAGTGTGTTTCTCTATAATGGTATTTCACCTTACTAGTGTGTTTCTCTATAATGGTATTTCACCTTACTAGTATGTTTCTCTATAATGGTATTTCACCTTAGTAGTGTTTCTCTATAATGGTATTTCACCTTACTAGTATGTTTCTCTATAATGGTATTTCACCTTACTAGTGTGTTTCTCTATAATGGTATTTCACCTTACTAGTATGTTTCTCTATAATGGTATTTCACCTTACTAGTGTGTTTCTCTATAATGGTATTTCACCTTACTAGTGTGTTTCTCTATAATGGTATTTCACCTTAGTAGTGTTTCTCTATAATGGTATTTCACCTTACTAGTGTGTTTCTCTATAATGGTATTTCACCTTACTAGTATGTTTCTCTATAATGGTATTTCACCTTACTAGTATGTTTCTCTATAATGGTATTTCACCTTACTAGTGTGTTTCTCTATAATGGTATTTCACCTTACTAGTGTGTTTCTCTATAATGGTATTTCACCTTACTAGTGTGTTTCTCTATAATGGTATTTCACCTTACTAGTGTGTTTCTCTATAATGGTATTTCACCTTACTAGTGTGTTTCTCTATAATGGTATTTCACCTTACTAGTGTGTTTCTCTATAATGGTATTTCACCTTACTAGTATGTTTCTCTATAATGGTATTTCACCTTACTAGTATGTTTCTCTATAATGGTATTTCACCTTACTAGTGTGTTTCTCTATAATGGTATTTCACCTTACTAGTGTGTTTCTCTATAATGGTATTTCACCTTACTAGTGTGTTTCTCTATAATGGTATTTCACCTTACTAGTGTGTTTCTCTATAATGGTATTTCACCTTACTAGTGTGTTTCTCTATAATGGTATTTCACCTTACTAGTATGTTTCTCTATAATGGTATTTCACCTTACTAGTGTGTTTCTCTATAATGGTATTTCACCTTACTAGTGTGTTTCTCTATAATGGTATTTCACCTTACTAGTGTGTTTCTCTATGATGGTATTTCACCTTACTAGTGTGTTTCTCTATAATGGTATTTCACCTTACTAGTGTGTTTCTCTATAATGGTATTTCACCTTACTAGTGTGTTTCTCTATAATGGTATTTCACCTTACTAGTGTGTTTCTCTATAATGGTATTTCACCTTACTAGTGTGTTTCTCTATAATGGTATTTCACCTTACTAGTGTGTTTCTCTATAATGGTATTTCACCTTACTAGTGTGTTTCTCTATAATGGTATTTCACCTTACTAGTGTGTTTCTCTATAATGGTATTTCACCTTACTAGTGTGTTTCTCTATAATGGTATTTCACCTTACTAGTGTGTTTCTCTATAATGGTATTTCACCTTACTAGTGTGTTTCTCTATAATGGTATTTCACCTTACTAGTGTGTTTCTCTATAATGGTATTTCACCTTACTAGTGTGTTTCTCTATAATGGTATTTCACCTTACTAGTGTGTTTCTCTATAATGGTATTTCACCTTACTAGTATGTTTCTCTATAATGGTATTTCACCTTACTAGTGTGTTTCTCTATAATGGTATTTCACCTTACTAGTATGTTTCTCTATAATGGTATTTCACCTTACTAGTGTGTTTCTCTATAATGGTATTTCACCTTACTAGTGTGTTTCTCTATAATGGTATTTCACCTTACTAGTGTGTTTCTCTATAATGGTATTTCACCTTACTAGTGTGTTTCTCTATAATGGTATTTCACCTTACTAGTGTGTTTCTCTATAATGGTATTTCACCTTACTAGTGTGTTTCTCTATGATGCTTTGTTTCTCTATAATGTTGTGTTTCTCTTTTGTGGTGTGTTTCTTTATCATATTGTTTTTCTCTGTAATGGTGTGTTTCTCTGATGGTGTTTCTTTATAAAGGTGTGTTTCTCTATAGTGTTGTTTTTCTCTATAACGGTGTTTCTATGTAAGTGTTTCTCTATAGTGGTGTATTTCTCTATAATAGTGTGTTTCACTCTAGTGTTGTGTTTATCTATGGTGATTTGTTGCTTTCTAGTGGTGTTTCTATATAATGGTGTGTTTCTCTACAGTGGTGTGTTTCTCTAAAATTGGGTTTTTCTCTATAGTGGTATGTTTCTCTATAATGGTGTTTCTCTGGACTGGTGTTTCTCTACAGTGGTGTGTATCTCTATAGTGGTGTGTATCTCTATAGTGGTGTTTCTCTGTAGTGGTGTTTCTCTGTAGTGGTGTTTCTCTGTAGTGGTGTGTCTCTATAGTGGTGTGTATCTCTATAATGGTGTTTCTCTATAGTGGTGTTTCTCGATAGTGCTGTTAATCCATAGTGTTGTTTCTCTATTGTGGTGTGTTTCGCTGTAATGCTGTTTCTCTATAAAAAAAATTCTGTGTGTTGTTGTGTTTTGCTATAGTCTTTTGTTTCTCTATGGTTGTGTGTTTCTCTGTATAAGTGTTTCTTTATATTGGTGTTTCTCTATAGTGGTGTGTTTCTCTATAGTGGTGTGATTCAGTATATTGATGTGTTTCTCTATAGTGTTGTGTTTCTCCATAATATTGTGTTTCTCTATAATGGTGTTTCTCTATAGTGATGTTTCACAATGGTTTTGTTTCTCTACAATGGTGTGTTTCTCTATAATGGTGTGTTTCTCTATTGTGGTGTGTTTCTCTATAGTGGTGTGATTCAGTATATTGATGTGTTTCTCTATAGTGTTGTGTTTCTCCATAATATTGTGTTTCTCTATAATGGTGTTTCTCTATAGTGATGTTTCACAATGGTTTTGTTTCTCTACAATGGTGTGTTTCTCTATAATGGTGTGTTTCTCTATTGTGGTGTGTTTCTCTATAATGGTGTTTCTCTATTGTGGTGTGTTTCTCTATAATGGTGTTTCTCTATAACATTTTTTCTGTGTGGTGATGTGTTTCTCTATAGTGGTGTGTTTCTCTATAGTGGTGTGTTTCTCTATTGTGGTGTGTTTCTCTATAATGGTGTTTCTCTGTAGTGATGTTTCACAATGGTTTTGTTTCTCTATAATGGTGTGTTTCTCTATAATGGTGTGTTTCTCTATGACAGTATTTCTGTGTGGTGATTTGTTTCTCTATTGTGGTGTGTTTCTCTATAGTGGTGTGTTTCTCTATAGTGGTGTGTTTCTCTATAGTTGTGCGTTTCTCTATAGTGGTGTGTTTCTCTATAGTGGTGTGTTTCTCTATTGTGGTGTGTTTCTCTATTGTGGTGTGTTTCTCTATAATGGTGTGTTTCTCTATAGTGGTGTGTTTCTCTATAGTGGTTTGTTTCTCTATAGTGGTGTGTTTCTCTATAGTGGTGTGTTTCTCTATAGTGGTGTGTTTCTCTATAGTGGTTTGTTTCTCTATAGTGGTGTGTTTCTCTATAGTGGTGTGTTTCTCTATAATGGTGTGTTTCTCTATAGTGGTGTGTTTCTCTATGGTGGTGTGTTTCTCAATAATGGTGTTTCTCTATAGTGGTGTGTTTCTCTATGGTGGTGTGTTTCTCTATAATGGTGTGTTTCTCTATTGAGGTGTGTTTCTCTATAATGTTGTTTCTCTATGACAGTATTTCTGTGTGGTGATTTGTTTCTCTATAGTGGTGTGTTTCTCTATAGTGGTGTGTTTCTCTATAGTGGTGTGTTTCTCTATAGTTGTGCGTTTCTCTATAGTGGTGTGTTTCTCTATAGTGGTGTGTTTCTCTATTGTGGTGTGTTTCTCTATTGTGGTGTGTTTCTCTATTGTGGTGTGTTTCTCTATTGTGGTGTGTTTCTCTATAGTGGTGTGTTTCTCTATAGTGGTGTGTTTCTCTGTAGAGGTGTGTTTCTCTATTGTGGTGTTTCTCTATATTGGTGTGTTTCTCTATAATGGTGTGTTCCTCTGTAAGGGTGTGTTTGTCTATGGTGATGCGTTTCTTTACAATTGTGTGTTTCTCAGCAATCCCAGGACAAACACGTCTTCACAAGGCTGCCCTTAGCGTCTCTGTGATACCTTCATAATACACACACACACACACACACACACACACACACACACACACACACACACACACACACACACACACACACACACACACACACACACAGCTCCATTTTGGCACTGAGAGTTTGGTGTGAATGCGAGCATCTGAAGTGGCAGCCAGCTCCGGTTTTAAAATGTGTCAAAAGAACTCCCAAAATGTTTGACATGGAGAGTAAGGAATGTGTGTTTGCGTGCTTTTGGGTGTGCGTGTGGTGTGCGTTTGTTTAGCTATTCCTGTGGGAGGCAAGTAAAGGGATTTTCAGCTTGATGTTCAGTCCATATCCATTCTGAACATTGAATCCAACATTGAATCTATTTACCACCCTTTTCATGACAACTCACTTAAGGCTATGCTTAACAAACTATCGTTTTGGCAAGTCGGTTAGGACATCTACTTTGTGCATGACACAAGTCATTTTTCCAGCAATTGTTTACAGACAGATTATTTCACTTATAATTCACTGTATCACAATTCCAGTGGGTCAGAAGTTTACATACACAAAGTTGACTGTGCCCTTAAACAGCTTGGAAAACTCCAGAAAATGATGTAATGGCTTTAGAAGCTTCTGATAGGCTAATAGACATCATTTGAGTCAATTGAAGGTGTACCTGTGGATGTATTTCAAGGCCTACCTTCAACCTCAGTGCCTCTTTGCTTGACATCATGGGACAATCAAAAGGAATCAGCCAAGACCTCAGAAAAAAATTGTAGACCTCCACAAGTCTGGTTCATCCTTGGGAGCAATTTCCAAATGCCTGAAGGTACCACATTCATCTGCACAAACAATAGTACGCAAGTATAAACACCATGGGACCGCGCAGCCATCATACCGCTCAGGAAGGAGACACGTTCTGTCTCAGAGAGATGAACGTACTTTGGTGCAAAACGTGCAAATCAATCCCAGAACAACAGCAAAGGACCTTGTGAAGATGCTGGAGGAAACCGGTACAAAGGTATCTATAGCCACAGTAAAACGAGTCCTATATTGACATAACCTGAAAGGCCGCTCAGCAAGGAAGAAGTCACTGCTCCAAAACCACCATAAAAAAGCCAGACTAAGGTTTACAACTGAACATGAGGACAAAGATCGTACTTTTTGGAGAAAGGTCCTCTGGTCTGATGAAACAAAAATAGAACTGTTTGGCCATAATGACCATTGTTATGCTTGGAGGAAAAAGGGGGAGGCTTGCAAGCCGAAGAACCGCATCCCAACCGTGAAGCACGGAGGTGGCAGCATCATGTTGTGGGGGTGCTTTGCTGCAGGAGGGACTGGTGCGCTTCACAAAATAGATGGCATCATGAGGATGAAAAATTATGTGAATATATTGAAGCAACTTCTCAAGACATCAGTCAGGAAGTTAAAGCTTGGTCGGAAATGGGTCTTCCAAATGGACAATGACCCCAATCATACTTACAAAGTTGTGGGAATATGGCTTAAGGACCACAAAGTCAAGGTATTGGAGTGGCCATCACAAAGCCCTGACCTCAGTCCTATTGAAAATTTGTGGACAGAACTGAAAAAGTGTGTGCAAGCAAGGAGTCCTGCAAACCAGACTCAGTTACACCAGCTTTGTCAGGAGTAATGGGCCAAAATTCACCCAATTTATTGTGGGAAGCTTATGGAAGGCTACCCGAAACGTTTGACCCAAGTTAAACAATTGAAAGGCAATGCTACCAAATACCAATTGAGTGTATGTTAACTTCTGTCCCACTGGGAATGTGATGAAATAAAAGCTGAAAAAGATTTATCTCTACTATTCTGACATTTCACATTCTTAAAATGAAGTGGTGATCCTAAATGACCTAAAACAGGATTACATTTACTAGGATTAAATGTCAGGAATTGTGAAAAACTGAGTTTAAATGTATTTGGCTAAGGTGTATGTAAACTTCCGTTTTCAACTGTATATTTTATATGACTGTAGCCTCCTGTTTTATTCCGAAAAGTTTTTTGCGATGGTAATGACATTTGTTTATGAGGTGTAGTTGAAGTATCATTAACCTAGTCTAGCAGCTAGCTAGCTAACTTTAGATGCTACAGTGAGGGAAAAAAGTATTTAATCCCCTGCTGATTTTGTACGTTTGCACACTGACAAAGAAATGATCAGTCTATAATTTTAATGGTAGGTTTATTTGAACAGTGAGAGACAGAATAACAACAAAAAAATCCAGAAAAACGCATGTCAAAAATGTTGTAAATTGATTTGCATTTTAATGAGGGAAATAAGTATTTGACCCCTCTGCAAAACATGACTTAGTACTTGGTGGCAAAACCCTTGTTGGCAATCACAGAGGTCAGACGTTTCTTGTAGTTGGCCACCAGGTTTGCACACATCTCAGGAGGGATTTTGTCCCACTCCTCTTTGCAGATCTTCTCCAAGTCATTAAGGTTTCGAGGCTGACGTTTGACAACTTGAACTTTCAGCTCCCTCCACAGATTTTCTATGGGATTAAGGTCTGGAGACTGGCTAGGCCACTCCAGGACCTTAATGTGCTTCTTCTTGAGCCACTCCTTTGTTGCCTTGGCTGTGTGTTTTGGGTCATTGTCATGCAGGAATACCCATCCACGACCCATTTTCAATGCCCTGGCTGAGGGAAGGACCCAAGATTTGACGGTACGTGGCCCCGTCCATCGTCCCTTTGATGCGGTGAAGTTGTCCTGTCCCCTTAGCAGAAAAACACCCCCAAAGCATAATGTTTCCACCTCCATGTTTGACGGTGGGGATGTTATTCTTGGGGTCATAGGCAGCATTCCTCCTCCTCCTAACACGGCGAGTTGAGTTGATGCCAAAGAGCTCCATTTTGGTCTCATCTGACCACAACACTTTCACCCAGTTGTCCTCTGAATCATTCAGATGTTCATTGGCAAACTTCAGACGGGCATGTATATGTGCTTTCTTGAGCAGGGGGACCTTGCGGGCGCTGCAGGATTTCAGTCCTTCACGGCATAGTGTGTTACCAATTGTTTTCTTGGTGACTATGGTCCCAGCTGCCTTGAGATCATTGACAAGATCCTCCCGTGTAGTTCTGGGCTGATTCCTCACCGTTCTCATGATCATTGCAACTCTACGAGGTGAGATCTTGCATGGCGCCCCAGGCCGAGGGAGATTGACAGTTCTTTTGTGTTTCTTCCATTTGCGAATAATCGCACCAACTGTTGTCACCTTCTCACCAAGCTGCTTGGCGATGGTCTTGTAGCCCATTCCAGCCTTGTGTAGGTCTACAATCTTGTCCCTGACATCCTTGGAGAGCTCTTTGGTCTTGGCCATGGTGGAGCGTTTGGAATCTGATTGATTGATTGCTTCTGTGGACAGGTGTCTTTTATACAGGTAACAACCTTTAAGAGTGTGCTCCTAATCTCAGCTCGTTACCTGTATAAAAGACACCTGGGAGCCAGAAATCTTTCTGATTGAGAGGGGGTCAAATACTTATTTCCCTCATTAAAATGCAAATCAATTTATAACATTTTTGACATGCGTTTTTCTGGCTTTTTTTGTTGTTATTCTGTCTCTCACTGTTCAAATAAACCTACCATTAAAATTATAGACTGATCATTTCTTTGTCAGTGTGCAAACGTTCAAAATCAACAGGGGATCAAATACTTTTTTCCCTCACTGTATGTAAGCTAGCTTGACTTTCTATAAAGTAAGTGAAACAAATTGAGGAAAATGTAACTAAACTAAACATGTTTTATTGTCACCTGAAACGATATGTTTCTCCTGTCTTAACTTCTCCTGTCTTAACTTCTCCTGTCTTAAAATAAATGCTATCTTTGATGAGAGATCGGCTCTCCTCCATCTTGCGTTACAAACACTGCACTTGTCCGACCAATAGTAGCGGGGCAAGAAAAGGACATAATGCCAACGGAATTCCATTCATTTGTGTACATGGCGTAATACACTGCAAGTGTTCGATTTCCTCAAGGATCTCCTTTTGTAGGCTACATATGGAGTTATCATCATGACGATGATGCAATATTTTGAGAATATCATATCAGCACAACTGATCTGCTTTGAGAGCTCTCTCCTCTCAGTGTTGACGTTAGAGTGCACGCCAAGCCAGAGCTCAGCTGTTTGTCAGTGTGAGGAAACTTTTTATGGTGGAAATGAAGCAAAGTGTGTGTTCTGTTCTCTGGTATAAAGAGATGTTGCAGTAAATAATGGAATCACCTTCTGTTCTGGTGTGGTTTATGTGGCTTTCCTAATGAGGGTTGTATTCATCCTCTCTCTGGCAGTAACGCAGAGCGCGATGCTCTCCTCTGCTCTCCAGCCTGTTTCCATGGAGATGCTTAGGGCCTGTACTGTTTTTTCTTCATCCTATTTTTCTGTCTCTTTCTCTCTCTATGTTTGTGTGTGCGGGTGTATGTGTGTTACACTCCACTGCGGGGGTGGGTTCACCAGGTATTGTGAGATAGTGAGTTAGTGAGTGCTAGTAATGTAGTGTGTAAGTGTGTCCGTGTCCATTTGCATGTACATGTTTGGCCTAGGGGTATGTTCGTGGGGGGGTGACTGAATGTACCAGAGTGGGCGGGATTGTGCTCTTCTGTGTTGTGATTCACCAATACAATATCTTCTCTGTTTCACTGCTCCTAGCATGAGCGATGTGTTGTGATTCATCAATACTATATCTTCTCTGTTTCACTGCTGATAGCAGGAGCACCATATATCTGTATTTAGACCTACAGATGACCCACAGATTCCTCGGACAAAATCAGCCAAAATCAACAATTTTTATGGCAGAGTCCAAGATAATAATCTGATGATGAGTCATAGCACAGTTATAGGTGTACTGTATGTCAATGGCTTCAGTCTACTGGTTCATCAAGTCAGGTTGTAAAATATATTTTAGGGAACATTGAATCATGACACATGAGACCCCTGTCCATGTCCTCAAACTTTGGATACCTTTCTAGCATGCCCAGTGTGAGTGATAGTCTTCCTATCAAGCCCAGTGTGAGTGATAGTCTTCCTTCCAAGCCCAGTGTGAGTGATAGTCTTCCTTCCAAGCCCAGTGTGAGTGATAGTCTTCCTTCCAAGCCCAGTGTGAGTGATAGTCTTCCTTCCAAGCCCAGTGTGAGTGATAGTCTTCCTTCTAAGCCCAGTGTGAGTGATAGTCTTCCTACCAAGCCCAGTGCGAGTGATAGTCTTCCTTCCAAGCCCAGTGTGAGTGATAGTCTTCCTACCAAGCCCAGTGTGAGTGATAGTCTTCCTTCCAAGCCCAGTGTGAGTGATAGTCTTCCTACCAAGCCCAGTGTGAGTGATAGTCTTCCTACCAAGCCCAGTGTGAGTGATAGTCTTCCTTCCAAGCCCAGTGTGAGTGATAGTCTTCCTATCAAGCCCAGTGTGAGTGATAGTCTTCCTTCCAAGCCCAGTGTGAGTGATAGTCTTCCTACCAAGCCCAGTGTGAGTGATAGTCTTCCTACCAAGCCCAGTGCGAGTGATAGTCTTCCTTCCAAGCCCAGTGTGAGTGATAGTCTTCCTACCAAGCCCAGTGTGAGTGATAGTCATCCTTCCAAGCCCAGTGCGAGTGATAGTCTTCCTACCAAGCTCAGTGCGAGTGATAGTCTTCCTTCCAAGCACAGTGTGAGTGATAGTTTTCCTACCAAGCCCAGTGTGAGTGATATTCTTCCTTCCAAGCCCAGTGCGACTTGAAGAAGGAAAGATGCCATATGATGTGTTGATCCCACATTTGCTCCAATCTCCCAAGAGGCTGAAGACTGAGAGCAGTGGTTAAGACAGACTACTGGGGGTTTGTGGTGACAAGGATGTGGGACAAGTGTTACCTCTGGCCAGACAAAATGTCCGCCAGGGGATTTTAGGAGATATAAAACACAGAGGACAGAGAAAAGCTGTAAAAACGTTTCTATCCCAGAGTGATGTAATGCAGAGACCTAGACAGAGAATCCTGACAGTATTATGTGAATTAGAAGGGAAAACCCTCTGGCTGCAGCAGCCAGCCTCTCTGTTCAACTATCCTCCAGTCCTCATGGCTTGTGTCAATATGTGAGTAATGTTTATACAGGATTATCTATTTATCTAAGTGCTCAGGTCAAGCCCAGAAAGTATTGTGTGTATGTTATGCTGATCAAAATCTGTCATTCTGCCCCTGAACAAGGCAGTTAACCCACTGTTCCTATGCTGTCATTGAAAATAAGAATTTGTTCTTAACTGACTTGCCTAGTTAAATAAAGGTAAAATAAAAAACTTGTGGCTGTGGGTATCTGCTTGTAGTTCTGTGGGTTTCCACAAGGTGAGATAATGTGAACCTTTCGTTACTAGTCCAACGCTCTAACCACTAGACTACCTGCCGCCCCAGAGTTACTAATCACATCCTTTTTTAAGAGAAAAAACTGCATCGACCTGTGTTGCCTTAATCAGGTTCTTACCAAGCATGAAATCGATTTGTGTTTTTTTTTCTCCTTTTGAAAGCATGTAAAGTGAACATCTCCCCGGCAGATAATAGATTGCCTATGTGCTGGGCTACCCTGTGGAGAAACAGGGGGGTTACAGTCACCTCTCTGGGGGGAGTCTACTTATAGGAGGGGAGGACGATGTGGAGCTCAGTGTATCGTCTCAACCTTGGCTTGGTTGATCTCTTGGCTCTGACTTGGCTCTGCCAAGGGGCCTGCATGGTGCTAATAAGAAGAGTGTTAGACTGAGATCGGGATGGTATAGCCCTGCCAGGCTGCAGATGTCTACACTGGAAATGCGGGCGGCTAAAGCTAATGTGCTAACTACTGTAACCACAAAGGCAGGCAGGCATTGGGGCAGGGCGGCTGTGACCAAGGCCAGGATAAAGATTATTGTATGCTTCCTAGTCGAAACAGTTCGCACGTATTTTATGATTACATTTTGTGACGTTTTTTCCATTTTGGTTTTTATCATCTGCTCGTACACACATTTTCTCTTGATGCAAGCCGAAGTTCAGTAGACAACGTCTACACCCCTTCATCTGTGATTAGTCAACAGTACTACCCCAAATAGGAGTGGAAACAGGAAATGTTTGTTGTCATTTAACGCAAGTCTTTATGGAGTATGCGAGCACAGACGGTCGCTTAGCCTAGCCGAGTTCTGCTAGGAGCAAACTGCACCAATGTATGCCGACGCCTTAACGTTGTCAGTGCATGGTACAGGAGCACGGATCAGCTGGTTAACTCTGCCACACACACACACACACACACACACACCACACACACACACACACACACACACACACACACACACACACACACACACACACACCCACACACACAGAGATGTAATAAACCAACCAAATTACCTACACAGGTGATTGCATAGGACTGAATGAAAAGTCTGTTGAAAGACACATTTTGGAAGATTACAAACCAAAATCTTGTCTTCTTTTCGATATACAGATGTTAGATTTATGCCTTTTCCTTGTCATTTTTCTAAATGGATGAACAGTTCTACATTGAACACTGCATGGGCTGAGTTATGGCCAGGGCATCTGTTTGATGAGTAGGCTTATGCTTAATGATTCTGATGAAAATACGGTCTTTATCTTTATCAAACTACTATTTGTACATATTGTCAGCGTGGAACCCATCTATGTTGTTTAGGGGGCAATAGCCTAGGCCAGTGGTTCCCAAACTTTTTATAGTCCCATACCCCTTCAAACATTCAACCTCCAGCTGCATACCCCCTCTAGCACCAGGGACAGCACACTCAAATGTTGTTTTTTGTCATCATTGTAAGCCTGCCACACACACACTATACAATGCATTTATGAAACATAAGAATGAGTGTGAGTTTGTCAAAACCCGGCTCGTGAGAAGTGACAAAGAGCTCTTATAGGACCAGGGAACAAATAATGATATAATAATGATCAATCATTTTGCTCTTTATTTAGCCATCTTACATATAAAACTTCATTTGTTCATCGAAAATAGTGAATAACTCACCACAGGTTAATGAGAAGGGTGTGCTTGAAAGGATGCACATAATTCTGCAATGTTAGGTTGTATTGGAGAGTCTCAGTCTTAAATCATTTTCTACACACAGTCTGTGCCTGTATTTAGGTGTTATGCTAGTGAGGGCCGAGAATCCACTCTCACATAGGTACGTGGTTGCAAAGGGCATCAGTGTCTTAACAGCGAAATTTGCCAAGGCAGGATACTCTGAGCGCAGCCCAATCCAGAAATCTGGCAGTAGCTTCCGATTAAATTAAATTTTCACAGAACCGCTTGTTGCAATTTTGATGAGGCTCCCTTGTTTAAATATCGGTAAGTGGACATGAAAGGGATAATGAATCCAGTTGTTTGTGTCGTCCGTTTCGGGAAAGTACCTGCATAATTGCGCACCCAACTCACTCAGGTGCTTCGTTATATCTCATTTGACATTGTCCGTAAGCTTGAGTTAATTTGCACACAAAAAATCATACAACGATGGAAAGACCTGTGTGTTGTCCTTGTTAATGCAGACAGATAAGAGCTCCAACTTCTTAATCATAGCCTCAATTTTGTCCCGCACATTGAATATAGTTGCGGAGAGTCCCTGTAATCCTAGATTCAGATCATTCAGACGAGAGAAAACATCACCCAGATAGGCCAGTCGTGATAAAATCGTCATCATGCAAGCGGTCAGACAAGTGAAAATTATGGTCAGTGAAGAAAACTTTAAGCTTGTCTCACAATTCAAAAAAACGTGCCAATACTTTGCCGCTTGATAAGCAGCACACTTCTGTTTGTTGTAAAAGCATTACATGGTCGCTGCCCATATCATTGCATAATGCAGGAAATACACGAGAGTTCAGGGGCCTTGCTTTAACAAAGTGAACCATTTTCACTGTAGTGTCCAGAACGTATTTCAAGCTGTCAGGCATTCCTTTGGCAGTAAGAGCCTCTCGTTAATGCTGCAGTGTACCGAAGTAGTGTCAGGAGCAACTGCTTGCATGAGCGTTACCATTCCACTATGTCTCCCTGTCATGGCTTTTGCGCCATCAGTACAGATATCAACACATCTTGACCACCAAAGACCATTTGATGTCACAAAGCTGTCCAGTACTTTAAAAATATCCTCTCATGTTGTCCTGGTTTCCAGAAGAGGATGTCTTCCTTAATTGACCCCCCATAAACGTAACGGACATATACCAGGAGCTGTGCCAGGCCTGCCACGTCTGTTGTAACGCATAGAATTCACTGGCTTGTATGTGAAGCAGTAATTGTTTCAAAACATCTCCTGCCATCTCACTGATGCGTCGTGAAACGTTATTGTTTGATGAAGGAATTGTCTGTATAGTTTTTTGGCCTTTTCCCCCAGCATTGTCCCAGCCATATCCACAGCAGCAGGAAGAATGAAGTCCTCCACAATAGTATGGGACTTGCCTGCCCTAGCCACTCGGTAGCTCACCATATAAGACAATTCTAGCTCCTTCTTATTATTGGTATCTTGCTTTTATACATGTCTTACTACTCGAAGGTTGTCTTAATTCTCGCTCAAAAAACTCTTGTGGCTTACTTTTCAAATTGGCATGTTTTGTTTCTAAATGTCTGCGCAAGAGTGAAGGTTTCATTGAGTTGTGAGATAGTACTTTTGCACATATAACACACTGTGGCTGAGGAAAGACACTACTCCCAATATAAGTGAATCCCAAATCAATGCAGTTCTCATCATATTTGCGCGTCTTCGATGGTCCATCGTCCCTGTCTGTTGTTCGGTGCTTTCCCGGGTAAGAGGGCAGCAGCTCTTCGGCTGCATCAGATTCACAACTTTCAGTGTCCATGCTAGCTGGGCTAACAACAAATGTAGAATTACTGATGCCCAACATATTAGTGGATTCGACTATTTCAGCCACACCCGTTGCTGACAGGTGTATAAAATCGAGGACACGGCCAAGGCAGCATACTCTGAGTGAGAATCTCCATAGACAAATATTGACAGTAGAATGGCCTTACTGAAGAGCTCAGTGACTTTCAACGTGACTCTGTCATAGGATGCCACCTTTCCAGCAAGTTAGTTCATCAAATTTCTGCCCAGCTAGAGCTTCCCCGGGCCAACTGTAAGTGCTGTCATTGTGAAGTGGAAATGTCAAGGAGCAACAATGGCTCAGCCGTGAAGTGGTAGGCCACACAAGTTTACAGAATGGGACCACTGAGTGCTGTAGCACATAAAAATTGTCTGTCCTCGGTTGCAACACTTACTACCGAATTCCAAACTGCCTCTGGAAGCAACATCAGCACAAGCAGCACAAGAACTGTTCATCGGGAGCGTCATGAAATGGGTTTCCATGGCCGAGCACCCGCACAAAAGCCTAAGATCACCATGTGCAATGCCAAGCATCGGCTGGAGTGGTGTAAAGCTCGCAGGAATGTTGGTTATCCCATTAGCTAGATACGTTTTTATAGGCGAACACAGCACATGTGTGTAGAGGGAGCGGTCAGAACGCAATGAGTGAGTGAGACACTGAGGGGAAAGGGAATTTAGGGAGCAGAATTGTGATGCTTGGCTTGGTTTATTTTTTGTTTCCTGCAAATGCACATCTACAAATGCAACAGTCAAAGCAAATTAACGTTGTCTTCAAGACAACATTTAGCCCAGTATTTGAAAAAAATTAAGATCTCTAGTTAAAGATCGAGTTTTGAAGTCAATTCGAGTACCCGAGTACTCAATTACTCATGCTCGGGTAGCTGCCTGGTGGTTAATTTTTCTGTAGAAACACTTTGTGACCACTGCTGATGTAAAAGAAAAGTGTTATAAATACATGGGATTATTTGATTGATGTTCTCTCTGAAGAGTTCAATGATCTTCTAATGTAGATTTTAGTGACCAATTTAGACATTTCCTATGAAAGGAAATGATGGGAATTGACCTTGTGTAAACTTGAGTCTTAGATTGGGTGGTTGTGAAAAGGAGCATGTGTGTACCATGTGTCACACTGTTCTCTGATAGGAGAGATACGAGGAACCACACACCTTCAATCCAACCAGTACCTGAACAGTGTGTACTATCTCACTCACACACTGGCACCACAAACACTGGGAGAAAACAGTCACTGTGGGAGGTCAATAGACTGAAAAAAAACTCCCTTGTGAATGGGCTGATATATTAAGTGGAGGTTGTTACTGTCACCACTGTGGGAGTACAATCAACTGCAGCAACCTCCCAGGAACATTTCTAAAATGTTTCAGCAATGTTTTCTGCTGTTGTGAACGGGTAGGCACAATGAGTAGTGTTGCACAGTAAAATACCTGGGTTAACACCAGCTAATTATCAGGGTAATTCTGTCTGTGTTTGTTTATCTGGTAGGGGTTTGACCTTAGTGACATTTTATAGTTGAGGGCAGGGGACTTAAAGGGATACTTCTAGATTTTGGCAATGAAGCCCTTTATCTACTTCCCTAGAGTCAAAGAAACTCGTGGATACCATTGTTATGTCTATGCGTACAGTTTGCATGCAGTCCCTGTAATGACCTTACTGTACCTGGCTACCCTTTGGTGGTTCCAGGTCGTGATGTCCCACACCCGGTGCATCGTGACGGTCTGGAGACAGAGCGCAACCACCATCTGGGTAAGCACCTTCGTCTCTCTCACACACACACACACACACACACACACACACACACACACACACACACACCACACGCACACGCACACGCACACAGACACAGACAGACAGACAGACAGACAGACAGACAGACAGACAGACAGACAGACAGACAGACAGACAGACAGACAGACAGACAGACAGACAGACAGACAGACAGACAGACAGACAGAGAGAGAGAGCCAGGCTCACCGTACGTACACAGGTTCTCAGACTTCATTACTAATTGGGTCGACATCTGGTTATGTCAAGAGGGCAAGGGCTCACTGAAGAATATGTCTGTGTATAAGAGAATACACTCGTTTCAGGCACTCATTACAAGAGAACAAGACCAAAATTCCCCAAGAAACATTAGGTTACAAGTTTCTATTTATAGCTTCTGTGCACACATGAAATAGATCATTCATTAGGCATTATTTATTCCAGTTTGCAAAGTAATGTGCTTGATGTGATCCCCAGTTACAGAATAACGGTATGTATCTGTATCCGCATTACAGGAAGGTGTGATAGTGTGATGGAATGGATTTATTGCTAGGTCTGTGTGAAAAGTGTCCATGGGTGTATCCCAAATGGTCCGTAGGACCATTGTAATGCACAATGTAGTGAATAGGGTGCTATTGACCTCACAGCCAATCTGTAAATAGCACACCCAACTACCTCATCCCCATATTATTACTTACCCTCTTGCTCTTTTGCGCCCCAGTATCTCTACTTGCACATCATCATCTGCACATCTATCAGTCCCGTGTTAATGCTAAATTGTATTTATTTAGCCTCTATGGCCTATTTATTGCCTACCTACCTACTCTTCTACATTTGCACGCACTGTACATCGATTTTTCTATATTTTTTTCTATTGTGTTATTGATTGTACGTTTCTTTATGTGTAACTCAGTGTTGTTGTTTTTGTCGCACTAGTTTGCTTTATCTTGGCCAGGTCACAGTTGTAAATGAGAACTTGTTCTCAACTGGCCAACCTGGTTAAATAAAGGGGAAATAAAAAAGAAATACAAATATTTGGGACTCAGGCCATGTCTTTCCTGTTGGGGCTGCCCTATAGGGATCTGCAAGCTGTAAGTCACCTCAATTGAGGGCAACTAAACGTTTTGATGCAGCAGTTACCCCCCTCAGTTTCCCTCCCTTTTTCCCTCCCCTTCTATTTGTGAAGCCCCTACTCATCCCTCTCGTCAAGCTTTTCTGAAGTGATGCCAAAGATTGGTACACCGAAGCCTACTCTGCAAGATGAAATGAGCATTGTCACAGGCCGTTGCCTAGTTACTGGGGACAGGGGCCATCTCCATAGGGAAAAGACTCAGCCGGGGCTAACTGTCTCTGACGCCGACACCCCTCACAACTGTATGCCTCAGTAAGTGACTTTGGAGAAAGCAAACACCATTAAAAAAGGAAATGCTCTGCATTAGCTGTTTGATGGCATGGTTGTTATTAGCCCAGATCGAATCGGTCTTATTCGCTGCATGGGGCAAATACATGTGGAATAGGGGTGTGAACGTTTAAACATAAAAAAACAAAAAAACGAATTGGTATCCTTAACATTAACGTTCACAGAATACATAACAATTATTTTAAGAATTATAGATACAGAACTCCTTTATGCAATCGCGGTGTCAGATTTGAAAATAGCTTTTCGGCGAAAGCACATTTTGCAATATTCTGAGTAGATAGCCCGGCCATCACGGCTAGCTAATTTGACACCCACCAAGTTTGGCCCTCACCAAACTCCGATTTACTATAAGAAAAATTGGATTACCTTTGCTGTTCTTCGTCAGAATGCACTCCCAGGACTTCTACTTCAACCTCAAATGTTGTTTTGGTTCCAAATAATCCATAGTTATATTGAAATAGCTCCATTTTGTTCGTGCGTTCAGGTCACAATCCGAAGGGTGACGCGCGAGCGCATTTCATGACAAAAAAATTCTAAATATTCCATTACCGTACTTTGAAGCATGTCAAACGCTGTTTAAAATCAAAAAAACATTTTTCTCGTAAAATAGCGATAATATTCCAACCGGGCGACATTGTATTCATTCAAAGAGCAAAAGAAAAACATGGAGAATTCACATGAACGCGCATCTCCAGTGTCACTGTTCTCAGCCTGACCAATCACAAAATCTTCTGCTGTTTTTCGCCCAGAGACTGGAGAGACGTAATTCCACTCTCTGGCGCCTTCTGAGAGCCAATGGAAGCCTTAGAAAATGTCACGTTACAGCAGAGATGCTGTATTTTTGATAGAGATGCCACAGAAGGAGAACAAATTGTCAGACAGGGCACTTCCTGTATGGAATCTTCTCAGGTTTTGGCCTGCCATATGAGTTCTGTTATACTCACAGACACCATTCAAACAGTTTTAGAAACTTTAGAGTGTTTTCTATCCAAATATACTAATTATATGCATATTCTCGTTTCTGGGCAAGAGTAGTAACCAGTTTAAATCGGGTACGTTTTTTATCCGGCCGTGCAAATACTGCCCCCTAGCCCCAACAGGTTTTAAAACTGCATTGTTGGCTAAGGGCTTGTCAGTAAGCATTTCACTGTTGTATTCGGTGCATGTACAAATACATTTGATTACATTTTTTTATTTTATATGATTATGGATAGATAGGCCTAGTGCACGGTCTGACTGGTGGCCGACCTGTCTATAGTGTGCCCTTCCTCTCTCACTCTGTCCCTCACTAGCTCGCTATGAAAGATGCAAGCGTTTGTGTTTTCGGAAGTACAGCAACTAATCAGTCTCCTCCGTTTCAAAAATACTGAATCTTAGGAGTCGATTCCTAGGGGAGTATGTGTTTTCTTTTTACTAAATGTCTTGATAAGTCACGGTATTTAACAAACTTTAAAGTACTTTTTTAGGAGAGAGTGCTCTGTGATCAGGCAGCAGGCAGGCAGACTGCACACAGGCAGTTTGAGATTATTTTATTGACGCTTCTGGTCTCCCGGTGATGGAGCGGGACTCCTTTACGGACAATTCAAATTCCAATTCAGTGTCTTCAAAAATACACTACATGGCCAAAGGTATATGGACACCTGTTCGTCAAACATCTCATTCCAAAATCATGGACATTAATATGGAGTTGGTCCACATGGCATTGTCTGTATGTGTTTTTGCGTGTGCGCTTGCGTGAGTGCGTGCGTGGGTGCATGAACGCATGGACAACAGCAGCTGGTGTATTTGGGTTCCTTTTCTGGAACCTTAAACCCAATCTTGGATGAACCCCATCACCCCTCTCTGTCTCTTTTTTTCCCTCTCCTCTCTCATGGCCCACAAGCTCTCATGCACAAACGCGTACATGCTGCGCACACACACACACACACACACACACACACACACACACACACACACACACACACACACACACACACAACGGTCCCAGGACCTGTACTGGACCCCATCACTAGTAGCAGAGCAGCTGACTCAGAGATAGGGGTTGATTACCCCCATCTGCGGAACAACAGTCATCCTG
This sequence comes from Salmo salar, assembly GCF_965601325.2. Lineage (NCBI taxonomy): Eukaryota > Metazoa > Chordata > Actinopteri > Salmoniformes > Salmonidae > Salmo > Salmo salar. The sequence continues at coordinate 83,883,530 of NC_138296.1, read as the reverse complement.
TTGAATCATACAGGCCATCAAAGGCGAAGGGCAGGATCCCTCAACACACAACATATTTATCTGACAGTCCTGCCCCACTGGGCAAAAAACTGGTTCAATCAACGTTGTTTCCACGTCATTTCAACCCAAAAATCTATGTGATGACGTTGAATCAATTTGGAAAACTGATTTGATTTGCAAAAAGTCATCAACTTAAGGGAATTTTGTCTTTTTTTTCAGCTAATATATTTTTTTTTACCCCTTTTTCTCCCCAATTTCATAATATCCAATTGGTAGTTGCAGTCTTGTCCCATCGCTTCAACTCACCTATGGACTAGGGAGAGGCAAAGGTCGAGAGTCATGCGTCTTCTGAAACACGCAATGCTTCTTGAAACACTGCTCGCTTAGCCCGGAAGCCAGCCACACCAATATGTCAGAGGAAAGACCGTGGAGCTGACGTCCGGAGTCAGCTTGCAGGCACCCAGCCCACCACAAGGAGTCGCTAGAGAGCGATGGAACAAGGAAATCCCGGTTGGCCAAACCATCCCCTAACCCGGAAAACGCTGGGCCAATTGTGCGCCGCCTCATGGGTCTCCCGGTCACGGCCGGCTGTAACACAGAACTGATTTAGAGGGCCTCTATGTGGTTTTGCCTTAATATCCCACAAAGATGTCAGTGTGAGTAACCACTTGTGGTGTGTATGGGGTTTTAACATAGTGTGATTGAACTGTGTGATTGAACCTGCAGTGCCGTTTCTTTATCTGCAATGTATTGGATTGGTGCTTTGGGCTCTTCTCATGGTGGGTTTTGTCAATGTTCTGCTTCAACTGATAGAAGCTGGAGGGATACTGCTGGTCAGTGCATCAGTGAGATATCTGAGACTAATTGAATCAGTTTTGAAGTTATAGTTTTCATCTACAGGAGGAGGATCATAGTACAGTACTGGTTGAGCTCCTTCTCCTCCCTTTCCCTTCATTTCGGGGAGTATATGAAAAAAAAGAGAAAAATGCAGTTGTCACAGTGCTCTGACTGTAATCTGAGTGTCCATCACACCCTTCTCCATGCAGTCCCTAGAGGACCTTTTATTTTCCCTCCTCTACAGTGGCAGAGAGCGGAGAAGTTGGACAGCCCAGGTCACCAGAGTTCCCTTTATCTCCTGTCCCACTGTGACAGGCTGAAAGCCCTAAGGCCTTATATTTCCCACCTCTCAGCTTCCCCTTTTCAACCCAGTGGAGGAAGTCAAAGGGGAGAGAACAGGAACGATGTAGGTCAACGAATGAACACAGACATTTGTAGAGCATGAGAAGAGAATGTCTTATCACATTTAGGCCAGATAGAAGGATCAATGAAATATGAATGAGGAGAGGAGTTTAGATGTAATTTGCCTATAAAAATAAGGAATGGACATGGTAGAGGTAAGGCATTATCTTTTATGTTCACTGAACAAGTGTTTATGGGTCATTAATATGCAAACCTGCTCCGAGCACATTGGAACCATATGATTTAGACCCCAGGGCCCAGTTTTTTCTAAAGTTATCTGCTAGGATTTCCCCAATCAGATAGAATTAAATGTTAGAATTGGGTGTGCTGGACATTTTTTTTTGCTTGCGCTTTTCTAATAACTAATTTATGTGTTCTATTCATGTGCTTTTCTAATAACTCTTTTCAGTGCTCATGCAAGTGACTGACTGTTTTGAGAACGAAAGGTCTCAGCTTAGAGAGAAGAAGCATCATGAAGTATTGGTCTGTCACATGTTATGAACCAGTATTGGTCTGTCACATGTTATGAACCAGTATTGGTCTGTCACATGTTATGAACCAGTATTGGTCTGTCACATGTTATGAACCAGTGTTGGTCAGTCACATGAATGAAATAAAATGGAAATGATGAATTAATTATGCTAAATCATTCAAATGTAACTTATCTGTATATAGCCATATATAAGACAACCTGCGGGACTGCCCCAGCAGAGCTCCTGATTTGACATGTGTACTATGGTGCATTGAGTTTGGTTGGAACCTCTCCAGCGCACTGATAATAAAGGATGATTCATTTAAGATTGCCTTTGTGTGTCCCTGGTGGCAATTTCCACGACATGGTGGTGGATTTCCACGACATGGGTTTTTTCTAAACTGAAAACATTTATTCTGATCATCCAGATAGGGATAAGGGTTTGGAAATACAATCTCACCTTTTAATCAGGATTAAATGTTGTTTTTACATTTTCCAAAACTCAAAAGGTAGTAATTAGGATAGAAGGCATCTGGAGAAAGACACCAGTGATAATGCCTATGGACATCTTGTAATGAAGGAGACAGAGAGAGCGGAAAAGCTGAATTGTCTAGCTGAAGAGCAGATCAAGTTGACCGTGCTCCAACAAAAAGAGACAACTGTGTATTCGCTTACTTGAAGCGCGCTTGAAAGATGCTGGGGTTATGTGTTCAGATGAGGAAGATTTCTGAACAATATAGACTTGTGTTTAGAATGATTTAAGTTATCCAGTGAGATGGTGAATTTTGTAAAAAAAAATATTTAACACTTTTTTTGAGTGTTATATTAAGAGTTTTGCAAACAAAAATTCTTACAATTTACATGCAAACTCGTTTGTCTTGGCTATCTTCATGTAAACTCAGCAAAAAAAGAAACGCCCCTTTTTCAGGACCCTGTCTTTCACAGATAATTCGTAAAAATCCAAATAACTTCACAGATCTTCATTGTAAAGGGTTTAAACAGTTTCCCATGCTTGTTCAATGAACCATAAACAATTAATGAACATGCACCTGTGGAACGGTCGTTAAGACACTAACAGCTTACAGACGGTAGGCAAAAAAGGTCACAGTTATGAAAACTTAGGACACTATAAAGAGGCCTTTCTACTGACTCTGAAAAATACCAGCTCATCTACATGAACGTGCTTTAGGCATGCTGCAAGGAGGCATGAGGACTGTGTGGCCAGGGCAATAAATTGCAATGTCCGTACTGTGAGACGCCTAAGACAGCGCTACAGGGAGACAGAACAGACAGCTGATCGTCCTCGCAGTGGTAGACCAGGTGTAACAACACCTGCACAGGATCGGTACATCTGAACATCACACCTGCGGGACAGGTACAGGATGGCAACAACAACTGCCAAAGTTACACCAGGAACACACAATCCCTCCATCAGTGCTCAGACTGTCCGCAATAGGCTGGAGAGAGGCTGGACTGAGGGCTTGTAGGCCTGTTGTAAGGCAGGTCCTCACCAGACATCACTGGCAACAACATCGCCTATGGGCACAAATCCACCAATGCTGGACCAGACAGGACTGGCAAAAAGTGCTCTTCACTGATGAGTCACGGTTTTGTCTCACCAGGGGTGATGGTCGGATTCGCGTTTATCGTCGAAGTAATGAGCGTTATACCGAGGCCTGTACTCTGGAGCGGGATCGATTTGGAGGTGGAGGGTCCGTCATGGTCTGGGGCGGTGTGTCACAGCATCATCAGACTGAGCTTGTTGTCATTGCAGGCAATCTGGTTGTCATTGCAGGCAATCTCAACAGGGAAGACATCTTCCTCCCTCATGTGGTACCCTTCCTGCAGGCTCATCCTGACATGACCTCCAGCATGACAATGCCACCAACCATACTGCTCGTTCTGTGTGTGATTTCCTGCAAGACAGGAATGCCAGTGTTCTGCCATGGCCAGCAAAGAGCTCGGATCTCAATCCCATTGAGCACGTCAGAGACCTGTTGGATCGGAGGGTGAGGGCTCGGGCCATTCCCCCCAGAAATGTCCAGGAACTTGCAGGTGCCTTGGTGGATGAGTGGGGTAACATCTCACAGCAAGAACTGGCAAATCTGGTGCTGTTCATGAGGAGGAGATACACTGCAGTACTTAATGCAGCTGGTGGCCACACCAGAAACTGACTGTTACTTTTGATTTTCACCCCCTCTTTGTTATTCCATTTCTGTTAGTCACATGTCTGTGGAACTTGTTCAGTTTATGTCTCAGTTGTTGAATGTTGTTATGTTCATACCAATATTTACACATGTTACGTTTGCTGAAAATAAACGCAGTTGACAGTGAGAGGACGTTTCTTTTTTTGCTGAGTTTAGTTCATCATGGAGCAGTTTTTCAAAAGGTATCTTTTTGGATTTCGACAATTGGATAGGATTAAATGTTAGCATCAGGTTTTTCAAAAGTGTAACATTTCATTCTGATCCTCCGGACTGCACCATTTTCTTTCTCTCCGTCGCCCACGCACTTTCAATGTTTAGATAATAAAGCATTTGACCTTTCCATTGTTTTAACGATGGAGGATTGGTTGATTTCCAGTTTTGAAGTATACGTTTTTTCAAGATGATTGACGAGGAAAGTATCATCCATCAGGTACTGTATCTCACTGCACCCTCAGATGCCATGTCTTGAATATGCAGACAGATGGATAAAAATGAATTTACATTGTAATACTTCTGATAGCCAACTTTCTAACTCCACCCATACCTTTTGGACTTTATAATATTCTCAGAAGGCATGGATTACTGAGTCTGTTAGTTTTACACTTAAAGCATGACTCTGCCATTTTACTGTCTTATATATTAAACTCTATACAGTATTTTATACTGGATTTGGTTGTCCAATCTGACCTTTAATCAGGATTATATGTTGTGTTTGGATTTTTCAAAAATGAAAGTTGTGAATAGGATAGTTTTGATGCCAAACTGAGGGATTATTTTGATCCCACTGGAAGGGAGGATTCAGTGTGGACTAAAGACAACTAATGGGAGGTGTAAAAAAACTTTCTTACATCTGAAAACCAAAAGATAATTACGTTAAATTGACCTCATTATAGGTATGTGGTCATTTGTTATATTGAGAAGTGTCAAATAAATGCATCTACTTACTTCTAAGTAATATGCAGGCTCTATTATGTTTCATCTAGGTACTTTTATTCATGTAGTTCACTGATCTCTGTTTCCCTTTGACAGGGTAGAAGTAGTACAACAGCCTGTCCAGTAGATGGCGAGGTGTAGGCCTGTTCAAAGCACTGAGAATCCGGATTCTGTGACCTTGATATTGTGCCATCTGGATCAGTATGATCCTATCCGATTGTTTTCTGAGAAAAAAAATATAAAGATTGATCTGATTGTGGATAGCAAAAGAAAGGATAACATAATCCAGATCATTCTGATCCAATTTAAATGTTTACAAAAACTGGCTCCAGATGTTGGCAGTGGGATTGTTTGTGGGACACGAGGAGACTCTGGTAGCGTCTGAAATGAGACCCTATTCCCTATATAGTGCACTACTTTTCACCAGGGCACAAAGGACTCTGGTCAAAAGTAGTGCACTATATAGGGATTAGGCTGCCATCTAGGCTGCCGCCAAGGAGACGTTGTATCACAGGAAACATAAGTAGGACTGTTACATCCCCACAACCCCCTCACATACGATATCACCTATCTTCAGCAGGAACTACAGTGCAAATACCATGTCATTTTGTTGCCATGGTAGTGACCAAAAAACCATGATGGTACCATGGTATTTTATTTATTGTACCCCCATTGGACATTTTGTAAGGGTTCAGTGCAATACAGTTAAGGTTATTGTATGCTATACACATTTGCTTCTTCTAATCCAGAAACTGCGGCTGTTTTAGCTAGATTGGCTACTTTGGGTTGCTTCAACTGTTACTTTGATTTCCACACCTTCAGCATCCTTGTAAACCAAAAGTTTGGGTGTGTGATAAGTGTTTGTATGCATCTTTTTTAAACTGCATTCAAAAATTAGCTAATCAAAAAGCAAGAGTTCTGTGTCCAGATAGTTTAATTCTGAGTGCTGGATTTCTCAATTCATGTCCTACTGTACAAGCTTTGCGTCTCTCCCGGTCAATGCGGGCATACAGTTGTAAGTGAAAGAGAGCTACCTCGCTATCTGTCTCTTCCACTGACATCATTTGAGTTGCCTAGCAACGGGCTACAGAAATTCATACAGGATACCCACGTCCAAAAAAAGAAACTGTGAAGGCTAAGTTCCTTCATCCCCTACTGTGGTTGTGGGTGTTTACTTTCTAGAATACATTATAGCCTCACCAGTATCCCTTCATTGGAATAACATCAGGATAAAATTGGAGGAAGTGTTTCTCCCAGACCCAGAGCATCTTCTTTATCTCTAATTGTTTGTAAAGAGGCAGCTACAGTAGAACTGTGTGATTGTGTGAAATTAAATGGAGTAACTTTTTGCGGGAAGCAATAAGGCTATAAATGCCTTGGTGGTTTCAAAATGCAGTTTGTGCTGATTGCTGGAACAAAATGAAATGGATGCTTTACAAATGTAAAGTCATTGCCAGTTTGGAGAGCTTTGAATATTAGCGTTAAAATGATAGTGCACCTGAGCCCAGTTAGGGTTGCATAATACCACTACTGCCAACGGGCTCGGGAGGCGAAGGTCGAGTCATGCGCCCTCAGAAACATGATCCGCCAAACCGTGCTTCTTATCACCCGGCCGCTTAACCCGGAAGCCAACCCACAATGATCCAAGTAAAGCAAACCCCCCCCCCGGCCAAACCCTCCCCTAACCCAGAAGACACTGGGCCAATTGTGCGCTGCCCTATGGGACTCCCGATCACAGCCGGTTGTGATACAGCCCGGGATCGAACCCGGGCCTGTAGTGATGCAGTGCCTTAGACCACTGCGCAACTCGGGAGACCACAGTACTGTACATTTTATCCCAGTGTCAGATTAGTACAGTACATTCTGTTTACTTCACAATCTGTACTTGCAACAGAGGTGGTTCGGAACAATGTGTGTGTGTGTGACGAGTAACCTTGCCTGAGAACCTGAAGACTTGCGTTAGCTCCACTGAGCAAATGCCTAGGCTTTATCTCAACTGGCTAATACAGTCTTGTGGTGTGCCGTGCAGGACACTTGGATGTGAACATTCACAGCGACAATGTAGGACTGGGTTCCCCAACTGGCGGCCCGCAGGGGTTTTATTTATCTGTTCCCAAGTATTCCCACGCATAATAGAGTGACGTGATTGTATACAAATGTAAGAAAGGTTTGAAACTATTATGTGTTAGTCAAATATTATACCGGTTTGGGCTTCTTGCGGTCAATTTGAAGTCTACAAATCATTAGTAATTATGTTCCAGCCCCCGACCATCTGCTGAATCTAGTTGATGATCCCGGATGTAGGAGTTCTACTTCCTGTCGCCTGATTTAAAGTGGCACTCCAGGCCCCTTTTCACCTAATTTAACACCTAATTTACTTAACAAAAGGCACATCTCAATAGGTGGTCCAGGTACAGTGAATTCAGAAAGTATTCAGACCTCTTCCGCAATTTGTTACGTTACAGCCTTATTCAAAAAAAAAATGATCTCATCAATCTACGCACAATAGCCCATAATGACAAAGCAAAAACAGGTTTTTAGATTTTTTTGCACAATTTATTAAAAGTAAAAATAATAAAATACTATATTTACATTAGTATTCAGACCCTTTGCTATGACACTCAAAATTCAGCTCAGGTGCATCCTGTTGCCGTTGATCATCCATGAGATGTTTCTACAACTTGATTGGAGTCCACCAGTGGTAAATTACGTTTTAATTGATTGAACATGATTTGGAAAGGCACCAACCTGTCTATATAAGGTCCCACAGTTGACATGACAGAGCAGAAATCAAGCCATGAGGTTGAAGGAATTGTCCGTAGAGTTCCTAGGCGACAGGATTGTGTCGAAGCACAGATCTGGGGAAGGGTACCAAAAAAATGTCTACAGCATTGAAGGTCCGCAAGAACACAGTGACCTCCATCATTCTTAAATGGAAGAAGTTTGTAACCAGGCCTCCCTAGTGGCGCAGCGGTCTAAGGCACTGCATCGCACTGCATCGCTGTGTTGCAGCCGGCCACAACCGGGAGACCTAAGGAGACGGCATACAATTTGCCCAGCGTCGTCCAGGATAGGGGAGGGTTTGGCCGGCTGGGATGTCCTTGTCCCATCGCGCTATAGTGACTCCTTGTGGTGGGCCAGGCGCATGCACTCTGACTTCGGTCGCCAGCTGTACGGTGTTTCCTCCAACACATTGGTGCGGCTGGCTTCCGGGTTAAGCCAGCAGTGTGTCAAGAAGCAGTGCAACCATGTTTTTGAGGGACGCATGGCTCTCGACCTTCGGACTCACGAGTCCATACGGGAGTTGCAGCGATGGGACAAGACTGTAGGAGTGGGAGGCCCCGGTGCACAACTGAGCAAGAGGACAAGTACATTAGTGTCTAGTTTGAGAAACGGACGCCTCACAAGTCCTCAACTGGCAGCTTCATTAAATAGTAACCGCAAACCACCAGTCTCAGCGTCAACAGTGAAGAGGCGACTCCGGGATACTGGCCTTCTAGGCAGAGTTCCTTTGTCCAGTGTCCGTGTTCTTTTGCCCATCTTAATCTTTTCTTTTTATTGGCCAGTCTTTTCTTTGCAAATCTGCCTAGAAGGCCAGCATCCCGGAGTCGTCTCTTCACTGTTGACGTTGAGACTGGTGTTTTGCGGGTACTATTTAATGAAGCTGCCAGTTGAGGAATTGTGAGGCGTCTGTTTCTCAAACTAGACACTCTCATGTACTTGTCCTCTTGCTCAGTTGTGCACCGGGGCCTCCCACTCCTCCAGTGTGCACTGGGCCTCCCACTCCTACAGTTTTGTCATGCACAAAATAGATGTTCTAACCCACTTGGCAAAACTATAGTTTGTTAACAAGAAATTTGTGGAGTGGTTGAAAAACGAGTTTTAATGATTCCACTCTAAGTGTATGTAAACTTCCGACTTCAACTTTATATATATTTTTTTAAAATTTGAAGTTAACATCTGCATTGTTGGAAAAAGCCTGTGTAAGGTTTTTATGCCATCTGAGGTGTAACGTTATAGTATGCGAGTGGATATCCCTGTGCCTGCCTGTGGGTGAATGGCTGTGTAAGAAACGTCAGGATCCAATGGATGAGACGAGAGGTCTATCCAATTAAAAGTGTTCCTTGTTATTTATGCACACGGTGTCCGGAGTTCCCTAGTAGTACTAATAAATCCCTTCCCCTGCAGTGAAATCAATATGTGGAGCGCACAGCACTTCAGCCCCAGATATAGCCTCCGATAGGGAAGCCCTGTTTATACAGACAGCCCCGAAACACTTTCACCACTCAATTATGTATATAATGTTAAACGTCGTTTGTTTATATTTTCAATGAAGATGCTTTTGAACCTCTTACTACATTGGTAATTTCATTAAGAGAGCATGAGAATACAGACACAAGTAGGCTAGGGAATCTGAGACTGTAATGTGGCAAGATAAGGTGTCGAACAGTGTAATGTTTCTTGTCAATGGGGGAATACATTATTGTTGGAATGCCAAGTATGGAAGGCAAAATGTGCCATTTTAGAGATGATGTGGTTGGTGCTCTTACTAGGCGGTGTAGCGTAAGAACACGGGAGGTTTTGAGCAACACAAGTGTATGGTTGCTAACATGAGGAGAGGGGAAAATGTGTGGCCTCATTCTTAAAAGAGTGTACATTAAATGCTTCTGAAGGACATGGATGTTTCGTAACGGTGAAATTACTGTTTCAATTTGCATAGCGGCCATCTATCACAACCAATCAAAGGCTTATGTTTACAAATGTGACAAACACTTTGTTTTTTTACGCACTGGACATGGGGGTTGAGTGTTTCTCGTGTGCATTATCTCATGGTTGGGACTGGGCATAGGGGTGTAGTGTTTCTCATGCGCATTATCTTGTGGTTGGGACTGGGCATAGGGGTGTAGTGTTTCTCATGCGCATTATCTTGTGGTTGGGACTGGGCATAGGGGTGTAGTGTTTCTCATGCGCATTATCTTGTGGTTGGGACTGGGCATAGGGGTGTAGTGTTTCTCATGCGCATTATCTTGTGGTTGGGACTGGGCATAGGGGTGTAGTGTTTCTCATGCGCATTATCTTGTGGTTGGGACTGGGCATAGGGGTGTAGTGTTTCTCATGCGCATTATCTTGTGGTTGGGACTGGACATGGGGTTTGAGTGTTTCTCGTGCGCATTATCTCGTGGGTGGAACTGGACATGGGGGTTGAGTATTTCTCGTGGGTATTATGTATTATGGGTGGGTTGTTGAATGTTAGTGTCTTCCCACATATTGTCTTGTTGTAGAGCGTGTACTAAATTAATTAAATAATGTACTGTATAGTCAACCATAGTCTATGAAAAACAAGAAATAACTTGGCATGTAACTCGTTGTAATGCAGTAAGTGTCACTAGAGATCTCTCCAGTACAGTAATAGACTATTTCATTGGCTCGGTCCTTGGAGTGGAATGGATAGTGTTAGAGAATGAAGTTTTAATTTGCTGTCAGAAGCGGGTGATGTTGCTGTAGTAACAGGAGAGAGGTGTTTAGAGGCTATTCTATTCCAGTACTAGGCTACTGTCTGTCAATCACCAGAGGCAGGTTAGTTAGCATCAGGAATGCTACTGAATGCTTTTTCTACACCAATGATCCTGCTGCTTTAAGTCAGTGAGCTACAGTACCTGACTCTCATCGTATTTATCTCTCATGTAACTGCAATCAATACACACTGCTGACTTTATGCTCTGTCAGACAGCCAATGCATACTTATCCCCGGCCTTCCTCCAAGATGGCACTGGAGATCGATAAATAGCCTCTTCCATTGACAGTGTACTCACAGGGCGGACAGGGAGTTAACCTTCCTGTGTGTGTACTTTGAATTTCACACCAGTTGAATTTCTTTGAATTTCACACCACTTACACACCAGTTGTTCAGTATGAAATGAGGGGCTGCCAACAAGGACATAAATAAAAGTATTTTGGGGTCAGCATGATATTGAAAATACTTTGGTTTACATTTTTTTTAATCACATGACAGATGTTTATTATGCCTGAGCTTGTATTTGATTATATACAATATATTGCTGCTGAACGTAGAGCAGAGAGTGCAATGGTTGTCTTCAAGGCATTCAAACTGTTTTCTTCTCCAGTGAATGGGCCTTTGTGCGTGTGTGTGTTTGTGTGTGTGTGTGTGTGTGTGTGTGTGTGTGTGTGTGTGTGTGTGTGTGTGTGTGTGTGTGTGTGTGTGTGTGTGTGGTGTGTGTGTGTGTGTGTGTGTGTGTGTGTGTGTGTGTGTGTGTATATACACGTGTGCGAATGTGTGTGTTCTGAAGTTCACTCAGTACAATATCTAATGAATCACTAGCCCACTGTGACTGGAGCAGTAGATGGACGTTCTGCTCCACTAGGTCCCTGATGGACAGTCTGAGTGGTCTCCGTCTATATCAACAGTAACGTGACTGACACTCACACAGAGTCACATATTGTACAGGAGAGACAGTCAAAGCACTGGTTTCACTATATGATATCAAAGGGGTATAATATTGGATTTATCTCGATGGGGGATACCCTAGAGCAGGTATTCCCAAACTGGGGTACCCAGGGGTACGCGCAATGCCGTCGGGGTTACGCCAAATAAAAATGTGATTCATAAAAAAAATCTAAAATAATTCTTCTCATTTTCAAACAGTCCATTTATATTTTCCAACATGACTATACATTTGGGTGAGGTCTTTTTCTCACCTGAGTAGCCTCGTTTCACAGCCAAAATAAAATTAAACCATCTAGTGTTCAGCGAAATAACAACACAATGTCAAATACAGGTAACCTAGTCAAATAATTAACATCCAATCACATTAACCATTACTTTCTCACAGGAATTCCACTTTTTTTATTTCACCTTTATTTAACCAGGTAGGCCAGTTGAGAACAAGTTCTCATTTACAACTGCGACCTGGCCAAGATAAAGCAAAGCAGTGTGACACAAACACCACAGAGTTACACATGAAATAAACAAAAGTACATTCAATAACACAATAGAAAAGTCTATATACGGTGTGTGCAAATGAAGTAAGATTAGGGAGGTAAGGCAATAAATAGGCCATAGTGGCAAAGTAATTACAATTTAGCAATTAAACACTGGAGTGATAGATGTGCAGAAGATGAATGTGCAAGTAGAGCTACTGGGGTGCAAAGGAGCAAAAAAACAATATGGGGATGAGGTAGTTGGGTGGGCTATTTACAGATGGGCTATGTACAGGTGCAATGATCTGTAAGCTGCACTGATAGCTGATGCTTAAAGTTAGGAGATCTGAGTCTCTAGCTTCAATGATTTTTGCAATTCGTTCTAGTCATTGGCAGCAGAGAACTGGAAGGAAAGGCGGCCCAAAAAGGAGTTGGCTTTGGGGGTGACCAGTGAAATATACCTGCTGGAGCGCGTGCTATGGGTGGGTGCTGCTATGGTGACCAGTGAGCTGAGATAAGGTGGGGCTTTACCTAGCAAAGACTTGTAGATGACCTGGAGCCAGTAGGTTTGGCGACGAATATGAAGTGAGGGCCAGCCAACGAGAGCATACAGGTCGCAGTGGTGGATAGTATATGGGGCTTTGGTGACAAAACGGATAGCACTGTGATAGACTGCATCCAATTTGTTGAGTATAGTGTTGGAGGCTATTTTGTAAATGACATCGCCGAAGTCAAGGATCGGTAGGATAGTCAGTTTTACGAGGGTATGTTTGGCAGCATGAGTGAAGGATGCTTTGTTGTGAAATAGGAGGCCGATTCTGGATTTAATTTTGGATTGGAGATGCTTAATGTGAGTCTGGAAGGAGAGTTTACAGTTTAACCAGACACCTAGGTATTTGTAGTTGTCCACATATTCTAAGTCAGAACCGTCCAGAGTAGTGATGCTAGACGGGCGGGCAGGTCCGGGCAGCGATCGGTTGAAGAGCATGCATTTTGTTTTACTTGCATTTAAGAGCAGTTGGAGGTAATGAAGTAGAGTTGTATGGCATTGAAGCTCGTCTGGAGGTTTGTTAATACAGTGTCCAAAGAAGGGCCAGAAGTATACAGAATGGTGTCGTCTGCGTAGAGGTGGATCAGATAATTACCAGCAGCAAGAGCGACATACAGAGAAAAGAGTCAGCCCGAGAATTGAACCCTGTGGCACCCCCATAGAGACTGCCGGGGATCTAGACAACAGGCCCTCCGATTTGACACACTGAACTATGTCTGAGAAGTAGTTGGTGAACCAGGCGAGGCAGTCATATGAGAAACCAAGGCTATTGAGTCTGCCGATAAGAATGTGGTGATTGACAGAGTTGAAAGCCTTGGTCAGGTCGATGAATATGGCTGCACAGTATTTTCTTTTATTGATGGCGGTTATGATATCATTTAGGACCTTGAGCGTGGCTGAGGTGCACCCATGACCAGCTCGGAAACCAGATTGCATACCGGAGAAGGTACGGTGGGATTCGAAATGGTCGGTGATCTGTTTGTTAACTTGGCTTTCGAAGAACTTGGAAAGGCAGGGTAGGATAGATGTAGGTCTGTAACAGTTTGGGTCTAGAGTGTCTCCCCCCACTAACGGTCCGTATGTAGCCAAACATAGCTGCAGCTCATTCCGTTTGCTCGAAAATGGATTAATGGTAAAAAAAAGTAAGGCCCACAACCATAGAGACGCAAACCAGCAGTACTACACCTGCACCTGTCGACGACACAAGTTGTTCTGCTTCCACAAGCACATCCAATGCTAGCATCAGTAATTTTACATTTGTTGTTAGCCCAGCTATCATGGACACTGACAGTTGTGAATCTGATGCAGCAGAAGAGCCCTCTTACCCGGAAATGCACCGAACAACAGACTGGGACGTTGGACCATCGAAGAGGTGCAAATATGTACTTATATTTGGAGTAGTGTCTTTCCTCAGCCATAGTGTGTTATATGTTCAAAAGTACTATCTCACAACTCAATGAAACCTTCACTCTTGCGCAGACATTTAGAAACAAAACATGCCAATTTGAAAAATAAGCCACAGGAGTTTTTTGAGCGAGAATTAAGACAAATTTCGAGTAGTAAGACATGTATAAAAGCAACAGATACCATTTTGTTACGCATGTGCTGGTTGAAATAGCATTTTGTTATGGGGCTCTCTACTCAGATAATCGCATCGTATGCTTTCACAGTAAATCCTTTTAAAAATCTTTCAAGGTAGTTAGATTACCGAGATTCTAGGCTTTTGAAGAATGTGAGACACTTGTATTTTCATGAACGTTTAATATGACTATTTATGTAGAGTTCTGCCATTTCACCGGATGTTGTCGAATTTGATCCCGCTAGCGGGATCAGCACGTCAAGAGGTTAATAAGAAGGAGCTAGAAGTGTCTTATATGGTGAGCTACCGAGTGGCTAGGACAGGCAAGCCCCATACTATTGTAGAGGACTTAATACTTCCTGCTGCCGTGGATATGGCTGGGACAATGCTGGGGGAAAAGGCCATAAAAACTATACAGACAATGACTTCATCAAACAACACTGTTTCATGACGCATCAGTGAGATGGCAGGAGATGTTTTGAAACAATTACTGCTTTGCATACAAGCCAGTGATTTCTATGTGTCACAGCTGGATGAGTCAACAGACCTGGTGGGCCTGGCACAGCTCCTGGTATATGTCTGTTACGTTTATGGGTTGTCAATTAAGGAAGACATCCTCTTCTGCAAACCACTGGAAACCAGGATAACAGTAGAGGATATTTTTTAAGTACTGGACAGCTTTGTGACATCAAATGGACTCTGGTGGTCAAGATCTGTTTATTTGTACTGATGGCGCAAAAGCCATGATAGTGGAGTGGTAACGCTTGTGCAAGCAGTTGCTCCCAACGCCACTTGGGTACACTGCAGCATCCACCGAGGCTCTTGCTGCCAAAGGAATGCCTGACAGCTTGAAAGACATTTGGGACACTACAGTGAAAATTATAAACTTTGTCTAGGGATAGGCGTCCCGCTAGCGGGACAACATCCGGTGAAATTGGAGGGCGCGCAATTGAAATAAATAATCGTAATGTTAAACATTCATGAACATACAAGTATCTTATATAATTTAAAAGCTTAACTTCTTGTTAATCTAACTGCGTTGTCCGATTTACAATGGGCTTTACAGTGAAAGCATACCATGCGATTGTCTGAGGATGGCACCCCACATCAACATATTTTTAAACCAGCACAGGCTTCATAAAATCACAAATAGCCTCTGTTTGCAAACCCAAGGATCCCACCTACAACATGAATTGTCAATTTTGTTAGATAAAATCCTTCTTTATATCCCAAAAAGTCTGTTTAGTTGGTGCCATCGATTTCAGTAATCCACTTGTTCAACATGCAGACAAAGGAGTCCAAAAAGCTACTGCTAAACTTCGTCCAAACAAGTCAAACGACGTTTCTATTTAATCCTCAGGTACTCTAAAATGTAAATAAACTATAATATTTCATACAGAATGTAGTATGTTCAATAGAAAAAGATAATTAGTAAGTGCGCTCCCTCTCCCTTCTGCGCCGAAAGACTGATATTGTTCCGGTGCTCTCTTCACCGAAACTCCAAATTCTTGGTTGTTTTTCAAAAAACAAGCCTGAAACCTTGAATAAAGACTTCCACATCTAGTGGAAGCCATAGGAATTGCAATCTGAGAGATGGATTTACATAGGAACATTAGGTTTATAGCCTGGGACCTCAAAGAAAAACATTTCTGGGTTGGATTTTCTTTGGATTTTCACCTGCCATATCAATTCTGTTATAGTCTCAGACATTAATTTAACAGTTTTAGAAACTTCAAAGTGTTTTCTATCCAATTCTACCAATTATATGCATATCCTGGCTTCTGGGCCTGAGTAACAGGCAGTTTACTTTGGGCACGTCAGTCAGGCGGAAATTCAGGAAACTACACCCTATCCCTAAGAAGTTTTAAAGCAAAGGCCTCTGAACTCATGTATTTTCGACACTATGCAATGATATGGGCAGCGACCATGTAACGCTTTTACAACATGCAGAAGTGCGCTGGTTATCAAGGTGGCAAAGATACTTTTTGAGAATCTGAGGACCCATTCTTTAATGTCTGACCGCTTGCATGATGACGAGTTTCTCACACGACTGGCCTATCTGGGTGATGTTTTCTCTCGCCTGAATGATCTGTATCTAGTATTACAGGGACTCTCCAAAACTATATTCAATGTGTGGGACAAAATTGAGGCTATGATTAAGAAGTTGGAGCTCTTCTCTGTCTGCATTAACAAGGACAACACACTGGTCTTTCCATCATCGAATGATTTTTCTTTTGTGCAAATTAACTCAAACTTTACGGACAATGTCAAATGTGATATAGCGAAGCACTTGAGTTATTTTGCACAAATACACAGGTACTTTCCCGAAATGGATGACACAAACAACTGGATTCGTTATCCCTTTCATGCGCTGCCTCCAGTCCACTTATCAATGTCTGAACAAGAGAGCCTCATCAAAATTGCAACAAGCGGTTCTGTGAAAATTGAATCTATTCAGAAGCTACTGCCAGATTTCTGGATTGGGCTGCGCTCAGAGTATACTGCCTTGGCAAATCGCGCTGTTAAGACACTGATGCCCTTTGCAACCACGTACCTATGTGAGAGTGGACTCTCGGCCCACACTAGCGTGAAACTAAATTCAGGCACAGACTGTGTGTGGAAAATGATTTAAGACTGAGACTCTCTCCAATACAACCCAACATTGCAGAGTTTAGATTAGTTTAGTTTATTAATTCGACCATTTTAAAAAACAAGCACACACACAACTTGTAAAAGCCATACATGCACACTTTGCGAGTATGGGTGAATCGGCTCTGAAGAGGTAGAACAGAAAACCAGCAGGCTCTGGACCTCGTAGGGTAAGAGTTGAGTAACCCTGGTCTAGAATGTCATTGTATGCTGTAGCGTTAAGATTTCCCTTCACTGGAACTAAGGGGCCCGAACCATGAAAAACAGCCCCAGACTATTATTCCTCCTCCACTAAACTTTACAATTGGCACTATGCATTGGGGCAGGTAGCGTTTCCCTGGCATCCACCAAACCCAGATTTGTCCGTCAGACTGCCAGATGCTGAAATGTGATTCATCAGTCCAGAGAATGCGTTTCCACTGCTCCAGAGTCCAATGGTGGCAAGCTTTACACCACTCCAGCCAATGTTTGGCATTGCGCATAGTGATTTTAGGCATGCTCTCTCTGGTGAAGTATTTTGAAGGATTTTATTTAGATGAAAGTAATTATATAATTTTGGCAAAACATCAATGCACTTTAGGAGAAGCCAGCATCGGAACAGTGCACTGTACACCCGCCAATTTTCCTTTCCAATTCGCAAGTGGCTGAAACCAGAGATCTGTATATAATGATGAGATGCTCATGTCTCCGCCCTAACAATGGGAGTCGTTGTCCCAAAGGCGGATAGGCAGGAAATAAGCTTAGGTCTTTACTATGCCTATAGAAAAGCATTAGGCTTACTCTGGACAGGTTTTTGCAAGAGTGAGTTCCGCCTCTTCCTCTCTGCTGAAACTACACTGAGTATACGAAACATAAAGGACATCTGCTCTTTGCATGACATGGACTGACCAGGTGAATCAAGGTGAAAGCTATGATTCCTTATTGATGTCACTTGTTAAATCCACTTCAAGCAGTATAGATGAAGGGGAGGAGAAAGGTTAAAGAAGGAATTTTAAGCATTGAGACATGGACTTGTATGTGTATCATTCAGAGGGTGCATGGGCAAGACAACATATTTAAGTGCCTTTGACCGGGGTATGGTAGTAGGTACCAGGCGCACCACTTTGTGTCATGAACTGCAACGCTATTGGGTTTTCACACTCAACAGTTTAAAATGTAATCAAATTGTATTTGTCACATGCGCAGAATACAACAGGTGACTAGGGTGGCTGGAGTCTGTGGCAATTTTTAGGGCCTTCCTCTGACATCGCCTGGTTTATAGGTCCTGGATGGCAGGAAGCTTGGCCCCAGTGATGTACTGGGCCGTTCGCACTAGCCTCTGTAGCACCTTGCAATCGAAGGCTGAGCAGTTGCCATACCAGGCAGTGATGCAACCAGTCAGGATGCTCTCGATGGTGCAGCTGTAGAACTTTTTGAGAATCTGAGGACCCATGCCAGTCCCAGTCCTGAGGGGGAATAGGCATTGTCGTGCCCTCTTCACAATTGTCTTGGTTTGTTTGGAGCATGATAGTTTGTTGGTGATGTGGACACCAAGGAACTTGAAGCTGTCAACGTGCTCCACTACAGCCCCAGCGATGAAAAAAATTAATAAAAAGTATTATAATAAAAAGAACGGAGGCAGGCTTGGCCCTCCTTTTCCTGTAGTCCACAATTATCTTCTTTGTCTTGATCACGTTGAGGAAGTGGTTGTTGTCCTGACACCCCACTTCCAGGTCTCTAACCTTCTCCCTATAGGCTGTCTCATCGTTGTCGGTGATCAGGCCTACCACCGTTGTGTCGACGGCAAACTTAATGATGGTGTTGGAGTCGTGCTTGGCCACTCAGTCATGGGTGAACAGGAGGGGATTAAGCACGCAGCCCTGAGGGTCCCCCAGGATGAAGATCAGAGTGGCAGATGTATTGTTGCCTAACCTTACCACCTGGTGGCGGCCCTTCAGGAAGTCCAGGATCCAGTTGCAGAGGGAGCCGTTTAGTCAATGAACAGCATTCTCACATAGCTGTTCATTTTGTCCAGGTGGGAAAGGGCAGTGTTGAGTGCGATAGAGATTGCGTCATCTGTGGATCTGTTGGGGCGGTATGAAAATTGGATTGGGGTCTAGGGTTTCTGGGATGATGGTGTTGATGTGAGCCATGACCAGCCTTTCATAGCACTTCATGGCTACAAAATTGCCAGAGACTCCAGCCATCCTAGTCATAGAAGTAATTTAGCTCATCTGGTAGGCTTGTGTCACTGGGCAGCTCTGGGCTTTGTCATCCGTAATAGTTTGCAAGCCCTGCCACATCTGACAAGCGTCGGAGCCGGTGTAGTAGGATTCAATCTTAGTCCATTTATTTACGCTTTGCCTGGTTGATGGTTTGTCTGAGGCCATAGCAGGACTTATAAGCGTCCGGGTTACAGTCCCGCTCCTTGAATGCGGAAGCCCTACCCTTTAGGTCAGTGTGGATGTTGCCTGTAATCTATGGCTTCTGGTTGGGGTATGTATGTACGGTCACCGTGGGGACAACGTCAGCGATGCACTTATTGATGAAGCTGGTGACTGATGTGGTATACTCATCAATGCCATCGGATGAGTCCTGGAACATTTTCCAGTCTGTGCTGGCAAAATAGTCCTGTAACTTAGCATCTGCGTCATCTGACCACTTCCGTATTGAGTGAGTCACTGGTACTTCCTGCTTTATTTTTTGCTTGTATGCAGGAATCAGGAGGATAGAATTATGTTCAGATTTTCCAAATGGAGGGCGAGGGAGAGCTTTGTACGCGTCTCTGTGTGTGGAGTAAAGGTGGTCTAGAGTTTTTTTCCCTCTTCTTACACATATAACATGCTGGTAGAAATCAGGTTAAATGGATTTAAGTTTCCCTGCATTAAAGTCCCCAGCCACTAGGAGCGCTGCCTCTGGATGAGCATGTTCTTGTTTGCTTATGGCTTTATACAGCTCGTTGAGTTCAATCGTAGAGCCAGCATCGGTTTGTGGCGGTAAATAGACAGCTACGAAGAATATAGATGAAAACTTTCTAGGAAAATAATGTGGTCTACAGCTTATCAAGAGATACTCTACCTCAGGCGAGCAAAACCTCAAAAAAAACGTAATGCTTTATTTTGCGCACCAGCTGTTAGGAAACAAATAGACACTGACCACCACCCCTTGTCTTACCGGAGGCAGCTGTTCTCTCTTGCCGAAGCACAGAAAAACCAGCAAACTGTGTATTATCCATGTTGTTGTTCAGCCACGACTCGGTGAAACATGAGATATTATAGTTTTTAATATCCATTGGTAGGATAGTCTTGAACGGAGCTCATCCAGTTTATTCTCCAATGATTGCACGTTGGCCAATAAGATGGATGGTACAGGCGGGTTACCCGCTCGCAGACAAATTCTTACAAGGCACCCGGTCCTGCCTCCCGTGTATCTGTGTCTTTTCTTCACGCAAAGGATGGGGATTTGGTCCTGGTCAAGTACCTGGAGTAAATCCTTTGCCTCCGACTTGTTAAAGAAAAAATCTTTGTCCAGTTCATGGTGATTAATCGCTGTTCTGATTTCCAGAAGATCTTTTCGGTCATAATAGACGGTGGCAGAAACATTGTGTACAAAATAAGTTACAAATAAAGCGGGAAAAAAACACAAAATTGCACAATTGGTTAGGAGCCTGTAAAACGGAAGCCATCTCCTCCGGCTCCATTATATCATAATGTGTATGAAGACTGGTCCACCTCCCAAAGCACATCCAGCAAACTCAACACAACTGTGGGAAACTTTGGAGTCAACATGGGCCAGAATCCCTGTGGAAAGCTTTCGACTCCTTGTTCAGGGCTTTATAAATACATTTGATTGAATTCGATTGAAAACCAAAAAGGGTTCTGCCTGGAACCAAAAATAGTTATCCTATGGGGACAGCCAAATAACCCTTTTGGAACCCTTTTTTATAAGAGTGTATGTATCCCATGTTTCTGACGCTGGCTGACAAAAAAAGAGTATGACACTCCATAATTATTTTGCCAGACAGCATCAGATACATGGTCTACACATACTGAGACAGAGGGGCACTGTTTCGCTCGTTCTAATGCTTTATCTGAGATTGATGCGGGTTTTTTTGTCGGTGAGCATCTTGTTCAAATAAATTATCAAGATTTCAATATTTTATTTGGACAGGCAAGGAGGTACGGTACGGCGGGCCAGGCTATATTTAGTGAGTATGAGATTAAATAAGGAGAACAATTCATCTCACACTTGTGTGAACTCTTTTCCTGAGAGTTTCTTTCACCAATTCTGCCTTAGAAGGTATCCTTCTCTGTCAGGGTGATATTTTTCACCATGTCAGACCTTTTTGGTCCTGAGTTAAGGTTCTAGTAATAACTGCTTTATTGTGTCCCTTTCTGGAGATGTGTCTTATTCAACAACACAGCATCAACACATATAGTGCATAAATATATAAATACTCTATGCACAATGTAAATCAAGAAGAATTGACACAACAAAAACAACACATGTGGATACAGTACATGGGATAGGCAGTTATTTGTTGAATTGAGGTTGCCACGGCAACTTCCCTCTATCCTACATTCTCTCCATTCTTTCTGTTGGACTGATAGTGTGTCCTAGACTCTGAACCTGTTCTGGCTGTCTATTGGACTGACAGTGTCCTGGACTTTGAACCTGTACTGACTGTCTATTGGACTGACAGTGTCCTAGACTCTGAACCTGTCCTTCTATTGGACTAATAGTGTCCTGGACTCTGAACCTGTGTAGACTGTGACTTGAGTGACAGACAGCATCTCTCCTTGTTCATAGACTCAGACAGGGGTAGGGAAGGACTCTCCCCTCACTCCACACACACAAACTACATTGAAGCTCTGTGTTTGAATGTAATATGTTAAAACATGTTTATTTGATCTGCCCAAACCTCCTCAGGGAGGGCTGTTTTCAATGGAACATTTGGAGGTTACAGTAACAGCATTAAGTCTCATTCATATTCTCCCGGTGCCTTTGGAAGCGGTGAAAACATTTCTATCTCCCATCATGCACGGATTTTTTATTTGGTAGCTCACTTTTCATTGTCATATGGCTAAACGGACATTGTAGAGAAGGACGTCCACTTTGTTTGGGTCCACTGCATGCCAAGCATCAGAGTCTTTTTATAGCCTGTTAGAAGATGGCCCTGGATTGGATTATCTTTGTTTCTGCACCTGGGCTTGACTCACTTCCTGCACTAGCTAGCAATCTGTTCTCTCTATCTGAGTTCGGTTTGGAATTTGGTTAACCGTCATCAAAGTACCGGTTCCTAACGGGTTGCTGTGATCTTCAATGCACAGGTCTTGTTTAAAAAAGTGCTACCTCTCTCTTTCTATGTGTGCTGTGTCTGAACAGATGGAATGGTACATGACAGAACAGCCTCATTAAGTGGAGAGAAGCACCTCTGAAATCCCTGATGTGGAACTTCCATTCCAGAACCATCGCAAAACATTGAACTAGGTAACAGCCGTGATGTCTCTTAGGCTAGGCACCCCAATTTGCATCAGCCATCACCAGTGTCCTCAAAGCGCCCAGCATCCATAATTGCCTCTGGAAGCCTCCTGCTAAAGTGAATGAAACAAATAGGCCATTAAAATGCTGGGTACTTTTCACGGTACGTCACCCCCGGACATATGGGAGACAAACAAAATAAAATCATATCAGTTCTTCTCTCAAGGTCGCTGAACATATTGAAGGCAATGCAGAGAAAGAATGCAGATATGAATCAGAAGTGGCAAATTGCCAGAGCCACTGTACTGGTGTATTAAGCAAAGTTGCAACTCTCCCGTCATTGGAAATAAAGCCCTCTTAGGTTCTCAGCACTGACAGAAGGTAGATTGCTTTAGACAGCTTGAGGAATGACCCTTCCCCATGCTAATGGTGCTATTACCTTAAGCAAACGAGAGAGTTGTGTAAATACGTCTGGAACGCTGCTCAATTTGGCCTGAACTTGGCATAATTTACCTGTCTGCTTGTGACTCCATCATTTACCTGTCTGCTTATGACTCCATCATTAACCTGTCCGCTTGTCACTCCATCATTTACCTGTCTGCTTGTGACACCATCATTTATTTACATGTATGCTTGTGACACCATCATTTATTTACATGTCTGCTTGTGACTCCATCATTTACCTGTCTACTTGTGACTCCATCATTTATTTACATGAATGCTTGTGACTCCATCATTTACCTGTCTACTTGTGACTCCATCATTTATTTACATGAATGCTTGTGACTCCATCATTTACCTGTCTGCTTGTGACTCCATCATGTATTTACCTGTCTGCTTGTGACTCCATCATTAACCTGTCTGCTTGTCACTCCATCATTTACCTGTCTGCTTGTGACTCCATCATTTATTTACATGTATGCTTGTGACACCATCATTTATTTACATGTCTGCTTGTGACTCCATCATTTACCTCTCTACTTGTGACTCCATCATTTATTTACATGAATGCTTGTGACTCCATCATTTACCTGTCTACTTGTGACTCCATCATTTATTTACATGAATGCTTGTGACTCCATCATTTACCTGTCTGCTTGTGACTCCATCATGTATTTACCTGTCTGCTTGTGACTCCATCATTAACCTGTCTGCTTGTCACTCCATCATTTACCTGTCTGCTTGTGACTCCATCATTTATTTACATGTATGCTTGTGACTCCATCATGTATTTACCTGTCTGCTTGTGACTCCATCATTTACCTGTCTGCTTGTGACTCCATCATTTATTTACATGTATGCTTGTGACTCCATCATGTATTTACCTGTCTGCTTGTGACTCCATAATTTACCTGTCTGCTTGTGACTCCATCATTAATTTGCCTGTCTGCTTCTGACTCCATCCTTTATTTACCTGTCTGCTTGTGACTCCATCATTTACTTGTCTGTTTGTGACTCCATTGTTTAATTGTCTTTTTGTGACTCCATTTATTTACCTCTCTGTTTGTGACTCCATCATTTACCGGTCTGCTTGTGACTCCATCATTTACCTATCTTTTTGTGACACCATCACTTACCTGTCTGCCTGTGACTCCATCATTTACCTGTCTGCTTGTGACTCCATCGTTTACTGGTCTGCTTGTGACTCCATCATTTACCTGTCTGCTTGTGATTCTATAATTTTCATGTCTGCTTGTGACTCCATTTGCCTGTCTGCTTGTGACTCCATCATTTATTTACCTGTCTGCTGGTGACTCCATCATTTATTTACCTGTCTGCTTGCGGCTCCATCATTTATTTACTTGTCTGCTGCTTGTGACTCCATAATTTACCTTTCATCTTGTGACTCCATCATTTACCTGTCTGCTTGTGACTCCATCATTTATTTACCTGTCTGCTTGTGACTCCATCATTTACCTGTCTGCTTGTGACTCCATTATTTATTTAACTCTCTGCTTGTGACACCATCATTATCTGTCTTCTTGTGACTCCATCATTTATTTACCTGTCTGCTTGTGACTCCATCATGTATTTACCTGTCTGCTTGTGACTCCATCATTTAATTACCTGTCTGCTTGTGGCTCCATCATTTACTTGTCTGCTTGTGACTCCATCACTTACATATATTTTTGTGACTCCATCATGTATTTACCAGTCTGCTTGTGACTCAATCCTTTATTTACCTGTCTGCTTGTGACTCCATCATTATTTACCTGTCTGCTTGTGACTCCATCATTTATTTACCTGTCTGCTTGTGACTCCATCATTATTTTACCTGTGTGCTTGTGACTCCATCATTTATTTACCTGTCTGCTTGTTACTCCATCATTTACCTGTCTGCTTGTGACTCCATCATTATTTTACCTGTCTGCTTGTGACTCCATCCTTTATTTACCTGTCTGCTTGTGACTCCATCATTATTTTACCTGTCTGCTTGTGACTCCATCCTTTATTTACCTGTCTACTTGTGACTCCATCCTTTATTTACCTGTCTGCTTGTTACTCCTTCATTTACCTGTCTGCTTGTGACTATGTCATTTACTTACCTGTCTGCTTGTGGCTCCATCATTTACCTGTCTGCTGCTCGTGACTCCATGTTTTGCCTGTCTGCTTGTGACTCCATCCTTCAGCTGTCTACTTGTGACTCTATCATTTGCCTGTCTGCTTCTGACTCTAAGTATGACATTTGCCATAGAGTTCTACTTTGAATACTTTTGTCTCGGGGCTCTCAACGAATCATCTGAGCGTGAATCGTCGACCAGCCATCATTATCGTAGAGCACTCAATCGATTCACTTTATATGTGTGCGTTGTATTGACCTGCTCCCTTATTAATAAGTGATTAAAGATTTAGTTTAAGTATAACTCTGACTTGTGTGATAAGTTTGTCTCTCCTCATTTGATAAAGAAATTAACCACCACACAAATTTCATAGTTATTTCTGTCTCAGCTAATTTCCTATTTTCTTCATTATAAACAGACATAAAAAACATTGCCGTATTAAACATGCTTTTAAAACCCAAGGTATGGTTGCTTGGCAATCAGGAGTTTCCATAGAAACATAATACAACTGCAGCATGGCTCTCTTCTTATTGTATGATGGCCTATCTATGGGTTTGAATAATCTCTCGTGGGCAGATTCTTCGTGTAAACTGAGATAGTCTGTCAGGGCTGTAATAGAATGGCTGAGATAACAAGCAGCAGTTAGTTCCTGTGTTTGGGTTTTTGTCACTGATTATTTGGACGAATCAGGATTGGGCGAAGACGGTGCTTAAATAAAAAAACTGGGGGCGATGATTTCAAGCCTGTGTGCACAGTATTTAATTGGAGGGGCTTTGTCTGAGAGTTTATTTCTAGGTGACTGAGATTATGTTCTAAACGACATTGCCATAACGTGGGATGAATAAAAGTTAACCAGTGACGATATGCACTTCACAATGAGCGTCTCCGTATAGCTACCTTCCGTCGTCATTAGCCTATTCTTCACAATAATGTATGATCATTGCTCAACCATTAATAGATTTCTTCAGCATCATTATCTTAGCACAGTCCCCTAGCAATTCGAGTTTACCAATGAGCTTCAGCCCCTCGCCATTTGAGTGACAGCTAGCAAGGCACATCATACACACACAGCAGAGAGAGAGAGAGAGAGAGAGAGAGAGAGAGAGAGAGAGAGAGAGAGAGAGAGAGAGAGAGAGAGAGAGAGAGAGAGAGAGAGAGAGAGAGAGAGAGAGAGAGAGAGAGAGAGAGAGAGAGAGAGAGAGAGAGAGAGAGAGAGAGAGAGAGAGAGAGAGAGAGAGAGAGAGAGAGAGAGAAATGACGTGGTGCACATATCTGCACATATGTGACGTAGGATGCCATTTTTGGGGAACACTTTTGGCTTGTGAGTGCTACTTTCAGTTCTACTGGTTAAAAAGTATACAAAAGTACTGGAGAATCTCTTTAATCAGAGGTTATTTTCATGGGTTGCATGTTTCGTCACAATATTGTGTTGAACGTTTGTTTTGGACTGATGCCGAAATGAGCATTCTACTCGATGCATTGTTAATGAGCGCTGATGAAGATTTCATGAAAAGTGCGTTACAGTGGCTTGGAAAAGCAATGCCATTCGAAAAGAATGGAAAAGGAAAACCTTTTGATGTCGCCAGATTGACTTTAGATGCAGTATAACGTTGATAACGTTAACGTTGAAGATTGAGGGGATTTTAGCTAGCTAATGTTATAATTGCTAGCTATTTTTACGAACTATGCTAGCTGATGACAATCTTGCCATCTCTCTAAAGTACATTTGACCACATCATAATGTCGGCAAAATTGTTCCTATTAAACATTTGACTACTTTAGCAATGTCATCGTATTTCCAAATCAAATCAAATTTTATTTGTCGCATGCACATATTTAACAGCTGTTATTGCGGGTGTAGCGAAATGCTTGGGTTCCTAGCTCCAACAGTGCAGTAATATCTAACAATACACAATACACATACATCTAAAAGTAAAATAAATATTAGGACAAGCAATGTCAGTCTGGAATATAAATATATACATGATGGGATGTAAAGACATTATTATAAAAAAATGTAATTTAGCAGACACTCTTATCCAGAGCGACTTACAGAACTGAATGCTTACATTTAAAAAAATTATCATACCGTGGGAATCAAACCCACAACCCTAGCGTTGCAAGCACTATGCTCTACCAACTGAGCTACACGGGACCAGACAGTGTTATGGATAGTATGGGGATAGAATATGTAGCATGTCTGTAGAATACATAGGATAGAATAGTATACATTATGTACAGCAATAGTTGAATAGGATGGCCTTGACTAGAATACATTATTATACTGTACATATGAAATTTGTAAAACAGTATATGAACATTATTAAAGTGACCAGTGTTCCATGCCTATGTACATAGGGCAGCAGCCTCTTAAGGTGCAGGATTGAGTAACCGGGTGGTAGCCAACTAGTGACAGTGACTAAGTTCAGGGCAGGGTACTGGGTGGAGGCCGGCTAGTGATGGCTATTTAACAGTCTGATGACCTTGAGATAGAAGCTGTTTTTCAATCTCTCGGTCTCAGCTTTGATGCACCTGTACTGACCACGTCTTCTGGATGATAACGGGGTGAACAGGCCGTGGCTCAGGTAGGCTGAGGTCTTTGATGATCTTTTAGGCCTTCATGTGACATTGGGTGCTGTAGATGTCCTGGAGGGCAGGCAGTGTGCCCCCAGTGTTGGGCAGACCGCACCACCCTCTGGAGAGTTGCCGTACCAGGTGCTGATACAGCCCGACAGGATGCTCTCAATGGTGCGTCTGTAAAAGTTTGTGAGGGTCTTAGGGGCCAAGCCAAATTTCTTCAGCCTCCTGAGGTTGAAGAGGCGCTGCTGCGTCTTCTTCACCATGCTGTCTGTGTGGGTGGACCATTTCAGTTTGTCCGTGATGTGTACGCCAAGGAACTTAAAACTTTCCACCTTCTCCACTACTGTCCCGTCGATGTGGATAGGGGGCTGCTCCCTCTGCAGTTTCCTTGAGTTGACATTGAGTGTGAGGTTTTTTTCCTGACACCACACTCCGAGGGCCCTCACCTCCTCCCTGTAGGTCGTCTCGTCGTTGTTGGTAATCAAGCCTACCACTGTAGTGTCGTCTGCAAACTTGATGATTGAGTTGGAGGCGTGCATGGCCACGCAGTCATGGGTGAACAGGGAGTACAGGAGAGGGCTGAGAACGCACCCTTGTGGGGCCTCAGTGTTGAGGATCAGTGGGGTGGAGATGTTGTTTCCTACCCTCACCACCTGGGGGCGGCCCGTCAGGATGTCCAGGATCCAGTTGCACAGGGCGGGGTTTGGAGTTTGGAGGGTACTATGGTGTTAAATGCTGAGCTGTAGTCGATGAACAGCATTCTTACATAGGTATTCCTCTTGTCCAGATGGGTTAGGGCAGTGTGATTGTGATTGCGTTGTCTGTGGACCTATTGGGGCGGTAAGCAAATTGGAGTGGGTCTAGGGTGTCAGGTAGGGTGGAGGTGATATGGTCCTTGACTAGTCTCTCAAAGCACTTCATAATGACGGAAGTGAGTGCTACGGGGCGATAGTCATTTAGCTCAGTTACCTTAGCTTTCTTGGGAACAGGAACAATGGTGGCCCTCTTGAAGCATGTGGGAACAGCAGACTGGGATAAGGATTGATTGAATATGTTCGTAAACACACCAGCCAGCTGGTCTGCGCATGCTCTGAGGACGCGGCTAGGGATGCCGTCTGGGCCGGCAGCCTTGCGAGGGTTAACACATTTAAATGTTTTACTCACGTTGGCTGCAGTGAAGGAGAGCCCGCAGGTTTTGGTAGCGGGCCGTGTCGGTGGCACTGTATTGTCCTCAAAGCGAGCAAAGAAGTTGTTTAGTTTGTCTGGGAGCAAGACATCGGGGTCCGCAACGGGGCTGGTTTTCTTTTTGTAGTCCGTGATTGACTGTAGACCCTGCCACATACCTCTCGTGTCTGAGCCGTTGAATTGCGACTCTACTTTGTCTCTGTACTGATGCTTAGCTTGTTTGATTGCCTTGCGGAGGGAATAGCTACACTGTTTGTATTCGGTCTTGTTTCCGGTCGCCTTGCCCTGATTAAAAGCAGTGGTTCGCATAACAATGGCATGATGCGCCCAAGTGACAGAGGTGCAACCTATGAATAAGAAAATTATGAATTTGTCGTTTTTGGTTTGTTTCACCAAGGCATGGAGAGTTTTAAGAATATAGAATAGGACACAAGGTGGCAGTGCTAACTCCACAATCTGTCAGCTTTGTCAAGGTGATTTGCTGTCAGAATTGCTTCACTTCTAGTTTGTGATATTCTTCTTGAGCCTGCTATCGTTTCTGTAGATTCTGTGTCGCAATGAGCTACGTGACAAATGACATTCTGAACCTCAATCACAGTATTCTCATATCTCATATCTTTATATGTATAGTACAGTTGGATAGAGAAGAGACTATAATGGCACAGCCATAGGAGAGGGAACTATTTGGATGAATCTCAAGTCTTTCCTTGTTCTTTGCGTCCCCTATCCTCCACCCTCTCCCCGCTTCCTTTACAAAATGTCAGAGTGAAGTGAGTTCTTCTCAGTCCTCTCCTCTCTTCCCTCAGACATTTTAAAACTGTGGTAGGAAAAGGATAAAGGATGTGAGAAAGCAAGGATTTGGTTATGGTGATCTGACCTCTTATCATGGTTCAATACCAATAAAGTTGTCACAAGTACCCTTTGAATAGAAAAATGGTTCCCCTATTAAAATGTGATCACATGAGAGAAAGTGAAACTGATTTAAACACAAATAATGATGACATGGTCCAAGCCACTTTCCAAAAACATTCAAGTCTCTCTCTTGATCAGTTTCTAAGCAGTTTCCATGGAGATGTGTCAACGTATTCTGAGTTGTGAGTCAGGGTGAGGCAAGTTGGCAAGCTCTCCAAACTTGAGACACCTACGCTTTTTTATATTTCTGTCTCTACATGAAAGTTCTGAGATCCATTGATATAACCAGTATTGTTTATTAAAAAAAATATGGATACTGGTTAAGATGAAAAGCCCATAGTAGTCTTTTCCCATGCACTGTGTGATAGCTGTAAGTGTCTCTGTAGCTTAGGTGGTTGGCTTGATGTGTCATATCTCGTTAGCACTTGAAGTGCTTCTCATAGACAGACGGAAGAAGATGGCCAGATCATTTAATCTTGTCTCATGACAATATTTCACACAAACGCACAAACACATAGAGACAGCATATGTTTAGGGTGTCCACCCACTCTGGGCAGACGCGCTTTGGTGATGACATTTAATTTCCTTATGTTATAAAATTCATTTTACCAAGACAAATTATTTTTCATGTGCTGAATCATTCAGTGGGATCGTTCTCTATCATATAATTAACATTATATAAAAAAATTGTATTTAGTAACCTAATACCTTCGATAATAAGCATTGAGCTCAGAGTGGTGCAGCTTTATCGTTAAAACTTTTGAGGATTTTACATTGTGTGGTCGTCGTTTTCAAAGTTGTTTCCGCTGGTCGCAAATAGCAACATTTGCATAACACAAGCTGAATTAAATTAACATATTACTTTACCCATTGGTCAAATGCATTTTGATTGGACACCCTAATAGTTTTACTATCCTTGTGAGGACCTAAAATGGATTTCCATTCAAAATCCTAACCCCTAACCCTAACCCAGTGGAGAACCATGATGGTCTTCTAGACCTTCAGAGAAGGCCAAAGCATTTATAAAAATTTATATTTTTTATAAAATTTTGTTTGAATTTCTATTTCATCTTCACAATAATTTTTATGATCTTCCGATTTCATCTCTTCTCTTGCGTTGGAAAGATAAGGGTTAATGCTGAAGAGAAAAAAATATCCAATCAGAATTTTCTTTCTCTGGGTAGAAAAATCGAGTTAGCTCAGCCTGCCATTGGCTAGGCCTTCAGAAGTTGGACAGAAAGCCTCTGCCGTTCAACTGTATTTTGGTTCCTGGATCCTTTCACAGCGTTATAAGGCTGCGTTGAGACAATTACTTATCAATGACCCAAGCCCCAAGCCCAGCTAATCTCTACCATTGTGTCGCTGAGTTGTCATAATGCTTCAGCAAATGTACATTATACCAGGGGCATTGGTAGACACAATGTAAGTAACCTAATTTATGTCCCTCTAACTGCCCTGTATGCCTCTGCTGATCCTACGCGTATTGTATGCAGTATTCATGTGCCAGTGAACCAGAGTTATACTGTTAGCACTGAGGCGGTGTGCCCTAGTATGAAATCCACTCTATGCAGCTCACCCTGCACTAACATACATAACATGAACATTTCTACTTCTGCTAAGCTTCCCAGTAAAGCAATGAAAACAGGTAAGAATCCTAGAAAAGTGCTAAAAATAGCTCACATTAACATATGTATCTTTAGAAACAAGGTTCATGAAATTAATAACTTGCAAGTAACAGATGACGTTCATATTCTGACTATCTCTGAAACTCTCTTATATAATACCTTTGATGATACAGTGGTAGTAATACATGGTCATAACATCTACAGAAAATACAGAAATGCCAATGGTGGAGGTGTTGCTGTTTATATTCAGAACCACATTCCTTGTCAATCTACAAACAATACCCCATAATGACAAAGCAAAAACAGGTTAAGAAATGTTTGCTAATTAAAAAAAAATGAAATATCACATTCACGGGGCGGCAGGTGGTGGTTAGAGCGTTGGGCCAGTAACCGAAAGGTTGCTGGATTGAATCCCCGAGCTGACAAGGTTGTTCTGCCCCTGAACATGGAAGTTAACCCACTGTTTCCTGGTAGTCTGTCATTGTAAATAAGAATTTGTTCATAGCTGACTTGCCTAGTTAAATAAATACAAAAATACATAAGTATTCAGACCCTTTACTCAGTACTTTGTTGAAGCAGTGATTACTGCCTTGAGTCTTGTTGGGTACGACGCTACAATCTTGGCACACCTGTATTTGAGGAGTTTCTCCCATTCTTCTTTGCAATATACTCTCAAGCTCTGTCAGGTTGGATGGGGAGCGTTGCTGCACAACTATTTTCAGGTCTCTCCAGAGATGTTCGATCGGGTTCAAGTCCAGACATTCAGAGAGTTGTCTCGAAGCCACTCCTGTTGGCTGTGTGCTTAGGGTCGTTGTCCTGTTGGAAGAAGAACCTTTGCCCCAGTCTGAGGTCCTGAGTGCTCTGAAGCAGGTTTTCATCAAGGATCTCACTGTACTTTGCTCCGTTCATCTTTGTCTTG
The DNA here is from genome assembly GCF_965601325.2 of Salmo salar. Classification (NCBI taxonomy): domain Eukaryota; kingdom Metazoa; phylum Chordata; class Actinopteri; order Salmoniformes; family Salmonidae; genus Salmo; species Salmo salar. The sequence continues at coordinate 83,851,720 of NC_138296.1, read as the reverse complement.
ACCCTGACTAGTCTCCCAGTCCCTGCCGCTGAAAAACATCCCCACAGCATGATGCTGCCACCACCATGCTTTACCGTAGGGATGGTGGCAGGTTTCCTCTAGACGTGACGCTTAGCCTTCAGGCCAAACAGATCAATCTTGGTTTCATCAGACCTGAGGATCTTGTTTCTCATGGTCTGAGAGCCTTTAGGTGGCTTTTGGCAAACGCCAATTGTGCTGTCATGTGCCTTTTACTGAGGAGTGGCTTCCGTCTGGCCACTGTGCCATAAAGGCCTGATTGGGGGAGTGCTGCAGAGATGGGAGAACCTTCCAGAAGGACAACCATCTCCACAGAGGAACTCTGGAGCTCTGTCAGAGTGACCATCGGGTTCTTGGTCACCTCCCTGACCAAAGCCCTTCTCCCCAGATTGCTCTGTTTGGCCAGGTGGCCAGCTCTAGGAAGAGTCTTAGTGGTTCCAAACTTCTTCCATTTAAGAATGATGGAGGCCTCTTTGTTGTTGGGGACCTTCAATGCTGCAGAAATGTTTTGGTACCCTTCCCCAAATCTGTGCCTTGACTAAATCCTGTCTCAGAGCTCTACAGACAATTCCTGCGACCACATGGCTTGGTTTTTGCTCTGACATGCACTGTCAACTGTGGGAACTTATATAGACAGGTGTGTGCCTTTCCAAATCATGTCCAATCAATTGAATTTACCACAGGTGGACTCCAATCAAGTTGTAGAAACATCTCAAGGATGATCAATGGAAACAGGATGCACCTGAGCTCAATTTCGAGTCTCATAGCAAATGGTCTGAATACTTATTTAAATAAGGTATCTGTTTTTTATTTTTAATACATTTGAAAATAATTCTAAAAACCTATTTTCGCTCTGTTATTATGGGGTATTATGTGTAGATTGCTGAGGAAAAGAAATATTTTGTACAATTTAGGATAAGGCTGTAACGTAACAAAATGTGGAAAAAGTCATGGGGTCTGAATACTTTCAGAAGGCACTGTACATAATTTCAATAGCAGGACACTGTAAGGTCCATTATCCCTCTAAGCGTACGAATTATGCTGTTTGAGAAGGTTTGAATCCTAAGCAACCTGCCTCCACATAGTTTGAAGTATAATACCAACATAGCTACTGCAGTAGGTCAAATCTGTATGCTGGATAACCTTGGTAGAGCATGGTTGGAATAGGCATTTCTGCTCATGTGAATTTCCTTTATTTTTTGGCAGTTTTTTTGGGGGAAGCAAAAAAACGGAGAACCCATTTAAGCCAATATGGAGTAAACTGGAACATTTTCCCCTGATATCGCTAAAGAAAATAAAGCAAGGTCCTGGAAAATACACAAACAAATCAACATGTACCCTTTTAACTATTGTGGTAGCAATTCTATAGGAAGCGTGAAACTGCACATTCTTTGAAACAACACTTTATTGTAAGATTTGCAAAAATGGAGAATCAACCATCCATTCAACAGTGCATAGTTGAAAAGCTCAGTGAACAGTGTCGGTTCTCAGCTTTTATAGAGAAGCACATCCTTTTTGTATATGTGGCAGTCAGCAGATACTGTGTAAAAGGCAATTAATTGTCTGTGCAGATTTAAGATAGCACGAGGTTCTAACTGCATTCACAACAGCAAATACTATAATGTGCACCTTTCTGCAAGTTTCCATACATGTGACTTTCTGTAGATAGTAACCCCATGGGTTGTCACATGCTGCGGTCGCACCCAAACGGACCTTAGCTATACGCCCACTCTTATGACCCACAAAGTCCCAAAAAGACAAGTTTGTATCAGGTTAGAAAAAACACTAGCATATAACAAGAGTAAATTCTTTAAACAGTAAAACATGGGATAGCATGACTAATTATGTAATTTACAATATCACAATACTATTTAATACTAAAACTATAATACTAAAACTTCTTATGGCTTGAATCCCCTTAGCGGGATCGATATGACGACAGCCAGTGAAAGTGCACAGCGGCAAATTCAAAAGTCAAACATCTCATAATAAATATTTCTCAAACATCCAAGTATTATACACCATTTTAAAGATAAGATTCTCCTTAATCTAACCACAGTGTCCGATTTCAAAAAGGCTTTACGGCGAAAGCAAAACATTAGATTGTGTTAGGACAGCACCTATACAAGAAAAACCACACAGCCATTTTCCAAGTAAGGAGAGGCCTCACAAAAACCAGAAATACAGCTAAAATTAATTACTAACCTTTGATGATCTTCATCTGATGACACTCCCAGAACTCAATGTTACAAAATACATGTATGTTTTGTTCGATAAAGTTCATATTTATATCCATAAACCCCATTTTACATTGGCGCGTGATGTTCAGAAAATGTATTCCCACCAAAACTTCCGGTGAATGAGCACATCAATTTACAAAAATACACATCATAAACGTTGATAAAATGTACAACAGTTATTGAAAGAATTATAGATATACTACTCCTTAATGCAACCGCTGTGTCAGATTTTAAAATAGCTTTTCGGCGAAAGCACATTTTTCAATATTCTGAGTACACAGCTCAGCCATCAAAGCAAGCTATACAGTTACCCGCTAAGTTCTGGAGTCAACTAAACTCAGAATATAAATCTTCCCTTACCTTTGCTGATATTCGTCGGAATGCACAAAAAGTGCCTGCGCGCGCAAAAAGTGCCTGCGCAGTAAACAACTCACTGCACCCAGGCAGTCCACTGATTGATTGAGATCCTATTCTCTGCCCAGTAACAGTAGATGGATGAAACAAGTTTCTAAAGGCTGTTGACAGCCAATGGAAGCCTTAGGAAGTGCAAAATGACCCCACAGGCACTGTAGTTTGAACAGGGATTAGATAGAACAACTACAAATCACTTCCTGGTTGGATTTATTTCTCAGGTTTTTGCCTGCCATATGAGTACTGTTATACTCACAGACATCATTGAAACAGTTTTAGAAACTTCAGAGTGTTTTCTATCCAAATCTACTAATAATATGCATTTCTTAGTTTCTGGGAGTGAGTAGCAGGCAGTTCACTCTGGGCATGTCAGTCATCCAAGCGACTCAATACTGCCACCATCCATAAGAAATTAAAGTTGAATGAAGAAAGGCGTACTACTACATTACCTTCAAACAAAAGGTGAGTTATCACTAAATATAACATTTACAACCATCAGATATACTTTGTAAACAATTCAGGGATGACCACAATTGCTCTTGACAAGCTACAGGTTTATGCAGGCTTTTTTGTTCAAGCCCAGTTCTTCCACCCCTGATTCTACTATTCATGGTCTCGATGAACAGCTGAGGTCTCGATGAACAGCTGAGTAGTAGAATCAGGTGTGGTAGCACTGGGCTTGAACAGAAAAGCCTTCATAACCCTGTGTATCAACAAGAGCAATTTTGATAACTCCTGATACAAATACTGTAACAAATGACAACCTGCTGAGAAACAGCTGCAAAATACAAAGTCATTAGACAAGTACAGAACTCTTAAGAGAAATGATAGACATATTTCCAAATCTGAAATTGGATAAGTGTTTGAAAGCCTTGAATACAAAACTTCAGCTACAATTGTTATTATTAATGCTGTACACAGCTTTCCAACTCCAGTAAAAGAGCACACATGTCGTCATTTATAAATGGCAGTATAAATATGGAAACAGGTGGGAGAACTCACAGATTTGGAACAGAACATAGATTTTAAGTATTGATCGTGTGTGAAGTACCATGTTTACTGCGTGCATTTGAATTGGCATAAGTCCTTTGTCAGTTCCACATGGGCTAGCTTGCATTTCTCTATGACATGTGCATTCCCACAATCCGCCTCTGCTATGAAGCACTGTGTCCCTAGTAGGTCTGACCCCATTTAGTCGACTGGTTGATTGCTTGGTCGATAGGCTGTTGGTCGACCGAGATTTCTTTAGTCAAGCAGTTGCAATTATTATAATCTTTCGTGGTGCACAAGACACTGTCTCAGTGGACTAATCTGTTCGGATGCCACGGCGATGGCACAGCCCATCACTCTAAGACATGTGATACTGAAATTGTAAATGGTTATATTATGTAAAAAAAATTGTGCAAATCAATCCCAGAACAACAGCAAAGGACCTTGTGAAGATGCTGGAGGAAACAGGTACAAAAGTATCTATAATGACCATTGTTATGTTTGGAGGAAAAAGGGGGAGGCTTGCAAGCCGAAGAACCGCATCCCAACCGTGAAGCACGGAGGTGGCAGCATCATGTTGTGGTGCACTTCACAAAATAGATGGCATCATGAGGTAGGAAAATTATGTGAATATATTGAAGCAACATCTCAAGACATCGGTCAGGAAGTTAAAGCTTGGTCGCAAATGGGTCTTCCAAATGGACAATGACCCCAAGTGTACTTCCAAAGTTGTGTCAAAATGGCTTAAGGACAACAAAGTCAAGGTATTGGAGTAGCCATCACAAAGCCCTGACCTCAATCCTATTGACAATTTGTGGGCAGAACTGAAAAAGCATGTGCGAGCAAGGAGGCCTACAAACCTGACACCATCTCTGTCAGGAGGAATGGGACAAAATTCACCCAACTTATTGTGGGAAGCTTCTGGAAGGCTACCCGAAACATTTCACCCAAGTTAAACAATTTAAAGGCAACGCTACCAAATACTAATTGAGTGTATGTAAACGTCTGACCCACTGAGAATGTGATGAAAGAAATAAAAGCTGAAATTAATCCTTCTCTCTACTATTATTCTGACATTTTACATTCTTAAAATAAAGTGGTGATCCTAACTGACCTAAAACAGGAATTTGTACTTGGATTAAATGTCAGGAATAATGAAAAACTGAGTTTAAATGTATTTGGCTAAGGTGTATGTAAACTTCCGACTTCAACTGTATATATTATATCCACATACTGTCCATAATCTCAATACATCCCAACACATAAACTCAGTAAAAAAAGAAACGTCCTCTCGCTGTTAACTGGTTTATTTTAAACAAACTTAACATGTGGAAATATTTGTATGAACATAACAAGATTCAACAACTGACACATGAACGGAACAAGTTCCACAAATATGTGACTAACATAAATTGAATAATGTGTCCCTGAACAAAGGGGGGTCAAAATCAAAAGTAACAGTCAGTATCTGGTTTGGCCACCAGCTGCATTAAGTACTGTTGTGCATCTACTCCTCATGGACTGCACCAGATTTGCCAGTTCTTGCTGTGAGATGTTACCCCAGTCTTCCACCAAGGCACCTGCAAGTTCCCGGACATTTCTGGGGGGAATTGCCTTAGCCTTCACCCTCCGATCCAACAGGTCCCAGACGTGCTCAATGGGATGGAGATTATGGCTCTTTGCAGGCCTTGGCAGAACACTGACATTCCTGTCTTGCAGGAAATCACGCACAGAACGATCGGTATGGCTGGCGGCATTGTCATGCTGGAGGGTCATGTCAGGATGATCCTGCAGGAAGGGTACCACATGAGAGAGGAGGATGTCTTCCCTGTAACGCACAGCGTTGAGATTGCAGACCATGACGGACCCTCCACCTCCAAACTGATCCCGCTCCAGAGTACAGGCCTCAGTGTAAAGCTCATTACTTCGACGATAAATACGAATCCGACCATCACCTCTGGTGAGACAAAACCGCGACTCGTCAGTGAAGAGCACTTTTTGCTAGTCCTGTCTGGTCCAGCGACGGTGGGTTTGTGCCTATAGGCGACATTGTTGCCAGGACCTGCCTTACAACAGTCCTACAAGCCCTTAGTCCAGCCTCTCTCAGCCTATTGCGGACAGTCTGAGCACTGATGGAGGGATTGTGCGTTCCTGGTTTAACTCGAGCAGTTGTTGTTGCCATCCCGTACCTGTCCTGCAGGTGTGATATTCAGATGTACCGATCCTGTGCAGGTGTTGTTACATGTGGTCTGCCACTGCGAGGACGATCAGCTGTCCGTCCTGTCTCCCTGTAGCACTGACTTAGGCGTCTCACAGTACGGACATTGCAATTTATTGCCCTGGCCACATCTGCAGTCCTCATGCCTCCTTGCAGCATGACTAAGGCATGTTCACGCAGATGAGCAGGGATCCTGGGCATCTCTCTTTCAGTGTTTTTCAGAGTCAGTAGAAAATCCTCTTTAGTGTTATAAGTTTTCATAACTGTGACGTTAATTGCCTACCGTCTGTAAGCTGTTAGTGTCTTAATGGCCCTTCCACAGGTGCATGTTCATTAATTGTTTATGGTTCATTGAACAATCATGGGTAACAGTGTTTAAACCCTTTACAATGAAGATCTGTGAAGTTATTTGGATTTTTACAAAATATCTTTGAAAGACAGGGTTCTGACAAAGGGACGTTTATATACACACATACATACTGTACAAACATATTGTAACAAGTACTACATGATTCCAAATGTGTTATTTCATAGTTTTGATGTCTTCACTATCATTCTACAATGTAGAAAATTGTAAAAATAAAGAAAAACCCTTGAATGAGCAGGTTTTTATTTATTTATTTATTTATTTCACCTTTATTTAACCAGGTAGGCTAGTTGAGAACAAGTTCTCATTTGCAACTGCGACCTGGCCAAGATAAAGCATAGCAATTCAACACATACAACAACACAGAGTTACACGTGGAATAAACAAAACATACAGTCAATAATACAGTGTGTCCAAACCTTTGACTGGCACTGTGTGTTGTGTGTGTATATATATATATATATATACACACACATACTATGGACTCCGACATTGCTCATCCTAATATTTCCATATTTCTTAAAACTTCTCTGGGCAAGGTGGGACGTGACCGTCCCACACTATTCAACAGCCAGTGAAATAGCGTGGCGCGAAATACAAAACAGCAAAAATATCATAATTTCAATTTCTCAAACATACGACTACTTTACACCATTTTAAAGATACACTTCTCCTTAATATAACCACATTGTCTGATTTAAAAAAGGCTTTACAGCGAAAGCAAAACATTAGATTATGTTAGGAGAGTACATAGACAAAAATAACCACACAGCCATTTTCCAAGCAAGGATGTATGTCACAAAACCCCAAAACACAGCTAAATGAAGCACTAACCTTTGACGATCTTCATCAGATGACACTCCTAGGACATCATGTTACACAATACATGTATGTTTTGTTCGATAAAGTTCATATTTATATCCAAAAACAACATTTTACATTGGCGCGTGATGTATAGAAAATGTATTCCCACCAAAACTTTCGGTGAATGACCACATCAATTTACAAAAATACTCATCATAAACGTTGACAAAATACATAACAATTATTTTAAGAATTATAGATACAGTACTCCTTTATGCAACCGCTGTGTCAGATTTTAAAATAGCTTTTCGGCGAAAGCACATTTTTCAATATTCTGAGTACATAGCTCGCCATCAAAGCAAGCTATACAGACACCCGCCAAGTTCTGGGGTCACCTAAACTCAGAATTAGTATTATAAATATTCTCTTACCTTTGCTGATCTTCGTCAGAATGCACTCCCAGGACTGTTACTTCCACAAGAAATTGTGTTTTTGTTCTAAATAATCCATATTTATGTCCAAATACCTCAGTTTTGTTCGTGCGTACAGAGCACTATCCAAAGGCATAACGCACAAGCACAGTACCAGAGACGAAAAGTCAAAATGTTCCATTACCATTCTTAGAAGCATGTCAAAAGCTGTTTAAAATCTATCTTTTTGGTATTTTTAACATAAAAATGCGATAATATTCCAACAGGACAATAGCGTATTCATTCAAGAAGAATGATAAGGAAAGGCGCGTTCGCGGGATCGCGCATTACCAATCCCTTTGTCCCCAGGCAGTCCACTCATTGACTGAGCTCTTATTCTCTGCCCGGTTACAGGAGACGGATGAAAAAACTTTCTGAAGGCTTTTGACAGCCAATGGAAGCCTTAGGAAGTGCAACGTGACCCCACAGACACTGTAGTTTCGATAGGGATTAGAAAGAAGAACTAAATTCTCAGATCTCCCACTTCCTGGTTGAATTTTCTCAGGTTTTTGCCTGCCATATGAGTTCTGTTATACTCACAGACACCATTCAAACAGTTTTAGAAACGTCAGAGTAGTTTCTATCCAAATCTACTAATAATATGCATATTCTAGTTTCTGGGCCAGAGTAGTAACCAGTTTAATTTGGGTACGTTTTTCATCCGGCCGTGAAAATACTGCCCCCTATACCTTAAGAAGTTATTAATTCCATTCTTTTCCTTTTTTATTTTTATTTTATATTATCAGCAGTTTACACATAATAACTTAAGCCTTATTTGAAAAATCTTACTGCGCAAAATATAGCTAGCTATATTTCCTTGTTTGTTTGTTACATACCTAGCTAATGTTTGCTCTCATCTGACTGGTATAACACTACATTAGCTAATTAGTTATCTAGCTAGCTACCTAGCTCAAAACAAAAGGAAATGTATTGTCTAGCTACGTTTATTTGCCGGTTTGTTAGATAGCTAGCTACCAGCTGACTGGTGTTAGCTAGCTACAGAGGCTAGCTGCTGGACTTCGTACAAGCAATCTAATGTTAGCTTGGTAACATTAGCTAGTTAGCTACCTGGTTAATCAAAATATCTGCTTGCATTTATTGATTAACCTCTGCTTGATTCCCACCGTATAGCTAGCTACACAGTGAGGGAAAAAAGTATTTGATCCCCTGCTGATTTTGTACGTTTGCCCACTGACAAAGAAATTATCAGTCTATAATTTTAATGGTAGGTTTATTTGAATAGTGAGAGACAGAATAACAACAAAAAAATCCAGAAAAATGCATGTCAAAAATGTTATAAATTGATTTGCATTTTAATGAGGGAAATAAGTATTTGACCCCCTCTCAATCAGAAAGATTTCTGGCTCCCAGGTGTCTTTTATACAGGTAACGAGCTGAGATTAGGAGCACACTCTTAAAGGGAGTGCTCTTAATCTCAGTTTGTTACCTGTATAAAAGACACCTGTCCACAGAAGCAATCAATCAATCAGATTCCAAACTCTACACCATGGCCAAGACCAAAGAGCTCTCCAAGGATGTCAGGGACAAGATTGTAGACCTACACAAGGCTGGAATGGACTACAAGACCATCGCCAAGCAGCTTGGTGAGAAGTTGACAACAGTTGGTGCGATTTTTCGCAAATGGAAGAAACACAAAAGCACTGTCAATCTCCCTTGGCCTGGGGCTCCATGCAAGATCTCACCTTGTGGAGTTGCAATGATCATGAGAACGGTGAGGAATCAGCCCAGAACTACATGGGAGGATCTTGTCAATGATCTCAAGGCAGCTGGGACCATAGTCACCAAGAAAACAATTGGTAACACACTACGCCGTGAAGGACTGAAATCCTGCAGCGCCTGCACGGTCTCCCTGCTCAAGAAAGCACATATACATGCCCGTCTGAAGTTTGCCAATGAACATCTGAATGATTCAGAGAACAACTGGGAGAAAGTATTGTGGTCAGATGAGACCAAAATGGAGCTCTTTGGCATCAACTCAACTCGCCGTGTTTAGAGGAGGAGGAATACTGCCTATGACCCCAAGACACCATCCCCACTGTCAAACATGGAGGTGGAAACATTATGCTTTGGGGGTGTTTTTCTGCTAAGGGGACAGGACAACTTCGATGGGACGATGGACAGGGCCATGTACCATCAAATCTTGGGTGAGAACCTCCTTCCCTCAGCCAGGGCATTGAAAATGGGTTGTGGATGGGTATTCCAGCATGACAATGACCCAAAACACACGGCCAAGGCAACAAAGGAGTGGCTCAAGAAGAAGCACATTAAGGTCCTGGAGGGGCCTAGCCAGTCTCCAGACCTTAACCTCTTACATCTAGACGTTCCGCTAGCGGAACACCTGCTCCAATATCCAATGATGGGCGTGGGGTGAAATACAAAGTCCTCGAAAATCCGAAAACTTCCATTTTTCAAACATATGACTTTTTTACACCATTTTAAAGACAAGACTCTCCTTTATCTAACCACACTGTCCGATTTCAAAAAGGCTTTACAGCGAAAACAAAACATTAGATTATGTCAGGAGAGTACCCAGCCAGAAATAATCAGACACCCATTTTTCAAGCAAGCATATAATGTCACAAAAAACAAAACCACAGCTAAATCCAGCACTAACCTTTGATGATCTTCATCAGATGACACTCCTAGGACATTATGTTATACAATACATGCATGTTTTGTTCAATCAAGTTCATATTTATATCAAAAACCAGCTTTTTACATTAGCATGTGACGTTCAGAACTAGCATTCTCACCGAACACTTCCGGTGAATTTACTAAATTACTCACGATAAACGTTCACAAAAAACATAACAATTATTTTAAGAATTATAGATACAGAACTCCTTTATGCAATCGCGGTGTCCGATTTTAAAATAGCTTTTCGGTGAAAGCACATTTTTGCAATATTCTGAGTAGATAGCCCGGCCATCATGGCTAGCTATTTTGACACCCACCAAGTTTGGTACTCACCAAACTCTGATTTACTATAAGAAAAATTGGATTACCTTTGCTGTTCTTCGTCAGAATGCACTCCCAGGACTTCTACTTCATCAGCCAATGTTGTTTTGGTTCCAAATAATCCATAGTTATATCCAAAGAGCGGCGTTTTGTTGTGCGTTCAAGACACTATCCGAAGGGTAAAGAAGGGTGACGCGCCCGGTGCGTTTCATGACAAAAAAATTCAAAATATTCCATTACCGTACTTCGAAGCATGTCAAACGCTGTTTAAAATCAATTTTTATGCGATTTTTCTCGTAAAAAAGCGATAATATTCCGACCGGGAGTCGTTGTTTTCGTTCAAAGACAGAGAAAGTAAAATTTACTCTTCTCGTGCACACGCGCGCCAGTCTCATTGTTCTCAGATCCACCACTATCCAAATGCGCTACTGTTTTTCAGCCATGGCCTGCAAAGTCATCATTCAACGTTCTGAGAGTCTATGGGAGCGTTAGAAAATGTCACGTTACAGCAGAGATCCCCTGTTTTGGATAGAGATGATCAAGAAGGCCAAGAAATGGTCAGAGAGGGCGCTTCCTGTTTGGAATCTTCTCAGGTTTTGGCCTGCCAAATGAGTTCTGTTATACTCACAGACACCATTCAAACAGTTTTAGAAACTTTAGGGTGTTTTCTATCCAAAGCTAATAATTATATGCATATTCTAGTTTCTGGGCAGGAGTAATAATCAGATTAAATCGGGTACGTTTTTTATCCGGCCGTGAAAATACTGCCCCCTATCCATAACAAGTTAATCCCATAGAAAATCTGTGGAGGGAGCTGAAGGTTCGAGTTGCCAAATGTCACCCGCAAAATCTTAATGACTTGGAGAAGATCTGCAAAGAGGAGTGGGACAAAATCCCTCCTGAGATGTGTGCAAACCTGGTGGCCAACTACAAGAAACCTCTGACCTCTGTGATTGCCAACAAGGGTTTTGCCACCAAGTACTAAGTCATGTTTTGCAGAGGGGTCAAATACTTATTTCCCTCATTAAAATGCAAATCATTTTATAACATTTTTGACATGCGTTTTTCGGGATTTTTTTGTTATTCTGTCTCTCACTGTTCAAATAAACCTACCATTAAAATTATAGGCTGGTCATTTCTTTGTCAGTCGGCAAACGTACAAAATCAGCAGGGGATTAAATACTTTTTTCCCTCACTGTATATAGCAGCCTAGGTTTGTTCACATACATTTCTTATGACTGGCAGCATGGTGCAAGCTGTGTTTGTTGCCGAGCAACTCACCCGGTGTTAGAACTCTGAGATTTCTCTGAAAAGATGTTAGAATTGTCATAAATGTTACAAAAGGTTAGCACATCGTTGGTTCTTAGCGGACAAAAATGAGCACTTGAGGGTGATAAATTATAAAATGTAATCAAAACTGTTGTGCCTACAACCTTATTTAGTCCAAAAGGTGGCAAGTCTAATGGTCACTTTATGGACTGTGTAGTCATCAAATTTCAAATCAAATTTATTTATATAGCCTTTCTTACATCAGCTGATATCTCAAAGTGCTGTACAGAAACCCAGCCTAAAACCCCAAATAGCAAGCAATGCAGGTGTAGAGGCACGGTGGCAAGGAAAAACTCCCTAGAAAGGTCAAAACCTAGGAAGAAAACTAGAGAGGAACCAGGCTATGAGGGGTGGCCAGTCCTCTTCTGGCTGTGCCGTGTGGAGATTATAACAGGACATGGTCAAGATGTTAAAATGTTCATAAATGACCAGCATGGTCAAATAATAGTAATCACAGTGAACAGGTCAGGGTTCCATAGCAGCAGGCAGAACAGTTGAAACTGGAGCAGCAGCACGGCCAGGTGGACTGGGGACAACAAGGAGTCATCATGCCAGGTTGTCCTGAGGCATGGTCCTAGGGCTCAGGTCCTCCGAGAGAGAGAAAGAAAGAAAGAGAGAAAGAGAGAATTAGAGAGAGCATACTTAAATTCACACAGGACACCGGATAAGACTGGAAAAATACTACAGATATAACAGACTAACCCTAGCCCCCCGACATAAACCACTGCAGCATAAATACTGGAGGCTGAGACAGGAGGGGTCAGGAGACACTGTGGCCCCATCCGATGATACTGCCAGACAGGGCCAAACAGGCAGGATATAACCCCACCCACTTTGCCAAAGCACAGTCCCCACACCACTAGAGGGATATCTTAAACCACCAACTTACCATCCTGAGACAAGGCCGAGCATAGCCCACAAAGATCTCCGTCACGGCACAACCCAAGGGGGGGTGCCAACCCAGACAGGAAGACCACATCAGTGACTCAACCCACTCAAGTGACGCACCCCTCCTAGGGACGGCATGGCACCAGTAAGCCAGTGACTCAGCCCCTGTAATAGGGTTAGAGGCAGTGGAGAGAGTGGAGAGAGGGGAACCCAATGGAGAGAGGGGAACCGGCCAGGAAGAGACAGCAAGGGCGGTTCGTTGCTCCAGTGCCTTTCCGTTCACCTTCACACTCCTGGGCCAGACTACACTCAATCATAGGACCTACTGAAGAGATGAGTCTTCAATAAAGACTTAAAGGTTGAGACCGAGTCTACGTCTCTCACATGGGTAGGCAGACCATTCCATAAAAATGCAGCTCTATAGGAGAAAGCCCTGCCTCCAGCTGTTTGCTTAGAAATTCTAGGGACAATTAGGAAGCCTGCATCTTGTGACTGTAGCGTATGTGTAGGTATGTACGGCAGGACCAAATCGGAAAGATAGGTAGGAGCAGGCCCATGTAATGCTTTGGAGGTTAGCAGTAAAACCTTGAAATCAGCCCTTGCCTTAACAGGAAGCCAGTGTTGGGAGGCTAGCACTGGAGTAATATGATCACATTTTTTGGTTCCATTCAGGATTCTAGCTGCCGTATTTAGCACTAACTGAAGTTTATTTAGTGCTTTATCTGGATAGCCGGAAAGTAGAGCATTGCAGTAGTCTAACCTAGAAGTAACAAAAGCATGGATTCATTTTTCTGCATGATGTTTGGACAGAAAATGTCTGATTTTTGCAATGTTACGTAAATGGAAAAATATGTTTGTCAAAAGAGAGATCAGGGTCCAGAGTAACGCCGAGGTCCTTCACAGTTTTATTTGAGACGAGTGTACAACCATCAAGATTGTCAGATTCAACAGAAGATCTCTTTGTTTCTTGGGACCTAGAAAAAGCATCTCTGTTTTGTCCGAGTTTAAAAGTAGAACATTTGCACCCATCCACTTCCTTATGTCTGAAACACAGGCTTCCAGCGAGGGCAATTTGTGGGCTTCACCATATTTCATTGAAATATACAGTTGTGTGTCATCCGCATAGCAGTGAATGTTAACATTATGTTTTCGAATGGCATCCCCAAGAGGTAAAATATATAGTGAAAACAATAGTGGTCTTAAAACAGAACCTTGAGGAACACCTACATTTACAGTTGATTTGTCAGAGGACAAACCATTCACAGAGACAAACTGATATCTTTCCGACATATAAGATCTAAACCAGGCAAGATCTTGTCTGTGTAGACCAATGTGGGTTTCCAATCTCTCCAAAAGAATGTGGTGATCGATGGTATCAAAAGCAGCACTAAGGTCTAGGAGCACGAGGACAGATGCAGGTAATTTACCACTTTCACAAGTGCAGTCTCAGTGCTATGATGGGGTCTAAAACCAGACTGAAGCATTTCGTATACATTGTTTGTCTTCAGGAAGGCAGTGAGTTGCTGCACAACAGCTTTTTCTAAAACTTTTGAGAGGAATGGGAGATTCGATATAGGCCGATAGTTTTTTATATTTTCTGGGTCAAGGTTTGGCTTTTTCAAGAGAGGCTGCCACTTTTAGTGAATTTGGTACACATCCGGTGGATAGAGAGCCATTTATTATGTTCAACATAGTAGGGCCAAGCAAAGGAAGCAGCTCTTTCAGTAGTTTAGTTGGAATAGGGTCCAGTATGCAGCTTGAAGGTTTAGAGCCCATGATTATTTTCATCATTGTGTCAAGAGATATAGTACTAAAACACTTGAGTGTCTCCCTTGATCCTAGGTCCTGGCAGAGTTGTGCAGACTCAGGACAACTGAGCTTTGGAGGAATTTAAAGAGGAGTCCGTAATTTGCTTTCTAATGATCAGGATCTTTTCCTGAAAGAAGTTCACGAATTTATTGCTGCTGAAGTGAAAGCCATCCTCTCTTGGGGAATGCTGCTTTTTAATTAGCTTTGCAACAGTATCAAAAATAAATTTTTCCTCAATTAAGTTGGAAAAATAGGATGATCGAGCAGCAGTGAGGGCTCTTCGATATTGCACGGTACTGTCTTTCCAAGCTAGTCGGAAGACTTCCAGTTTGGTGTGGCGCCATTTCCGTTCCAATTTTCTGGAAGCTTGCTTCAGAGCTCGGGTATTTTCTGTATACCAGGGAGCTAGTTTCTTATGATAAATTATTTTTGTTTTTAGGGGTGCAACTGCATCTAGGGTATTGCGCAAGGATAAATTGAGTTCCTCAGTTAGGTGGTTAACTTATTTTTGTCCTCTGACGTCCTTGGGTAGGCAGAGGGAGTCTGGAAGGGCATCAAGGAATCTTTGGGTTGTCTGAGAATTTATAGCACGACTTTTGATGTTCCTTGGTTGGGTTCTAAGCAGATTATTTGTTGCGATTGCAAACATAATAAAATGGTGGTCCGATAGTCCAGGAATATGAGGAAAAACATTAAGATCCACAACATTTATTCCATGGGACAAAACTAGGTCCAGAGTATGACTGTGGCAGTGAGTAGGTCCGGAGACATGTTGGACAAAACCCACTGAGTCGATGATGGCTCCGAAAGCCTTTTGGAGTGGGTCTGTGGACTTTTCCATGTGAATATTAAAGTCACCAAAAATTTGAATATTATCTGCTATGACTACAAGGTCCGATAGGAATTCAGGGAACTCAGTGAGGAACGCTGTATATGGCCCAGGAGGCCTGTAAACAGTAGCTATAAAAAGTGATTGAGTAGGCTGCATAGATTTCATGACTAGAAGCTCAAAAGACGAAAATGTCATTTTTTTTTTTTTTAATTGAAATTTGCTATCGTAAATGTTAACAACACCTCCGTCTTTGCGGGATGCGCGGGGGATATGGTCACTAGTGTAACCAGGAGGTGAGGCCTCATTTAACACAGTAAATTCATCAGGCTTAAACCATGTTTCAGTCAGGCCAATCACATCAAGATTATGATCAGTGATTAGTTCATTGACTATAACTGCCTTGGAAGTGAGGGATCTAACATTAAGTAGCCCTATTTTGAGATGTGAGGTATCACGATCTCTTTCAATAATGGCAGGAATGGAGGTCTTTATTCTAGTGAGATTGCTAAGGCGAACACCGCCATGTTTAGTTTTGCCCAACCTAGGTCGAGGCACAGACATGGTCTCAATGGGGATAGCTGAGCTGACTACACTGACTGTGCTAGTGGCAGACTCCACTAAGCTGGCAGGCTGGCTAACAGCCTGCTGCCTGGCCTGCACCCTATTTCATTGTGGAGCTAGGGGAGTTAGAGCCCTGTCTATGTTCGTAGATAAGATGAGAGCACCCCTCCAGCTAGGATGGAATCCGTCACTCCTCAACAGGCCAGGCTTGGTTCTGTTTGTGGGTGAGTCCCAGAAAGAGGGTCAATTATCTACAAATTCTATCTTTTGGGAGGGGCAGAAAACAGTTTTCAACCAGCGATTGAGTTGTGAGACTTTGCTGTAGAGCTCATCACTCCCCCTAACTGGGAGGCGGCCAGAGACAATTACTCGATGCCGACACATCTTTCTAGCTGATTTACACTCTGAAGCTATGTTGCGCTTGGTGACCTCTAACAATATCCCTATACTCTCTACACTCGCCAGTTTTAGCTTTAGCCAGCACCATCTTCAGATTAGCCTTAACGTCGGTAGCCCTGCCCCCTGGTAAACAGTGTATGATCGCTGGATGATTCGTTTTAAGTCTAATACTGCGGGTAATGGAGTCGCCAATGACTAGGGTTTTCAAGTTGTCAGAGCTAATGGTGGGAGGCTTCGGCGTCTCAGACCCCGTAACATAAGTAGAGACCAGAGAAGGCTCGGCCTCTGACTCCGACTTGCTGCTTAATGGGGAGAACCGGTTGAAAGTTTCTGTCGGCTGAATGAGCGACACCGGTTGAGCATTCCTACAGCATTTCCCTCCAGAAGCCATGAGAAAGTTGTCCAGCTGCGGGGACCTTGCGAGGGGATTTAGACTACTATCTGTACTTACTGGTGGCACAGACGCTGTTTCATCCTTTCCTACACTGAAATTTCCCTTGCCTAACGATTGCGTCTGAAGCTGGGCTTGCAGCACAGCTATCCTCGCCATGAGGCGATCGTTCTCCTGTATATTATGAGTACAGCGACTGCAATTAGAAGGCATCATGTTAATGTTACTACTTAGCTTCGGCTGTTGGAGGTCCTGACGAACCATGTCCAGATAAAGAGTCCGGAGTGAAAAAGTTGAATGAAAAAAAATTGAGTGAGGGGAAAAACTAAAAATATAAACGGTTATTAAAAAGTAAAAACCGTAATGTTGTCAGCTAGCAAAGTAAGGTTAGCAACAAAACGCACAGCAGCACGTGAACAAGTCTGCAAGTTGTATCCGACACCTAGATATTGAGCTTGTTTTGGGCAAATACTTGTCTGACAACCCTAATGCTAACAATCCTGTTAAAAATCTGGTATGTGGTTCTCAGTAACGGATGGATGGCTCATGACGGGAGGCGGGGAGTGTGTTGTGTACCTCCAATCAAGTTGATTTGATTGGTGCCATATTAGCTTAGATATGATAGTAGGGAGATTTGAATTTAACACTGAGCTTCAACCAATGCCTATAATGCCAATAGTTTGACTACAGAAGATATAAGGTTGGGCGTTTCAAGTGATGATATGTTTTTTGTTATTTTCTTGATTTCTGAGTTTGATACAACGTATTGGAAGATTGTTGGTCCCTCTGAAGGGTATACGGGTTAAAAATGGCTGATATTGGCACTGAAAAGCATCTAAATTGGACACAGTGGCTGTACAGATGCTATATATGACATCAGAGCTCAGGCTCTGAGCTTCACAGTGCTGTATGGGTTTTGACTGACAGACATTCTGAGCTTGAGCACCGCATGTGTCAAGAAGTGGCCCCCATCCCTCCTGCTAATTCTGTATTTTTTTTTTGTTGTCAGAGAGGGAAACGCTGTAAATTAAGAGGACTCTGATATTTTGAAAGATAAGGTTTCAGGTAAAACCCAAATGCAGACTGTGTTGAAGTAACAATGTTTATTACAGCAACAGGGGCAGGCAAACGACAGGTCAAGGCAGGCAGAGGTCGATAATCCATAGTAGAGGCAAAGGTACAGGATGGCAGGCAGGCTCAGGGTCTGGGGCAGGCAGAGTGGTCAGGCAGGCGGGCTCAGAGTCAGAACAGGCAAGGGTCAAAACCAGAACGGCGAGAAAGAGAGACTGGGGAGAAAACAGGCACTCAGACAAAATGTTGGGTGACTTGACGAACTGGCACAGACAAACAGAGAACATAGGTATAAGTACCCAGGGGATAATGGGGAAGATGGGCAACACCTGAAACTGGGTGGAGACAAGCAGAAGGACAGGTGAAACAAATCAGGGCGTGACAGGATTATAATACATGCCACTTTGATGTCATACAGTCTAAATGTGCACTTCACATTTCTATATCATTAAACTCATGTCATATACAGTGTCAACGTGTATGATCACTATGTTTGATGTACAGTTACAAGATGACATGGCGTCATGTCCTGGGTTGTTCTGAACAGAATGAGCCTGTGTTTGTCTATTGTGAAGAAAGTTTGCCACGGAACATTCACCTGAATGCACACGATTCCTCAAACAAAACAACTACAAATGTGCATACTAGTTCCTCAACAGCACAGCTAGGAGAGCTAAACAAAAACCACCTTATAGTTGAAGATTTTTCTTTGAGTCAGAAAAGTGCATTGAAATGACTTAGGAACTGTGCACACTTTGGAGAGGTGTGTGGTCACTTGGAGACACTAGTTAGCCCTCACACTCAAAGGCTTGTCATTTTGTTTTGTGTTATGTTGCACCTACTCCACATTTTCCAGGAATAGTCTTATGTTACTAAATGTATCCAGAGTATTTTCAGCTTTCGTCATCAACAAATGCAGCGAAAAGTACAGTAAATGTAAAATGCACATAAAATCAACAGTGTAATATTTGGATTCAATCTTGTGTCAGGTGAACTGTTGTGTCCTCAACTTTGGTCTAATAATCTTCCCATGATCTCCAAATGGTTCCTTTTCAATTGCTACCATGTTTGCATATGCGTTTCATATTTCTTCTGTAACAAACATTTCGATTTAGCCCTATCCATGTAGGCCACAAGTGTAAAGGTTTAATCAACTACCATTACATCATTGAGGCTAGAAATATTGTGGGAGGTTTTGGAGAATGTTCTCAGTAAGCGGTGAAAGACTATAGCCTAGCTCCCTATTGCTTTCCGATGGGGGCGTATAGATAAACTGGGGCCAGTGGAGAAGAGAAGATGACATCACAATGACATGAACCAGTGTCTGCAGAATGCGAGCAGTAGGAGTAAGTGGGAGAGAAAATCAAAGGTGAACGAGGAATCTGATGCTAAGCTTGTCTAATTTCAATAGTTTTATGGATCAGGGTCTATATCTATTGCTCTGCTTGCATAACATTTAATGTACTTTTCAGCACAGATGTGAACACAAACTGACTGCTGTAAAAGAGGGGTCTCCTGATTTATTTGTGCTTAATGTTTGGAGATGGCTTCCAGGAAGAAAATATGTGTTTGATTGACAAAAGAGGGGTAGGTTTGTTCAGTCTTCTTTGAACATGTTGTTTCCCTTCAAAGAAAAGCAGCAACAGTATTGAGTGACAAGGCTCTTTGTAAAGAAGTGCATTTTGCTTTTAGAATCACTAGAGAACCTTGACGTTCATACAGCACAAACATCAGTAAACGTAGAGTGACGTCAATCTCCTCTTATATGATTGGGGTTAAAGCACGGTTCCGAGGTCGGGGTTAGAAAATAGTTGAAGCGGCTAAAAGCATCGATTCCAGAAAGGACTCAATTGATCTCGTTGTTGGTCGATGAAAATGTTTGGGGGGTGTTATTTTTAACCGTGTGATTCTACAGGATCATTTGACCGCCTGTTGCTCTCTTTTTCTTTCATTCTTTTAGACAGTCTTTCATATAGTCAATATGTCGGTCACCTCTCCTCTACACTAGGAAGCACACTAGGCCTACATTCTGTAAGCCACTCTGTTTAGTGTGTGTCATGCATGGGTATGTGCCGTTATTGGAAGTCATGTGTCATTTGTATTTGATCATACTTTTGGCCAGAGGGAATGGGGTGGTTTGGAATCTCCTGAATTTCCATAAAATACCCCACAGATTCAGTCAGAGACCAATAGACATTTTACCTTTTTTTTTTTTTTTTACATTTTAGTCATTTAGCAGACGCTTATCCAGAGCGACTTACATTCCATATTTTTTTTCTTTCCGTTCTGGCCCCCCGTGGGAATCGAACCCACAACCCTGGCGTTGCAAACACCATGCGTTGCAAACACCATGCTCTACCAACTGAGCTACAGGGAATCCCTTGTTTTTTAAACTAAGGCAGTTACTCCTGAGTGTGACTAATGGCTTTAAAAAACTAATCTCGAGCAGGGATCCCCAGCAAAAATCTGTTTTTTTCACTACATGTCCAGCCCTCATAAGTGTTTACCATTTTCTTCTCAGTACAACCAGGGCTACAAGTAAAAAAAAGTATTGTACTTAAAAAGTTGCATTCATGAGAATTATTGACTAATGTCAAGAAAGAAAAGAGGTCCGCCAAACAGTAACCTAATAGAAAAATATCCTACAGAAAATGTTTTCTTAGTGGGAAATGAATATGTAAATTAAATACCAATAACGAGGCTATATAAAGGGGGTACCGGTACCGAGTCAACGTGCGGGGGTACAGGTTAGTCGAGGTAATTTGTACATGTAGGTAGAGATAAAGTAACTTTGCATGGATAATAAATCGCGAGTACCAGTAGTGTAAAAACAAAGGAGGGGGTCAATGTAAATAGTCCGGGTGGCCATTTGAATGATTGTTCAGCAGTCTTATGGCTTGGGGGTAGAAGCTGTTAAGGAGCCTTTTGGACCTAGACTTGACGCTCCGGAAACGCTTGCCATGCGGTGGCAGAAAGAACAGTAATGAAGAAAAAAAATGCTGGGCAGGGCATGCCCAGAGCTTGTGACTGAGCAGTCCCGGAGTGGCTCCACTCTGCTCACATCCTTTGGCGAATGCAGAAGAAATACACAAATTCAATGCAAAAAAACTGCAGTCTGTAGCTCAGACAGACAATGGTTGAAAGGGGTTGGAACCTCTAAATCACGGCTGTGATGCCACAGGACTCATCACTAATTAATACACAGCAATATCTATTCATCATGTCTATGTCTTCTGCTTTCCCCTATTACTGCAGAAGACTAATCAAGTTCGCCTTGGAGCCAGACCTGTTTTGTGCTAACATTCAACTCCTTGCGACTCTGTGTCATATGCCAAACAAAGCAGGTCTCAATTCCAGGACATAATCAAGTTGCTTCACACAAGGGGTTGGAGACGTGTTGTAAAAATTAAGAAATTCAAGCATAGCTATTCAATGGAGATTGAAATTCTTGAATGTATGTTTGTTTATGGTAGATATCAGGTCGGTGATTATAATAACCTACTATTACTACAAAGCAAGAATATGTTTTTTCACTCACCCCACAGAGATCCTAATTATCCCCACAGAGATCCCAATTATCCCAACAGAGATCACAAATATCCCAACAGAGATCACAAATATCCCCACAGAGATCCCAATTATCCCAACAGAGATCACAAATATCCCCACAGAGATCCCAATTATCCCAACAGAGATCACAAATATCCCAACAGAGATCACAAATATCCCCACAGAGATCCCAATTATCCCAACAGAGATCACAAATATCCCAACAGAGATCACAAATATCCCCAAAGAGATCCCAATTATCCCCACAGAGATCCCAATTATAATTGAATTGATTTAAACCTGAATTTCAAATCATGAACATAACGTTTACCTCAACATTTTCTGGCACGACTTTGAAAAGTTAAATGACTTGTTTTACTACATTATTCCCAGTGTTTATTGCCAGTGGTTTTTAATGTTTGTCTTGAGGTTGTCGAAACAGCCAAACATTTTAGGCAATCCGGACCCTATGGAGGCTGGTGTTGGAAACTGCTAATCTGTTAGATAATGATGTCATTAGGATTTAAACCAGTGGTCAACAGCCGGTCGATTGAGATCTCTCAAAAATGTCTGTAGAAAAGCCAATGATAAAGCCTTGCACTTTTTTATTAGTCTTGTGCTGTTGGCGTTAGGTGCACTTGATTCAGAAGCCTTGCGCTCCTGATAGGCCAAGTGTTCCCATTTTGGACCATCTCATTTGTCTGACGGGACTAACTCCGCCTACCTGGCGGACCAGGAGAGCTAAATCAAGTGCACTTACTGCGCTGGCCAATCGGATAGCTCAAATCACTGTGCCTACAGCTTCCACAACCCCACAGCAAAGATTGATACTAGCCTAGCTGAGATGTCATAACTTTTAAAACCATGACCAGAGAAAGACTGTCAAAGAATACAGAAAAGAGCTGATGTTTTTACAAGTGAGTTCATGTTTAAGTTTTTATTCAACACTGTCAACACTGATTTTATTCAACACTTTTACAAAACATAAAATGTGCTTCTCCTTACTTCCACTCATGCTTCAGCTGCAATGAATGATTAGCCATGTATCAATAGACTGTATCCCAGTGGCGTGTATTTATGGATGCCAAGGGAAGCCAGGCTTCACCCCCAAAATATATATATATTTTTTAAAACACAACATAAATTATATTTGTCTTTCTGTGTTTCATCATTTTCATTCAATTCGCAAGAGGCTGAATGTGTCTCACCGGAAAAAAGCATCCGAGCGAGTGAAACAGCGCCCCTCTGTCTCTGTATCCCATCCATCTGATGCTGTCTGGTCAAAAATAGTATGACATTGTTGTCGCCCGTAACATTGAATGCAAGGGAGGCCAGCGAGCATTTGGCCTCTCTTGATAAAAAATTATAAAATAAAAGCCATTGAGCTAAACTGAGTGAACTCAACTGTGAATAGTGCTGGCACACCAAAATAAAGTGTCAAGGGAAGCCAGTTTGAATGGTGCTTCACTCCAATTACATCGAGAGCAATACGTCATTGACAGAAACAACTTAAATTGTTGCATCTCATTGTGGTGTTGTCCTCCAGTAGCTAGCTAGCTAGCTAGCTAAAATTGTCCCTTTCTTAAATTAGTCATGGATGGAGATAGGGATTTGGATTTGTGGTTTTACTTAATTCTCCGTACTAGCCAATGATTATAATGGCGATTCTGATCCAACCATACATTGTGCCCCTGGCCTGAAAGGATGGAAGTTCAATATGTAGCTAGATGTAGAAGGCTAATGTTAACTAGCTAACGTTGCCCATGAAAGGAAGTTAGGCTTGCGAGCAAGCATTTTAGCCAGGTAGCCTAGAACAACAAAATCTAAGTGTGTGTACTGTATGACAGAGTCATAGACAGTTGGTCAACATGTAAAAGAGAGGAAGATATCATTGACATTTCTCTACAAGTAGGGTGAGTCAAAATGTTTTTTCTACTTGCACAAACACACAGACACCACACACATAAATCAGTACCATGGACAGCAACATCATATTTAGCTTATGTTGATTGGACTAAATTGCTTTTGGTATATTTTAGTTGTCACTGTATTAGACTAAGCATTGGTGATCAGATGATGTTGAAATGTTGAAGTCGAAATGTTACTGGAATAGTGGAAGCAGCTCATGTTTTCTTTGTGACTTGTGGTAACTCTCAGTGGTTCTAAATCAATACTTGTTTGGTAGTATGAAAATCTTGGGAAATGTTAACTTCCTTGATCATGCTGTAGGTCATGTAACTGTTTGTTACATGCAATATGCTTTGTGGACTTCCCTGGATAGAGGTTGGTCTCTGGTTTTGTGATGAAAGAATGGTGTGGTTGAATTTATTCTGCCACTGTTTTCTTATTGTCTCGGCCGTAAGCCTATGTAGCACGGTCACAAGGCATGTTATAGAGCAGGTTATAGAGCAAACAACGCAATTATCATAACACATACTGTTGTTATATGGCTTTTTTTTCTGGCTTCCCCAGTGATTTTACCCACACACCACTACTGCTGTGTCCCCTCTCTGGTCAGTCTCACCGAAGGAAAGGAGAGAGCAGGGCACGTGAGAGGCGGACCCTCTGCTGCTCTCTCCCTCCGCTGGTAGGCCTACGATTAGTACA
This sequence comes from Salmo salar, assembly GCF_965601325.2. NCBI lineage: Eukaryota > Metazoa > Chordata > Actinopteri > Salmoniformes > Salmonidae > Salmo > Salmo salar. The sequence continues at coordinate 83,827,787 of NC_138296.1, read as the reverse complement.
GTAAAACAAAAAAGCAAATTATTTCAATTTATGCTCAGCTGTATCTCGCAAGTGATACAACACCTGATCTATTTTGTTATCAAAGCTCGAGTTTTGAAATATAAAATGGTCTGAGTAGAACAATATTGTCAGGCCAGTCATATGGCCAATATGGTGTGATAATGTATTAGGCCTGCTGCACAACCCTCATTCCTACATAACTGTTTTTATTTCGGTTAATGTTGCATAGGCTTACATTTTTACAAGTCATGTTTAGTATCCATTGGTTGAAGCTCAATGTTAAATTCAAATCTCTGAGCCATCTTATCTAAGCCAATATGACACCAATGTCAATGACAATTGGCAAAATCAACTTGATTGGAGGTACACAATCTTATCATGTGTCGTCCAGGCCGTTACCGAGAACCACTATATTGTATTTTTGACAGGGTCTTCTCATTAGGTTGGGGCAATTTACTCACGAACCTATCTCAAATTCGAGATGTCGGATTAAGGCCATTACACTTAGATCCATTTGGACTGAATACATTTGTAGGTGCAACAGTTTTTATTCAATTCACAATATATTCACAATATTGTCACCATTCTGCCCAAAAAAACAACAACGATGTGCTACCTTTTTGTAGCATTTCTGACAATGCTAACATCTTTTCAGCTGAATCTCAGAGTTCTACAACTGGGTCAAGTAACTCGATTACTGCGCAACGGTACCAGTTGGATGAGAAGCAAAAGGAAGGTAGCTAGCTAGCTAGGTTTATTTTGCTATGGATGGTTTTTCATATGGCTGTGTCATGTGTGTAAGCTGCTGTAACGGCTGTCTTCATGAAGAGAGGACCAAGGCGCAGCGGGTTGCGTGCTCATCATTATATTTATTTTAAATAAAGACTGTGAACACGGAAAAACAATAAACAAAGAAACAACAACGACGACGACGACGACGACGACGACGACGACAGGAAACAGTTTAGCAGGCTATACACATAACAGCAGTGCTAAAGAGAACTAGCCACAATTAACAACCCCAAACACATACCTATATATAGGACTCTCAATCAGAGGAAAATAGAAACACCTGCCTCCAATTGAGAGTCAACACCCAAACCTAGAAAAACTAAACTAGACAGAATGTTGAAAATACAACCTAGAACATACCCAACACCCAGAACTAACAAATCACACACCCTAAACACAACCAACCACCCCGAACCAACCAAAACAAATACCCTCTGCCACGTCCTGACCAAACTACAATACAAATAATACCTAAACTGGTCAGGACGTGACAGCTGCTGACCTGGACACTTCTGTGTAATCAGAGCACAAACAAATAAGATAGCGAACGTCCTTGACTGCTACTGTATCCAGTTAGTTCATTTATAATACATGCACATACACCAGACAGACGTGTTGTTGTTAATGTTACGAGATCCAGAGCAAATCCCCTAGCCCTAGCTCCTCTGCCAATGCAATTTTATAATCCAAATTTGCGCTGACTTATCAACACACTGTCAATTTACGTTTCAATGTGTTCCCGAAAACCTGAAGTTGCCATCCACAAGTAAAAAGTAGCAGGGGTGCTGGTTGCACACAAAGCATCCAGGTAAAACAACAACATCATAATGATCATTGCTTGCTTGCGCGACCTGTGCGCAGTCAAAAGAAAATGGCATGTTTGCTAACTTGGTTAGCCATGTGATAAAATTAAACAGTTTTCAACAGATCAGCTGTTTTTGACATTTTTTTTACCAAGCAAGAAATGCATTCCAGGTGACTACCTCAAGAGGCTGGTTGAGAGAATGGCAAGAGTGTGCAAAGCTGTCATCAAAGCAAAATATATTTTGATTTGTTTAACACTGTTTTGGATACTACTTGATTCAATATGTGTTATGTCATAATTTTGATGTCTTCACTATTATTCTACAATGTAGAAAATAGTAAAAGTAAAGACAAACCCTTGAATGAGTAGGTGTGTCCAAACTTTTTACTGGTACTGTATATATTTATCTAACAAAAGTAGTCCTGTTTTAGCTGACCGATATAGCCATCTGTAGCACGGGAACAAATTCTCAATTCCCAATCATCTTCCCGCGGCTATTGATGCAGTACACATACAGTACATTGTAGCCTACTCATATGTGTTAGTTTCATTTAGTTGATGTTCTAAATATGAACCGGTGTGAAAATAAAGCACATAGCATATTGAGGTGAGATCAAGGTTTGATGAAAACTATTTAACCATTTAAAGGTGTAGGCTCTACATAGTATTCTATTACAGTTTCAGGGTCAGACCGCTCAACTTTCTTAAAGTTCCCTGATTAAAGTCAGAGCGTTCATCTCATTTGAAATATAATTACTATAGGTGGAAGTGGAACTTGCCTGTTGAGGAACTAGGCTAAAACATGATTTGAATTGAATGAAAAACCATTGTTGTTGTCAGATCTCCCTTTATATTGGTACTGTAATATATACAGTGCCTTGCAAAAGTATTCATCCCCTTGGCGTTTTTCCTATTTTGTTGCATTACAACCTGAAGTAAAAAGGAAACCGCACACTGCTCTTGATAGTATCACTGATCTTTAATAAGTTTTATGTATCGGCCTCACGGCCTTTGTCAGAGCTATTGTGAGTTTTCTAAAATTAGCACCCTTATGTAGACCTAGCCCCACCCACATCCGTTCCACGCATGGAAAGGGGTTGGAGGCGAAGAATAAACAAATAAGTGCTACCAAATATAACAATATGCATTTCATAAATATTTGAATAAAGTGTGTAAATAAGACGTATTAAACACGTCTGTAAAACCACAATGAGGACATAGCAAGTTTTCATTAATCATTGGGTACATCGTACGAAAAACATCAGAGTAATCTTAAATCAGGGCATAATTCATGTTCAAATTCACAACATAACATACATAGGCATTTCATCATTAAGTCCTTTAGGAAATAATGTCTGGAGGGTGAATAGTTATGGACACTCAAGTTCTTTTTTTTGTCTTATTTCTTGTTTGTTTCACAATAAAAAATATTTTGCATCTGCAAAGTGGTAGGCATGTTGTGTAAATCAAATGATACAAACCCCCAAAAAATACATTTTAATTCCAGGTTGTAAGGCAACTAAATAGGAAAAATGCCAAAGTGGGTGAATACTTTTGCAAGCCACTGTACTGTTTGTCCATCCAGTTTCACTGGGATTCCCATTCAGATTCCAAAGAGGCCTTAGTGAAGAGAGAATGGACAGGTGCATGTTGTTGCACACACGAGCATGTGCAAACACACACACACACACACACACACATAGCCTTAGGACACACATCCAGAGAACCGCAGAGGATTTCCTGGAGGGAAAACATGTGCTCTGACTAAGGTGGTTATGTGTGGGTGGTTTATCTCATTGTCATGCCAGCCTGCAGAGCAGAAACTGTTCTGATTATTCCACTAGGTAATGAGGCCATGGTCCCTACTCACAGACATACTGTATACTAGACTGCTGGGGATTAATTTCCTGATGAAACTCAATGTTTGTGTATACAGTAAGTGTACACGTTGTACTGTGCATGTTGTGATAATGGATGTTTGCAGTGCTCTATACATAACTACTGTATGACTACTGGATGTGTGCAGTGCTCTATACATAACTACTGTATGACTATTGGATGTGTGCAGTGCTCTATACATAACTACTGTATGACTACTGGATGTGTGCAGTGCTCTATACATAACTACTGGATGAATGCAGTGCTCTATACATAACTACTGTATGACTACTGGATGTATGCAGTGCTCTATACATAACTACTGTATGACTACTGGATGTATGCAGTGCTCTATACATAACTACTGTATGACTACTGGATGTGTGCAGTGCTCTATACATAACTACTGTATTACTACTGGATGTGTGCAGTGCTCTATACATAACTACTGTATGACTACTGGATGTATGCAGTGCTCTATACATAACTACTGTATGACTACTGGATGTATGCAGTGCTCTATACATAACTACTGTATGACTACTGGATGTGTGCAGTGCTCTATACATAACTACTGTATGACTACTGGATGTGTGCAGTGCTCTATACATAACTACTGTATGACTACTGGATGTATGCAGTGCTCTATACATAACTACTGTATGACTACTGGATGTATGCAGTCCTCTATACATAACTACTGTATGACTACTGGATGTTTGCAGTGCTCTATACATAACTACTGTATGACTACTGGATGTGTGCAGTGCTCTATACATAACTACTGTATGACTACTGGATGTATGCAGTGCTCTATACATAACTACTGCATGACTACTGGATGTATGCAGTCCTCTATACATAACTACTGTATGACTACTGGATGTGTGCAGTGCTCTATACATAACTACTGTATTACAACTGGATGTATGAAGTGCTCTATACATAAGTACTGTATGACTACTGTATGACTACTGGATGTATGCAGTGCTCCATACATAACTACTGTATGACTACTGGATGTATGCAGTGCTCTAATCATAACTACTGCATGACTACTGGATGTTTGCAGTGCTCTATACATAACTACTGTATGACTACTGGATGTTTGCAGTGCTCTATACATAACTACTGTATGACTACTGGATGTGTGCAGTGCTCTATTCATAACTACTGCATGACTACTGGATGTTTGCAGTGCTCTATACATAACTACTGTATGACTACTGGATGTTTGCAGTGCTCTATACATAACTACTGTATGACTACTGGATGTGTGCAGTGCTCTATACATAACTACTGTATGACTACTGGATGTTTGCAGTGCTCTATATATGACTACTGTATGACTACTGGATGTAAGCAGTGCTCTATATATGACTGTATATAGAGCACTGCATCAAAGCAGGGACCGCTAGACTGAAAAACAGCTTCTATCTCAAGGCCATCAGACTGTTAAACAGCCATCACTAACATTGAGTGGCTGCTGCCAACATACTGACTCAACTCCAGCCACTTTAATAATGGAAAAATGTATGTAAGAAATGTATCACTAGCCACTTTAAACAATGCCACTTCATATAATGTTTACATACCCTACATTACTCATCTCATATGTATATACTGTACGCTATACCATCTACTGCATCTTGCCATCTTGATGTAATGTATCACTAGCCACTCTAAGCAATGCCACTTCATATAATGTTTACATACCCTACATTACTCATCTCATATGTATATACTGTACTCTTTACCATCTACTGCATCTTGCCATCTTGATGTAATGTATCACTAGCCACTTTAAACAATGCCACTTTTATATGTTTACATATCCTACATTACTCATCTCATATGTATATACTGTACTCCATTCCATCCACTGCATCTTGCCTATGCCGTTCTATACCATCACTCATTCATATATTTTTCTTATGTACATATTCTTATTAATTCCTTTACACTTGTGTGTATAAGGTAGTTGTTGTGAAATTGTTAGGTTAGATTACTTGTTGGATATTACTGCGTTGTCGGAACTAGAAGCACAAGCATTTCGCTACACTCGCATTAACATCTGCTAACCATGTGTATGTGACAAATACAATTTGATTTGATTTGACTACCATATGACTACTGGATGTATGCAGTGCTCTATATATGACTGCTATGTGACAACTGCTTGCTTACTTCATTTTGACAAATTCTGTTGCCTTGGCAACCACACAGTCCATCTCATCTGCTTTGCTGTGGGCTGCTGCATTGTAAAGAGAGAGAGAGAGAGAATGAGAGAGAGTGAAGAAGATAATGCGAGAGAGAACAAGAAAGAGAGAAAGAGAGAGGGAGAACAAGAGAGAAAGAATGAGAGTGAGCTGGCCAAGGTTTTGGATGTTTTACAGCAGGTACAGTATGTACAGTGACTGTTTTCCAAGAGTGGCAGCCAACCAGCAGTACTGCCACTGTCCTACAATCCTCACGTCAGCCTACATAGAGCTATAGATTAGCCTGTCATATCGTATGTTAGGGGTTAGCGATTTGCCAGGGCTGATTTATTCGGCTGCCAAGCCTGTCTGTTGAGTTTCACTAGGCTATTCCCTTCCTCTACTGAGCCAGTCTGTTGAGTTTCACTAGGCTATTCCCTTCCTCTACTGAGCCAGTCTGTTGAGTTTCACTAGACTATTCCCTTCCTCTACTCTACTGAGCTAGTCTGTTGAGTTTCACTAGACTATTCCCTTCCTCTACTCTACTGAGCCAGTCTGTTGAGTTTCACTAGGCTATTCCCTTCCTCTACTCTACTGAGCCAGTCTGTTGAGTTTCACTAGACTATTCCCTTCCTCTACTCTACTGAGCCAGTCTGTGGAGTTTCACTAGGCTATTCCCTTCCTCTACTGAGCCAGTCTGTTGAGTTTCACTAGGCTATTCCCTTCCTCTACTCTACTGAGCCAGTCTGTTGAGTTTCACTAGCCTATTCCCTTCCTCTACTGAGCCAGTCTGTTGAGTTTCACTAGACTATTCCCTTCCTCTACTGAGCCAGTCTGTTGAGTTTCACTAAGCTATTCCCTTCCTCTACTCTACTGAGCCAGTCTGTTGAGTTTCACTAGGCTATTAACTTCCTCTACTGAGCCAGTCTTTTGAGTTTCACTAGACTATTCCCTTCCTCTACTGAGCCAGTCTGTTGAGTTTCACTAGCATATTCCCTTCCTCTACTGAGCCAGACTGTTGAGTTTCACTAGGCTATTCTATTCCCTTCCTCTACTCTACTGAGCCAGTCTGTTGAGTTTCACCAGACTATAACCCTTCCTCTACTCTACTGAGCCAGTCTGTTGAGTTTCTCTATACTATTCCCTTCCTCTACTGAGCCAGTCTGTTGAGTTTCACTAGGCTATTCCCTTCCTCTACTCTACCAAGCCAATCTGTTGAGTTTCACTAGGCTATTCTATTCCCTTCCTCTACTGAGCCAGTCTGTTGAGTTTCACTAGGCTATTCCCTTCCTCTACTCTACTGAGACAGTCTGTTGAGTTTCACTAGCATATTCCCTTCCTCCACTGAGCCAGTCTGTTGAGTTTCACTAGACTATTCCCTTCCTCTACTCTACTGAGCCAGTCTGTTGAGTTTCACTGGACTATTCCTGTCCTCTACTCTACTGAGCCAGTCTGTTGAGTTTCACTAGACTATTCCCTTCCTCTACTCTACTGAGCCAGTCTGTTGAGTTTCTCTATACTATTCCCTTCCTCTACTGAGCCAGTCTGTTGAGTTTCACTAGGCTATTCCCTTCCTCTACTGAGCCAGTCTGTTGAGTTTCACTACGCTATTCCCTTCCTCTACTCAGCCAGTCTGTTGAGTTTCACTAGACTATTCCCTTCTTCTACTGAGCCAGTCTGTTGACTTTCACTTGACTATTCCCTTCCTCTACTCTACTGAGCCAGTCTGTTGAGTTTCACTAGACTATTCCCTTCCTCTACTCTACTGAGCCAGTCTGTTGAGTTTCACTAGGCTATTCCCTTCCTCTTCTGAGCCAGTCTGTTGAGTTTCACTAGACTACTCCCTTCCTCTACTGAGCCAGTCTTTTGAGTTTCACTAGGCTATTCCCTTCTTCTACTCTACTGAGCCAGTCTGTTGAGTTTCACTAGTCTATTCCCTTCCTCTACTCTACTGAGCCAGTCTGTTGAGTTTCACTGGACTATTCCTGTCCTCTACTCTACTGAGCCAGTCTGTTGAGTTTCACTAGACTATTCCCTTCCTCTACTCTACTGAGCCAGTCTGTTGAGTTTCTCTATACTATTCCCTTCCTCTACTGAGCCAGTCTGTTGAGTTTCACTAGGCTATTCCCTTCCTCTACTCTACTGAGCCAGTCTGTTGAGTTTCACTAGGCTATTCCCTTCCTCTACTCTACTGAGCCAGTCTGTTGAGTTTCACTAGGCTATTCCCTTCCTCTACTGAGCCAGTCTGTTGAGTTTCACTAGGCTATTCCCTTCCTCTACTGAGCCAGTCTGTTGAGTTTCACTAGGCTATTCCCTTCCTCTACTCTACTGAGCCAGTCTGTTGAGTTTCACTAGGCTATTCCCTTCCTCTACTGAGCCAGTCTGTTGAGTTTCACTAGACTATTCCCTTCCTCTACTGAGCCAGTCTGTTGAGTTTCACTACGCTATTCCCTTCCTCTACTCAGCCAGTCTGTTGAGTTTCACTAGACTATTCCCTTCCTCTACTCTACTGAGCAAGTCTGTTGAGTTTCACTAGTCTATTCCCTTCCTCTACTCTACTGAGCAAGTCTGTTGAGTTTCACTAGGCTATTCCCTTCCTCTACTGAGCCAGTCTGTTGAGTTTCACTAGGCTATTCCCTTCCTCTACTCTACTGAGCCAGTCTGTTGAGTTTCACTAGGCTATTCCCTTCCTCTACTGAGCCAGTCTGTTGAGTTTCACTAGGTTATTCCCTTCCTCTTCTGAGCCAGTCTGTTGAGTTTCACTAGACTACTCCCTTCCTCTACTGAGCCAGTCTTTTGAGTTTCACTAGACTATTCCCTTCCTCTACTGAGCCAGTCTGTTGAGTTTCACTAGACTATTCCCTTCCTCTACTGAGCCAGTCTGTTGAGTTTCACTAGCATATTCCCTTCCTCTACTGAGCCAGACTGTTGAGTTTCACTAGTCTATTCCCTTCCTCTACTCTACTGAGCAAGTCTGTTGAGTTTCACTAGGCTATTCCCTTCCTCTACTGAGCCAGTCTGTTGAGTTTCACTAGGCTATTCCCTTCCTCTACTCTACTGAGCCAGTCGGTTGAGTTTCACTAGGCTATTCCCTTCCTCTACTGAGCCAGTCTGTTGAGTTTCACTAGGTTATTCCCTTCCTCTTCTGAGCCAGTCTGTTGAGTTTCACTAGACTACTCCCTTCCTCTACTGAGCCAGTCTTTTGAGTTTCACTAGACTATTCCCTTCCTCTACTGAGCCAGTCTGTTGAGTTTCACTAGACTATTCCCTTCCTCTACTGAGCCAGTCTGTTGAGTTTCACTAGCATATTCCCTTCCTCTACTGAGCCAGACTGTTGAGTTTCACTAGGCTATTCTATTCCCTTCCTCTACTCTACTGAGCCAGTCTGTTGAGTTTCACTAGACTATAACCCTTCCTCTACTCTACTGAGCCAGTCTGTTGAGTTTCTCTATACTATTCCCTTCCTCTACTGAGCCAGTCTTTTGAGTTTCACTAGACTATTCCCTTCCTCTACTGAGCCAGTCTGTTGAGTTTCACTAGGCTATTCCCTTCCTCTACTCTACCAAGCCAATCTGTTGAGTTTCACTAGGCTATTCTATTCCCTTCCTCTACTGAGCCAGTCTGTTGAGTTTCACTAGGCTATTCCCTTCCTCTACTCTACTGAGACAGTCTGTTGAGTTTCACTAGGTTATTCCCTTCCTCTTCTGAGCCAGTCTGTTGAGTTTCACTAGACTACTCCCTTCCTCTACTGAGCCAGTCTTTTGAGTTTCACTAGACTATTCCCTTCCTCTACTGAGCCAGTCTGTTGAGTTTCACTAGGCTATTCCCTTCCTCTACTCTACCAAGCCAATCTGTTGAGTTTCACTAGGCTATTCTATTCCCTTCCTCTACTGAGCCAGTCTGTTGAGTTTCACTAGGCTATTCCCTTCCTCTACTCTACTGAGACAGTCTGTTGAGTTTCACTAGCATATTCCCTTCCTCCACTGAGCCAGTCTGTTGAGTTTCACTAGACTATTCCCTTCCTCTACTCTACTGAGCCAGTCTGTTGAGTTTCTCTATACTATTCCCTTCCTCTACTGAGCCAGTCTGTTGAGTTTCACTAGGCTATTCCCTTCCTCTACTGAGCCAGTCTGTTGAGTTTCACTAGGCTATTCCCTTCCTCTACTGAGCCAGTCTGTTGAGTTTCACTAGGCTATTTCCTTCCTCTACTGAGCCAGTCTGTTGAGTTTCACTAGGCTATTCCCTTCCTCTACTCTACTGAGCCAGTCTGTTGAGTTTCACTAGGCTATTCCCTTCCTCTACTGAGCCAGTCTGTTGAGTTTCACTAGACTATTCCCTTCCTCTACTGAGCCAGTCTGTTGAGTTTCACTAGACTATTCCCTTCCTCTACTCTACTGAGCCAGTCTGTTGAGTTTCACTAGACTATTCCCTTCCTCTACTCTACTGAGCCAGTCAATTGAGTTTCACTAGACTATTCCCTTCCTCTACTGAGCCAGTCTGTTGAGTTTCACTACGCTATTCCCTTCCTCTACTCAGCCAGTCTGTTGAGTTTCACTAGACTATTCCCTTCTTCTACTGAGCCAGTCTGTTGACTTTCACTTGACTATTCCCTTCCTCTACTCTACTGAGCCAGTCTGTTGAGTTTCACTAGACTATTCCCTTCCTCTACTCTACTGAGCAAGTCTGTTGAGTTTCACTAGTCTATTCCCTTCCTCTACTCTACTGAGCCAGTCTGTTGAGTTTCACTAGGCTATTCCCTTCTTCTACTTTACTCAGCCAGTCTGTTGAGTTTCACTAGGTTATTCCCTTCCTCTTCTGAGCCAGTCTGTTGAGTTTCACTAGCCTACTCCCTTCCTCTACTGAGCCAGTCTTTTGAGTTTCACTAGGCAATTCCCATCTTCTACTCTACTGAGCCAGTCTGTTGAGTTTCACTAGTCTATTCCCTTCCTCTACTCTACTGAGCCAGTCTGTTGAGTTTCACTGGACTATTCCTGTCCTCTACTCTACTGAGCCAGTCTGTTGAGTTTCACTAGACTATTCCCTTCCTCTACTCTACTGAGCCAGTCTGTTGAGTTTCTCTATACTATTCCCTTCCTCTACTGAGCCAGTCTGTTGAGTTTCACTAGGCTATTCCCTTCCTCTACTGAGCCAGTCTGTTGAGTTTCACTAGGCTATTCCCTTCCTCTACTGAGCCAGTCTGTTGAGTTTCACTAGGCTATTCCCTTCCTCTACTGAGCCAGTCTGTTGAGTTTCACTAGGCTATTCCCTTCCTCTACTGAGCCAGTCTGTTGAGTTTCACTAGGCTATTCCCTTCCTCTACTCTACTGAGCCAGTCTGTTGAGTTTCACTAGGCTATTCCCTTCCTCTACTGAGCCAGTCTGTTGAGTTTCACTAGACTATTCCCTTCCTCTACTGAGCCAGTCTGTTGAGTTTCACTACGCTATTCCCTTCCTCTACTCAGCCAGTCTGTTGAGTTTCACTAGACTATTTCCTTCCTCTACTCTACTGAGCAAGTCTGTTGAGTTTCACTAGTCTATTCCCTTCCTCTACTCTACTGAGCAAGTCTGTTCAGTTTCACTAGGCTATTCCCTTCTTCTGCTTTACTCAGCCAGTCTGTTGAGTTTCACTAGGTTATTCTCATCCTCTTCTGAGCCAGTCTGTTGAGTTTCACTAGACTACTCCCTTCCTCTACTGAGCCAGTCTTTTGAGTTTCACTAGGCTATTCCCTTCTTCTACTCTACTGAGACAGTCTGTTGAGTTTCACTAGGCTATTCCCTTCCTCTACTCTACTGAGCCAGTCTGTTGAGTTTCACTAGGCTATTCCCTTCCTCTACTGAGCCAGTCTGTTGAGTTTCACTAGACTATTCCCTTCCTCTACTGAGCCAGTCTGTTGAGTTTCACTAGACTATTCCCTTCCTCTACTCTACTGAGCCAGTCTGTTGAGTTTCACTAGACTATTCCCTTCCTCTACTCTACTGAGCCGGTCAATTGAGTTTCACTAGACTATTCCCTTCCTCTACTGAGCCAGTCTGTTGAGTTTCACTAGACTATTCCCTTCTTCTACTGAGCCAGGCTGTTGACTTTCACTTGACTATTCCCTTCCTCTACTCTACTGAGCCAGTCTGTTGATTTTCACTAGACTATTCCCTTCCTCTACTCTACTGAGCAAGTCTGTTGAGTTTCACTAGTCTATTCCCTTCCTCTACTCTACTGAGCCAGTCTGTTGAGTTTCACTAGGCTATTCCCTTCTTCTACTTTACTCAGCCAGTCTGTTGAGTTTCACTAGGTTATTCCCTTCCTCTTCTGAGCCAGTCTGTTGAGTTTCACTAGCCTACTCCCTTCCTCTACTGAGCCAGTCTTTTGAGTTTCACTAGGCTATTCCCTTCTTCTACTCTACTGAGCCAGTCTGTTGAGTTTCACTAGTCTATTCCCTTCCTCTACTCTACTGAGCCAGTCTGTTGAGTTTCACTGGACTATTCCTGTCCTCTACTCTACTGAGCCAGTCTGTTGAGTTTCACTAGACTATTCCCTTCCTCTACTCTACTGAGCCAGTCTGTTGAGTTTCTCTATACTATTCCCTTCCTCTACTGAGCCAGTCTGTTGAGTTTCACTAGGCTATTCCCTTCCTCTACTGAGCCAGTCTGTTGAGTTTCACTAGGCTTTTCCCTTCCTCTACTGAGACAGTCTGTTGAGTTTCACTAGGCTATTCCCTTCCTCTACTGAGCCAGTCTGTTGAGTTTCACTAGGCTATTCCCTTCCTCTACTGAGCCAGTCTGTTGAGTTTCACTAGGCTATTCCCTTCCTCTACTCTACTGAGCCAGTCTGTTGAGTTTCACTAGGCTATTCCCTTCCTCTACTGAGCCAGTCTGTTGAGTTTCACTAGACTATTCCCTTCCTCTACTGAGCCAGTCTGTTGAGTTTCACTACGCTATTCCCTTCCTCTACTCAGCCAGTCTGTTGAGTTTCACTAGGCTATTCCCTTCCTCTACTGAGCCAGTCTGTTGAGTTTCACTAGACTATTCCCTTCCTCTACTGAGCCAGTCTGTTGAGTTTCACTACGCTATTCCCTTCCTCTACTCAGCCAGTCTGTTGAGTTTCACTAGACTATTTCCTTCCTCTACTCTACTGAGCAAGTCTGTTGAGTTTCACTAGTCTATTCCCTTCCTCTACTCTACTGAGCAAGTCTGTTCAGTTTCACTAGGCTATTCCCTTCTTCTGCTTTACTCAGCCAGTCTGTTGAGTTTCACTAGGTTATTCCCATCCTCTTCTGAGCCAGTCTGTTGAGTTTCACTAGACTACTCCCTTCCTCTACTGAGCCAGTCTTTTGAGTTTCACTAGGCTATTCCCTTCTTCTACTCTACTGAGACAGTCTGTTGAGTTTCACTAGGCTATTCCCTTCCTCTACTCTACTGAGCCAGTCTGTTGAGTTTCACTAGGCTATTCCCTTCCTCTACTGAGCCAGTCTGTTGAGTTTCACTAGACTATTCCCTTCCTCTACTGAGCCAGTCTGTTGAGTTTCACTAGACTATTCCCTTCCTCTACTCTACTGAGCCAGTCTGTTGAGTTTCACTAGACTATTCCCTTCCTCTACTCTACTGAGCCAGTCAATTGAGTTTCACTAGACTATTCCCTTCCTCTACTGAGCCAGTCTGTTGAGTTTCACTACGCTATTCCCTTCCTCTACTCGAGCCAGTCGGTTGAGTTTCACTACGCTATTCCCTTCTTCTACTGAGCCAGTCTGTTGACTTTCACTTGACTATTCCCTTCCTCTACTCTACTGAGCCAGTCTGTTGAGTTTCACTAGACTATTCCCTTCCTCTACTCTACTGAGCAAGTCTGTTGAGTTTCACTAGTCTATTCCCTTCCTCTACTCTACTGAGCCAGTCTGTTGAGTTTCACTAGGCTATTCCCTTCTTCTACTTTACTCAGCCAGTCTGTTGAGTTTCACTAGGTTATTCCCTTCCTCTTCTGAGCCAGTCTGTTGAGTTTCACTAGCCTACTCCCTTCCTCTACTGAGATAGTCTTTTGAGTTTCACTAGGCTATTCCCTTCTTCTACTCTACTGAGCCAGTCTGTTGAGTTTCACTAGTCTATTCCCTTCCTCTACTCTACTGAGCCAGTCTGTTGAGTTTCACTGGACTATTCCTGTCCTCTACTCTACTGAGCCAGTCTGTTGAGTTTCACTAGACTATTCCCTTCCTCTACTGAGCCAGTCTGTTGAGTTTCACTACGCTATTCCCTTCCTCTACTCAGCCAGTCTGTTGAGTTTCACTAGACTATTTCCTTCCTCTACTCTACTGAGCAAGTCTGTTCAGTTTCACTAGGCTATTCCCTTCTTCTGCTTTACTCAGCCAGTCTGTTGAGTTTCACTAGGTTATTCCCATCCTCTTCTGAGCCAGTCTGTTGAGTTTCACTAGACTACTCCCTTCCTCTACTGAGCCAGTCTTTTGAGTTTCACTAGGCTATTCCCTTCTTCTACTCTACTGAGACAGTCTGTTGAGTTTCACTAGACTATTCCCTTCTTCTACTTTACTCAGCCAGTCTGTTGAGTTTCACTAGGTTATTCCCTTCCTCTTCTGAGCCAGTCTCTTGAGTTTCACTAGACTACTCCCTTCCTCTACTGAGCCAGTCTGTTGAGTTTCACTAGGCTATTCCCTTCTTCTACTCTACTGAGCCAGTCTGTTGAGTTTCACTAGTCTATTCCCTTCCTCTACTCTACTGAGCCAGTCTGTTGAGTTTCACTGGACTATTCCTGTCCTCTACTCTACTGAGCCAGTCTGTTGAGTTTCACTAGACTATTCCCTTCCTCTACTCTACTGAGCCAGTCTGTTGAGTTTCTCTATACTATTCCCTTCCTCTACTGAGCCAGTCTGTTGAGTTTCACTAGGCTATTCCCTTCCTCTACTGAGCCAGTCTGTTGAGTTTCACTAGGCTATTCCCTTCCTCTACTCTACTGAGCCAGTCTGTTGAGTTTCACTAGGCTATTCCCTTCCTCTACTGAGCCAGTCTGTTGAGTTTCACTAGGCTATTCCCTTCCTCTACTGAGCCAGTCTGTTGAGTTTCACTAGGCTATTCCCTTCCTCTACTCTACTGAGCCAGTCTGTTGAGTTTCACTAGGCTATTCCCTTCCTCTACTGAGCCAGTCTGTTGAGTTTCACTAGACTATTCCCTTCCTCTACTGAGCCAGTCTGTTGAGTTTCACTAGGCTATTCCCTTCCTCTACTCTACTGAGACAGTCTGTTGAGTTTCACTAGCATATTCCCTTCCTCCACTGAGCCAGTCTGTTGAGTTTCACTAGACTATTCCCTTCCTCTACTCTACTGAGCCAGTCTGTTGAGTTTCTCTATACTATTCCCTTCCTCTACTGAGCCAGTCTGTTGAGTTTCACTAGCCTATTCCCTTCCTCTACTCTACCAAGCCAGTCTGTTGATTTTCACTAGGCTATTCTATGCCCTTCCTCTACTGAGCCAGTCAATTGAGTTTCACTAGACTATTCCCTTCCTCTACTGAGCCAGTCTGTTGAGTTTCACTACGCTATTCCCTTCCTCTACTCAGCCAGTCTGTTGAGTTTCACTAGACTATTCCCTTCTTCTACTGAGCCAGTCTGTTGACTTTCACTTGACTATTCCCTTCCTCTACTCTACTGAGCCAGTCTGTTGAGTTTCACTAGACTATTCCCTTCCTCTACTCTACTGAGCAAGTCTGTTGAGTTTCACTAGTCTATTCCCTTCCTCTACTCTACTGAGCAAGTCTGTTGAGTTTCACTAGGCTATTCCCTTCTTCTACTTTACTTAGCCAGTCTGTTGAGTTTCACTAGGTTATTCCCTTCCTCTTCTGAGCCAGTCTGTTGAGTTTCACTAGACTACTCCCTTCCTCTACTGAGCCAGTCTTTTGAGTTTCACTAGGCTATTCCCTTCTTCTACTCTACTGAGCCAGTCTGTTGAGTTTCACTAGTCTATTCCCTTCCTCTACTCTACTGAGACAGTCTGTTGAGTTTCACTAGCATATTACCTTCCTCCACTGAGCCAGTCTGTTGAGTTTCACTAGACTATTCCCTTCCTCTACTCTACTGAGCCAGTCTGTTGAGTTTCACTGGACTATTCCTGTCCTCTACTCTACTGAGCCAGTCTGTTGAGTTTCATTAGACTATTCCCTTCCTCTACTCTACTGAGCCAGTCTGTTGAGTTTCTCTATACTATTCCCTTCCTCTACTGAGCCAGTCTGTTGAGTTTCACTAGGCTATTCCCTTCCTCTACTGAGCCAGTCTGTTGAGTTTCACTAGGCTATTCCCTTCCTCTACTCTACTGAGCCAGTCTGTTGAGTTTCACTAGGCTATTCCCTTCCTCTACTCTACTGAGCCAGTCTGTTGAGTTTCACTAGGCTATTCCCTTCCTCTACTGAGCAAGTCTGTTGAGTTTCACTAGACTATTCCCTTCCTCTACTGAGCCAGTCTGTTGAGTTTCACTAGACTATTCCCTTCCTCTACTCTACTGAGCCAGTCTGTTGAGTTTCACTAGACTATTCCCTTCCTCTCCTCTACTGAGCCAGTCAATTGAGTTTCACTAGACTATTCCCTTCCTCTACTGAGCCAGTCTGTTGAGTTTCATTAGACTATTCCCTTCCTCTACTCTACTGAGCCAGTCTGTTGAGTTTCTCTATACTATTCCCTTCCTCTACTGAGCCAGTCTGTTGAGTTTCACTAGGCTATTCCCTTCCTCTACTGAGCCAGTCTGTTGAGTTTCACTAGGCTATTCCCTTCCTCTACTCTACTGAGCCAGTCTGTTGAGTTTCACTAGGCTATTCCCTTCCTCTACTCTACTGAGCCAGTCTGTTGAGTTTCACTAGGCTATTCCCTTCCTCTACTGAGCAAGTCTGTTGAGTTTCACTAGACTATTCCCTTCCTCTACTGAGCCAGTCTGTTGAGTTTCACTAGACTATTCCCTTCCTCTACTCTACTGAGCCAGTCTGTTGAGTTTCTCTATACTATTCCCTTCCTCTACTGAGCCAGTCTGTTGAGTTTCACTAGGCTATTCCCTTCCTCTACTGAGCCAGTCTGTTGAGTTTCACTAGGCTATTCCCTTCCTCTACTCTACTGAGCCAGTCTGTTGAGTTTCACTAGGCTATTCCCTTCCTCTACTGAGCCAGTCTGTTGAGTTTCACTAGGCTATTCCCTTCCTCTACTGAGCCAGTCTGTTGAGTTTCACTAGGCTATTCCCTTCCTCTACTCTACTGAGCCAGTCTGTTGAGTTTCACTAGGCTATTCCCTTCCTCTACTGAGCCAGTCTGTTGAGTTTCACTAGACTATTCCCTTCCTCTACTGAGCCAGTCTGTTGAGTTTCACTACGCTATTCCCTTCCTCTACTCAGCCAGTCTGTTGAGTTTCACTAGACTATTCCCTTCCTCTACTCTACTGTGCAAGTCTGTTGAGTTTCACTAGTCTATTCCCTTCCTCTACTCTACTGAGCAAGTCTGTTGAGTTTCACTAGGCTATTCCCTTCTTCTGCTTTACTCAGCCAGTCTGTTGAGTTTCACTAGGTTATTCCCTTCCTCTTCTGAGCCAGTCTGTTGAGTTTCACTAGACTACTCCCTTCCTCTACTGAGCCAGTCTTTTGAGTTTCACTAGGCTATTCCCTTCTTCTACTCTACTGAGACAGTCTGTTGAGTTTCACTAGCATATTCCCTTCCTCCACTGAGCCAGTCTGTTGAGTTTCACTAGACTATTCCCTTCCTCTACTCTACTGAGCCAGTCTGTTGAGTTTCTCTATACTATTCCCTTCCTCTACTGAGCCAGTCTGTTGAGTTTCACTAGCCTATTCCCTTCCTCTACTCTACCAAGCCAGTCTGTTGATTTTCACAAGGCTATTCTATGCCCTTCCTCTACTGAGCCAGTCAATTGAGTTTCACTAGACTATTCCCTTCCTCTACTGAGCCAGTCTGTTGAGTTTCACTACGCTATTCCCTTCCTCTACTCAGCCAGTCTGTTGAGTTTCACTAGACTATTCCCTTCCTCTACTCTACTGAGCCAGTCTGTTGAGTTTCACTGGACTATTCCTGTCCTCTACTCTACTGAGCCAGTCTGTTGAGTTTCATTAGACTATTCCCTTCCTCTACTCTACTGAGCCAGTCTGTTGAGTTTCTCTATACTATTCCCTTCCTCTACTGAGCCAGTCTGTTGAGTTTCACTAGGCTATTCCCTTCCTCTACTGAGCCAGTCTGTTGAGTTTCACTAGGCTATTCCCTTCCTCTACTCTACTGAGCCAGTCTGTTGAGTTTCACTAGGCTATTCCCTTCCTCTACTCTACTGAGCCAGTCTGTTGAGTTTCACTAGGCTATTCCCTTCCTCTACTGAGCAAGTCTGTTGAGTTTCACTAGACTATTCCCTTCCTCTACTGAGCCAGTCTGTTGAGTTTCTTTGGACTATTCCCTTCCTCTACTCTACTGAGACAGTCTGTTGAGTTTCACTAGACTATTCCCTTCTTCTACTTTACTCAGCCAGTCTGTTGAGTTTCACTAGGTTATTCCCTTCCTCTTCTGAGCCAGTCTGTTGAGTTTCACTAGACTACTCCCTTCCTCTACTGAGCCAGTCTTTTGAGTTTCACTAGGCTATTCCCTTCTTCTACTCTACTGAGCCAGTCTGTTGAGTTTCACTAGTCTATTCCCTTCCTCTACTCTACTGAGCCAGTCTGTTGAGTTTCACTGGACTATTCCTGTCCTCTACTCTACTGAGCCAGTCTGTTGAGTTTCACTAGACTATTCCCTTCCTCTACTCTACTGAGCCAGTCTGTTGAGTTTCTCTATACTATTCCCTTCCTCTACTGAGCCAGTCTGTTGAGTTTCACTAGGCTATTCCCTTCCTCTACTGAGCCAGTCTGTTGAGTTTCACTAGGCTATTCCCTTCCTCTACTCTACTGAGCCAGTCTGTTGAGTTTCACTAGGCTATTCCCTTCCTCTACTGAGCCAGTCTGTTGAGTTTCACTAGGCTATTCCCTTCCTCTACTGAGCCAGTCTGTTGAGTTTCACTAGGCTATTCCCTTCCTCTACTCTACTGAGCCAGTCTGTTGAGTTTCACTAGGCTATTCCCTTCCTCTACTGAGCCAGTCTGTTGAGTTTCACTAGACTATTCCCTTCCTCTACTGAGCCAGTCTGTTGAGTTTCACTACGCTATTCCCTTCCTCTACTCAGCCAGTCTGTTGAGTTTCACTAGACTATTCCCTTCCTCTACTCTACTGTGCAAGTCTGTTGAGTTTCACTAGTCTATTCCCTTCCTCTACTCTACTGAGCAAGTCTGTTGAGTTTCACTAGGCTATTCCCTTCTTCTGCTTTACTCAGCCAGTCTGTTGAGTTTCACTAGGTTATTCCCTTCCTCTTCTGAGCCAGTCTGTTGAGTTTCACTAGACTACTCCCTTCCTCTACTGAGCCAGTCTTTTGAGTTTCACTAGGCTATTCCCTTCTTCTACTCTACTGAGACAGTCTGTTGAGTTTCACTAGCATATTCCCTTCCTCCACTGAGCCAGTCTGTTGAGTTTCACTAGACTATTCCCTTCCTCTACTCTACTGAGCCAGTCTGTTGAGTTTCTCTATACTATTCCCTTCCTCTACTGAGCCAGTCTGTTGAGTTTCACTAGCCTATTCCCTTCCTCTACTCTACCAAGCCAGTCTGTTGATTTTCACTAGGCTATTCTATGCCCTTCCTCTACTGAGCCAGTCAATTGAGTTTCACTAGACTATTCCCTTCCTCTACTGAGCCAGTCTGTTGAGTTTCACTACGCTATTCCCTTCCTCTACTCAGCCAGTCTGTTGAGTTTCACTAGACTATTCCCTTCTTCTACTGAGCCCGTCTGTTGACTTTCACTTGACTATTCCCTTCCTCTACTCTACTGAGCCAGTCTGTTGAGTTTCACTAGACTATTCCCTTCCTCTACTCTACTGAGCAAGTCTGTTGAGTTTCACTAGTCTATTCCCTTCCTCTACTCTACTGAGCAAGTCTGTTGAGTTTCACTAGGCTATTCCCTTCTTCTACTTTACTCAGCCAGTCTGTTGAGTTTCACTAGGTTATTCCCTTCCTCTTCTGAGCCAGTCTGTTGAGTTTCACTAGACTACTCCCTTCCTCTACTGAGCCAGTCTTTTGAGTTTCACTAGGCTATTCCCTTCTTCTACTCTACTGAGCCAGTCTGTTGAGTTTCACTAGTCTATTCCCTTCCTCTACTCTACTGAGACAGTCTGTTGAGTTTCACTAGCATATTACCTTCCTCCACTGAGCCAGTCTGTTGAGTTTCACTAGACTATTCCCTTCCTCTACTCTACTGAGCCAGTCTGTTGAGTTTCACTGGACTATTCCTGTCCTCTACTCTACTGAGCCAGTCTGTTGAGTTTCATTAGACTATTCCCTTCCTCTACTCTACTGAGCCAGTCTGTTGAGTTTCTCTATACTATTCCCTTCCTCTACTGAGCCAGTCTGTTGAGTTTCACTAGGCTATTCCCTTCCTCTACTGAGCCAGTCTGTTGAGTTTCACTAGGCTATTCCATTCCTCTACTCTACTGAGCCAGTCTGTTGAGTTTCACTAGGCTATTCCCTTCCTCTACTCTACTGAGCCAGTCGGTTGAGTTTCACTAGGCTATTCCCTTCCTCTACTGAGCAAGTCTGTTGAGTTTCACTAGACTATTCCCTTCCTCTACTGAGCCAGTCTGTTGAGTTTCACTAGACTATTCCCTTCCTCTACTCTACTGAGCCAGTCTGTTGAGTTTCACTAGACTATTCCCTTCCTCTCCTCTACTGAGCCAGTCAATTGAGTTTCACTAGACTATTCCCTTCCTCTACTGAGCCAGTCTGTTGAGTTTCACTACGCTATTCCCTTCCTCTACTCAGCCAGTCTGTTGAGTTTCACTAGACTATTCCCTTCTTCTACTGAGCCAGTCTGTTGAGTTTCACTAGTCTATTCCCTTCCTCTACTCTACTGAGCAAGTCTGTTGAGTTTCACTAGGCTATTCCCTTCTTCTGCTTTACTCAGCCAGTCTGTTGAGTTTCACTAGGTTATTCCCTTCCTCTTCTGAGCCAGTCTGTTGAGTTTCACTAGACTACTCCCTTCCTCTACTGAGCCAGTCTTTTGAGTTTCACTAGGCTATTCCCTTCTTCTACTCTACTTAGCCAGTCTGTTGAGTTTCACTAGTCTATTCCCTTCCTCTACTCTACTGAGACAGTCTGTTGAGTTTCACTAGCATATTCCCTTCCTCCACTGAGCCAGTCTGTTGAGTTTCACTAGACTATTCCCTTCCTCTACTCTACTGAGCCAGTCTGTTGAGTTTCACTAGACTATTCCCTTCCTCTACTCTACTGAGCCAGTCTGTTGAGTTTCACTGGACTATTCCTGTCCTCTACTCTACTGAGCCAGTCTGTTGAGTTTCACTAGACTATTCCCTTCCTCTACTCTACTGAGCCAGTCTGTTGAGTTTCTCTATACTATTCCCTTCCTCTACTGAGATAGTCTGTTGAGTTTCACTAGCCTATTCCCTTCCTCTACTCTACCAAGCCAGTCTGTTGATTTTCACTAGGCTATTCTATGCCCTTCCTCTACTGAGCCAGTCTGTTGAGTTTCACTAGGCTATTCCCTTCCTCTACTCTACTGAGCAAGTCTGTTCAGTTTCACTAGTCTATTCCCTTCCTCTACTCTACTGAGCAAGTCTGTTGAGTTTCACTAGGCTATTCCCTTCTTCTACTTTACTCAGCCAGTCTGTTGAGTTTCACTAGGTTATTCCCTTCCTCTTCTATGCCAGTCTGTTGAGTTTCACTAGACTACTCCCTTCCTCTACTGAGCCAGTCTTTTGAGTTTCACTAGGCTATTCCCATATTCTACTCTACTGAGCCAGTCTGTTGAGTTTCACTAGTCTATTCCCTTCCTCTACTCTACTGAGACAGTCTGTTGAGTTTCACTAGCATATTACCTTCCTCCACTGAGCCAGTCTGTTGAGTTTCACTAGACTATTCCCTTCCTCTACTCTACTGAGCCAGTCTGTTGAGTTTCACTGGACTATTCCTGTCCTCTACTCTACTGAGCCAGTCTGTTGAGTTTCATTAGACTATTCCCTTCCTCTACTCTACTGAGCCAGTCTGTTGAGTTTCTCTATACTATTCCCTTCCTCTACTGAGCCAGTCTGTTGAGTTTCACTAGGCTATTCCCTTCCTCTACTGAGCCAGTCTGTTGAGTTTCACTAGGCTATTCCCTTCCTCTACTCTACTGAGCCAGTCTGTTGAGTTTCACTAGGCTATTCCCTTCCTCTACTCTACTGAGCCAGTCGGTTGAGTTTCACTAGGCTATTCCCTTCCTCTACTGAGCAAGTCTGTTGAGTTTCACTAGACTATTCCCTTCCTCTACTGAGCCAGTCTGTTGAGTTTCACTAGACTATTCCCTTCCTCTACTCTACTGAGCCAGTCTGTTGAGTTTCACTAGACTATTCCCTTCCTCTCCTCTACTGAGCCAGTCAATTGAGTTTCACTAGACTATTCCCTTCCTCTACTGAGCCAGTCTGTTGAGTTTCACTACGCTATTCCCTTCCTCTACTCAGCCAGTCTGTTGAGTTTCACTAGACTATTCCCTTCTTCTACTGAGCCAGTCTGTTGAGTTTCACTAGTCTATTCCCTTCCTCTACTCTACTGAGCAAGTCTGTTGAGTTTCACTAGGCTATTCCCTTCCTCTACTGAGCCAGTCTGTTGAGTTTCACTACGCTATTCCCTTCCTCTACTCAGCCAGTCTGTTGAGTTTCACTAGACTATTCCCTTCTTCTACTGAGCCCGTCTGTTGACTTTCACTTGACTATTCCCTTCCTCTACTCTACTGAGCCAGTCTGTTGAGTTTCACTAGACTATTCCCTTCCTCTACTCTACTGAGCAAGTCTGTTGAGTTTCACTAGTCTATTCCCTTCCTCTACTCTACTGAGCAAGTCTGTTGAGTTTCACTAGGCTATTCCCTTCTTCTACTTTACTCAGCCAGTCTGTTGAGTTTCACTAGGTTATTCCCTTCCTCTTCTGAGCCAGTCTGTTGAGTTTCACTAGACTACTCCCTTCCTCTACTGAGCCAGTCTTTTGAGTTTCACTAGGCTATTCCCTTCTTCTACTCTACTGAGCCAGTCTGTTGAGTTTCACTAGTCTATTCCCTTCCTCTACTCTACTGAGACAGTCTGTTGAGTTTCACTAGCATATTACCTTCCTCCACTGAGCCAGTCTGTTGAGTTTCACTAGACTATTCCCTTCCTCTACTCTACTGAGCCAGTCTGTTGAGTTTCACTGGACTATTCCTGTCCTCTACTCTACTGAGCCAGTCTGTTGAGTTTCATTAGACTATTCCCTTCCTCTACTCTACTGAGCCAGTCTGTTGAGTTTCTCTATACTATTCCCTTCCTCTACTGAGCCAGTCTGTTGAGTTTCACTAGGCTATTCCCTTCCTCTACTGAGCCAGTCTGTTGAGTTTCACTAGGCTATTCCCTTCCTCTACTCTACTGAGCCAGTCTGTTGAGTTTCACTAGGCTATTCCCTTCCTCTACTCTACTGAGCCAGTCGGTTGAGTTTCACTAGGCTATTCCCTTCCTCTACTGAGCAAGTCTGTTGAGTTTCACTAGACTATTCCCTTCCTCTACTGAGCCAGTCTGTTGAGTTTCACTAGACTATTCCCTTCCTCTACTCTACTGAGCCAGTCTGTTGAGTTTCACTAGACTATTCCCTTCCTCTCCTCTACTGAGCCAGTCAATTGAGTTTCACTAGACTATTCCCTTCCTCTACTGAGCCAGTCTGTTGAGTTTCACTACGCTATTCCCTTCCTCTACTCAGCCAGTCTGTTGAGTTTCACTAGACTATTCCCTTCTTCTACTGAGCCAGTCTGTTGAGTTTCACTAGTCTATTCCCTTCCTCTACTCTACTGAGCAAGTCTGTTGAGTTTCACTAGGCTATTCCCTTCTTCTGCTTTACTCAGCCAGTCTGTTGAGTTTCACTAGGTTATTCCCTTCCTCTTCTGAGCCAGTCTGTTGAGTTTCACTAGACTACTCCCTTCCTCTACTGAGCCAGTCTTTTGAGTTTCACTAGGCTATTCCCTTCTTCTACTCTACTTAGCCAGTCTGTTGAGTTTCACTAGTCTATTCCCTTCCTCTACTCTACTGAGACAGTCTGTTGAGTTTCACTAGCATATTCCCTTCCTCCACTGAGCCAGTCTGTTGAGTTTCACTAGACTATTCCCTTCCTCTACTCTACTGAGCCAGTCTGTTGAGTTTCACTAGACTATTCCCTTCCTCTACTCTACTGAGCCAGTCTGTTGAGTTTCACTGGACTATTCCTGTCCTCTACTCTACTGAGCCAGTCTGTTGAGTTTCACTAGACTATTCCCTTCCTCTACTCTACTGAGCCAGTCTGTTGAGTTTCTCTATACTATTCCCTTCCTCTACTGAGATAGTCTGTTGAGTTTCACTAGCCTATTCCCTTCCTCTACTCTACCAAGCCAGTCTGTTGATTTTCACTAGGCTATTCTATGCCCTTCCTCTACTGAGCCAGTCTGTTGAGTTTCACTAGGCTATTCCCTTCCTGTACTCAGCCAGTCTGTTGAGTTTCACTAGGCTATTATATTCCCTTCCTCTACTCTACTGAGCCAGTCTGTTGAGTTTCTTTGGACTATTCCCTTCCTCTACTCTACTGAGACAGTCTGTTGAGTTTCACTAGACTATTCCCTTCTTCTACTTTACTCTGCCAGTCTGTTGAGTTTCACTAGGTTATTCCCTTCCTCTTCTGAGCCAGTCTGTTGAGTTTCACTAGACTACTCCCTTCCTCTACTGAGCCAGTCTTTTGAGTTTCACTAGGCTATTCCCTTCTTCTACTCTACTGAGCCAGTCTGTTGAGTTTCACTAGTCTATTCCCTTCCTCTACTCTACTGAGCCAGTCTGTTGAGTTTCACTGGACTATTCCTGTCCTCTACTCTACTGAGCCAGTCTGTTGAGTTTCACTAGACTATTCCCTTCCTCTACTCTACTGAGCCAGTCTGTTGAGTTTCTCTATACTATTCCCTTCCTCTACTGAGCCAGTCTGTTGAGTTTCACTAGGCTATTCCCTTCCTCTACTGAGCCAGTCTGTTGAGTTTCACTAGGCTATTCCCTTCCTCTACTCTACTGAGCCAGTCTGTTGAGTTTCACTAGGCTATTCCCTTCCTCTACTGAGCCAGTCTGTTGAGTTTCACTAGGCTATTCCCTTCCTCTACTGAGCCAGTCTGTTGAGTTTCACTAGGCTATTCCCTTCCTCTTCTCTACTGAGCCAGTCTGTTGAGTTTCACTAGGCTATTCCCTTCCTCTACTGAGCCAGTCTGTTGAGTTTCACTAGACTATTCCCTTCCTCTACTGAGCCAGTCTGTTGAGTTTCACTACGCTATTCCCTTCCTCTACTCAGCCAGTCTGTTGAGTTTCACTAGTCTATTCCCTTCCTCTACTCTACTGAGCAAGTCTGTTGAGTTTCACTAGGCTATTCCCTTCTTCTGCTTTACTCAGCCAGTCTGTTGAGTTTCACTAGGTTATTCCCTTCCTCTTCTGAGCCAGTCTGTTGAGTTTCACTAGACTACTCCCTTCCTCTACTGAGCCAGTCTTTTGAGTTTCACTAGGCTATTCCCTTCTTCTACTCTACTGAGACAGTCTGTTGAGTTTCACTAGCATATTCCCTTCCTCCACTGAGCCAGTCTGTTGAGTTTCACTAGACTATGCCCTTCCTCTACTCTACTGAGCCAGTCTGTTGAGTTTCTCTATACTATTCCCTTCCTCTACTGAGCCAGTCTGTTGAGTTTCACTAGCCTATTCCCTTCCTCTACTCTACCAAGCCAGTCTGTTGATTTTCACTAGGCTATTCTATGCCCTTCTTCTACTGAGCCCGTCTGTTGACTTTCACTTGACTATTCCCTTCCTCTACTCTACTGAGCCAGTCTGTTGAGTTTCACTAGACTATTCCCTTCCTCTACTCTACTGAGCAAGTCTGTTGAGTTTCACTAGTCTATTCCCTTCCTCTACTCTACTGAGCAAGTCTGTTGAGTTTCACTAGGCTATTCCCTTCTTCTACTTTACTCAGCCAGTCTGTTGAGTTTCACTAGGTTATTCCCTTCCTCTTCTGAGCCAGTCTGTTGAGTTTCACTAGACTACTCCCTTCCTCTACTGAGCCAGTCTTTTGAGTTTCACTAGGCTATTCCCTTCTTCTACTCTACTGAGCCAGTCTGTTGAGTTTCACTAGTCTATTCCCTTCCTCTACTCTACTGAGACAGTCTGTTGAGTTTCACTAGCATATTACCTTCCTCCACTGAGCCAGTCTGTTGAGTTTCACTAGACTATTCCCTTCCTCTACTCTACTGAGCCAGTCTGTTGAGTTTCACTGGACTATTCCTGTCCTCTACTCTACTGAGCCAGTCTGTTGAGTTTCATTAGACTATTCCCTTCCTCTACTCTACTGAGCCAGTCTGTTGAGTTTCTCTATACTATTCCCTTCCTCTACTGAGCCAGTCTGTTGAGTTTCACTAGGCTATTCCCTTCCTCTACTGAGCCAGTCTGTTGAGTTTCACTAGGCTATTCCCTTCCTCTACTCTACTGAGCCAGTCTGTTGAGTTTCACTAGGCTATTCCCTTCCTCTACTCTACTGAGCCAGTCTGTTGAGTTTCACTAGGCTATTCCCTTCCTCTACTGAGCCAGTCTGTTGAGTTTCACTAGGCTATTCCCTTCCTCTACTGAGCCAGTCTGTTGAGTTTCACTAGGCTATTCCCTTCCTCTACTCTACTGAGCCAGTCTGTTGAGTTTCACTAGGCTATTCCCTTCCTCTACTGAGCCAGTCTGTTGAGTTTCACTACGCTATTCCCTTCCTCTACTCAGCCAGTCTGTTGAGTTTCACTAGTCTATTCCCTTCCTCTACTCTACTGAGCAAGTCTGTTGAGTTTCACTAGGCTATTCCCTTCTTCTGCTTTACTCAGCCAGTCTGTTGAGTTTCACTAGGTTATTCCCTTCCTCTTCTGAGCCAGTCTGTTGAGTTTCACTAGACTACTCCCTTCCTCTACTGAGCCAGTCTTTTGAGTTTCACTAGGCTATTCCCTTCTTCTACTCTACTGAGACAGTCTGTTGAGTTTCACTAGCATATTCCCTTCCTCCACTGAGCCAGTCTGTTGAGTTTCACTAGACTATGCCCTTCCTCTACTCTACTGAGCCAGTCTGTTGAGTTTCTCTATACTATTCCCTTCCTCTACTGAGCCAGTCTGTTGAGTTTCACTAGCCTATTCCCTTCCTCTACTCTACCAAGCCAGTCTGTTGATTTTCACTAGGCTATTCTATGCCCTTCTTCTACTGAGCCCGTCTGTTGACTTTCACTTGACTATTCCCTTCCTCTACTCTACTGAGCCAGTCTGTTGAGTTTCACTAGACTATTCCCTTCCTCTACTCTACTGAGCAAGTCTGTTGAGTTTCACTAGTCTATTCCCTTCCTCTACTCTACTGAGCAAGTCTGTTGAGTTTCACTAGGCTATTCCCTTCTTCTACTTTACTCAGCCAGTCTGTTGAGTTTCACTAGGTTATTCCCTTCCTCTTCTGAGCCAGTCTGTTGAGTTTCACTAGACTACTCCCTTCCTCTACTGAGCCAGTCTTTTGAGTTTCACTAGGCTATTCCCTTCTTCTACTCTACTGAGCCAGTCTGTTGAGTTTCACTAGTCTATTCCCTTCCTCTACTCTACTGAGACAGTCTGTTGAGTTTCACTAGCATATTACCTTCCTCCACTGAGCCAGTCTGTTGAGTTTCACTAGACTATTCCCTTCCTCTACTCTACTGAGCCAGTCTGTTGAGTTTCACTGGACTATTCCTGTCCTCTACTCTACTGAGCCAGTCTGTTGAGTTTCATTAGACTATTCCCTTCCTCTACTCTACTGAGCCAGTCTGTTGAGTTTCTCTATACTATTCCCTTCCTCTACTGAGCCAGTCTGTTGAGTTTCACTAGGCTATTCCCTTCCTCTACTGAGCCAGTCTGTTGAGTTTCACTAGGCTATTCCCTTCCTCTACTCTACTGAGCCAGTCTGTTGAGTTTCACTAGGCTATTCCCTTCCTCTACTCTACTGAGCCAGTCTGTTGAGTTTCACTAGGCTATTCCCTTCCTCTACTGAGCAAGTCTGTTGAGTTTCACTAGACTATTCCCTTCCTCTACTGAGCCAGTCTGTTGAGTTTCACTAGACTATTCCCTTCCTCTACTCTACTGAGCCAGTCTGTTGAGTTTCACTAGACTATTCCCTTCCTCTCCTCTACTGAGCCAGTCAATTGAGTTTCACTAGACTATTCCCTTCCTCTACTGAGCCAGTCTGTTGAGTTTCACTACGCTATTCCCTTCCTCTACTCAGCCAGTCTGTTGAGTTTCACTAGACTATTCCCTTCTTCTACTGAGCCAGTCTGTTGAGTTTCACTAGGCTATTCCCTTCTTCTACTCTACTTAGCCAGTCTGTTGAGTTTCACTAGTCTATTCCCTTCCTCTACTCTACTGAGACAGTCTGTTGAGTTTCACTAGCATATTCCCTTCCTCCACTGAGCCAGTCTGTTGAGTTTCACTAGACTATTCCCTTCCTCTACTCTACTGAGCCAGTCTGTTGAGTTTCACTAGACTATTCCCTTCCTCTACTCTACTGAGCCAGTCTGTTGAGTTTCACTGGACTATTCCTGTCCTCTACTCTACTGAGCCAGTCTGTTGAGTTTCACTAGACTATTCCCTTCCTCTACTCTACTGAGCCAGTCTGTTGAGTTTCTCTATACTATTCCCTTCCTCTACTGAGATAGTCTGTTGAGTTTCACTAGCCTATTCCCTTCCTCTACTCTACCAAGCCAGTCTGTTGATTTTCACTAGGCTATTCTATGCCCTTCCTCTACTGAGCCAGTCTGTTGAGTTTCACTAGGCTATTCCCTTCCTGTACTCAGCCAGTCTGTTGAGTTTCACTAGGCTATTATATTCCCTTCCTCTACTCTACTGAGCCAGTCTGTTGAGTTTCTTTGGACTATTCCCTTCCTCTACTCTACTGAGCCAGTCTATTGAGTTTCACTAGACTATTCCCTTCCTCTACTCTACTGAGCCAGTCTGTTGAGTTTCTCTATACTATTCCCTTCCTCTACTGAGCCAGTCTGTTGAGTTTCACTAGCCTATTCCCTTCCTCTACTCTACCAAGCCAGTCTGTTGAGTTTCACTAGGCTATTCTATTCCCTTTCTCTACTGAGCCAGTCTATTGAGTTTCACTAGACTATTCCCTTCCTCTACTCTACTGAGCCAGTCTGTTGAGTTTCTCTATACTATTCCCTTCCTCTACTGAGCCAGTCTGTTGAGTTTCACTAGACTATTCCATTCCTCTACTCTACTGAGCCAGTCTGTTGAGTTTCACTAGGCTATTCCCTTCCTCTACTGAGCCAGTCTGTTGAGTTTCACTAGACTATTCCCTTCCTCTACTCTACTGAGCCAGTCTGTTGAGTTTCACTAGACTATTCCCTTCCTCTACTCTACTGAGCCAGTCTGTTGAGCTTCACTAGACTATTCCCTTCCTCTACTCTACTGAGCCTGTCTGTTGAGTTTCACTAGACTATTCCCTTCCTCTACTCTACTGAGCCAGTCTGTTGAGTTTCACTAGACTATTCCCTTCCTCTACTCTACTGAGCCAGTCAATTGAGTTTCACTAGACTATTCCCTTCCTCTACTGAGCCAGTCTGTTGAGTTTCACTACGCTATTCCCTTCCTCTACTCAGCCAGTCTGTTGAGTTTCACTAGACTATTCCCTTCTTCTACTGAGCCAGTCTGTTGAGTTTCACTTGACTATTCCCTTCCTCTACTCTACTGAGACAGTCTGTTGAGTTTCACTAGACTATTCCCTTCCTCTACTCTACTGAACAAGTCTGTTGAGTTTCACTAGTCTATTCCCTTCCTCTACTCTACTGAGCAAGTCTGTTGAGTTTCACTAGGCTATTCCCTTCTTCTACTTTACTCAGCCAGTCTGTTGAGTTTCACTAGGTTATTCCCTTCCTCTTCTGAGCCAGTCTGTTGAGTTTCACTAGACTACTCCCTTCCTCTACTGAGCCAGTCTTTTGAGTTTCACTAGGCTATTCCCTTCTTCTACTCTACTGAGCCAGTCTGTTGAGTTTCACTAGTCTATTCCCTTCCTCTACTCTACTGAGACAGTCTGTTGAGTTTCACTGGACTATTCCTGTCCTCTACTCTACTGAGCCAGTCTGTTGAGTTTCACTAGACTATTCCCTTCCTCTACTCTACTGAGCCAGTCTGTTGAGTTTCTCTATACTATTCCCTTCCTCAACTGAGCCAGTCTGTTGAGTTTCACTAGCCTATTCCCTTCCTCTACTCTACCAAGCCAGTCTGTTGATTTTCACTAGGCTATTCCATGCCCTTCCTCTACTGAGCCAGTCTGTTGAGTTTCACTAGGCTATTCCCTTCCTGTACTCAGCCAGTCTGTTGAGTTTCACTAGACTATTCCCTTCCTCTACTCTACTGAGACAGTCTGTTGAGTTTCACTAGCATATTCCCTTCCTCCAATGAGCCAGTCTGTTGAGTTTCACTAGGCTATTCCATTCCTCTACTCTACTGAGCCAGTCTGTTGAGTTTCACTAGGCTATTCCCTTCTTCTACTCTACTTAGCCAGTCTGTTGAGTTTCACTAGTCTATTCCCTTCCTCTACTCTACTGAGACAGTCTGTTGAGTTTCACTAGCATATTCCCTTCCTCCACTGAGCCAGTCTGTTGAGTTTCACTAGACTATTCCCTTCCTCTACTCTACTGAGCCAGTCTGTTGAGTTTCACTAGACTATTCCCTTCCTCTACTCTACTGAGCCAGTCTGTTGAGTTTCACTGGACTATTCCTGTCCTCTACTCTACTGAGCCAGTCTGTTGAGTTTCACTAGACTATTCCCTTCCTCTACTCTACTGAGCCAGTCTGTTGAGTTTCTCTATACTATTCCCTTCCTCTACTGAGATAGTCTGTTGAGTTTCACTAGCCTATTCCCTTCCTCTACTCTACCAAGCCAGTCTGTTGATTTTCACTAGGCTATTCTATGCCCTTCCTCTACTGAGCCAGTCTGTTGAGTTTCACTAGGCTATTCCCTTCCTGTACTCAGCCAGTCTGTTGAGTTTCACTAGGCTATTATATTCCCTTCCTCTACTCTACTGAGCCAGTCTGTTGAGTTTCTTTGGACTATTCCCTTCCTCTACTCTACTGAGCCAGTCTATTGAGTTTCACTAGACTTTTCCCTTCCTCTACTCTACTGAGCCAGTCTGTTGAGTTTCTCTATACTATTCCCTTCCTCTACTGAGCCAGTCTGTTGAGTTTCACTAGCCTATTCCCTTCCTCTACTCTACCAAGCCAGTCTGTTGAGTTTCACTAGGCTATTCTATTCCCTTTCTCTACTGAGCCAGTCTATTGAGTTTCACTAGACTATTCCCTTCCTCTACTCTACTGAGCCAGTCTGTTGAGTTTCTCTATACTATTCCCTTCCTCTACTGAGCCAGTCTGTTGAGTTTCACTAGACTATTCCATTCCTCTACTCTACTGAGCCAGTCTGTTGAGTTTCACTAGGCTATTCCCTTCCTCTACTGAGCCAGTCTGTTGAGTTTCACTAGACTATTCCCTTCCTCTACTCTACTGAGCCAGTCTGTTGAGTTTCACTAGACTATTCCCTTCCTCTACTCTACTGAGCCAGTCTGTTGAGCTTCACTAGACTATTCCCTTCCTCTACTCTACTGAGCCTGTCTGTTGAGTTTCACTAGACTATTCCCTTCCTCTACTCTACTGAGCCAGTCTGTTGAGTTTCACTAGACTATTCCCTTCCTCTACTCTACTGAGCCAGTCAATTGAGTTTCACTAGACTATTCCCTTCCTCTACTGAGCCAGTCTGTTGAGTTTCACTACGCTATTCCCTTCCTCTACTCAGCCAGTCTGTTGAGTTTCACTAGACTATTCCCTTCTTCTACTGAGCCAGTCTGTTGAGTTTCACTTGACTATTCCCTTCCTCTACTCTACTGAGCCAGTCTGTTGAGTTTCACTAGTCTATTCCCTTCCTCTACTCTACTGAGCAAGTCTGTTGAGTTTCACTAGGCTATTCCCTTCTTCTACTTTACTCAGCCAGTCTGTTGAGTTTCACTAGGTTATTCCCTTCCTCTTCTGAGCCAGTCTGTTGAGTTTCACTAGACTACTCCCTTCCTCTACTGAGCCAGTCTTTTGAGTTTCACTAGGCTATTCCCTTCTTCTACTCTACTGAGCCAGTCTGTTGAGTTTCACTAGTCTATTCCCTTCCTCTACTCTACTGAGACAGTCTGTTGAGTTTCACTGGACTATTCCTGTCCTCTACTCTACTGAGCCAGTCTGTTGAGTTTCACTAGACTATTCCCTTCCTCTACTCTACTGAGCCAGTCTGTTGAGTTTCTCTATACTATTCCCTTCCTCAACTGAGCCAGTCTGTTGAGTTTCACTAGCCTATTCCCTTCCTCTACTCTACCAAGCCAGTCTGTTGATTTTCACTAGGCTATTCCATGCCCTTCCTCTACTGAGCCAGTCTGTTGAGTTTCACTAGGCTATTCCCTTCCTGTACTCAGCCAGTCTGTTGAGTTTCACTAGACTATTCCCTTCCTCTACTCTACTGAGACAGTCTGTTGAGTTTCACTAGCATATTCCCTTCCTCCAATGAGCCAGTCTGTTGAGTTTCACTAGGCTATTCCATTCCTCTACTCTACTGAGCCAGTCTGTTGAGTTTCACTAGGCTATTCCCTTCCTCTACTGAGCCAGTCTGTTGAGTTTCACTAGACTATTCCATTCCTCTACTCTACTGAGCCAGTCTGTTGAGTTTCACTAGGCTATTCCCTTCCTCTACTGAGCCAGTCTGTTGAGTTTCACTAGACTATTCCCTTCCTCTACTCTACTGAGCCAGTCTGTTGAGTTTCACTAGACTATTCCCTTCCTCTACTCTACTGAGCCAGTCTGTTGAGTTTCACTAGACTATTCCCTTCCTCTACTCTACTTAGCCTGTCTGTTGAGATTCACTAGACTATTCCCTTCCTCTACTCTACTGAGCCAGTCTGTTGAGTTTCACTAGACTATTCCCTTCCTCTAACCTACTGAGCCAGTCAATTGAGTTTCACTAGACTATTCCCTTCCTCTACTGAGCCAGTCTGTTGAGTTTCACTACGCTATTCCCTTCCTCTACTCAGCCAGTCTGTTGAGTTTCACTAGACTATTCCCTTCCTCTACTCTACTGAGCAAGTCTGTTGAGTTTCACTAGTCTATTCCCTTCTTCTACTTTACTCAGCCAGTCTGTTGAGTTTCACTAGGTTATTCCCTTCCTCTTCTGAGCCAGTCTGTTGAGTTTCACTAGCATATTCCCTTCCTCTACTCTACTGAGACAGTCTGTTGAGTTTCACTAGCATATTCCCTTCCTCCACTGAGCCAGTCTGTTGAGTTTCACTAGACTATTCCCTTTCTCTACTCTACTGAGCCAGTCTGTTGAGTTTCACTGGACTATTCCTGTCCTCTACTCTACTGAGCCAGTCTGTTGAGTTTCACTAGACTATTCCCTTCCTCTACGCTACTGAGCCAGTCTGTTGAGTTTCTCTATACTATTCCCTTCCTCTACTGTGCCAGTCTGTTGAGTTTCACTAGCCTATTCCCTTCCTCTACTCTACCAAGCCAGTCTGTTGATTTTCACTAGGCTATTCTATGCCCTTCCTCTACTGAGCCAGTCTGTTGAGTTTCACTAGGCTATTCCCTTCCTGTACTCAGGCAGTCTGTTGAGTTTCACTAGACTATTCCCTTCCTCTACTCTACTGAGACAGTCTGTTGAGTTTCACTAGACTATTCCCTTCCTCTACTCTACTGAGCCAGTCAATTGAGTTTCACTAGACTATTCCCTTCCTCTACTGAGCCAGTCTGTTGAGTTTCACTACGCTATTCCCTTCCTCTACTCAGCCAGTCTGTTGAGTTTCACTAGACTATTCCCTTCTTCTACTGAGCCAGTCTGTTGAGTTTCACTTGACTATTCCCTTCCTCTACTCTACTGAGCCAGTCTGTTGAGTTTCGCTAGACTATTCCCTTCCTCTACTCTACTGAGCAAGTCTGTTGAGTTTCACTAGTCTATTCCCTTCCTCTACTCTACTGAGCAAGTCTGTTGAGTTTCACTAGGCTATTCCCTTCTTCTACTTTACTCAGCCAGTCTGTTGAGTTTCACTAGGTTATTCCCTTCCTCTTCTGAGCCAGTCTGTTGAGTTTCACTAGACTACCCCCTTCCTCTACTGAGCCAGTCTTTTGAGTTTCACAAGGCTATTCCCTTCTTCTACTCTACTGAGCCAGTCTGTTGAGTTTCACTAGTCTATTCCCTTCCTCTACTCTACTGAGACAGTCTGTTGAGTTTCACTAGCATATTCCCTTCCTCCACTGAGCCAGTCTGTTGAGTTTCACTAGACTATTCCCTTCCTCTACTCTACTGAGCCAGTCTGTTGAGTTTCACTGGACTATTCCTGTCCTCTACTCTACTGAGACAGTCTGTTGAGTTTCACTAGACTATTCCCTTCCTCTACTCTACTGAGCCAGTCTGTTGAGTTTCTCTATACTATTCCCTTCCTCTACTGAGCCAGTCTGTTGAGTTTCACTAGGCTATTCTATGCCCTTCCTCTACTGAGCCAGTCTGTTGAGTTTCACTAGGCTATTCCCTTCCTGTACTCAGCCAGTCTGTTGAGTTTCACTAGACTATTCCCTTCCTCTACTCTACTGAGACAGTCTGTTGAGTTTCACTATACTATTCCCTTCCTCTACTCTACTGAGCCAGTCTGTTGAGTTTCACTAGACTAATCCCTTCCTCTACTCTACTGAGCCAGTCAATTGAGTTTCACTAGACTATTCCCTTCCTCTACTGAGCCAGTCTGTTGAGTTTCACTACGCTATTCCCTTCCTCTACTCAGCCAGTCTGTTGAGTTTCACTAGACTATTCCCTTCTTCTACTGAGCCAGTCTGTTGAGTTTCACTTGACTATTCCCTTCCTCTACTCTACTGAGTCAGTCTGTTGAGTTTCACTAGACTATTCCCTTCCTCTACTCTACTGAGCCAGTCTGTTGAGTTTCACTAGACTATTCCCTTCCTCTACTCTACTGAGCCAGTCAATTGAGTTTCACTAGACTATTCCCTTCCTCTACTGAGCCAGTCTGTTGAGTTTCACTACGCTATTCCCTTCCTCTACTCAGCCAGTCTGTTGAGTTTCACTAGACTATTCCCTTCTTCTACTGAGCCAGTCTTTTGAGTTTCACTTGACTATTCCCTTCCTCTACTCTACTGAGCCAGTCTGTTGAGTTTCACTAGACTATTCCCTTCCTCTACTCTACTGAGCAAGTCTGTTGAGTTTCACTAGTCTATTCCCTTCCTCTACTCTACTGAGCAAGTCTGTTGAGTTTCACTAGGCTATTCCCTTCTTCTACTTTACTCAGCCAGTCTGTTGAGTTTCACTAGGTTATTCCCTTCCTCTTCTGAGCCAGTCTGTTGAGTTTCACTAGACTACTCCCTTCCTCTACTGAGCCATTCTTTTGAGTTTCACTAGGCTATTCCCTTCTTCTACTCTACTGAGCCAGTCTGTTGAGTTTCACTAGTCTATTCCCTTCCTCTACTCTACTGAGACAGTCTGTTGAGTTTCACTAGCATATTCCCTTCCTCCACTGAGCCAGTCTGTTGAGTTTCACTAGACTATTCCCTTTCTCTACTCTACTGAGCCAGTCTGTTGAGTTTCACTGGACTATTCCTGTCCTCTACTCTACTGAGCCAGTCTGTTGAGTTTCACTAGACTATTCCCTTCCTCTACTCTACTGAGCCAGTCTGTTGAGTTTCTCTATACTATTCCCTTCCTCTACTGTGCCAGTCTGTTGAGTTTCACTAGCCTATTCCCTTCCTCTACTCTACCAAGCCAGTCTGTTGATTTTCACTAGGCTATTCTATGCCCTTCCTCTACTGAGCCAGTCTGTTGAGTTTCACTAGGCTATTCCCTTCCTGTACTCAGCCAGTCTGTTGAGTTTCACTAGACTATTCCCTTCCTCTACTCTACTGAGACAGTCTGTTGAGTTTCACTAGACTATTCCCTTCCTCTACTGTACTGAGCCAGTCAATTGAGTTTCACTAGACTATTCCCTTCCTCTACTGAGCCAGTCTGTTGAGTTTCACTACGCTATTCCCTTCCTCTACTCAGCCAGTCTGTTGAGTTTCACTAGACTATTCCCTTCTTCTACTGAGCCAGTCTGTTGAGTTTCACTTGACTATTCCCTTCCTCTACTCTACTGAGCCAGTCTGTTGAGTTTCGCTAGACTATTCCCTTCCTCTACTCTACTGAGCAAGTCTGTTGAGTTTCACTAGTCTATTCCCTTCCTCTACTCTACTGAGCAAGTCTGTTGAGTTTCACTAGGCTATTCCCTTCTTCTACTTTACTCAGCCAGTCTGTTGAGTTTCACTAGGTTATTCCCTTCCTCTTCTGAGCCAGTCTGTTGAGTTTCACTAGACTACCCCCTTCCTCTACTGAGCCAGTCTTTTGAGTTTCACAAGGCTATTCCCTTCTTCTACTCTACTGAGCCAGTCTGTTGAGTTTCACTAGTCTATTCCCTTCCTCTACTCTACTGAGACAGTCTGTTGAGTTTCACTAGCATATTCCCTTCCTCCACTGAGCCAGTCTGTTGAGTTTCACTAGACTATTCCCTTCCTCTACTCTACTGAGCCAGTCTGTTGAGTTTCACTGGACTATTCCTGTCCTCTACTCTACTGAGCCAGTCTGTTGAGTTTCACTAGACTATTCCCTTCCTCTACTCTACTGAGCCAGTCTGTTGAGTTTCTCTATACTATTCCCTTCCTCTACTGAGCCAGTCTGTTGAGTTTCACTAGCCTATTCCATTCCTCTACTCTACCAAGCCAGTCTGTTGATTTTCACTAGGCTATTCTATGCCCTTCCTCTACCAAGCCAGTCTGTTGATTTTCACTAGGCTATTCTATGCCCTTCCTCTACTGAGCCAGTCTGTTGAGTTTCACTAGGCTATTCCCTTCCTGTACTCAGCCAGTCTGTTGAGTTTCACTAGACTATTCCCTTCCTCTACTCTACTGAGACAGTCTGTTGAGTTTCACTAGACTATTCCCTTCCTCTACTGTACTGAGCCAGTCAATTGAGTTTCACTAGACTATTCCCTTCCTCTACTGAGCCAGTCTGTTGAGTTTCACTACGCTATTCCCTTCCTCTACTCAGCCAGTCTGTTGAGTTTCACTAGACTATTCCCTTCTTCTACTGAGCCAGTCTGTTGAGTTTCACTTGACTATTCCCTTCCTCTACTCTACTGAGCCAGTCTGTTGAGTTTCGCTAGACTATTCCCTTCCTCTACTCTACTGAGCAAGTCTGTTGAGTTTCACTAGTCTATTCCCTTCCTCTACTCTACTGAGCAAGTCTGTTGAGTTTCACTAGGCTATTCCCTTCTTCTACTTTACTCAGCCAGTCTGTTGAGTTTCACTAGGTTATTCCCTTCCTCTTCTGAGCCAGTCTGTTGAGTTTCACTAGACTACCCCCTTCCTCTACTGAGCCAGTCTTTTGAGTTTCACAAGGCTATTCCCTTCTTCTACTCTACTGAGCCAGTCTGTTGAGTTTCACTAGTCTATTCCCTTCCTCTACT
Source organism: Salmo salar (assembly GCF_965601325.2). NCBI lineage: Eukaryota > Metazoa > Chordata > Actinopteri > Salmoniformes > Salmonidae > Salmo > Salmo salar. The sequence continues at coordinate 83,790,434 of NC_138296.1, read as the reverse complement.
CTACTGAGACAGTCTGTTGAGTTTCACTAGCATATTCCCTTCCTCCACTGAGCCAGTCTGTTGAGTTTCACTAGACTATTCCCTTCCTCTACTCTACTGAGCCAGTCTGTTGAGTTTCACTGGACTATTCCTGTCCTCTACTCTACTGAGCCAGTCTGTTGAGTTTCACTAGACTATTCCCTTCCTCTACTCTACTGAGCCAGTCTGTTGAGTTTCTCTATACTATTCCCTTCCTCTACTGAGCCAGTCTGTTGAGTTTCACTAGCCTATTCCATTCCTCTACTCTACCAAGCCAGTCTGTTGATTTTCACTAGGCTATTCTATGCCCTTCCTCTACTGAGCCAGTCTGTTGAGTTTCACTAGGCTATTCCCTTCCTGTACTCAGCCAGTCTGTTGAGTTTCACTAGACTATTCCCTTCCATTACTCTACTGAGACAGTCTGTTGAGTTTCACTATACTATTCCCTTCCTCTACTCTACTGAGCCAGTCTGTTGAGTTTCACTAGACTATTCCCTTCCTCTACTCTACTGAGCCAGTCAATTGAGTTTCACTAGACTATTCCCTTCCTCTACTGAGCCAGTCTGTTGAGTTTCACTACGCTATTCCCTTCCTCTACTCAGCCAGTCTGTTGAGTTTCACTAGACTATTCCCTTCTTCTACTGAGCCAGTCTGTTGAGTTTCACTTGACTATTCCCTTCCTCTACTCTACTGAGCCAGTCTGTTGAGTTTCACTAGACTATTCCCTTCCTCTACTCTACTGAGCAAGTCTGTTGAGTTTCACTAGTCTATTCCCTTCCTCTACTCTACTGAGCAAGTCTGTTGAGTTTCACTAGGCTATTCCCTTCTTCTACTTTACTCAGCCAGTCTGTTGAGTTTCACTAGGTTATTCCCTTCCTCTTCTGAGCCAGTCTGTTGAGTTTCACTAGACTACTCCCTTCCTCTACTGAGCCATTCTTTTGAGTTTCACTAGGCTATTCCCTTCTTCTACTCTACTGAGCCAGTCTGTTGAGTTTCACTAGTCTATTCCCTTCCTCTACTCTACTGAGACAGTCTGTTGAGTTTCACTAGGCTATTCCCTTCTTCTACTTTACTCAGCCAGTCTGTTGAGTTTCACTAGGTTATTCCCTTCCTCTTCTGAGCCAGTCTGTTGAGTTTCACTAGACTACCCCCTTCCTCTACTGAGCCAGTCTTTTGAGTTTCACAAGGCTATTCCCTTCTTCTACTCTACTGAGCCAGTCTGTTGAGTTTCACTAGTCTATTCCCTTCCTCTACTCTACTGAGACAGTCTGTTGAGTTTCACTAGCATATTCCCTTCCTCCACTGAGCCAGTCTGTTGAGTTTCACTAGACTATTCCCTTCCTCTACTCTACTGAGCCAGTCTGTTGAGTTTCACTGGACTATTCCTGTCCTCTACTCTACTGAGACAGTCTGTTGAGTTTCACTAGACTATTCCCTTCCTCTACTCTACTGAGCCAGTCTGTTGAGTTTCTCTATACTATTCCCTTCCTCTACTGAGCCAGTCTGTTGAGTTTCACTAGGCTATTCTATGCCCTTCCTCTACTCAGCCAGTCTGTTGAGTTTCACTAGACTATTCCCTTCCTCTACTCTACTGAGACAGTCTGTTGAGTTTCACTATACTATTCCCTTCCTCTACTCTACTGAGCCAGTCTGTTGAGTTTCACTAGACTAATCCCTTCCTCTACTCTACTGAGCCAGTCAATTGAGTTTCACTAGACTATTCCCTTCCTCTACTGAGCCAGTCTGTTGAGTTTCACTACGCTATTCCCTTCCTCTACTCAGCCAGTCTGTTGAGTTTCACTAGACTATTCCCTTCTTCTACTGAGCCAGTCTGTTGAGTTTCACTTGACTATTCCCTTCCTCTACTCTACTGAGTCAGTCTGTTGAGTTTCACTAGACTATTCCCTTCCTCTACTCTACTGAGCCAGTCTGTTGAGTTTCACTAGACTATTCCCTTCCTCTACTCTACTGAGCCAGTCAATTGAGTTTCACTAGACTATTCCCTTCCTCTACTGAGCCAGTCTGTTGAGTTTCACTACGCTATTCCCTTCCTCTACTCAGCCAGTCTGTTGAGTTTCACTAGACTATTCCCTTCTTCTACTGAGCCAGTCTTTTGAGTTTCACTTGACTATTCCCTTCCTCTACTCTACTGAGCCAGTCTGTTGAGTTTCACTAGACTATTCCCTTCCTCTACTCTACTGAGCAAGTCTGTTGAGTTTCACTAGTCTATTCCCTTCCTCTACTCTACTGAGCAAGTCTGTTGAGTTTCACTAGGCTATTCCCTTCTTCTACTTTACTCAGCCAGTCTGTTGAGTTTCACTAGGTTATTCCCTTCCTCTTCTGAGCCAGTCTGTTGAGTTTCACTAGACTACTCCCTTCCTCTACTGAGCCATTCTTTTGAGTTTCACTAGGCTATTCCCTTCTTCTACTCTACTGAGCCAGTCTGTTGAGTTTCACTAGTCTATTCCCTTCCTCTACTCTACTGAGACAGTCTGTTGAGTTTCACTAGCATATTCCCTTCCTCCACTGAGCCAGTCTGTTGAGTTTCACTAGACTATTCCCTTTCTCTACTCTACTGAGCCAGTCTGTTGAGTTTCACTGGACTATTCCTGTCCTCTACTCTACTGAGCCAGTCTGTTGAGTTTCACTAGACTATTCCCTTCCTCTACTCTACTGAGCCAGTCTGTTGAGTTTCTCTATACTATTCCCTTCCTCTACTGTGCCAGTCTGTTGAGTTTCACTAGCCTATTCCCTTCCTCTACTCTACCAAGCCAGTCTGTTGAGTTTCACTAGACTATTCCCTTCCATTACTCTACTGAGACAGTCTGTTGAGTTTCACTATACTATTCCCTTCCTCTACTCTACTGAGCCAGTCTGTTGAGTTTCACTAGACTATTCCCTTCCTCTACTCTACTGAGCCAGTCAATTGAGTTTCACTAGACTATTCCCTTCCTCTACTGAGCCAGTCTGTTGAGTTTCACTACGCTATTCCCTTCCTCTACTCAGCCAGTCTGTTGAGTTTCACTAGACTATTCCCTTCTTCTACTGAGCCAGTCTGTTGAGTTTCACTTGACTATTCCCTTCCTCTACTCTACTGAGCCAGTCTGTTGAGTTTCACTAGACTATTCCCTTCCTCTACTCTACTGAGCAAGTCTGTTGAGTTTCACTAGTCTATTCCCTTCCTCTACTCTACTGAGCAAGTCTGTTGAGTTTCACTAGGCTATTCCCTTCTTCTACTTTACTCAGCCAGTCTGTTGAGTTTCACTAGGTTATTCCCTTCCTCTTCTGAGCCAGTCTGTTGAGTTTCACTAGACTACTCCCTTCCTCTACTGAGCCATTCTTTTGAGTTTCACTAGGCTATTCCCTTCTTCTACTCTACTGAGCCAGTCTGTTGAGTTTCACTAGTCTATTCCCTTCCTCTACTCTACTGAGACAGTCTGTTGAGTTTCACTAGGCTATTCCCTTCTTCTACTTTACTCAGCCAGTCTGTTGAGTTTCACTAGGTTATTCCCTTCCTCTTCTGAGCCAGTCTGTTGAGTTTCACTAGACTACCCCCTTCCTCTACTGAGCCAGTCTTTTGAGTTTCACAAGGCTATTCCCTTCTTCTACTCTACTGAGCCAGTCTGTTGAGTTTCACTAGTCTATTCCCTTCCTCTACTCTACTGAGACAGTCTGTTGAGTTTCACTAGCATATTCCCTTCCTCCACTGAGCCAGTCTGTTGAGTTTCACTAGACTATTCCCTTCCTCTACTCTACTGAGCCAGTCTGTTGAGTTTCACTGGACTATTCCTGTCCTCTACTCTACTGAGACAGTCTGTTGAGTTTCACTAGACTATTCCCTTCCTCTACTCTACTGAGCCAGTCTGTTGAGTTTCTCTATACTATTCCCTTCCTCTACTGAGCCAGTCTGTTGAGTTTCACTAGGCTATTCTATGCCCTTCCTCTACTCAGCCAGTCTGTTGAGTTTCACTAGACTATTCCCTTCCTCTACTCTACTGAGACAGTCTGTTGAGTTTCACTATACTATTCCCTTCCTCTACTCTACTGAGCCAGTCTGTTGAGTTTCACTAGACTAATCCCTTCCTCTACTCTACTGAGCCAGTCAATTGAGTTTCACTAGACTATTCCCTTCCTCTACTGAGCCAGTCTGTTGAGTTTCACTACGCTATTCCCTTCCTCTACTCAGCCAGTCTGTTGAGTTTCACTAGACTATTCCCTTCTTCTACTGAGCCAGTCTGTTGAGTTTCACTTGACTATTCCCTTCCTCTACTCTACTGAGTCAGTCTGTTGAGTTTCACTAGACTATTCCCTTCCTCTACTCTACTGAGCCAGTCTGTTGAGTTTCACTAGACTATTCCCTTCCTCTACTCTACTGAGCCAGTCAATTGAGTTTCACTAGACTATTCCCTTCCTCTACTGAGCCAGTCTGTTGAGTTTCACTACGCTATTCCCTTCCTCTACTCAGCCAGTCTGTTGAGTTTCACTAGACTATTCCCTTCTTCTACTGAGCCAGTCTTTTGAGTTTCACTTGACTATTCCCTTCCTCTACTCTACTGAGCCAGTCTGTTGAGTTTCACTAGACTATTCCCTTCCTCTACTCTACTGAGCAAGTCTGTTGAGTTTCACTAGTCTATTCCCTTCCTCTACTCTACTGAGCAAGTCTGTTGAGTTTCACTAGGCTATTCCCTTCTTCTACTTTACTCAGCCAGTCTGTTGAGTTTCACTAGGTTATTCCCTTCCTCTTCTGAGCCAGTCTGTTGAGTTTCACTAGACTACTCCCTTCCTCTACTGAGCCATTCTTTTGAGTTTCACTAGGCTATTCCCTTCTTCTACTCTACTGAGCCAGTCTGTTGAGTTTCACTAGTCTATTCCCTTCCTCTACTCTACTGAGACAGTCTGTTGAGTTTCACTAGCATATTCCCTTCCTCCACTGAGCCAGTCTGTTGAGTTTCACTAGACTATTCCCTTTCTCTACTCTACTGAGCCAGTCTGTTGAGTTTCACTGGACTATTCCTGTCCTCTACTCTACTGAGCCAGTCTGTTGAGTTTCACTAGACTATTCCCTTCCTCTACTCTACTGAGCCAGTCTGTTGAGTTTCTCTATACTATTCCCTTCCTCTACTGTGCCAGTCTGTTGAGTTTCACTAGCCTATTCCCTTCCTCTACTCTACCAAGCCAGTCTGTTGATTTTCACTAGGCTATTCTATGCCCTTCCTCTACTGAGCCAGTCTGTTGAGTTTCACTAGGCTATTCCCTTCCTGTACTCAGCCAGTCTGTTGAGTTTCACTAGACTATTCCCTTCCTCTACTCTACTGAGACAGTCTGTTGAGTTTCACTAGACTATTCCCTTCCTCTACTGTACTGAGCCAGTCAATTGAGTTTCACTAGACTATTCCCTTCCTCTACTGAGCCAGTCTGTTGAGTTTCACTAGGCTATTCCCTTCCTGTACTCAGCCAGTCTGTTGAGTTTCACTAGACTATTCCCTTCCATTACTCTACTGAGACAGTCTGTTGAGTTTCACTATACTATTCCCTTCCTCTACTCTACTGAGCCAGTCTGTTGAGTTTCACTAGACTATTCCCTTCCTCTACTCTACTGAGCCAGTCAATTGAGTTTCACTAGACTATTCCCTTCCTCTACTGAGCCAGTCTGTTGAGTTTCACTACGCTATTCCCTTCCTCTACTCAGCCAGTCTGTTGAGTTTCACTAGACTATTCCCTTCTTCTACTGAGCCAGTCTGTTGAGTTTCACTTGACTATTCCCTTCCTCTACTCTACTGAGCCAGTCTGTTGAGTTTCACTAGACTATTCCCTTCCTCTACTCTACTGAGCAAGTCTGTTGAGTTTCACTAGTCTATTCCCTTCCTCTACTCTACTGAGCAAGTCTGTTGAGTTTCACTAGGCTATTCCCTTCTTCTACTTTACTCAGCCAGTCTGTTGAGTTTCACTAGGTTATTCCCTTCCTCTTCTGAGCCAGTCTGTTGAGTTTCACTAGACTACTCCCTTCCTCTACTGAGCCATTCTTTTGAGTTTCACTAGGCTATTCCCTTCTTCTACTCTACTGAGCCAGTCTGTTGAGTTTCACTAGTCTATTCCCTTCCTCTACTCTACTGAGACAGTCTGTTGAGTTTCACTAGGCTATTCCCTTCTTCTACTTTACTCAGCCAGTCTGTTGAGTTTCACTAGGTTATTCCCTTCCTCTTCTGAGCCAGTCTGTTGAGTTTCACTAGACTACCCCCTTCCTCTACTGAGCCAGTCTTTTGAGTTTCACAAGGCTATTCCCTTCTTCTACTCTACTGAGCCAGTCTGTTGAGTTTCACTAGTCTATTCCCTTCCTCTACTCTACTGAGACAGTCTGTTGAGTTTCACTAGCATATTCCCTTCCTCCACTGAGCCAGTCTGTTGAGTTTCACTAGACTATTCCCTTCCTCTACTCTACTGAGCCAGTCTGTTGAGTTTCACTGGACTATTCCTGTCCTCTACTCTACTGAGACAGTCTGTTGAGTTTCACTAGACTATTCCCTTCCTCTACTCTACTGAGCCAGTCTGTTGAGTTTCTCTATACTATTCCCTTCCTCTACTGAGCCAGTCTGTTGAGTTTCACTAGGCTATTCTATGCCCTTCCTCTACTGAGCCAGTCTGTTGAGTTTCACTAGGCTATTCCCTTCCTGTACTCAGCCAGTCTGTTGAGTTTCACTAGACTATTCCCTTCCTCTACTCTACTGAGACAGTCTGTTGAGTTTCACTATACTATTCCCTTCCTCTACTCTACTGAGCCAGTCTGTTGAGTTTCACTAGACTAATCCCTTCCTCTACTCTACTGAGCCAGTCAATTGAGTTTCACTAGACTATTCCCTTCCTCTACTGAGCCAGTCTGTTGAGTTTCACTACGCTATTCCCTTCCTCTACTCAGCCAGTCTGTTGAGTTTCACTAGACTATTCCCTTCTTCTACTGAGCCAGTCTGTTGAGTTTCACTTGACTATTCCCTTCCTCTACTCTACTGAGTCAGTCTGTTGAGTTTCACTAGACTATTCCCTTCCTCTACTCTACTGAGCCAGTCTGTTGAGTTTCACTAGACTATTCCCTTCCTCTACTCTACTGAGCCAGTCAATTGAGTTTCACTAGACTATTCCCTTCCTCTACTGAGCCAGTCTGTTGAGTTTCACTACGCTATTCCCTTCCTCTACTCAGCCAGTCTGTTGAGTTTCACTAGACTATTCCCTTCTTCTACTGAGCCAGTCTTTTGAGTTTCACTTGACTATTCCCTTCCTCTACTCTACTGAGCCAGTCTGTTGAGTTTCACTAGACTATTCCCTTCCTCTACTCTACTGAGCAAGTCTGTTGAGTTTCACTAGTCTATTCCCTTCCTCTACTCTACTGAGCAAGTCTGTTGAGTTTCACTAGGCTATTCCCTTCTTCTACTTTACTCAGCCAGTCTGTTGAGTTTCACTAGGTTATTCCCTTCCTCTTCTGAGCCAGTCTGTTGAGTTTCACTAGACTACTCCCTTCCTCTACTGAGCCATTCTTTTGAGTTTCACTAGGCTATTCCCTTCTTCTACTCTACTGAGCCAGTCTGTTGAGTTTCACTAGTCTATTCCCTTCCTCTACTCTACTGAGACAGTCTGTTGAGTTTCACTAGCATATTCCCTTCCTCCACTGAGCCAGTCTGTTGAGTTTCACTAGACTATTCCCTTTCTCTACTCTACTGAGCCAGTCTGTTGAGTTTCACTGGACTATTCCTGTCCTCTACTCTACTGAGCCAGTCTGTTGAGTTTCACTAGACTATTCCCTTCCTCTACTCTACTGAGCCAGTCTGTTGAGTTTCTCTATACTATTCCCTTCCTCTACTGTGCCAGTCTGTTGAGTTTCACTAGCCTATTCCCTTCCTCTACTCTACCAAGCCAGTCTGTTGATTTTCACTAGGCTATTCTATGCCCTTCCTCTACTGAGCCAGTCTGTTGAGTTTCACTAGGCTATTCCCTTCCTGTACTCAGCCAGTCTGTTGAGTTTCACTAGACTATTCCCTTCCTCTACTCTACTGAGACAGTCTGTTGAGTTTCACTAGACTATTCCCTTCCTCTACTGTACTGAGCCAGTCAATTGAGTTTCACTAGACTATTCCCTTCCTCTACTGAGCCAGTCTGTTGAGTTTCACTACGCTATTCCCTTCCTCTACTCAGCCAGTCTGTTGAGTTTCACTAGACTATTCCCTTCTTCTACTGAGCCAGTCTGTTGAGTTTCACTTGACTATTCCCTTCCTCTACTCTACTGAGCCAGTCTGTTGAGTTTCGCTAGACTATTCCCTTCCTCTACTCTACTGAGCAAGTCTGTTGAGTTTCACTAGTCTATTCCCTTCCTCTACTCTACTGAGCAAGTCTGTTGAGTTTCACTAGGCTATTCCCTTCTTCTACTTTACTCAGCCAGTCTGTTGAGTTTCACTAGGTTATTCCCTTCCTCTTCTGAGCCAGTCTGTTGAGTTTCACTAGACTACCCCCTTCCTCTACTGAGCCAGTCTTTTGAGTTTCACAAGGCTATTCCCTTCTTCTACTCTACTGAGCCAGTCTGTTGAGTTTCACTAGTCTATTCCCTTCCTCTACTCTACTGAGACAGTCTGTTGAGTTTCACTAGCATATTCCCTTCCTCCACTGAGCCAGTCTGTTGAGTTTCACTAGACTATTCCCTTCCTCTACTCTACTGAGCCAGTCTGTTGAGTTTCACTGGACTATTCCTGTCCTCTACTCTACTGAGCCAGTCTGTTGAGTTTCACTAGACTATTCCCTTCCTCTACTCTACTGAGCCAGTCTGTTGAGTTTCTCTATACTATTCCCTTCCTCTACTGAGCCAGTCTGTTGAGTTTCACTAGCCTATTCCATTCCTCTACTCTACCAAGCCAGTCTGTTGATTTTCACTAGGCTATTCTATGCCCTTCCTCTACCAAGCCAGTCTGTTGATTTTCACTAGGCTATTCTATGCCCTTCCTCTACTGAGCCAGTCTGTTGAGTTTCACTAGGCTATTCCCTTCCTGTACTCAGCCAGTCTGTTGAGTTTCACTAGACTATTCCCTTCCTCTACTCTACTGAGCAAGTCTGTTGAGTTTCACTAGTCTATTCCCTTCCTCTACTCTACTGAGCAAGTCTGTTGAGTTTCACTAGGCTATTCCCTTCTTCTACTTTACTCAGCCAGTCTGTTGAGTTTCACTAGGTTATTCCCTTCCTCTTCTGAGCCAGTCTGTTGAGTTTCACTAGACTACTCCCTTCCTCTACTGAGCCATTCTTTTGAGTTTCACTAGGCTATTCCCTTCTTCTACTCTACTGAGCCAGTCTGTTGAGTTTCACTAGTCTATTCCCTTCCTCTACTCTACTGAGACAGTCTGTTGAGTTTCACTAGCATATTCCCTTCCTCCACTGAGCCAGTCTGTTGAGTTTCACTAGACTATTCCCTTTCTCTACTCTACTGAGCCAGTCTGTTGAGTTTCACTGGACTATTCCTGTCCTCTACTCTACTGAGCCAGTCTGTTGAGTTTCACTAGACTATTCCCTTCCTCTACTCTACTGAGCCAGTCTGTTGAGTTTCTCTATACTATTCCCTTCCTCTACTGTGCCAGTCTGTTGAGTTTCACTAGCCTATTCCCTTCCTCTACTCTACCAAGCCAGTCTGTTGATTTTCACTAGGCTATTCTATGCCCTTCCTCTACTGAGCCAGTCTGTTGAGTTTCACTAGGCTATTCCCTTCCTGTACTCAGCCAGTCTGTTGAGTTTCACTAGACTATTCCCTTCCTCTACTCTACTGAGACAGTCTGTTGAGTTTCACTAGACTATTCCCTTCCTCTACTGTACTGAGCCAGTCAATTGAGTTTCACTAGACTATTCCCTTCCTCTACTGAGCCAGTCTGTTGAGTTTCACTAGGCTATTCCCTTCCTGTACTCAGCCAGTCTGTTGAGTTTCACTAGACTATTCCCTTCCATTACTCTACTGAGACAGTCTGTTGAGTTTCACTATACTATTCCCTTCCTCTACTCTACTGAGCCAGTCTGTTGAGTTTCACTAGACTATTCCCTTCCTCTACTCTACTGAGCCAGTCAATTGAGTTTCACTAGACTATTCCCTTCCTCTACTGAGCCAGTCTGTTGAGTTTCACTACGCTATTCCCTTCCTCTACTCAGCCAGTCTGTTGAGTTTCACTAGACTATTCCCTTCTTCTACTGAGCCAGTCTGTTGAGTTTCACTTGACTATTCCCTTCCTCTACTCTACTGAGCCAGTCTGTTGAGTTTCACTAGACTATTCCCTTCCTCTACTCTACTGAGCAAGTCTGTTGAGTTTCACTAGTCTATTCCCTTCCTCTACTCTACTGAGCAAGTCTGTTGAGTTTCACTAGGCTATTCCCTTCTTCTACTTTACTCAGCCAGTCTGTTGAGTTTCACTAGGTTATTCCCTTCCTCTTCTGAGCCAGTCTGTTGAGTTTCACTAGACTACTCCCTTCCTCTACTGAGCCATTCTTTTGAGTTTCACTAGGCTATTCCCTTCTTCTACTCTACTGAGCCAGTCTGTTGAGTTTCACTAGTCTATTCCCTTCCTCTACTCTACTGAGACAGTCTGTTGAGTTTCACTAGGCTATTCCCTTCTTCTACTTTACTCAGCCAGTCTGTTGAGTTTCACTAGGTTATTCCCTTCCTCTTCTGAGCCAGTCTGTTGAGTTTCACTAGACTACCCCCTTCCTCTACTGAGCCAGTCTTTTGAGTTTCACAAGGCTATTCCCTTCTTCTACTCTACTGAGCCAGTCTGTTGAGTTTCACTAGTCTATTCCCTTCCTCTACTCTACTGAGACAGTCTGTTGAGTTTCACTAGCATATTCCCTTCCTCCACTGAGCCAGTCTGTTGAGTTTCACTAGACTATTCCCTTCCTCTACTCTACTGAGCCAGTCTGTTGAGTTTCACTGGACTATTCCTGTCCTCTACTCTACTGAGACAGTCTGTTGAGTTTCACTAGACTATTCCCTTCCTCTACTCTACTGAGCCAGTCTGTTGAGTTTCTCTATACTATTCCCTTCCTCTACTGAGCCAGTCTGTTGAGTTTCACTAGGCTATTCTATGCCCTTCCTCTACTGAGCCAGTCTGTTGAGTTTCACTAGGCTATTCCCTTCCTGTACTCAGCCAGTCTGTTGAGTTTCACTAGACTATTCCCTTCCTCTACTCTACTGAGACAGTCTGTTGAGTTTCACTATACTATTCCCTTCCTCTACTCTACTGAGCCAGTCTGTTGAGTTTCACTAGACTAATCCCTTCCTCTACTCTACTGAGCCAGTCAATTGAGTTTCACTAGACTATTCCCTTCCTCTACTGAGCCAGTCTGTTGAGTTTCACTACGCTATTCCCTTCCTCTACTCAGCCAGTCTGTTGAGTTTCACTAGACTATTCCCTTCTTCTACTGAGCCAGTCTGTTGAGTTTCACTTGACTATTCCCTTCCTCTACTCTACTGAGTCAGTCTGTTGAGTTTCACTAGACTATTCCCTTCCTCTACTCTACTGAGCCAGTCTGTTGAGTTTCACTAGACTATTCCCTTCCTCTACTCTACTGAGCCAGTCAATTGAGTTTCACTAGACTATTCCCTTCCTCTACTGAGCCAGTCTGTTGAGTTTCACTACGCTATTCCCTTCCTCTACTCAGCCAGTCTGTTGAGTTTCACTAGACTATTCCCTTCTTCTACTGAGCCAGTCTTTTGAGTTTCACTTGACTATTCCCTTCCTCTACTCTACTGAGCCAGTCTGTTGAGTTTCACTAGACTATTCCCTTCCTCTACTCTACTGAGCAAGTCTGTTGAGTTTCACTAGTCTATTCCCTTCCTCTACTCTACTGAGCAAGTCTGTTGAGTTTCACTAGGCTATTCCCTTCTTCTACTTTACTCAGCCAGTCTGTTGAGTTTCACTAGGTTATTCCCTTCCTCTTCTGAGCCAGTCTGTTGAGTTTCACTAGACTACTCCCTTCCTCTACTGAGCCATTCTTTTGAGTTTCACTAGGCTATTCCCTTCTTCTACTCTACTGAGCCAGTCTGTTGAGTTTCACTAGTCTATTCCCTTCCTCTACTCTACTGAGACAGTCTGTTGAGTTTCACTAGCATATTCCCTTCCTCCACTGAGCCAGTCTGTTGAGTTTCACTAGACTATTCCCTTTCTCTACTCTACTGAGCCAGTCTGTTGAGTTTCACTGGACTATTCCTGTCCTCTACTCTACTGAGCCAGTCTGTTGAGTTTCACTAGACTATTCCCTTCCTCTACTCTACTGAGCCAGTCTGTTGAGTTTCTCTATACTATTCCCTTCCTCTACTGTGCCAGTCTGTTGAGTTTCACTAGCCTATTCCCTTCCTCTACTCTACCAAGCCAGTCTGTTGATTTTCACTAGGCTATTCTATGCCCTTCCTCTACTGAGCCAGTCTGTTGAGTTTCACTAGGCTATTCCCTTCCTGTACTCAGCCAGTCTGTTGAGTTTCACTAGACTATTCCCTTCCTCTACTCTACTGAGACAGTCTGTTGAGTTTCACTAGACTATTCCCTTCCTCTACTGTACTGAGCCAGTCAATTGAGTTTCACTAGACTATTCCCTTCCTCTACTGAGCCAGTCTGTTGAGTTTCACTACGCTATTCCCTTCCTCTACTCAGCCAGTCTGTTGAGTTTCACTAGACTATTCCCTTCTTCTACTGAGCCAGTCTGTTGAGTTTCACTTGACTATTCCCTTCCTCTACTCTACTGAGCCAGTCTGTTGAGTTTCGCTAGACTATTCCCTTCCTCTACTCTACTGAGCAAGTCTGTTGAGTTTCACTAGTCTATTCCCTTCCTCTACTCTACTGAGCAAGTCTGTTGAGTTTCACTAGGCTATTCCCTTCTTCTACTTTACTCAGCCAGTCTGTTGAGTTTCACTAGGTTATTCCCTTCCTCTTCTGAGCCAGTCTGTTGAGTTTCACTAGACTACCCCCTTCCTCTACTGAGCCAGTCTTTTGAGTTTCACAAGGCTATTCCCTTCTTCTACTCTACTGAGCCAGTCTGTTGAGTTTCACTAGTCTATTCCCTTCCTCTACTCTACTGAGACAGTCTGTTGAGTTTCACTAGCATATTCCCTTCCTCCACTGAGCCAGTCTGTTGAGTTTCACTAGACTATTCCCTTCCTCTACTCTACTGAGCCAGTCTGTTGAGTTTCACTGGACTATTCCTGTCCTCTACTCTACTGAGCCAGTCTGTTGAGTTTCACTAGACTATTCCCTTCCTCTACTCTACTGAGCCAGTCTGTTGAGTTTCTCTATACTATTCCCTTCCTCTACTGAGCCAGTCTGTTGAGTTTCACTAGCCTATTCCATTCCTCTACTCTACCAAGCCAGTCTGTTGATTTTCACTAGGCTATTCTATGCCCTTCCTCTACCAAGCCAGTCTGTTGATTTTCACTAGGCTATTCTATGCCCTTCCTCTACTGAGCCAGTCTGTTGAGTTTCACTAGGCTATTCCCTTCCTGTACTCAGCCAGTCTGTTGAGTTTCACTAGACTATTCCCTTCCTCTACTCTACTGAGACAGTCTGTTGAGTTTCACTAGACTATTCCCTTCCTCTACTGTACTGAGCCAGTCAATTGAGTTTCACTAGACTATTCCCTTCCTCTACTGAGCCAGTCTGTTGAGTTTCACTACGCTATTCCCTTCCTCTACTCAGCCAGTCTGTTGAGTTTCACTAGACTATTCCCTTCTTCTACTGAGCCAGTCTGTTGAGTTTCACTTGACTATTCCCTTCCTCTACTCTACTGAGCCAGTCTGTTGAGTTTCGCTAGACTATTCCCTTCCTCTACTCTACTGAGCAAGTCTGTTGAGTTTCACTAGTCTATTCCCTTCCTCTACTCTACTGAGCAAGTCTGTTGAGTTTCACTAGGCTATTCCCTTCTTCTACTTTACTCAGCCAGTCTGTTGAGTTTCACTAGGTTATTCCCTTCCTCTTCTGAGCCAGTCTGTTGAGTTTCACTAGACTACCCCCTTCCTCTACTGAGCCAGTCTTTTGAGTTTCACAAGGCTATTCCCTTCTTCTACTCTACTGAGCCAGTCTGTTGAGTTTCACTAGTCTATTCCCTTCCTCTACTCTACTGAGACAGTCTGTTGAGTTTCACTAGCATATTCCCTTCCTCCACTGAGCCAGTCTGTTGAGTTTCACTAGACTATTCCCTTCCTCTACTCTACTGAGCCAGTCTGTTGAGTTTCACTGGACTATTCCTGTCCTCTACTCTACTGAGCCAGTCTGTTGAGTTTCACTAGACTATTCCCTTCCTCTACTCTACTGAGCCAGTCTGTTGAGTTTCACTAGACTATTCCCTTCCTCTACTCTACTGAGCCAGTCTGTTGAGTTTCTCTATACTATTCCCTTCCTCTACTGAGCCAGTCTGTTGAGTTTCACTAGCCTATTCCATTCCTCTACTCTACCAAGCCAGTCTGTTGATTTTCACTAGGCTATTCTATGCCCTTCCTCTACTGAGCCAGTCTGTTGAGTTTCACTAGGCTATTCCCTTCCTGTACTCAGCCAGTCTGTTGAGTTTCACTAGACTATTCCCTTCCTCTACTCTACTGAGACAGTCTGTTGAGTTTCACTAGACTATTCCCTTCCTCTACTGTACTGAGCCAGTCAATTGAGTTTCACTAGACTATTCCCTTCCTCTACTGAGCCAGTCTGTTGAGTTTCACTACGCTATTCCCTTCCTCTACTCAGCCAGTCTGTTGAGTTTCACTAGACTATTCCCTTCTTCTACTGAGCCAGTCTGTTGAGTTTCACTTGACTATTCCCTTCCTCTACTCTACTGAGCCAGTCTGTTGAGTTTCGCTAGACTATTCCCTTCCTCTACTCTACTGAGCAAGTCTGTTGAGTTTCACTAGTCTATTCCCTTCCTCTACTCTACTGAGCAAGTCTGTTGAGTTTCACTAGGCTATTCCCTTCTTCTACTTTACTCAGCCAGTCTGTTGAGTTTCACTAGGTTATTCCCTTCCTCTTCTGAGCCAGTCTGTTGAGTTTCACTAGACTACCCCCTTCCTCTACTGAGCCAGTCTTTTGAGTTTCACAAGGCTATTCCCTTCTTCTACTCTACTGAGCCAGTCTGTTGAGTTTCACTAGTCTATTCCCTTCCTCTACTCTACTGAGACAGTCTGTTGAGTTTCACTAGCATATTCCCTTCCTCCACTGAGCCAGTCTGTTGAGTTTCACTAGACTATTCCCTTCCTCTACTCTACTGAGCCAGTCTGTTGAGTTTCACTGGACTATTCCTGTCCTCTACTCTACTGAGCCAGTCTGTTGAGTTTCACTAGACTATTCCCTTCCTCTACTCTACTGAGCCAGTCTGTTGAGTTTCACTAGACTATTCCCTTCCTCTACTCTACTGAGCCAGTCTGTTGAGTTTCTCTATACTATTCCCTTCCTCTACTGAGCCAGTCTGTTGAGTTTCACTAGCCTATTCCATTCCTCTACTCTACCAAGCCAGTCTGTTGATTTTCACTAGGCTATTCTATGCCCTTCCTCTACTGAGCCAGTCTGTTGAGTTTCACTAGGCTATTCCCTTCCTGTACTCAGCCAGTCTGTTGAGTTTCACTAGACTATTCCCTTCCATTACTCTACTGAGACAGTCTGTTGAGTTTCACTATACTATTCCCTTCCTCTACTCTACTGAGCCAGTCTGTTGAGTTTCACTAGACTATTCCCTTCCTCTACTCTACTGAGCCAGTCAATTGAGTTTCACTAGACTATTCCCTTCCTCTACTGAGCCAGTCTGTTGAGTTTCACTACGCTATTCCCTTCCTCTACTCAGCCAGTCTGTTGAGTTTCACTAGACTATTCCCTTCTTCTACTGAGCCAGTCTGTTGAGTTTCACTTGACTATTCCCTTCCTCTACTCTACTGAGCCAGTCTGTTGAGTTTCACTAGACTATTCCCTTCCTCTACTCTACTGAGCAAGTCTGTTGAGTTTCACTAGTCTATTCCCTTCCTCTACTCTACTGAGCAAGTCTGTTGAGTTTCACTAGGCTATTCCCTTCTTCTACTTTACTCAGCCAGTCTGTTGAGTTTCACTAGGTTATTCCCTTCCTCTTCTGAGCCAGTCTGTTGAGTTTCACTAGACTACTCCCTTCCTCTACTGAGCCATTCTTTTGAGTTTCACTAGGCTATTCCCTTCTTCTACTCTACTGAGCCAGTCTGTTGAGTTTCACTAGTCTATTCCCTTCCTCTACTCTACTGAGACAGTCTGTTGAGTTTCACTAGGATATTCCCTTCCTCCACTGAGCCAGTCTGTTGAGTTTCACTAGACTATTCCCTTTCTCTACTCTACTGAGCCAGTCTGTTGAGTTTCACTGGACTATTCCTGTCCTCTACTCTACTGAGCCAGTCTGTTGAGTTTCAGTAGACTATTCCCTTCCTCTACTCTACTGAGCCAGTCTGTTGAGTTTCTCTATACTATTCCCTTCCTCTACTGTGCCAGTCTGTTGAGTTTCACTAGCCTATTCCCTTCCTCTACTCTACCAAGCCAGTCTGTTGATTTTCACTAGGCTATTCTATGCCCTTCCTCTACTGAGCCAGTCTGTTGAGTTTCACTAGGCTATTCCCTTCCTGTACTCAGCCAGTCTGTTGAGTTTCACTAGACTATTCCCTTCCTCTACTCTACTGAGACAGTCTGTTGAGTTTCACTAGCATATTCCCTTCCTCCACTGAGCCAGTCTGTTGAGTTTCACTAGGCTATTCCATTCCTCTACTCTACTGAGCCAGTCTGTTGAGTTTCACTAGACTATTCCCTTCCTCTACTCTACTGAGCCTGTCTGTTGAGTTTCACTAGACTATTCCCTTCCTCTACTCTACTGAGCCTGTCTGTTGAGTTTCACTAGGCTATTCCCTTCCTCTACTGAGCCAGTCTGTTGAGTTTCACTAGACTATTCCCTTCCTCTACTGAGCCAGTCTGTTGAGTTTCACTAGACTATTCCCTTCCTCTACTCTACAGAGCCTGTCTGTTGAGTTTCACTAGACTATTCCCTTCCTCTACTCTACTGAGCCAGTCTGTTGAGTTTCACTAGACTATTCCCTTCCTCTACTCTACTGAGCCAGTCAATTGAGTTTCACTAGACTATTCCCTTCCTCTACTGAGCCAGTCTGTTGAGTTTCACTACGCTATTCCCTTCCTCTACTCAGCCAGTCTGTTGAGTTTCACTAGACTATTCCCTTCCTCTACTCTACTGAGCCAGTCTGTTGAGTTTCACTAGACTATTCCCTTCCTCTACTCTACTGAGCAAGTCTGTTGAGTTTCACTAGTCTATTCCCTTCCTCTACTCTACTGAGCAAGTCTGTTGAGTTTCACTAGGCTATTCCCTTCTTCTACTTTACTCAGCCAGTCTGTTGAGTTTCACTAGGTTATTCCCTTCCTCTTCTGAGCCAGTTTGTTGAGTTTCACTTGACTATTCCCTTCCTCTACTCTACTGAGCCTGTCTGTTGAGTTTCACTAGACTATTCCCTTCCTCTACTCTACTGAGCCAGTCAATTGAGTTTCACTAGACTATTCCCTTCCTCTACTGAGCCAGTCTGTTGAGTTTCACTACGCTATTCCCTTCCTCTACTCAGCCAGTCTGTTGAGTTTCACTAGACTATTCCCTTCTTCTACTGAGCCAGTCTGTTGAGTTTCACTTGACTATTCCCTTCCTCTACTCTACTGAGCCAGTCTGTTGAGTTTCACTAGACTATTCCCTTCCTCTACTCTACTGAGCAAGTCTGTTGAGTTTCACTAGTCTATTCCCTTCCTCTACTCTACTGAGCAAGTCTGTTGAGTTTCACTAGGCTATTCCCTTCTTCTACTTTACTCAGCCAGTCTGTTGAGTTTCACTAGGTTATTCCCTTCCTCTTCTGAGCCAGTCTGTTGAGTTTCACTAGACTACTCCCTTCCTCTACTGAGCCAGTCTTTTGAGTTTCACTAGGCTATTCCCTTCTTCTACTCTACTGAGCCAGTCTGTTGAGTTTCACTGGTCTATTCCCTTCCTCTACTCTACTGAGACAGTCTGTTGAGTTTCACTAGCATATTCCCTTCCTCCACTGAGCCAGTCTGTTGAGTTTCACTAGACTATTCCCTTTCTCTACTCTACTGAGCCAGTCTGTTGAGTTTCACTGGACTATTCCTGTCCTCTACTCTACTGAGCCAGTCTGTTGAGTTTCACTAGACTATTCCCTTCCTCTACTCTACTGAGCCAGTCTGTTGAGTTTCTCTATACTATTCCCTTCCTCTACTGTGCCAGTCTGTTGAGTTTCACTAGCCTATTCCCTTCCTCTACTCTACCAAGCCAGTCTGTTGATTTTCACTAGGCTATTCTATGCCCTTCCTCTACTGAGCCAGTCTGTTGAGTTTCACTACGCTATTCCCTTCCTGTACTCAGCCAGTCTGTTGAGTTTCACTAGACTATTCCCTTCCTCTACTCTACTGAGACAGTCTGTTGAGTTTCACTAGCATATTCCCTTCCTCCACTGAGCCAGTCTGTTGAGTTTCACTAGGCTATTCCATTCCTCTACTCTACTGAGCCAGTCTGTTGAGTTTCACTAGACTATTCCCTTCCTCTACTCTACTGAGCCTGTCTGTTGAGTTTCACTAGACTATTCCCTTCCTCTACTCTACTGAGCCTGTCTGTTGAGTTTCACTAGGCTATTCCCTTCCTGTACGCAGCCAGTCTGTTGAGTTTCACTAGACTATTCCCTTCCTCTACTCTACTGAGACAGTCTGTTGAGTTTCACTAGACTATTCCCTTCCTCTACTGAGCCAGTCTGTTGAGTTTCACTAGACTATTCCCTTCCTCTACTCTACTGAGCCAGTCTGTTGAGTTTCACTAGACTATTCCCTTCCTCTACTCTACTGAGCCTGTCTGTTGAGTTTCACTAGACTATTCCCTTCCTCTACTCTACTGAGCCTGTCTGTTGAGTTTCACTAGGCTATTCCCTTCCTCTACTGAGCCAGTCTGTTGAGTTTCACTAGACTATTCCCTTCCTCTACTGAGCCAGTCTGTTGAGTTTCACTAGACTATTCCCTTCCTCTACTCTACTGAGCCAGTCTGTTGAGTTTCACTAGACTATTCCCTTCCTCTACTCTACTGAGCCTGTCTGTTGAGTTTCACTAGACTATTCCCTTCCTCTACTCTACTGAGCCAGTCTGTTGAGTTTCACTAGACTATTCCCTTCCTCTACTCTACTGAGCCAGTCAATTGAGTTTCACTAGACTATTCCCTTCCTCTACTGAGCCAGTCTGTTGAGTTTCACTACGCTATTCCCTTCCTCTACTCAGCCAGTCTGTTGAGTTTCACTAGACTATTCCCTTCCTCTACTCTACTGAGCCAGTCTGTTGAATTTCACTAGACTATTCCCTTCCTCTACTCTACTGAGCAAGTCTGTTGAGTTTCACTAGTCTATTCCCTTCCTCTACTCTACTGAGCAAGTCTGTTGAGTTTCACTAGGCTATTCCCTTCTTCTACTTTACTCAGCCAGTCTGTTGAGTTTCACTAGGTTATTCCCTTCCTCTTCTGAGCCAGTCTGTTGAGTTTCACTTGACTATTCCCTTCCTCTACTCTACTGAGCCTGTCTGTTGAGTTTCACTAGACTATTCCCTTCCTCTACTCTACTGAGCCAGTCTGTTGAGTTTCACTAGACTATTCCCTTCTTCTACTCTACTGAGCCAGTCTGTTGAGTTTCACTAGTCTATTCCCTTCCTCTACTCTACTGAGACAGTCTGTTGAGTTTCACTAGACTACTCCCTTCCTCTACTGAGCCAGTCTTTTAAGTTTCACTAGGCTATTCCCTTCTTCTACTCTACTGAGCCAGTCTGTTGAGTTTCACTAGTCTATTCCCTTCCTCTACTCTACTGAGACAGTCTGTTGAGTTTCACTGGACTATTCCTGTCCTCTACTCTACTGAGCCAGTCTGTTGAGTTTCACTAGACTATTCCCTTCCTCTACTCTACTGAGCCAGTCTGTTGAGTTTCTCTATACTATTCCCTTCCTCTACTGAGCCAGTCTGTTGAGTTTCACTAGCCTATTCCCTTCCTCTACTCTACCAAGCCAGTCTGTTGATTTTCACTAGGCTATTCTATGCCCTTCCTCTACTGAGCCAGTCTGTTGAGTTTCACTAGGCTATTCCCTTCCTGTACTCAGCCAGTCTGTTGAGTTTCACTAGACTATTCCCTTCCTCTACTCTACTGAGACAGTCTGTTGAGTTTCACTAGCATATTCCCTTCCTCCAATGAGCCAGTCTGTTGAGTTTCACTAGGCTATTCCATTCCTCTACTCTACTGAGCCAGTCTGTTGAGTTTCAGTAGGCTATTCCCTTCCTCTACTGAGCCAGTCTGTTGAGTTTCACTAGACTATTCCATTCCTCTACTCTACTGAGCCAGTCTGTTGAGTTTCACTAGGCTATTCCCTTCCTCTACTGAGCCAGTCTGTTGAGTTTCACTAGACTATTCCCTTCCTCTACTCTACTGAGCCAGTCTGTTAAGTTTCACTAGACTATTCCCTTCCTCTACTCTACTGAGCCAGTCTGTTGAGTTTCACTAGACTATTCCCTTCCTCTACTCTACTGAGCCTGTCTGTTGAGTTTCACTAGACTATTCCCTTCCTCTACTCTACTGAGCCAGTCTGTTGAGTTTCACTAGACTATTCCCTTCCTCTACTCTACTGAGCCAGTCAATTGAGTTTCACTAGACTATGCCCTTCCTCTACTGAGCCAGTCTGTTGAGTTTCACTAGGCTATTCCCTTCCTGTACTCAGCCAGTCTGTTGAGTTTCACTAGACTATTCCCTTCCTCTACTCTACTGAGACAGTCTGTTGAGTTTCACTAGACTATTCCCTTCCTCTATTCTACTGAGCCAGTCTGTTGAGTTTCACTAGACTATTCCCTTCCTCTACTCTACTGAGCCAGTCAATTGAGTTTCACTAGACTATTCCCTTCCTCTACTGAGCCAGTCTGTTGAGTTTCACTACGCTATTCCCTTCCTCTACTCAGCCAGTCTGTTGAGTTTCACTAGACTATTCCCTTCTTCTACTGAGCCAGTCTGTTGAGTTTCACTTGACTATTCCCTTCCTCTACTCTACTGAGCCAGTCTGTTGAGTTTCACTAGACTATTCCCTTCCTCTACTCTACTGAGCAAGTCTGTTGAGTTTCACTAGTCTATTCCCTTCCTCTACTCTACTGAGCAAGTCTGTTGAGTTTCACTAGGCTATTCCCTTCTTCTACTTTACTCAGCCAGTCTGTTGAGTTTCACTAGGTTATTCCCTTCCTCTTCTGAGCCAGTCTGTTGAGTTTCACTAGACTACTCCCTTCCTCTACTGAGCCAGTCTTTTGAGTTTCACTAGGTTATTCCCTTCTACTCTACTGAGCCAGTCTGTTGAGTTTCACTAGTCTATTCCCTTCCTCTACTCTACTGAGACAGTCTGTTGAGTTTCACTAGCATATTCCCTTCCTCCACTGAGCCAGTCTGTTGAGTTTCACTAGACTATTCCCTTTCTCTACTCTACTGAGCCAGTCTGTTGAGTTTCACTGGACTATTCCTGTCCTCTACTCTACTGAGCCAGTCTGTTGAGTTTCACTAGACTATTCCCTTCCTCTACTCTACTGAGCCAGTCTGTTGAGTTTCTCTATACTATTCCCTTCCTCTACTGTGCCAGTCTGTTGAGTTTCACTAGCCTATTCCCTTCCTCTACTCTACCAAGCCAGTCTGTTGATTTTCACTAGGCTATTCTATGCCCTTCCTCTACTGAGCCAGTCTGTTGAGTTTCACTAGGCTATTCCCTTCCTGTACTCAGCCAGTCTGTTGAGTTTCACTAGACTATTCCCTTCCTCTACTCTACTGAGACAGTCTGTTGAGTTTCACTAGCATATTCCCTTCCTCCACTGAGCCAGTCTGTTGAGTTTCACTAGGCTATTCCATTCCTCTACTCTACTGAGCCAGTCTGTTGAGTTTCACTAGACTATTCCCTTCCTCTACTCTACTGAGCCTGTCTGTTGAGTTTCACTAGACTATTCCCTTCCTCTACTCTACTGAGCCTGTCTGTTGAGTTTCACTAGGCTATTCCCTTCCTGTACGCAGCCAGTCTGTTGAGTTTCACTAGACTATTCCCTTCCTCTACTCTACTGAGACAGTCTGTTGAGTTTCACTAGACTATTCCCTTCCTCTACTGAGCCAGTCTGTTGAGTTTCACTAGACTATTCCCTTCCTCTACTCTACTGAGCCTGTCTGTTGAGTTTCACTAGACTATTCCCTTCCTCTACTCTACTGAGCCTGT
Organism: Salmo salar; assembly: GCF_965601325.2. NCBI lineage: Eukaryota > Metazoa > Chordata > Actinopteri > Salmoniformes > Salmonidae > Salmo > Salmo salar. The sequence continues at coordinate 83,768,117 of NC_138296.1, read as the reverse complement.
CTGTTGAGTTTCACTAGGCTATTCCCTACCTCTACTGAGCCAGTCTGTTGAGTTTCACTAGACTATTCCCTTCCTCTACTGAGCCAGTCTGTTGAGTTTCACTAGACTATTCCCTTCCTCTACTCTACTGAGCCAGTCTGTTGAGTTTCGCTAGACTATTCCCTTCCTCTACTCTACTGAGCCTGTCTGTTGAGTTTCCCTAGACTATTCCCTTCCTCTACTCTACTGAGCCAGTCTGTTGAGTTTCACTAGACTATTCCCTTCCTCTACTCTACTGAGCCAGTCAATTGAGTTTCACTAGACTATTCCCTTCCTCTACTGAGCCAGTCTGTTGAGTTTCACTACGCTATTCCCTTCCTCTACTCAGCCAGTCTGTTGAGTTTCACTAGACTATTCCCTTCCTCTACTCTACTGAGCCAGTCTGTTGAGTTTCACTAGACTATTCCCTTCCTCTACTCTACTGAGCAAGTCTGTTGAGTTTCACTAGTCTATTCCCTTCCTCTACTCTACTGAGCAAGTCTGTTGAGTTTCACTAGGCTATTCCCTTCTTCTACTTTACTCAGCCAGTCTGTTGAGTTTCACTAGGTTATTCCCTTCCTCTTCTGAGCCAGTCTGTTGAGTTTCACTTGACTATTCCCTTCCTCTACTCTACTGAGCCTGTCTGTTGAGTTTCACTAGACTATTCCCTTCCTCTACTCTACTGAGCCAGTCTGTTGAGTTTCACTAGACTATTCCCTTCTTCTACTCTACTGAGCCAATCTGTTGAGTTTCACTAGTCTATTCCCTTCCTCTACTCTACTGAGACAGTCTGTTGAGTTTCACTAGACTACTCCCTTCCTCTACTGAGCCAGTCTTTTGAGTTTCACTAGGCTCTTCCCTTCTTCTACTCTACTGAGCCAGTCTGTTGAGTTTCACTAGTCTATTCCCTTCCTCTACTCTACTGAGCCAGTCTGTTGAGTTTCACTGGACTATTCCTGTCCTCTACTCTACTGAGCCAGTCTGTTGAGTTTCACTAGACTATTCCCTTCCTCTACTCTACTGAGCCAGTCTGTTGAGTTTCTCTATACTATTCCCTTCCTCTACTGAGCCAGTCTGTTGAGTTTCACTAGCCTATTCCCTTCCTCTACTCTACCAAGCCAGTCTGTTGATTTTCACTAGGCTATTCTATGCCCTTCCTCTACTGAGCCAGTCTGTTGAGTTTCACTAGGCTATTCCCTTCCTGTACTCAGCCAGTCTGTTGAGTTTCACTAGACTATTCCCTTCCTCTACTCTACTGAGACAGTCTGTTGAGTTTCACTAGCATATTCCCTTCCTCCAATGAGCCAGTCTGTTGAGTTTCACTAGGCTATTCCATTCCTCTACTCTACTGAGCCAGTCTGTTGAGTTTCACTAGGCTATTCCCTTCCTCTACTGAGCCAGTCTGTTGAGTTTCACTAGACTATTCCATTCCTCTACTCTACTGAGCCAGTCTGTTGAGTTTCACTAGGCTATTCCCTTCCTCTACTGAGCCAGTCTGTTGAGTTTCACTAGACTATTCCCTTCCTCTACTCTACTGAGCCAGTCTGTTGAGTTTCACTAGACTATTCCCTTCCTCTACTCTACTGAGCCAGTCTGTTGAGTTTCACTAGACTATTACCTTCCTCTACTGAGCCAGTCTGTTGAGTTTCACTACGCTATTCCCTTCCTCTACTCAGCCACTCTGTTGAGTTTCACTAGGCTATTCCCTTCCTCTACTCTACTGAGCCAGTCTGTTGAGTTTCACTAGACTATTCCCTTCCTCTACTCTACTGAGCCAGTCTGTTGAGTTTCACTAGACTATTCCCTTCCTCTACTCTACTGAGCCAGTCAATTGAGTTTCACTAGACTATTACCTTCCTCTACTGAGCCAGTCTGTTGAGTTTCACTACGCTATTCCCTTCCTCTACTCAGCCAGTCTGTTGAGTTTCACTAGGCTATTCCCTTCCTCTACTCTACTGAGCCAGTCTGTTGAGTTTCACTAGACTATTCCCTTCCTCTACTCTACTGAGCCAGTCTGTTGAGTTTCACTAGACTATTCCCTTCCTCTACTCTACTGAGCCAGTCAATTGAGTTTCACTAGACTATTACCTTCCTCTACTGAGCCAGTCTGTGTAGTTTCACTAGGCTATTCCCTTCCTGTACTCAGCCAGTCTGTTGAGTTTCACTAGACTATTCCCTTCCTCTACTCTACTGAGACAGTCTGTTGAGTTTCACTAGCATATTCCCTTCCTCCAATGAGCCAGTCTGTTGAGTTTCACTAGGCTATTCCATTCCTCTACTCTACTGAGCCAGTCTGTTGAGTTTCACTAGGCTATTCCCTTCCTCTACTGAGCCAGTCTGTTGAGTTTCACTAGACTATTCCATTCCTCTACTCTACTGAGCCAGTCTGTTGAGTTTCACTAGGCTATTCCCTTCCTCTACTGAGCCAGTCTGTTGAGTTTCACTAGACTATTCCCTTCCTCTACTCTACTGAGCCAGTCTGTTGAGTTTCACTAGACTATTCCCTTCCTCTACTCTACTGAGCCTGTCTGTTGAGTTTCACTAGACTATTCCCTTCCTCTACTCTACTGAGCCAGTCTGTTGAGTTTCACTAGACTATTCCCTTCCTCTACTCTACTGAGCCAGTCAATTGAGTTTCACTAGACTATTACCTTCCTCTACTGAGCCAGTCTGTTGAGTTTCACTACGCTATTCCCTTCCTCTACTCAGCCAGTCTGTTGAGTTTCACTAGGCTATTCCCTTCCTCTACTCTACTGAGCCAGTCTGTTGAGTTTCACTAGACTATTCCCTTCCTCTACTCTACTGAGCCAGTCTGTTGAGTTTCACTAGACTATTCCCTTCCTCTACTCTACTGAGCCAGTCAATTGAGTTTCACTAGACTATTACCTTCCTCTACTGAGCCAGTCTGTTGAGTTTCACTACGCTATTCCCTTCCTCTACTCAGCCAGTCTGTTGAGTTTCACTAGACTATTCCCTTCCTCTACTCTACTGAGCCAGTCTGTTGAGTTTCACTAGACTATTCCCTTCCTCTACTCTACTGAGCAAGTCTGTTGAGTTTCACTAGTCTATTCCCTTCCTCTACTCTACTGAGCAAGTCTGTTGAGTTTCACTAGGCTATTCCCTTCTTCTACTTTACTCAGCCAGTCTGTTGAGTTTCACTAGGTTATTCCCTTCCTCTTCTGAGCCAGTCTGTTGAGTTTCACTAGACTACTCCCTTCCTCTACTGAGCCAGTCTTTTTAGTTTCACTAGGCTATTCCCTTCTTCTACTCTACTGAGCCAGTCTGTTGAGTTTCACTATTCTATTCCCTTCCTCTACTCTACCTTGACAGTCTGTTGAGTTTCACTAGCATATTCCCTTCCTCTACTGAGCCAGTCTGTTGAGTTTCACTAGGCTATTCCCTTCCTCTACTCTACTGAGCCAGTCTGTTGAGTTTCACTGGACTATTCCTGTCCTCTACTCTACTGAGCCAGTCTGTTGAGTTTCACTAGACTATTCCCTTCCTCCACTGAGCCAGTCTGTTGAGTTTCACTAGACTATTCCCTTCCTCCACTGAGCCAGTCTGTTGAGTTTCACTAGCATATTCCCTTCCTCCACTGAGCCAGTCTGTTGAGTTTCACTAGACTATTCCCTTCCTCTACTCTACTGAGCCAGTCTGTTGAGTTTCACTGGACTATTCCTGTCCTCTACTCTACTGAGCCAGTCTGTTGAGTTTCACTAGACTATTCCCTTCCTCTACTCTACTGAGCCAGTCTGTTGAGTTTCTCTATACTATTCCCTTCCTCTACTGAGCCAGTCTGTTGAGTTTCACTAGCCTATTCCATTCCTCTACTCTACCAAGCCAGTCTGTTGATTTTCACTAGGCTATTCTATGCCCTTCCTCTACTGAGCCAGTCTGTTGAGTTTCACTAGGCTATTCCCTTCCTGTACTCAGCCAGTCTGTTGAGTTTCACTAGACTATTCCCTTCCTCTACTCTACTGAGACAGTCTGTTGAGTTTCACTAGACTATTCCCTTCCTCTACTCTACTGAGCCAGTCTGTTGAGTTTCACTAGACTATTCCCTTCCTCTACTCTACTGAGCCAGTCAATTGAGTTTCACTAGACTATTCCCTTCCTCTACTGAGCCAGTCTGTTGAGTTTCACTACGCTATTCCCTTCCTCTACTCAGCCAGTCTGTTGAGTTTCACTAGACTATTCCCTTCTTCTACTGAGCCAGTCTGTTGAGTTTCACTTGACTATTCCCTTCCTCTACTCTACTGAGCCAGTCTGTTGAGTTTCACTAGACTATTCCCTTCCTCTACTCTACTGAGCAAGTCTGTTGAGTTTCACTAGTCTATTCCCTTCCTCTACTCTACTGAGCAAGTCTGTTGAGTTTCACTAGGCTATTCCCTTCTTCTACTTTACTCAGCCTATTCCCTTCCTCTACTCTACTGAGCAAGTCTGTTGAGTTTCACTAGTCTATTCCCTTCCTCTACTCTACTGAGCAAGTCTGTTGAGTTTCACTAGGCTATTCCCTTCTTCTACTTTACTCAGCCAGTCTGTTGAGTTTCACTAGGTTATTCCCTTCCTCTTCTGAGCCAGTCTGTTGAGTTTCACTAGGCTATTCCCTTCCTCTACTCTACTGAGCCAGTCTGTTGAGTTTCACTAGACTATTCCCTTCCTCTACTCTACTGAGCCAGTCTGTTGAGTTTCACTAGACTATTCCCTTCCTCTACTCTACTGAGCCTGTCTGTTGAGTTTCACTAGACTATTCCCTTCCTCTACTCTACTGAGCCAGTCTGTTGAGTTTCACTAGACTATTCCCTTCCTCTACTCTACTGAGCCAGTCAATTGAGTTTCACTAGACTATTCCCTTCCTCTACTGAGCCAGTCTGTTGAGTTTCACTAGACTATTCCCTTCCTCTACTCTACTGAGCCAGTCTGTTGAGTTTCACTAGACTATTCCCTTCCTCTACTCTACTGAGCCAGTCTGTTGAGTTTCACTATACTATTCCCTTCCTCTACTCTACTGAGCCAGTCTGTTGAGTTTCACTAGGCTATTCCCTTCCTCTACTGAGCCAGTCTGTTGAGTTTCACTAGACTATTCCCTTCCTCTACTCTACTGAGCCAGTCTGTTGAGTTTCACTGGACTATCCCTGTCCTCTACTCTACTGAGCCAGTCTGTTGACTTTAACTAGACTATTCCCTTCCTCCACTGAGCCAGTCTGTTGAGTTTCACTAGACTATTCCCTTCCTCCACTGAGCCAGTCTGTTGAGTTTCACTAGCATATTCCCTTCCTCCACTGAGCCAGTCTGTTGAGTTTCACTAGACTATTCCCTTCCTCTACTCTACTGAGCCAGTCTGTTGAGTTTCACTGGACTATTCCTGTCCTCTACTCTACTGAGCCAGTCTGTTGAGTTTCACTAGACTATTCCCTTCCTCTACTCTACTGAGCCAGTCTGTTGAGTTTCTCTATACTATTCCCTTCCTCTACTGAGCCAGTCTGTTGAGTTTCACTAGGCTATTCCCTTCCTGTACTCAGCCAGTCTGTTGAGTTTCACTAGAATATTCCCTTCCTCTACTCTACTGAGACAGTCTGTTGAGTTTCACTAGACTATTCCCTTCCTCTACTCTACTGAGCCAGTCTGTTGAGTTTCACTAGACTATTCCCTTCCTCTACTCCACTGAGCCAGTCAATTGAGTTTCACTAGACTATTCCCTTCCTCTACTGAGCCAGTCTGTTGAGTTTCACTACGCTATTCCCTTCCTCTACTCTACTGAGCCAGTCTGTTGAGTTTCACTAGACTATTCCCTTCCTCTACTCTACTGAGCAAGTCTGTTGAGTTTCACTATTCTATTCCCTTCCTCTACTGTACTGAGCAAGTCTGTTGAGTTTCACTAGGCTATTCCCTTCTTCTACTTTACTCAGCCAGTCTGTTGAGTTTCACTAGGTTATTCCCTTCCTCTTCTGAGCCAGTCTGTTGAGTTTCACTGGACTACTCCCTTCCTCTACTGAGCCAGTCTTTTGAGTTTCACTAGGCTATTCCCTTCTTCTACTCTACTGAGCCAGTCTGTTGAGTTTCACTAGTCTATTCCCTTCCTCTACTCTACTGAGACAGTCTGTTGAGTTTCAGTAGCATATTCCCTTCCTCCACTGAGCCAGTCTGTTGAGTTTCACTAGACTATTCCCTTCCTCTACTCTACTGAGCCAGTCTGTTGTGTTTCACTGGACTATTCCTGTCCTCTACTCTACTGAGCCAGTCTGTTGAGTTTCACTAGACTATTCCCTTCCTCTACTCTACTGAGCCAGTCTGTTGAGTTTCTCTATACTATTCCCTTCCTCTACTGAGCCAGTCTGTTGAGTTTCACTAGCCTATTCCCTTCCTCTACTCTACCAAGCCAGTCTGTTGAGTTTCACTAGGCTATTCCCTTCCTCTACTCTACTGAGCCTGTCTGTTGAGTTTCACTAGACTATTCCCTTCCTCTACTCTACTGAGCCAGTCTGTTGAGTTTCACTAGACTATTCCCTTCCTCTACTCTACTGAGCCAGTCTGTTGAGTTTCACTAGACTATTCCCTTCCTCTACTCTACTGAGCCAGTCTGTTGAGTTTCACTAGACTATTCCCTTCCTCTACTCTACTGAGCCTGTCTGTTGAGTTTCACTAGACTATTCCCTTCCTCTACTCTACTGAGCCAGTCTGTTGAGTTTCACTAGACTATTCCCTTCCTCTACTCTACTGAGCCAGTCAATTGAGTTTCACTAGACTATTCCCTTCCTCTACTGAGCCAGTCTGTTGAGTTTCACTACGCTATTCCCTTCCTCTACTCAGCCAGTCTGTTGAGATTCACTAGGCTATTCCCTTCTTCTACTGAGCCAGTCTGTTGAGTTTCACTTGACTATTCCCTTCCTCTACTCTACTGAGCCAGTCTGTTGAGTTTCACTAGACTATTCCCTTCCTCTACTCTACTGAGACAGTCTGTTGAGTTTCACTAGCCTATTCCCTTCCTCTACTCTACCAAGCCAATCTGTTGAGGTTCACTAGGCTATTCCCTTCTTCTACTCTACTCAGCCAGTCTGTTGAGTTTCACTAGGTTATTCCCTTCCTCTTCTGAGCCAGTCTGTTGAGTTTCACTAGACTACTCCCTTCCTCTACTGAGCCAGTCTTTTGAGTTTCACTAGGCTATTCCCTTCTACTCTACTGAGCCAGTCTGTTGAGTTTCACTAGTCTATTCCCTTCCTCTACTCCACTGAGACAGTCTGTTGAGTTTCACTAGCCTATTCCCTTCCTCTACTCTACCAAGCCAATCAGTTGAGTTTCACTAGACGATTCCCTTCCTCTACTCTACTGAGACAGTCTGTTGAGTTTCACTAGCATATTCCCTTCCTCCACTGAGCCAGTCTGTTGAGTTTCACTAGGCTATTCCATTCCTCTACTCTACTGAGCCAGTCTGTTGAGTTTCACTAGACTATTCCCTTCCTCTACTCTACTGAGCCTGTCTGTTGAGTTTCACTAGGCTATTCCCTTCCTGTACGCAGCCAGTCTGTTGAGTTTCACTAGACTATTCCCTTCCTCTACTCTACTGAGCCTGTCTGTTGAGTTTCACTAGGCTATTCCCTTCCTGTACGCAGCCAGTCTGTTGAGTTTCACTAGACTATTCCCTTCCTCTACTCTACTGAGACAGTCTGTTGAGTTTCACTAGACTATTCCCTTCCTCTACTCTACTGAGCCAGTCTGTTGAGTTTCACTAGACTATTCCCTTCCTCTACTGAGCCAGTCTGTTGAGTTTCACTACGCTATTCCCTTCCTCTACTCAGCCAGTCTGTTGAGTTTCACTAGACTATTCCCTTCCTCTACTCTACTGAGCCAGTCTGTTGAGTTTCACTAGACTATTCCCTTCCTCTACTCTACTGAGCAAGTCTGTTGAGTTTCACTAGTCTATTCCCTTCCTCTACTCTACTGAGCAAGTCTGTTGAGTTTCACTAGGCTATTCCCTTCTTCTACTTTACTCAGCCTATTCCCTTCCTCTACTCTACTGAGCAAGTCTGTTGAGTTTCACTAGTCTATTCCCTTCCTCTACTCTACTGAGCAAGTCTGTTGAGTTTCACTAGGCTATTCCCTTCTTCTACTTTACTCAGCCAGTCTGTTGAGTTTCACTAGACTATTCCCTTCCTCTACTCTACTGAGCCAGTCTGTTGAGTTTCACTAGACTATTCCCTTCCTCTACTCTACTGAGCCAGTCTGTTGAGTTTCACTAGACTATTCCCTTCCTCTACTCTACTGAGCCTGTCTGTTGAGTTTCACTAGACTATTCCCTTCCTCTACTCTACTGAGCCAGTCTGTTGAGTTTCACTAGACTATTCCCTTCCTCTACTCTACTGAGCCAGTCAATTGAGTTTCACTAGACTATTCCCTTCCTCTACTGAGCCAGTCTGTTGAGTTTCACTAGACTATTCCCTTCCTCTACTCAGCCAGTCTGTTGAGATTCACTAGGCTATTCCCTTCTTCTACTGAGCCAGTCTGTTGAGTTTCACTTGACTATTCCCTTCCTCTACTCTACTGAGCCAGTCTGTTGAGTTTCACTAGACTATTCCCTTCCTCTACTCTACTGAGACAGTCTGTTGAGTTTCACTAGCCTATTCCCTTCCTCTACTCTACCAAGCCAATCTGTTGAGGTTCACTAGGCTATTCCCTTCTTCTACTCTACTCAGCCAGTCTGTTGAGTTTCACTAGGTTATTCCCTTCCTCTTCTGAGCCAGTCTGTTGAGTTTCACTAGACTACTCCCTTCCTCTACTGAGCCAGTCTTTTGAGTTTCACTAGGCTATTCCCTTCTACTCTACTGAGCCAGTCTGTTGAGTTTCACTAGTCTATTCCCTTCCTCTACTCCACTGAGACAGTCTGTTGAGTTTCACTAGCCTATTCCCTTCCTCTACTCTACCAAGCCAATCAGTTGAGTTTCACTAGACGATTCCCTTCCTCTACTCTACTGAGACAGTCTGTTGAGTTTCAGTAGCATATTCCCTTCCTCCACTGAGCCAGTCTGTTGAGTTTCACTAGGCTATTCCATTCCTCTACTCTACTGAGCCAGTCTGTTGAGTTTCACTAGACTATTCCCTTCCTCTACTCTACTGAGCCTGTCTGTTGAGTTTCACTAGACTATTCCCTTCCTCTACTCTACTGAGCCTGTCTGTTGAGTTTCACTAGGCTATTCCCTTCCTGTACGCAGCCAGTCTGTTGAGTTTCACTAGACTATTCCCTTCCTCTACTCTACTGAGACAGTCTGTTGAGTTTCACTAGACTATTCCCTTCCTCTACTCTACTGAGCCAGTCTGTTGAGTTTCACTAGACTATTCCCTTCCTCTACTGAGCCAGTCTGTTGAGTTTCACTACGCTATTCCCTTCCTCTACTCAGCCAGTCTGTTGAGTTTCACTAGACTATTCCCTTCCTCTACTCTACTGAGCCAGTCTGTTGAGTTTCACTAGACTATTCCCTTCCTCTACTCTACTGAGCAAGTCTGTTGAGTTTCACTAGTCTATTCCCTTCCTCTACTCTACTGAGCAAGTCTGTTGAGTTTCACTAGGCTATTCCCTTCTTCTACTTTACTCAGCCTATTCCCTTCCTCTACTCTACTGAGCAAGTCTGTTGAGTTTCACTAGTCTATTCCCTTCCTCTACTCTACTGAGCAAGTCTGTTGAGTTTCACTAGGCTATTCCCTTCTTCTACTTTACTCAGCCAGTCTGTTGAGTTTCACTAGGTTATTCCCTTCCTCTTCTGAGCCAGTCTGTTGAGTTTCACTAGACTATTCCCTTCCTCTACTCTACTGAGCCAGTCTGTTGAGTTTCACTAGAATATTCCCTTCCTCTACTCTACTGAGACAGTCTGTTGAGTTTCACTAGACTATTCCCTTCCTCTACTCTACTGAGCCAGTCTGTTGAGTTTCACTAGACTATTCCCTTCCTCTACTCTACTGAGCCTGTCTGTTGAGTTTCACTAGACTATTCCCTTCCTCTACTCTACTGAGCCAGTCTGTTGAGTTTCACTAGACTATTCCCTTCCTCTACTCTACTGAGCCAGTCAATTGAGTTTCACTAGACTATTCCCTTCCTCTACTGAGCCAGTCTGTTGAGTTTCACTAGACTATTCCCTTCCTCTACTCTACTGAGCCAGTCTGTTGAGTTTCACTAGACTATTCCCTTCCTCTACTCTACTGAGCCAGTCTGTTGAGTTTCACTATACTATTCCCTTCCTCTACTCTACTGAGCCAGTCTGTTGAGTTTCACTAGGCTATTCCCTTCCTCTACTGAGCCAGTCTGTTGAGTTTCACTAGACTATTCCCTTCCTCTACTCTACTGAGCCAGTCTGTTGAGTTTCACTGGACTATCCCTGTCCTCTACTCTACTGAGCCAGTCTGTTGAGTTTAACTAGACTATTCCCTTCCTCCACTGAGCCAGTCTGTTGAGTTTCACTAGACTATTCCCTTCCTCCACTGAGCCAGTCTGTTGAGTTTCACTAGCATATTCCCTTCCTCCACTGAGCCAGTCTGTTGAGTTTCACTAGACTATTCCCTTCCTCTACTCTGCTGAGCCAGTCTGTTGAGTTTCACTGGACTATTCCTGTCCTCTACTCTACTGAGCCAGTCTGTTGAGTTTCACTAGACTATTCCCTTCCTCTACTCTACTGAGCCAGTCTGTTGAGTTTCTCTATACTATTCCCTTCCTCTACTGAGCCAGTCTGTTGAGTTTCACTAGGCTATTCCCTTCCTGTACTCAGCCAGTCTGTTGAGTTTCACTAGAATATTCCCTTTCTCTACTCTACTGAGACAGTCTGTTGAGTTTCACTAGACTATTCCCTTCCTCTACTCTACTGAGCCAGTCTGTTGAGTTTCACTAGACTATTCCCTTCCTCTACACCCCTGGGGCCGGTCAATTGAGTTTCACTAGACTATTCCCTTCCTCTACTGAGCCAGTCTGTTGAGTTTCACTACGCTATTCCCTTCCTCTACTCTACTGAGCCAGTCTGTTGAGTTTCACTAGACTATTCCCTTCCTCTACTCTACTGAGCAAGTCTGTTGAGTTTCACTATTCTATTCCCTTCCTCTACTGTACTGAGCAAGTCTGTTGAGTTTCACTAGGCTATTCCCTTCTTCTACTTTACTCAGCCAGTCTGTTGAGTTTCACTAGGTTATTCCCTTCCTCTTCTGAGCCAGTCTGTTGAGTTTCACTGGACTACTCCCTTCCTCTACTGAGCCAGTCTTTTGAGTTTCACTAGGCTATTCCCTTCTTCTACTCTACTGAGCCAGTCTGTTGAGTTTCACTAGTCTATTCCCTTCCTCTACTCTACTGAGACAGTCTGTTGAGTTTCAGTAGCATATTCCCTTCCTCCACTGAGCCAGTCTGTTGAGTTTCACTAGACTATTCCCTTCCTCTACTCTACTGAGCCAGTCTGTTGAGTTTCACTAGACTATTCCCTTCCTCTACTCTACTGAGCCAGTCTGTTGAGTTTCACTGGACTATTCCTGTCCTCTACTCTACTGAGCCAGTCTGTTGAGTTTCACTAGACTATTCCCTTCCTCTACTCTACTGAGCCAGTCTGTTGAGTTTCTCTATACTATTCCCTTCCTCTACTGAGCCAGTCTGTTGAGTTTCACTAGCCTATTCCCTTCCTCTACTCTACCAAGCCAGTCTGTTGAGTTTCACTAGGCTATTCAATTCCCTTTCTCTACTGAGCCAGTCTATTGAGTTTCACTAGACTACTCCCTTCCTCTACTCTTCTGAACCAGTCTGTTGAGTTTCTCTATACTATTCCCTTCCTCTACTGAGCCAGTCTGTTGAGTTTCACTAGACTATTCCATTCCTCTACTCTACTGAGCCAGTCTGTTGAGTTTCACTAGGCTATTCCCTTCCTCTACTGAGCCAGTCTGTTGAGTTTCACTAGACTATTCCCTTCCTCTACTCTACTGAGCCAGTCTGTTGACTTTCACTAGACTATTCCCTTCCTCTACTCTACTGAGCCAGTCTGTTGAGTTTCACTAGACTATTCCCTTCCTCTACTCTACTGAGCCAGTCTGTTGAGTTTCACTAGACTATTCCCTTCCTCTACTCTACTGAGCCTGTCTGTTGAGTTTCACTAGACTATTCCCTTCCTCTACTCTACTGAGCCAGTCTGTTGAGTTTCACTAGACTATTCCCTTCCTCTACTCTACTGAGCCAGTCTGTTGAGTTTCACTAGACTATTCCCTTCCTCTACTGAGCCAGTCTGTTGAGTTTCACTACGCTATTCCCTTCCTCTACTCAGCCAGTCTGTTGAGATTCACTAGGCTATTCCCTTCTTCTACTGAGCCAGTCTGTTGAGTTTCACTAGACTATTCCCTTCCTCTACTCTACTGAGACAGTCTGTTGAGTTTCACTAGCCTATTCCCTTCCTCTACTCTACCAAGCCAATCTGTTGAGGTTCACTAGGCTATTCCCTTCTTCTACTCTACTCAGCCAGTCTGTTGAGTTTCACTAGGTTATTCCCTTCCTCTTCTGAGCCAGTCTGTTGAGTTTCACTAGACTACTCCCTTCCTCTACTGAGCCAGTCTTTTGAGTTTCACTAGGCTATTCCCTTCTTCTACTCTACTGAGCCAGTCTGTTGAGTTTCACTAGTCTATTCCCTTCCTCTACTCCACTGAGACAGTCTGTTGAGTTTCACTAGCCTATTCCCTTCCTCTACTCTACCAAGCCAATCAGTTGAGTTTCACTAGACGATTCCCTTCCTCTACTCTACTGAGACAGTCTGTTGAGTTTCACTAGCATATTCCCTTCCTCCACTGAGCCAGTCTGTTGAGTTTCACTAGGCTATTCCATTCCTCTACTCTACTGAGCCAGTCTGTTGAGTTTCACTAGACTATTCCCTTCCTCTACTCTACTGAGCCTGTCTGTTGAGTTTCACTAGACTATTCCCTTCCTCTACTCTACTGAGCCTGTCTGTTGTGTTTCACTAGGCTATTCCCTTCCTGTACGCAGCCAGTCTGTTGAGTTTCACTAGACTATTCCCTTCCTCTACTCTACTGAGACAGTCTGTTGAGTTTCACTAGACTATTCCCTTCCTCTACTCTACTGAGCCAGTCAATTGAGTTTCACTAGACTATTCCCTTCCTCTACTGAGCCAGTCTGTTGAGTTTCACTACGCTATTCCCTTCCTCTACTCAGCCAGTCTGTTGAGTTTCACTAGACTATTCCCTTCCTCTACTCTACTGAGCCAGTCTGTTGAGTTTCACTAGACTATTCCCTTCCTCTACTCTACTGAGCCAGTCTGTTGAGTTTCACTAGACTATTCCCTTCCTCTACTCTACTGAGCCTGTCTGTTGAGTTTCACTAGACTATTCCCTTCCTCTACTCTACTGAGCCAGTCTGTTGAGTTTCACTAGACTATTCCCTTCCTCTACTCTACTGAGCCAGTCAATTGAGTTTCACTAGACTATTCCCTTCCTCTACTGAGCCAGTCTGTTGAGTTTCACTAGACTATTCCCTTCCTCTACTCTACTGAGCCAGTCTGTTGAGTTTCACTAGACTATTCCCTTCCTCTACTCTACTGAGCCAGTCTGTTGAGTTTCACTAGACTATTCCCTTCCTCTACTCTACTGAGCCAGTCTGTTGAGTTTCACTAGGCTATTCCCTTCCTCTACTGAGCCAGTCTGTTGAGTTTCACTAGACTATTCCCTTCCTCTACTCTACTGAGCCAGTCTGTTGAGTTTCACTGGACTATTCCTGTCCTCTACTCTACTGAGCCAGTCTGTTGAGTTTCACTAGACTATTCCCTTCCTCCACTGAGCCAGTCTGTTGAGTTTCACTAGACTATTCCCTTCCTCCACTGAGCCAGTCTGTTGAGTTTCACTAGACTATTCCCTTCCTCTACTCTACTGAGCCAGTCTGAGTTTCACTGGACTATTCCTGTCCTCTACTCTACTGAGCCAGTCTGTTGAGTTTCACTAGACTATTCCCTTCCTCTACTCTACTGAGCCAGTCTGTTGAGTTTCTCTATACTATTCCCTTCCTCTACTGAGCCAGTCTGTTGAGTTTCACTAGCCTATTCCATTCCTCTACTCTACCAAGCCAGTCTGTTGATTTTCACTAGGCTATTCTATGCCCTTCCTCTACTGAGCCAGTCTGTTGAGTTTCACTAGGCTATTCCCTTCCTGTACTCAGCCAGTCTGTTGAGTTTCACTAGACTATTCCCTTCCTCTACTCTACTGAGCCAGTCAATTGAGTTTCACTAGACTATTCCCTTCCTCTACTGAGCCAGTCTGTTGAGTTTCACTAGACTATTGCCTTCCTCTACTCTACTGAGCCAGTCAATTGAGTTTCACTAGACTATTCCCTTCCTCTACTGAGCCAGTCTGTTGAGTTTCACTACGCTATTCCCTTCCTCTACTCAGCCAGTCTGTTGAGTTTCACTAGACTATTCCCTTCTTCTACTGAGCCAGTCTGTTGAGTTTCACTTGACTATTCCCTTCCTCTACTCTACTGAGCCAGTCTGTTGAGTTTCACTAGTCTATTCCCTTCCTCTACTCTACTGAGCAAGTCTGTTGAGTTTCACTAGGCTATTCCCTTCTTCTACTTTACTCAGCCAGTCTGTTGAGTTTCACTAGGTTATTCCCTTCCTCTTCTGAGCCAGTCTGTTGAGTTTCACTAGACTACTCCCTTCCTCTACTGAGCCAGTCTTTTGAGTTTCACTAGGCTATTCCCTTCTTCTACTCTACTGAGCCAGTCTGTTGAGTTTCACTAGTCTATTCCCTTCCTCTACTCTACTGAGACAGTCTGTTGAGTTTCACTAGCATATTCCCTTCCTCCACTGAGCCAGTCTGTTGAGTTTCACTAGACTATTCCCTTCCTCTACTCTACTGAGCCAGTCTGTTGAGTTTCACTGGACTATTCCTGTCCTCTACTCTACTGAGCCAGTCTGTTGAGTTTCACTAGACTATTCCCTTCCTCTACTCTACTGAGCCAGTCTGTTGAGTTTCTCTATACTATTCCCTTCCTCTACTGAGCCAGTCTGTTGAGTTTCACTAGCCTATTCCCTTCCTCTACTCTACCAAGCCAGTCTGTTGAGTTTCACTAGGCTATTCTATTCCCTTTCTCTACTGAGCCAGTCTATTGAGTTTCACTAGACTATTCCCTTCCTCTACTCTACTGAGCCAGTCTGTTGAGTTTCTCTATACTATTCCCTTCCTCTACTGAGCCAGTCTGTTGAGTTTCACTAGACTATTCCATTCCTCTACTCTACTGAGCCAGTCTGTTGAGTTTCACTAGGCTATTCCCTTCCTCTACTGAGCCAGTCTGTTGAGTTTCACTAGACTATTCCCTTCCTCTACTCTACTGAGCCAGTCTGTTGAGTTTCACTAGACTATTCCCTTCCTCTACTCTACTGAGCCAGTCTGTTGAGTTTCACTAGACTATTCCCTTCCTCTACTCTACTGAGCCAGTCTGTTGAGTTTCACTAGACTATTCCCTTCCTCTACTCTACTGAGCCTGTCTGTTGAGTTTCACTAGACTATTCCCTTCCTCTACTCTACTGAGCCAGTCTGTTGAGTTTCACTAGACTATTCCCTTCCTCTACTCTACTGAGCCAGTCAATTGAGTTTCACTAGACTATTCCCTTCCTCTACTGAGCCAGTCTGTTGAGTTTCACTACGCTATTCCCTTCCTCTACTCAGCCAGTCTGTTGAGTTTCACTAGCATATTCCCTTCCTCTACTCTACTGAGCCAGTCTGTTGAGTTTCACTAGACTATTCCCTTCCTCTACACCCCTGGGGCCGGTCAATTGAGTTTCACTAGACTATTCCCTTCCTCTACTGAGCCAGTCTGTTGAGTTTCACTACGCTATTCCCTTCCTCTACTCTACTGAGCCAGTCTGTTGAGTTTCACTAGACTATTCCCTTCCTCTACTCTACTGAGCAAGTCTGTTGAGTTTCACTATTCTATTCCCTTCCTCTACTGTACTGAGCAAGTCTGTTGAGTTTCACTAGGCTATTCCCTTCTTCTACTTTACTCAGCCAGTCTGTTGAGTTTCACTAGGTTATTCCCTTCCTCTTCTGAGCCAGTCTGTTGAGTTTCACTGGACTACTCCCTTCCTCTACTGAGCCAGTCTTTTGAGTTTCACTAGGCTATTCCCTTCTTCTACTCTACTGAGCCAGTCTGTTGAGTTTCACTAGTCTATTCCCTTCCTCTACTCTACTGAGACAGTCTGTTGAGTTTCAGTAGCATATTCCCTTCCTCCACTGAGCCAGTCTGTTGAGTTTCACTAGACTATTCCCTTCCTCTACTCTACTGAGCCAGTCTGTTGAGTTTCACTAGACTATTCCCTTCCTCTACTCTACTGAGCCAGTCTGTTGAGTTTCACTGGACTATTCCTGTCCTCTACTCTACTGAGCCAGTCTGTTGAGTTTCACTAGACTATTCCCTTCCTCTACTCTACTGAGCCAGTCTGTTGAGTTTCTCTATACTATTCCCTTCCTCTACTGAGCCAGTCTGTTGAGTTTCACTAGCCTATTCCCTTCCTCTACTCTACCAAGCCAGTCTGTTGAGTTTCACTAGGCTATTCAATTCCCTTTCTCTACTGAGCCAGTCTATTGAGTTTCACTAGACTACTCCCTTCCTCTACTCTTCTGAACCAGTCTGTTGAGTTTCTCTATACTATTCCCTTCCTCTACTGAGCCAGTCTGTTGAGTTTCACTAGACTATTCCATTCCTCTACTCTACTGAGCCAGTCTGTTGAGTTTCACTAGGCTATTCCCTTCCTCTACTGAGCCAGTCTGTTGAGTTTCACTAGACTATTCCCTTCCTCTACTCTACTGAGCCAGTCTGTTGACTTTCACTAGACTATTCCCTTCCTCTACTCTACTGAGCCAGTCTGTTGAGTTTCACTAGACTATTCCCTTCCTCTACTCTACTGAGCCAGTCTGTTGAGTTTCACTAGACTATTCCCTTCCTCTACTCTACTGAGCCTGTCTGTTGAGTTTCACTAGACTATTCCCTTCCTCTACTCTACTGAGCCAGTCTGTTGAGTTTCACTAGACTATTCCCTTCCTCTACTCTACTGAGCCAGTCTGTTGAGTTTCACTAGACTATTCCCTTCCTCTACTGAGCCAGTCTGTTGAGTTTCACTACGCTATTCCCTTCCTCTACTCAGCCAGTCTGTTGAGATTCACTAGGCTATTCCCTTCTTCTACTGAGCCAGTCTGTTGAGTTTCACTAGACTATTCCCTTCCTCTACTCTACTGAGACAGTCTGTTGAGTTTCACTAGCCTATTCCCTTCCTCTACTCTACCAAGCCAATCTGTTGAGGTTCACTAGGCTATTCCCTTCTTCTACTCTACTCAGCCAGTCTGTTGAGTTTCACTAGGTTATTCCCTTCCTCTTCTGAGCCAGTCTGTTGAGTTTCACTAGACTACTCCCTTCCTCTACTGAGCCAGTCTTTTGAGTTTCACTAGGCTATTCCCTTCTTCTACTCTACTGAGCCAGTCTGTTGAGTTTCACTAGTCTATTCCCTTCCTCTACTCCACTGAGACAGTCTGTTGAGTTTCACTAGCCTATTCCCTTCCTCTACTCTACCAAGCCAATCAGTTGAGTTTCACTCGACGATTCCCTTCCTCTACTCTACTGAGACAGTCTGTTGAGTTTCACTAGCATATTCCCTTCCTCCACTGAGCCAGTCTGTTGAGTTTCACTAGGCTATTCCATTCCTCTACTCTACTGAGCCAGTCTGTTGAGTTTCACTAGACTATTCCCTTCCTCTACTCTACTGAGCCTGTCTGTTGAGTTTCACTAGACTATTCCCTTCCTCTACTCTACTGAGCCTGTCTGTTGTGTTTCACTAGGCTATTCCCTTCCTGTACGCAGCCAGTCTGTTGAGTTTCACTAGACTATTCCCTTCCTCTACTCTACTGAGACAGTCTGTTGAGTTTCACTAGACTATTCCCTTCCTCTACTCTACTGAGCCAGTCAATTGAGTTTCACTAGACTATTCCCTTCCTCTACTGAGCCAGTCTGTTGAGTTTCACTACGCTATTCCCTTCCTCTACTCAGCCAGTCTGTTGAGTTTCACTAGACTATTCCCTTCCTCTACTCTACTGAGCCAGTCTGTTGAGTTTCACTAGACTATTCCCTTCCTCTACTCTACTGAGCAAGTCTGTTGAGTTTCACTAGGCTATTCCCTTCTTCTACTTTACTCAGCCAGTCTGTTGAGTTTCACTAGGTTATTCCCTTCCTCTTCTGAGCCAGTCTGTTGAGTTTCACTAGACTATTCCCTTCCTCTACTCTACTGAGCCAGTCTGTTGAGTTTCACTAGACTATTCCCTTCCTCTACTCTACTGAGCCAGTCTGTTGAGTTTCACTAGACTATTCCCTTCCTCTACTCTACTGAGCCTGTCTGTTGAGTTTCACTAGACTATTCCCTTCCTCTACTCTACTGAGCCAGTCTGTTGAGTTTCACTAGACTATTCCCTTCCTCTACTCTACTGAGCCAGTCAATTGAGTTTCACTAGACTATTCCCTTCCTCTACTGAGCCAGTCTGTTGAGTTTCACTAGACTATTCCCTTCCTCTACTCTACTGAGCCAGTCTGTTGAGTTTCACTAGACTATTCCCTTCCTCTACTCTACTGAGCCAGTCTGTTGAGTTTCACTAGACTATTCCCTTCCTCTACTCTACTGAGCCAGTCTGTTGAGTTTCACTAGGCTATTCCCTTCCTCTACTGAGCCAGTCTGTTGAGTTTCACTAGACTATTCCCTTCCTCTACTCTACTGAGCCAGTCTGTTGAGTTTCACTGGACTATTCCTGTCCTCTACTCTACTGAGCCAGTCTGTTGAGTTTCACTAGACTATTCCCTTCCTCCACTGAGCCAGTCTGTTGAGTTTCACTAGACTATTCCCTTCCTCCACTGAGCCAGTCTGTTGAGTTTCACTAGACTATTCCCTTCCTCTACTCTACTGAGCCAGTCTGAGTTTCACTGGACTATTCCTGTCCTCTACTCTACTGAGCCAGTCTGTTGAGTTTCACTAGACTATTCCCTTCCTCTACTCTACTGAGCCAGTCTGTTGAGTTTCTCTATACTATTCCCTTCCTCTACTGAGCCAGTCTGTTGAGTTTCACTAGCCTATTCCATTCCTCTACTCTACCAAGCCAGTCTGTTGATTTTCACTAGGCTATTCTATGCCCTTCCTCTACTGAGCCAGTCTGTTGAGTTTCACTAGGCTATTCCCTTCCTGTACTCAGCCAGTCTGTTGAGTTTCACTAGACTATTCCCTTCCTCTACTCTACTGAGCCAGTCAATTGAGTTTCACTAGACTATTCCCTTCCTCTACTGAGCCAGTCTGTTGAGTTTCACTAGACTATTGCCTTCCTCTACTCTACTGAGCCAGTCAATTGAGTTTCACTAGACTATTCCCTTCCTCTACTGAGCCAGTCTGTTGAGTTTCACTACGCTATTCCCTTCCTCTACTCAGCCAGTCTGTTGAGTTTCACTAGACTATTCCCTTCTTCTACTGAGCCAGTCTGTTGAGTTTCACTTGACTATTCCCTTCCTCTACTCTACTGAGCCAGTCTGTTGAGTTTCACTAGTCTATTCCCTTCCTCTACTCTACTGAGCAAGTCTGTTGAGTTTCACTAGGCTATTCCCTTCTTCTACTTTACTCAGCCAGTCTGTTGAGTTTCACTAGGTTATTCCCTTCCTCTTCTGAGCCAGTCTGTTGAGTTTCACTAGACTACTCCCTTCCTCTACTGAGCCAGTCTTTTGAGTTTCACTAGGCTATTCCCTTCTTCTACTCTACTGAGCCAGTCTGTTGAGTTTCACTAGTCTATTCCCTTCCTCTACTCTACTGAGACAGTCTGTTGAGTTTCACTAGCATATTCCCTTCCTCCACTGAGCCAGTCTGTTGAGTTTCACTAGACTATTCCCTTCCTCTACTCTACTGAGCCAGTCTGTTGAGTTTCACTGGACTATTCCTGTCCTCTACTCTACTGAGCCAGTCTGTTGAGTTTCACTAGACTATTCCCTTCCTCTACTCTACTGAGCCAGTCTGTTGAGTTTCTCTATACTATTCCCTTCCTCTACTGAGCCAGTCTGTTGAGTTTCACTAGCCTATTCCCTTCCTCTACTCTACCAAGCCAGTCTGTTGAGTTTCACTAGGCTATTCTATTCCCTTTCTCTACTGAGCCAGTCTATTGAGTTTCACTAGACTATTCCCTTCCTCTACTCTACTGAGCCAGTCTGTTGAGTTTCTCTATACTATTCCCTTCCTCTACTGAGCCAGTCTGTTGAGTTTCACTAGACTATTCCATTCCTCTACTCTACTGAGCCAGTCTGTTGAGTTTCACTAGGCTATTCCCTTCCTCTACTGAGCCAGTCTGTTGAGTTTCACTAGACTATTCCCTTCCTCTACTCTACTGAGCCAGTCTGTTGAGTTTCACTAGACTATTCCCTTCCTCTACTCTACTGAGCCAGTCTGTTGAGTTTCACTAGACTATTCCCTTCCTCTACTCTACTGAGCCAGTCTGTTGAGTTTCACTAGACTATTCCCTTCCTCTACTCTACTGAGCCTGTCTGTTGAGTTTCACTAGACTATTCCCTTCCTCTACTCTACTGAGCCAGTCTGTTGAGTTTCACTAGACTATTCCCTTCCTCTACTCTACTGAGCCAGTCAATTGAGTTTCACTAGACTATTCCCTTCCTCTACTGAGCCAGTCTTTTGAGTTTCACTACGCTATTCCCTTCCTCTACTCAGCCAGTCTGTTGAGTTTCACTAGCATATTCCCTTCCTCTACTGAGCCAGTCTGTTGAGTTTCACTAGGCTATTCCCTTCCTCTACTCTACTGAGCCAGTCTGTTGAGTTTCACTGGACTATTCCTGTCCTCTACTCTACTGAGCCAGTCTGTTGAGTTTCACTAGACTATTCCCTTCCTCCACTGAGCCAGTCTGTTGAGTTTCACTAGACTATTCCCTTCTTCCACTGAGCCAGTCTGTTGAGTTTCACTAGCATATTCCCTTCCTCCACTGAGCCAGTCTGTTGAGTTTCAATAGACTATTCCCTTCCTCTACTCTACTGAGACAGTCTGTTGAGTTTCACTGGACTATTCCTGTCCTCTACTCTACTGAGCCAGTCTGTTGAGTTTCACTAGACTATTCCCTTCCTCTACTGAGGCAGTCTGTTGAGTTTCACTAGACTATTCCCTTCCTCTACTCTAATGAGCCAGTCTGTTGAGTTTCACTAGACTATTCCCTTCCTCTACTCTACTGAGCCAGTCAATTGAGTTTCACTAGACTATTCCCTTCCTCTACTGAGCCAGTCTGTTGAGTTTCACTACGCTATTCCCTTCCTCTACTCAGCCAGTCTTTTGAGTTTCACTAGACTATTCCCTTCTTCTACTGAGCCAGTCTGTTGAGTTTCACTTGACTATTCCCTTCCTCTACTCTACTGAGCCAGTCTGTTGAGTTTCACTATACTATTCCCTTCCTCTACTCTACTGAGCAAGTCTGTTGAGTTTCACTAGTCTATTCCCTTCCTCTACTCTACTGAGCAAGTCTGTTGAGTTTCACTAGGCTATTCCCTTCTTCTACTTTACTCAGCCTATTCCCTTCCTCTACTCTACTGAGCAAGTCTGTTGAGTTTCACTAGTCTATTCCCTTCCTCTACTCTACTGAGCAAGTCTGTTGAGTTTCACTAGGCTATTCCCTTCTTCTACTTTACTCAAGCCAGTCTGTTGAGTTTCACTAGGTTATTCCCTTCCTCTTCTGAGCCAGTCTGTTGAGTTTCACTAGACTATTCCCTTCCTCTACTCTACTGAGCCAGTCTGTTGAGTTTCACTAGACTATTCCCTTCCTCTACTCTACTGAGCCAGTCTGTTGAGTTTCACTAGACTATTCCCTTCCTCTACTCTACTGAGCCTGTCTGTTGAGTTTCACTAGACTATTCCCTTCCTCTACTCTACTGAGCCAGTCTGTTGAGTTTCACTAGACTATTCCCTTCCTCTACTCTACTGAGCCAGTCAATTGAGTTTCACTAGACTATTCCCTTCCTCTACTGAGCCAGTCTGTTGAGTTTCACTAGACTATTCCCTTCCTCTACTGAGCCAGTCTGTTGAGTTTCACTAGACTATTCCCTTCCTCCACTGAGCCAGTCTGTTGAGTTTCACTAGACTATTCCCTTCCTCCACTGAGCCAGTCTGTTGAGTTTCACTAGCATATTCCCTTCCTCCACTGAGCCAGTCTGTTGAGTTTCACTAGACTATTCCCTTCCTCTACTCTACTGAGCCAGTCTGTTGAGTTTCACTGGACTATTCCTGTCCTCTACTCTACTGAGCCAGTCTGTTGAGTTTCACTAGACTATTCCCTTCCTCTACTCTACTGAGCCAGTCTGTTGAGTTTCTCTAGGCTATTCTATGCCCTTCCTCTACTGAGCCAGTCTGTTGAGTTTCACTAGGCTATTCCCTTCCTGTACTCAGCCAGTCTGTTGAGTTTCACTAGAATATTCCCTTCCTCTACTCTACTGAGACAGTCTGTTGAGTTTCACTAGACTATTCCCTTCCTCTACTCTACTGAGCCAGTCTGTTGAGTTTCACTAGACTATTCCCTTCCTCTACTCCACTGAGCCAGTCAATTGAGTTTCACTAGACTATTCCCTTCCTCTACTGAGCCAGTCTGTTGAGTTTCACTACGCTATTCCCTTCCTCTACTCTACTGAGCCAGTCTGTTGAGTTTCACTAGACTATTCCCTTCCTCTACTCTACTGAGCAAGTCTGTTGAGTTTCACTATTCTATTCCCTTCCTCTACTGTACTGAGCAAGTCTGTTGAGTTTCACTAGGCTATTCCCTTCTTCTACTTTACACAGCCAGTCTGTTGAGTTTCACTAGGTTATTCCCTTCCTCTTCTGAGCCAGTCTGTTGAGTTTCACTGGACTACTCCCTTCCTCTACTGAGCCAGTCTTTTGAGTTTCACTAGGCTATTCCCTTCTTCTACTCTACTGAGCCAGTCTGTTGAGTTTCACTAGTCTATTCCCTTCCTCTACTCTACTGAGACAGTCTGTTGAGTTTCAGTAGCATATTCCCTTCCTCCACTGAGCCAGTCTGTTGAGTTTCACTAGACTATTCCCTTCCTCTACTCTACTGAGCCAGTCTGTTGAGTTTCACTGGACTATTCCTGTCCTCTACTCTACTGAGCCAGTCTGTTGAGTTTCACTAGACTATTCCCTTCCTCTACTCTACTGAGCCAGTCTGTTGAGTTTCTCTATACTATTCCCTTCCTCTACTGAGCCAGTCTGTTGAGTTTCACTAGCCTATTCCCTTCCTCTACTCTACCAAGCCAGTCTGTTGAGTTTCACTAGGCTATTCAATTCCCTTTCTCTACTGAGCCAGTCTATTGAGTTTCACTAGACTATTCCCTTCCTCTACTCTACTGAGCCAGTCTGTTGAGTTTCTCTATACTATTCCCTTCCTCTACTGAGCCAGTCTGTTGAGTTTCACTAGACTATTCCATTCCTCTACTCTACTGAGCCAGTCTGTTGAGTTTCACTAGGCTATTCCCTTCCTCTACTGAGCCAGTCTGTTGAGTTTCACTAGACTATTCCCTTCCTCTACTCTACTGAGCCAATCTGTTGAGTTTCACTAGACTATTCCCTTCCTCTACTCTACTGAGCCAGTCTGTTGAGTTTCACTAGACTATTCCCTTCCTCTACTCTACTGAGCCAGTCTGTTGAGTTTCACTAGACTATTCCCTTCCTCTACTCCACTGAGCCAGTCAATTGAGTTTCACTAGACTATTCCCTTCCTCTACTGAGCCAGTCTGTTGAGTTTCACTACGCTATTCCCTTCCTCTACTCTACTGAGCCAGTCTGTTGAGTTTCACTAGACTATTCCCTTCCTCTACTCTACTGAGCAAGTCTGTTGAGTTTCACTATTCTATTCCCTTCCTCTACTGTACTGAGCAAGTCTGTTGAGTTTCACTAGGCTATTCCCTTCTTCTACTTTACACAGCCAGTCTGTTGAGTTTCACTAGGTTATTCCCTTCCTCTTCTGAGCCAGTCTGTTGAGTTTCACTGGACTACTCCCTTCCTCTACTGAGCCAGTCTTTTGAGTTTCACTAGGCTATTCCCTTCTTCTACTCTACTGAGCCAGTCTGTTGAGTTTCACTAGTCTATTCCCTTCCTCTACTCTACTGAGACAGTCTGTTGAGTTTCAGTAGCATATTCCCTTCCTCCACTGAGCCAGTCTGTTGAGTTTCACTAGACTATTCCCTTCCTCTACTCTACTGAGCCAGTCTGTTGAGTTTCACTGGACTATTCCTGTCCTCTACTCTACTGAGCCAGTCTGTTGAGTTTCACTAGACTATTCCCTTCCTCTACTCTACTGAGCCAGTCTGTTGAGTTTCTCTATACTATTCCCTTCCTCTACTGAGCCAGTCTGTTGAGTTTCACTAGCCTATTCCCTTCCTCTACTCTACCAAGCCAGTCTGTTGAGTTTCACTAGGCTATTCAATTCCCTTTCTCTACTGAGCCAGTCTATTGAGTTTCACTAGACTATTCCCTTCCTCTACTCTACTGAGCCAGTCTGTTGAGTTTCTCTATACTATTCCCTTCCTCTACTGAGCCAGTCTGTTGAGTTTCACTAGACTATTCCATTCCTCTACTCTACTGAGCCAGTCTGTTGAGTTTCACTAGGCTATTCCCTTCCTCTACTGAGCCAGTCTGTTGAGTTTCACTAGACTATTCCCTTCCTCTACTCTACTGAGCCAATCTGTTGAGTTTCACTAGACTATTCCCTTCCTCTACTCTACTGAGCCAGTCTGTTGAGTTTCACTAGACTATTCCCTTCCTCTACTCTACTGAGCCAGTCTGTTGAGTTTCACTAGACTATTCCCTTCTTCTACTCTACTGAGCCTGTCTGTTAAGTTTCACTAGACTATTCCCTTCCTCTACTCTACTGAGCCAGTCTGTTGAGTTTCACTAGGCTATTCCCTTCCTCTACTGAGCCAGTCTGTTGAGTTTCACTAGACTATTCCCTTCCTCTACTCTACTGAGCCAGTCTGTTGAGTTTCACTAGACTATTCCCTTCCTCTACTCTACTGAGCCAGTCTGTTGAGTTTCACTAGACTATTCCCTTCCTCTACTCTACTGAGCCAGTCTGTTGAGTTTCACTAGACTATTCCCTTCTTCTACTCTACTGAGCCAGTCAATTGAGTTTCACTAGACTATTCCCTTCCTCTACTGAGCCAGTCTGTTGAGTTTCACTACGCTATTCCCTTCCTCTACTCAGCCAGTCTGTTGAGATTCACTAGGCTATTCCCTTCTTCTACTCTACTGAGACAGTCTGTTGAGTTTCACTAGACTATTCCCTTCCTCTACTCTACTGAGACAGTCTGTTGAGTTTCACTAGCCTATTCCCTTCCTCTACTCTACCAAGCCAATCTGTTGAGGTTCACTAGGCTATTCCCTTCTTCTACTCTACTCAGCCAGTCTGTTGAGTTTCACTAGGTTATTCCCTTCCTCTTCTGAGCCAGTCTGTTGAGTTTCACTAGACTACTCCCTTCCTCTACTGAGCCAGTCTTTTGAGTTTCACTAGGCTATTCCCTTCTTCTACTCTACTGAGCCAGTCTGTTGAGTTTCACTAGTCTATTCCCTTCCTCTACTCTACTGAGACAGTCTGTTGAGTTTCACTAGCATATTCCCTTCCTCCACTGAGCCAGTCTGTTGAGTTTCACTAGGCTATTCCATTCCTCTACTCTACTGAGCCAGTCTGTTGAGTTTCACTAGACTATTCCCTTCCTCTACTCTACTGAGCCTGTCTGTTGAGTTTCACTAGACTATTCCCTTCCTCAACTCTACTGAGCCTGTCTGTTGAGTTTCACTAGGCTATTCCCTTCCTGTACGCAGCCAGTCTGTTGAGTTTCACTAGACTATTCCCTTCCTCTACTCTACTGAGACAGTCTGTTGAGTTTCACTAGACTATTCCCTTCCTCTACTCTACTGAGCCAGTCAATTGAGTTTCACTAGACTATTCCCTTCCTCTACTGAGCCAGTCTGTTGAGTTTCACTACGCTATTCCCTTCCTCTACTCAGCCAGTCTGTTGAGTTTCACTAGACTATTCCCTTCCTCTACTCTACTGAGCCAGTCTGTTGAGTTTCACTAGACTATTCCCTTCCTCTACTCTACTGAGCAAGTCTGTTGAGTTTCACTAGGCTATTCCCTTCTTCTACTTTACTCAGCCAGTCTGTTGAGTTTCACTAGGTTATTCCCTTCCTCTTCTGAGCCAGTCTGTTGAGTTTCACTAGACTATTCCCTTCCTCTACTCTACTGAGCCAGTCTGTTGAGTTTCTCTAGGCTATTCTATGCCCTTCCTCTACTGAGCCAGTCTGTTGAGTTTCACTAGGCTATTCCCTTCCTGTACTCAGCCAGTCTGTTGAGTTTCACTAGAATATTCCCTTCCTCTACTCTACTGAGACAGTCTGTTGAGTTTCACTAGACTATTCCCTTCCTCTACTCTACTGAGCCAGTCTGTTGAGTTTCACTAGACTATTCCCTTCCTCTACTCCACTGAGCCAGTCAATTGAGTTTCACTAGACTATTCCCTTCCTCTACTGAGCCAGTCTGTTGAGTTTCACTACGCTATTCCCTTCCTCTACTCTACTGAGCCAGTCTGTTGAGTTTCACTAGACTATTCCCTTCCTCTACTCTACTGAGCAAGTCTGTTGAGTTTCACTATTCTATTCCCTTCCTCTACTGTACTGAGCAAGTCTGTTGAGTTTCACTAGGCTATTCCCTTCTTCTACTTTACACAGCCAGTCTGTTGAGTTTCACTAGGTTATTCCCTTCCTCTTCTGAGCCAGTCTGTTGAGTTTCACTGGACTACTCCCTTCCTCTACTGAGCCAGTCTTTTGAGTTTCACTAGGCTATTCCCTTCTTCTACTCTACTGAGCCAGTCTGTTGAGTTTCACTAGTCTATTCCCTTCCTCTACTCTACTGAGACAGTCTGTTGAGTTTCAGTAGCATATTCCCTTCCTCCACTGAGCCAGTCTGTTGAGTTTCACTAGACTATTCCCTTCCTCTACTCTACTGAGCCAGTCTGTTGAGTTTCACTGGACTATTCCTGTCCTCTACTCTACTGAGCCAGTCTGTTGAGTTTCACTAGACTATTCCCTTCCTCTACTCTACTGAGCCAGTCTGTTGAGTTTCTCTATACTATTCCCTTCCTCTACTGAGCCAGTCTGTTGAGTTTCACTAGCCTATTCCCTTCCTCTACTCTACCAAGCCAGTCTGTTGAGTTTCACTAGGCTATTCAATTCCCTTTCTCTACTGAGCCAGTCTATTGAGTTTCACTAGACTATTCCCTTCCTCTACTCTACTGAGCCAGTCTGTTGAGTTTCTCTATACTATTCCCTTCCTCTACTGAGCCAGTCTGTTGAGTTTCACTAGACTATTCCATTCCTCTACTCTACTGAGCCAGTCTGTTGAGTTTCACTAGGCTATTCCCTTCCTCTACTGAGCCAGTCTGTTGAGTTTCACTAGACTATTCCCTTCCTCTACTCTACTGAGCCAATCTGTTGAGTTTCACTAGACTATTCCCTTCCTCTACTCTACTGAGCCAGTCTGTTGAGTTTCACTAGACTATTCCCTTCCTCTACTCTACTGAGCCAGTCTGTTGAGTTTCACTAGACTATTCCCTTCTTCTACTCTACTGAGCCTGTCTGTTAAGTTTCACTAGACTATTCCCTTCCTCTACTCTACTGAGCCAGTCTGTTGAGTTTCACTAGGCTATTCCCTTCCTCTACTGAGCCAGTCTGTTGAGTTTCACTAGACTATTCCCTTCCTCTACTCTACTGAGCCAGTCTGTTGAGTTTCACTAGACTATTCCCTTCCTCTACTCTACTGAGCCAGTCTGTTGAGTTTCACTAGACTATTCCCTTCCTCTACTCTACTGAGCCAGTCTGTTGAGTTTCACTAGACTATTCCCTTCTTCTACTCTACTGAGCCTGTCTGTTGAGTTTCACTAGACTATTCCCTTCCTCTACTCTACTGAGCCAGTCTGTTGAGTTTCACTAGACTATTCCCTTCCTCTACTCTACTGAGCCAGTCAATTGAGTTTCACTAGACTATTCCCTTCCTCTACTGAGCCAGTCTGTTGAGTTTCACTACGCTATTCCCTTCCTCTACTCAGCCAGTCTGTTGAGATTCACTAGGCTATTCCCTTCTTCTACTCTACTGAGACAGTCTGTTGAGTTTCACTAGACTATTCCCTTCCTCTACTCTACTGAGACAGTCTGTTGAGTTTCACTAGCCTATTCCCTTCCTCTACTCTACCAAGCCAATCTGTTGAGGTTCACTAGGCTATTCCCTTCTTCTACTCTACTCAGCCAGTCTGTTGAGTTTCACTAGGTTATTCCCTTCCTCTTCTGAGCCAGTCTGTTGAGTTTCACTAGACTACTCCCTTCCTCTACTGAGCAAGTCTTTTGAGTTTCACTAGGCTATTCCCTTCTTCTACTCTACTGAGCCAGTCTGTTGAGTTTCACTAGTCTATTCCCTTCCTCTACTCTACTGAGACAGTCTGTTGAGTTTCACTAGCATATTCCCTTCCTCCACTGAGCCAGTCTGTTGAGTTTCACTAGGCTATTCCATTCCTCTACTCTACTGAGCCAGTCTGTTGAGTTTCACTAGACTATTCCCTTCCTCTACTCTACTGAGCCTGTCTGTTGAGTTTCACTAGACTATTCCCTTCCTCAACTCTACTGAGCCTGTCTGTTGAGTTTCACTAGGCTATTCCCTTCCTGTACGCAGCCAGTCTGTTGAGTTTCACTAGACTATTCCCTTCCTCTACTCTACTGAGACAGTCTGTTGAGTTTCACTAGACTATTCCCTTCCTCTACTCTACTGAGCCAGTCAATTGAGTTTCACTAGACTATTCCCTTCCTCTACTGAGCCAGTCTGTTGAGTTTCACTACGCTATTCCCTTCCTCTACTCAGCCAGTCTGTTGAGTTTCACTAGACTATTCCCTTCCTCTACTCTACTGAGCCAGTCTGTTGAGTTTCACTAGACTATTCCCTTCCTCTACTCTACTGAGCAAGTCTGTTGAGTTTCACTAGGCTATTCCCTTCTTCTACTTTACTCAGCCAGTCTGTTGAGTTTCACTAGGTTATTCCCTTCCTCTTCTGAGCCAGTCTGTTGAGTTTCACTAGACTATTCCCTTCCTCTACTCTACTGAGCCAGTCTGTTGAGTTTCACTAGACTATTCCCTTCCTCTACTCTACTGAGCCAGTCTGTTGAGTTTCACTAGACTATTCCCTTCCTCTACTCTACTGAGCCTGTCTGTTGAGTTTCACTAGACTATTCCCTTCCTCTACTCTACTGAGCCAGTCTGTTGAGTTTCACTAGACTATTCCCTTCCTCTACTCTACTGAGCCAGTCAATTGAGTTTCACTAGACTATTCCCTTCCTCTACTGAGCCAGTCTGTTGAGTTTCACTAGACTATTCCCTTCCTCTACTCTACTGAGCCAGTCTGTTGAGTTTCACTAGACTATTCCCTTCCTCTACTCTACTGAGCCAATCTGTTGAGTTTCACTAGACTATTCCCTTCCTCTACTCTACTGAGCCAGTCTGTTGAGTTTCACTAGGCTATTCCCTTCCTCTACTGAGCCAGTCTGTTGAGTTTCACTAGACTATTCCCTTCCTCTACTCTACTGAGCCAGTCTGTTGAGTTTCACTGGACTATTCCTGTCCTCTACTCTACTGAGCCAGTCTGTTGAGTTTCACTAGACTATTCCCTTCCTCCACTGAGCCAGTCTGTTGAGTTTCACTAGACTATTCCCTTCCTCCACTGAGCCAGTCTGTTGAGTTTCACTAGACTATTCCCTTCCTCTACTCTACTGAGCCAGTCTGTTGAGTTTCACTGGACTATTCCTGTCCTCTACTCTACTGAGCCAGTCTGTTGAGTTTCTCTATACTATTCCCTTCCTCTACTGAGCCAGTCTGTTGAGTTTCACTAGCCTATTCCATTCCTCTACTCTACCAAGCCAGTCTGTTGATTTTCACTAGGCTATTCTATGCCCTTCCTCTACTGAGCCAGTCTGTTGAGTTTCACTAGGCTATTCCCTTCCTGTACTCAGCCAGTCTGTTGAGTTTCACTAGACTATTCCCTTCCTCTACTCTACTGAGACAGTCTGTTGAGTTTCACTAGACTATTCCCTTCCTCTACTCTACTGAGCCAGTCTGTTGAGTTTCACTAGACTATTCCCTTCCTCTACTCTACTGAGCCAGTCAATTGAGTTTCACTATTCTATTCCCTTCCTCTACTCTACTGAGCAAGTCTGTTGAGTTTCACTAGGCTATTCCCTTCTTCTACTTTACTCAGCCAGTCTGTTGAGTTTCACTAGGTTATTCCCTTCCTCTTCTGAGCCAGTCTGTTGAGTTTCACTAGACTACTCCCTTCCTCTACTGAGCCAGTCTTTTGAGTTTCACTAGGCTATTCCCTTCTTCTACTCTACTGAGCCAGTCTGTTGAGTTTCACTGGACTATTCCTGTCCTCTACTCTACTGAGCCAGTCTGTTGAGTTTAACTAGACTATTCCCTTCCTCCACTGAGCCAGTCTGTTGAGTTTCACTAGACTATTCCCTTCCTCCACTGAGCCAGTCTGTTGAGTTTCACTAGCATATTCCCTTCCTCCACTGAGCCAGTCTGTTGAGTTTCACTAGACTATTCCCTTCCTCTACTCTACTGAGCCAGTCTGTTGAGTTTCACTGGACTATTCCTGTCCTCTACTCTACTGAGCCAGTCTGTTGAGTTTCACTAGACTATTCCCTTCCTCTACTCTACTGAGCCAGTCTGTTGAGTTTCTCTAGGCTATTCTATGCCCTTCCTCTACTGAGCCAGTCTGTTGAGTTTCACTAGGCTATTCCCTTCCTGTACTCAGCCAGTCTGTTGAGTTTCACTAGAATATTCCCTTCCTCTACTCTACTGAGACAGTCTGTTGAGTTTCACTAGACTATTCCCTTCCTCTACTCTACTGAGCCAGTCTGTTGAGTTTCACTAGACTATTCCCTTCCTCTACTCCACTGAGCCAGTCAATTGAGTTTCACTAGACTATTCCCTTCCTCTACTGAGCCAGTCTGTTGAGTTTCACTACGCTATTCCCTTCCTCTACTCTACTGAGCCAGTCTGTTGAGTTTCACTAGACTATTCCCTTCCTCTACTCTACTGAGCAAGTCTGTTGAGTTTCACTATTCTATTCCCTTCCTCTACTGTACTGAGCAAGTCTGTTGAGTTTCACTAGGCTATTCCCTTCTTCTACTTTACTCAGCCAGTCTGTTGAGTTTCACTAGGCTATTCCCTTCTTCTACTCTACTGAGCCAGTCTGTTGAGTTTCACTAGTCTATTCCCTTCCTCTACTCTACTGAGACAGTCTGTTGAGTTTCAGTAGCATATTCCCTTCCTCCACTGAGCCAGTCTGTTGAGTTTCACTAGACTATTCCCTTCCTCTACTCTACTGAGCCAGTCTGTTGAGTTTCACTGGACTATTCCTGTCCTCTACTCTACTGAGCCAGTCTGTTGAGTTTCACTAGACTATTCCCTTCCTCTACTCTACTGAGCCAGTCTGTTGAGTTTCTCTATACTATTCCCTTCCTCTACTGAGCCAGTCTGTTGAGTTTCACTAGCCTATTCCCTTCCTCTACTCTACCAAGCCAGTCTGTTGAGTTTCACTAGGCTATTCAATTCCCTTTCTCTACTGAGCCAGTCTATTGAGTTTCACTAGACTATTCCCTTCCTCTACTCTACTGAGCCAGTCTGTTGAGTTTCTCTATACTATTCCCTTCCTCTACTGAGCCAGTCTGTTGAGTTTCACTAGACTATTCCATTCCTCTACTCTACTGAGCCAGTCTGTTGAGTTTCACTAGGCTATTCCCTTCCTCTACTGAGCCAGTCTGTTGAGTTTCACTAGACTATTCCCTTCCTCTACTCTACTGAGCCAGTCTGTTGAGTTTCACTAGACTATTCCCTTCCTCTACTCTACTGAGCCAGTCTGTTGAGTTTCACTAGACTATTCCCTTCCTCTACTCTACTGAGCCTGTCTGTTGAGTTTCACTAGACTATTCCCTTCCTCTACTCTACTGAGCCAGTCTGTTGAGTTTCACTAGACTATTCCCTTCCTCTACTCTACTGAGCCAGTCAATTGAGTTTCACTAGACTATTCCCTTCCTCTACTGAGCCAGTCTGTTGAGTTTCACTACGCTATTCCCTTCCTCTACTCAGCCAGTCTGTTGAGATTCACTAGGCTATTCCCTTCTTCTACTGAGCCAGTCTGTTGAGTTTCACTTGACTATTCCCTTCCTCTACTCTACTGAGCCAGTCTGTTGAGTTTCACTAGACTATTCCCTTCCTCTACTCTACTGAGACAGTCTGTTGAGTTTCACTAGCCTATTCCCTTCCTCTACTCTACTGAGCCAATCTGGTGAGGTTCACTAGGCTATTCCCTTCTTCTACTCTACTCAGCCAGTCTGTTGAGTTTCACTAGGTTATTCCCTTCCTCTTCTGAGCCAGTCTGTTGAGTTTCACTAGACTACTCCCTTCCTCTACTGAGCCAGTCTTTTGAGTTTCACTAGGCTATTCCCTTCTTCTACTCTACTGAGCCAGTCTGTTGAGTTTCACTAGTCTATTCCCTTCCTCTACTCCACTGAGACAGTCTGTTGAGTTTCACTAGCCTATTCCCTTCCTCTACTCTACCAAGCCAATCTGTTGAGTTTCACTAGACTATTCCCTTCCTCTACTCTACTGAGACAGTCTGTTGAGTTTCACTAGCATATTCCCTTCCTCCACTGAGCCAGTCTGTTGAGTTTCACTAGGCTATTCCATTCCTCTACTCTACTGAGCCAGTCTGTTGAGTTTCACTAGACTATTCCCTTCCTCTACTCTACTGAGCCAGTCTGTTGAGTTTCACTAGACTATTCCCTTCCTCTACTCTACTGAGACAGTCTGTTGAGTTTCACTAGCCTATTCCCTTCCTCTACTCTACCAAGCCAATCTGTTGAGGTTCACTAGGCTATTCCCTTCTTCTACTCTACTCAGCCAGTCTGTTGAGTTTCACTAGTCTATTCCCTTCCTCTACTCCACTGAGACAGTCTGTTGAGTTTCACTAGCCTATTCCCTTCCTCTACTCTACCAAGCCAATCTGTTGAGTTTCACTAGACTATTCCCTTCCTCTACTCTACTGAGACAGTCTGTTGAGTTTCACTAGCATATTCCCTTCCTCCACTGAGCCAGTCTGTTGAGTTTCACTAGGCTATTCCATTCCTCTACTCTACTGAGCCAGTCTGTTGAGTTTCACTAGACTATTCCCTTCCTCTACTCTACTGAGCCTGTCTGTTGAGTTTCACTAGACTATTCCCTTCCTCTACTCTACTGAGCCTGTCTGTTGAGTTTCACTAGGCTATTCCCTTCCTGTACGCAGCCAGTCTGTTGAGTTTCACTAGACTATTCCCTTCCTCTACTCTACTGAGACAGTCTGTTGAGTTTCACTAGACTATTCCCTTCCTCTACTCTACTGAGCCAGTCAATTGAGTTTCACTAGACTATTCCCTTCCTCTACTGAGCCAGTCTGTTGAGTTTCACTACGCTATTCCCTTCCTCTACTCAGCCAGTCTGTTGAGTTTCACTAGACTATTCCCTTCCTCTACTCTACTGAGCCAGTCTGTTGAGTTTCACTAGACTATTCCCTTCCTCTACTCTACTGAGCAAGTCTGTTGAGTTTCACTAGGCTATTCCCTTCTTCTACTTTACTCAGCCAGTCTGTTGAGTTTCACTAGGTTATTCCCTTCCTCTTCTGAGCCAGTCTGTTGAGTTTCACTAGACTATTCCCTTCCTCTACTCTACTGAGCCAGTCTGTTGAGTTTCACTAGACTATTCCCTTCCTCTACTCTACTGAGCCAGTCTGTTGAGTTTCACTAGACTATTCCCTTCCTCTACTCTACTGAGCCTGTCTGTTGAGTTTCACTAGACTATTCCCTTCCTCTACTCTACTGAGCCAGTCTGTTGAGTTTCACTAGACTATTCCCTTCCTCTACTCTACTGAGCCAGTCAATTGAGTTTCACTAGACTATTCCCTTCCTCTACTGAGCCAGTCTGTTGAGTTTCACTAGACTATTCCCTTCCTCTACTCTACTGAGCCAGTCTGTTGAGTTTCACTAGACTATTCCCTTCCTCTACTCTACTGAGCCAGTCTGTTGAGTTTCACTAGACTATTCCCTTCCTCTACTCTACTGAGCCAGTCTGTTGAGTTTCACTAGGCTATTCCCTTCCTCTACTGAGCCAGTCTGTTGAGTTTCACTAGACTATTCCCTTCCTCTACTCTACTGAGCCAGTCTGTTGAGTTTCACTGAACTATTCCTGTCCTCTACTCTACTGAGCCAGTCTGTTGAGTTTCACTAGACTATTCCCTTCCTCCACTGAGCCAGTCTGTTGAGTTTCACTAGACTATTCCCTTCCTCCACTGAGCCAGTCTGTTGAGTTTCACTAGACTATTCCCTTCCTCTACTCTACTGAGCCAGTCTGTTGAGTTTCACTGGACTATTCCTGTCCTCTACTCTACTGAGCCAGTCTGTTGAGTTTCACTAGACTATTCCCTTCCTCTACTCTACTGAGCCAGTCTGTTGAGTTTCTCCATACTATTCCCTTCCTCTACTGAGCCAGTCTGTTGAGTTTCACTAGCCTATTCCATTCCTCTACTCTACCAAGCCAGTCTGTTGATTTTCACTAGGCTATTCTATGCCCTTCCTCTACTGAGCCAGTCTGTTGAGTTTCACTAGGCTATTCCCTTCCTGTACTCAGCCAGTCTGTTGAGTTTCACTAGACTATTCCCTTCCTCTACTCTACTGAGACAGTCTGTTGAGTTTCACTAGACTATTCCCTTCCTCTACTCTACTGAGCCAGTCTGTTGAGTTTCACTAGACTATTCCCTTCCTCTACTCTACTGAGCCAGTCAATTGAGTTTCACTAGACTATTCCCTTCCTCTACTGAGCCAGTCTGTTGAGTTTCACTACGCTATTCCCTTCCTCTACTCAGCCAGTCTGTTGAGTTTCACTAGACTATTCCCTTCTTCTACTGAGCCAGTCTGTTGAGTTTCACTTGACTATTCCCTTCCTCTACTCTACTGAGCCAGTCTGTTGAGTTTCACTAGACTATTCCCTTCCTCTACTCTACTGAGCAAGTCTGTTGAGTTTCACTATTCTATTCCCTTCCTCTACTCTACTGAGCAAGTCTGTTGAGTTTCACTAGGCTATTCCCTTCTTCTACTTTACTCAGCCAGTCTGTTGAGTTTCACTAGGTTATTCCCTTCCTCTTCTGAGCCAGTCTGTTGAGTTTCACTAGACTACTCCCTTCCTCTACTGAGCCAGTCTTTTGAGTTTCACTAGGCTATTCCCTTCTTCTACTCTACTGAGCCAGTCTGTTGAGTTTCACTAGTCTATTCCCTTCCTCTACTCTACTGAGACAGTCTGTTGAGTTTCACTAGCATATTCCCTTCCTCCACTGAGCCAGTCTGTTGAGTTTCACTAGACTATTCCCTTCCTCTACTCTACTGAGCCAGTCTGTTGAGTTTCACTGGACTATTCCTGTCCTCTACTCTACTGAGCCAGTCTGTTGAGTTTCACTAGACTATTCCCTTCCTCTACTCTACTGAGCCAGTCTGTTGAGTTTCTCTATACTATTCCCTTCCTCTACTGAGCCAGTCTGTTGAGTTTCACTAGCCTATTCCCTTCCTCTACTCTACCAAGCCAGTCTGTTGAGTTTCACTAGGCTATTCTATTCCCTTTCTCTACTGAGCCAGTCTATTGAGTTTCACTAGACTATTCCCTTCCTCTACTCTACTGAGCCAGTCTGTTGAGTTTCTCTATACTATTCCCTTCCTCTACTGAGCCAGTCTGTTGAGTTTCACTAGACTATTCCATTCCTCTGCTCTACTGAGCCAGTCTGTTGAGTTTCACTAGGCTATTCCCTTCCTCTACTGAGCCAGTCTGTTGAGTTTCACTAGACTATTCCCTTCCTCTACTCTACTGAGCCAGTCTGTTGAGTTTCACTAGACTATTCCCTTCCTCTACTGAGCCAGTCTGTTGAGTTTCACTAGACTATTCCCTTCCTCTACTCTACTGAGCCAGTCTGTTGAGTTTCACTAGACTATTCCCTTCCTCTACTCTACTGAGCCAGTCTGTTGAGTTTCACTAGACTATTCCCTTCCTCTACTCTACTGAGCCAGTCTGTTGAGTTTCACTAGGCTATTCCCTTCCTCTACTGAGCCAGTCTGTTGAGTTTCACTAGACTATTCCCTTCCTCTACTCTACTGAGCCAGTCTGTTGAGTTTCACTGAACTATTCCTGTCCTCTACTCTACTGAGCCAGTCTGTTGAGTTTCACTAGACTATTCCCTTCCTCCACTGAGCCAGTCTGTTGAGTTTCACTAGACTATTCCCTTCCTCCACTGAGCCAGTCTGTTGAGTTTCACTAGACTATTCCCTTCCTCTACTCTACTGAGCCAGTCTGTTGAGTTTCACTGGACTATTCCTGTCCTCTACTCTACTGAGCCAGTCTGTTGAGTTTCACTAGACTATTCCCTTCCTCTACTCTACTGAGCCAGTCTGTTGAGTTTCTCCATACTATTCCCTTCCTCTACTGAGCCAGTCTGTTGAGTTTCACTAGCCTATTCCATTCCTCTACTCTACCAAGCCAGTCTGTTGATTTTCACTAGGCTATTCTATGCCCTTCCTCTACTGAGCCAGTCTGTTGAGTTTCACTAGGCTATTCCCTTCCTGTACTCAGCCAGTCTGTTGAGTTTCACTAGACTATTCCCTTCCTCTACTCTACTGAGACAGTCTGTTGAGTTTCACTAGACTATTCCCTTCCTCTACTCTACTGAGCCAGTCTGTTGAGTTTCACTAGACTATTCCCTTCCTCTACTCTACTGAGCCAGTCAATTGAGTTTCACTAGACTATTCCCTTCCTCTACTGAGCCAGTCTGTTGAGTTTCACTACGCTATTCCCTTCCTCTACTCAGCCAGTCTGTTGAGTTTCACTAGACTATTCCCTTCTTCTACTGAGCCAGTCTGTTGAGTTTCACTTGACTATTCCCTTCCTCTACTCTACTGAGCCAGTCTGTTGAGTTTCACTAGACTATTCCCTTCCTCTACTCTACTGAGCAAGTCTGTTGAGTTTCACTATTCTATTCCCTTCCTCTACTCTACTGAGCAAGTCTGTTGAGTTTCACTAGGCTATTCCCTTCTTCTACTTTACTCAGCCAGTCTGTTGAGTTTCACTAGGTTATTCCCTTCCTCTTCTGAGCCAGTCTGTTGAGTTTCACTAGACTACTCCCTTCCTCTACTGAGCCAGTCTTTTGAGTTTCACTAGGCTATTCCCTTCTTCTACTCTACTGAGCCAGTCTGTTGAGTTTCACTAGTCTATTCCCTTCCTCTACTCTACTGAGACAGTCTGTTGAGTTTCACTAGCATATTCCCTTCCTCCACTGAGCCAGTCTGTTGAGTTTCACTAGACTATTCCCTTCCTCTACTCTACTGAGCCAGTCTGTTGAGTTTCACTGGACTATTCCTGTCCTCTACTCTACTGAGCCAGTCTGTTGAGTTTCACTAGACTATTCCCTTCCTCTACTCTACTGAGCCAGTCTGTTGAGTTTCTCTATACTATTCCCTTCCTCTACTGAGCCAGTCTGTTGAGTTTCACTAGCCTATTCCCTTCCTCTACTCTACCAAGCCAGTCTGTTGAGTTTCACTAGGCTATTCTATTCCCTTTCTCTACTGAGCCAGTCTATTGAGTTTCACTAGACTATTCCCTTCCTCTACTCTACTGAGCCAGTCTGTTGAGTTTCTCTATACTATTCCCTTCCTCTACTGAGCCAGTCTGTTGAGTTTCACTAGACTATTCCATTCCTCTGCTCTACTGAGCCAGTCTGTTGAGTTTCACTAGGCTATTCCCTTCCTCTACTGAGCCAGTCTGTTGAGTTTCACTAGACTATTCCCTTCCTCTACTCTACTGAGCCAGTCTGTTGAGTTTCACTAGACTATTCCCTTCCTCTACTCTACTGAGCCAGTCTGTTGAGTTTCACTAGACTATTCCCTTCCTCTACTCTACTGAGCCAGTCAATTGAGTTTCACTAGACTATTCCCTTCCTCTACTGAGCCAGTCTGTTGAGTTTCACTACGCTATTCCCTTCCTCTACTCAGCCAGTCTGTTGAGTTTCACTAGACTATTCCCTTCTTCTACTGAGCCAGTCTGTTGAGTTTCACTTGACTATTCCCTTCCTCTACTCTACTGAGCCAGTCTGTTGAGTTTCACTAGACTATTCCCTTCCTCTACTCTACTGAGCAAGTCTGTTGAGTTTCACT
The DNA here is from genome assembly GCF_965601325.2 of Salmo salar. Classification (NCBI taxonomy): domain Eukaryota; kingdom Metazoa; phylum Chordata; class Actinopteri; order Salmoniformes; family Salmonidae; genus Salmo; species Salmo salar. The sequence continues at coordinate 83,729,721 of NC_138296.1, read as the reverse complement.
ATTCTATTCCCTTCCTCTACTCTACTGAGCAAGTCTGTTGAGTTTCACTAGGCTATTCCCTTCTTCTACTTTACTCAGCCAGTCTGTTGAGTTTCACTAGGTTATTCCCTTCCTCTTCTGAGCCAGTCTGTTGAGTTTCACTAGACTACTCCCTTCCTCTACTGAGCCAGTCTTTTGAGTTTCACTAGGCTATTCCCTTCTTCTACTCTACTGAGCCAGTCTGTTGAGTTTCACTAGTCTATTCCCTTCCTCTACTCTACTGAGACAGTCTGTTGAGTTTCACTAGCATATTCCCTTCCTCCACTGAGCCAGTCTGTTGAGTTTCACTAGACTATTCCCTTCCTCTACTCTACTGAGCCAGTCTGTTGAGTTTCACTGGACTATTCCTGTCCTCTACTCTACTGAGCAAGTCTGTTGAGTTTCACTAGACTATTCCCTTCCTCTACTCTACTGAGCCAGTCTGTTGAGTTTCTCTATACTATTCCCTTCCTCTACTGAGCCAGTCTGTTGAGTTTCACTAGCCTATTCCCTTCCTCTACTCTACCAAGCCAGTCTGTTGAGTTTCACTAGGCTATTCTATTCCCTTTCTCTACTGAGCCAGTCTATTGAGTTTCACTAGACTATTCCCTTCCTCTACTCTACTGAGCCAGTCTGTTGAGTTTCTCTATACTATTCCCTTCCTCTACTGAGCCAGTCTGTTGAGTTTCACTAGACTATTCCATTCCTCTGCTCTACTGAGCCAGTCTGTTGAGTTTCACTAGGCTATTCCCTTCCTCTACTGAGCCAGTCTGTTGAGTTTCACTAGACTATTCCCTTCCTCTACTCTACTGAGCCAGTCTGTTGAGTTTCACTAGACTATTCCCTTCCTCTACTCTACTGAGCCAGTCTGTTGAGTTTCACTAGACTATTCCCTTTCTCTACTCTACTGAGCCAGTCTGTTGAGTTTCACTAGACTATTCCCTTCCTCTACTCTACTGAGCCAGTCTGTTGAGTTTCACTAGACTATTCCCTTCCTCTACTCTACTGAGCCTGTCTGTTGAGTTTCACTAGACTTTTCCCTTCCTCTACTCTACTGAGCCAGTCAATTGAGTTTCACTAGACTATTCCCTTCCTCTACTGAGCCAGTCTGTTGAGTTTCACTACGCTATTCCCTTCCTCTACTCAGCCAGTCTGTTGAGTTTCACTAGGCTATTCCCTTCTTCTACTGAGCCAGTCTGTTGAGTTTCACTTGACTATTCCCTTCCTCTACTCTACTGAGCCAGTCTGTTGAGTTTCACTAGACTATTCCCTTCCTCTACTCTACTGAGACAGTCTGTTGAGTTTCACTAGCCTATTCCCTTCCTCTACTCTACCAAGCCAATCTGTTGAGGTTCACTTGGCTATTCCCTTCTTCTACTCTACTCAGCCAGTCTGTTGAGTTTCACTAGGTTATTCCCTTCCTCTTCTGAGCCAGTCTGTTCAGTTTCACTAGACTACTCCCTTCCTCTACTGAGCCAGTCTTTTGAGTTTCACTAGGCTATTCCCTTCTTCTACTCTACTGAGCCAGTCTGTTGAGTTTCACTAGTCTATTCCCTTCCTCTACTCCACTGAGACAGTCTGTTGAGGTTCACTAGCCTATTCCCTTCCTCTACTCTACCAAGCCAATCTGTTAAGTTTCACTAGGCTATTCTATTCCCTTCCTCTACTGAGCCAGTCTGTTGAGTTTCACTAGGCTATTCCCTTCCTCTACTCTACTGAGCCAGTCTGTTGAGTTTCACTAGGCTATTCCCTTCCTCTACTCTACTGAGCCAGTCTGTTGAGTTTCACTAAGCTATTCCCTTCCTCTACTGAGCCAGTCTGTTGAGTTTCACTAGACTATTCCCTTCCTCTACTGAGCCAGTCTGTTGAGTTTCACTAGGTTATTCCCTTCCTCTACTGAGCCAGTCTGTTGAGTTTCACTAGGCTATTCCCTTCCTCTACTCTACTGAGCCAGTATGTTGAGTTTCACTAGGCTATTCCCTTCCTCTACTGAGCCAGTCTGTTGAGTTTCACTAGGCTATTCCCTTCCTCTACTGAGCCAGTCTGTTGAGTTTCACTAGGCTATTCCCTTCCTCTACTCTACTGAGCCAGTCTGTTGAGTTTCACTAGGCTATTCCCTTCCTCTACTGAGCCAGTCTGTTGAGTTTCACTAGACTATTCCCTTCCTCTACTCTACTGAGCCAGTCTATTGAGTTTCACTAGACTATTCCCTTCCTCTACTCTACTGAGCCAGTCAATTGAGTTTCACTAGACTATTCCCTTCCTCTACTGAGCCAGTCTGTTGAGTTTCACTACGCTATTCCCTTCCTCTACTCAGCCAGTCTGTTGAGTTTCACTAGGCTATTCCCTTCTTCTACTGAGCCAGTCTGTTGAGTTTCACTTGTCTATTCCCTTCCTCTACTCTACTGAGCCAGTCTGTTGAGTTTCACTAGACTATTCCCTTCCTCTACTCTACTGAGCAAGTCTGTTGAGTTTCACTAGTCTATTCCCTTCCTCTACTCTACTGAGCAAGTCTGTTGAGTTTCACTAGGCTATTCCCTTCTTCTATTCTACTCAGCCAGTCTGTTGAGTTTCACTAGGTTATTCCCTTCCTCTTCTGAGCCAGTCTGTTGAGTTTCACTAGACTACTCCCTTCCTCTACTGAGCCAGTCTTTTGAGTTTCACTAGGCTATTCCCTTCTTCTACTCTACTGAGCCAGTCTGTTGAGTTTCACTAGTCTATTCCCTTCCTCTACTCTACTGAGACAGTCTGTTGAGTTTCTTTGGACTATTCCCTTCCTCTACTCTACTGAGCCAGTCTATTGATTTTCACTATACTATTCCCTTCCTCTACTGAGCCAGTCTGTTGAGTTTCACTAGCCTATTCCCTTCCTCTACTCTACCAAGCCAGTCTGTTGAGTTTCACTAGGCTATTCTATTCCCTTTCTCTACTGAGCCAGTCTGTTGAGTTTCACTAGACTATTCCATTCCTCTGCTCTACTGAGCCAGTCTGTTGAGTTTCACTAGGCTATTCCCTTCCTCTACTGAGCCAGTCTGTTGAGTTTCACTAGACTATTCCCTTCCTCTACTCGACTGAGCCAGTCTGTTGAGTTTCACTAGACTATTCCCTTCCTCTACTCTACTGAGCCAGTCTGTTGAGTTTCACTAGGCTATTCCCTTCCTCTACTGATCCAGTCGGTTGAGTTTCACTAGACCTATTCCCTTCCTCTACTGAGCAAGTGTGTTGAGTTTCACTAGGCTATTCCCTTCCTCTACTGAGCAAGTGTGTTGAGTTTCACTAGGCTATTCCCTTCCTCTACTGAGCCAGTCTGTTGAGTTTCACTAGACAATTCCCTTCCTCTACTGAGCTAGTCTGTTGAGTTTCACTACGCTATTCCCTTCCTCTACTCAGCCAGTCTTGAGTTTCACTAGACTATTCCCTTCCTCTACTCAGCCAGTCTGTTGAGTTTCACTAGACTTTTCCCTTCCTCTACTGAGCCAATCTTTTGAGTTTCACTAGGCTAGTCTCTTGCTCTACTGAGCCAGTCTGTTGAGTTTCACTTGACTATTCCCTTCCTCTACTCTACTGAGCCAGTCTGTTGAGTTTCACTAGACTATTCCCTTCCTCTACTCTACTGAGCCAGTCTGTTGAGTTTCACTAGACTATTCCCTTCCTCTACTCTACTGAGCCAGTCTGTTGAGTTTCACTAGACAATTCCCTTCCTCTACTCTACTGAGCCAGTCTGTTGAGTTTCTCTATACTATTCCCTTCCTCTACTGAGCCAGTCTGTTGAGGTTCACTAGGCTATTCCCTTCCTCTACTCTACTCAGCCCGTCTGTTGAGTTTCACTAGGCTATTCCCTTCTTCTACTGAGCCAGTCTGTTGAGTTTCACTAGACTATTCCCTTCCTCTACTCTACTGAGCAAGTCTGTTGAGTTTCACTAGTCTATTCCCTTCCTCTACTCTACTGAGCAAGTCTGTTGAGTTTCACTAGGCTATTCCCTTCTTCTACTCTAATCAGCCAGTCTGTTGAGTTTCACTAGACTACTCCCTTCCTCTACTGAGCCAGTCTTTTGAGTTTCACTAGGCTATTCCCTTCTTCTACTCTACTGAGCCAGTCTTGAGTTTCACTAGTCTATTCCCTTCCTCTACTCTACTGAGACAGTCTGTTGAGTTTCACTAGCATATTCCCTTCCTCCACTGAGCCAGTCTGTTGAGTTTCACTAGGCTATTCCCTTCCTCTACTCTACTGAGCCAGTCTGTTGAGTTTCACTAGAATATTCCCTTACTCTACTCTACTGAGCCTGTCTGTTGAGTTTCATTAGACTATTCGAATCCTCTACTCTACTGAGCAAGTCTGTTGAGTTTCTCTATACTATTCCCTTCCTCTACTGAGCCAGTCTGTTGAGTTTCACTAGCCTATTCCCTTCCTCTACTCTACTGAGCAAGTCTGTTGAGTTTCTCTATACTATTCCCTTTCTCTACTGAGCCAGTCTGTTGAGTTTCAGTAGACTATTCCATTCCTCTGCTCTACTGAGCCAGTCTGTTGAGTTTCACTAGGCTATTCCCTTCCTCTACTGAGCCAGTCTGTTGAGTTTCACTAGACTATTCCCTTCCTCTACTCTACTGAGCCAGTCTGTTGAGTTTCACTAGACTTTTCCCTTCCTCTACTCTACTGAGCCAGTCTGTTGAGTTTCACTAGACTATTCCCTTCCTCTACTCTACTGAGAAAGTCTGTTGAGTTTCACTAGCATATTCCCTTACTCCACTGAGCCAGTCTGTTGAGTTTCACTAGGCTATTCTATTCCCTTCCTCTACTCTACTGAGCCAGTCTGTTGAGTTTCACTAGACTATTCCCTTCCTCTACTCTACTGAGCCAGTCTGTTGAGTTTCACTAGGCTATTCCCTTCCTCTACTGAGCCAGTCGGTTGAGTTTCACTAGGCTATTCCCTTCCTCTACTGAGCAAGTGTGTTGAGTTTCACTAGGCTATTCCCTTCCTCTACTGAGCCAGTCTGTTGAGTTTCACTAGACAATTCCCTTCCTCTACTGAGCTAGTCTGTTGAGTTTCACTACGCTATTCCCTTCCTCTACTCAGCCAGTCTTGAGTTTCACTAGACTATTCCCTTCCTCTACTCAGCCAGTCTGTTGAGTTTCACTAGACTTTTCCCTTCCTCTACTGAGCCAATCTTTTGAGTTTCACTAGGCTATTCCCTTGCTCTACTGAGCCAGTCTGTTGAGTTTCACTTGACTATTCCCTTCCTCTACTCTACTGAGCCAGTCTGTTGAGTTTCTCTATACTATTCCCTTCCTCTACTGAGCCAGTCTGTTGAGGTTCACTAGGCTATTCCCTTCCTCTACTCTACTCAGCCCGTCTGTTGAGTTTCACTAGACTATTCCCTTCCTCTACTCTACTGAGCCAGTCTGTTGAGTTTCACTAGGCTATTCCCTTCCTCTACTCTAATGAGCCATTCTGTTGAGTTTCACTAGACTATTCCCTTCCTCTACTGAGCCAGTCTGTTGAGTTTCACTTGACTATTCCCTTCCTCTACTGAGCCAGTCTGTTGAGTTTCACTAGGCTATTCCCTTCCTCTACTCTACTGAGCCAGTCTGTTGAGTTTCACTAGGCTATTCCCTTCCTCTACTCTACTGAGCCAGTCTGTTGAGTTTCACTAGACTATTCCCTTCCTCTACTCTACTGAGCCAGTCTGTTGAGTTTCACTAGACTATTCCCTTCCTCTACTCTACTGAGCCAGTCAATTGAGTTTCACTAGACTATTCCCTTCCTCTACTGAGCCAGTCTGTTGAGTTTCACTACGCTATTCCCTTCCTCTACTCAGCCAGTCTGTTGAGTTTCACTAGGCTATTCCCTTCTTCTACTGAGCCAGTCTGTTGAGTTTCACTTGACTATTCCCTTCCTCTACTCTACTGAGCCAGTCTGTTGAGTTTCACTAGGCTATTCCCTTCCTCTACTCTACCAAGCCAGTCTGTTGATTTTCACTAGGCTATTCTATTCCCTTCCTCTACTGAGCCAGTCTGTTGAGTTTCACTAGGCTATTCCCTTCCTGTACTCAGCCAGTCTGTTGAGTTTCACTAGACTATTCCCTTCCTCTACTCTACTGAGCAAGTCTGTTGAGTTTCACTAGGCTATTCCCTTCCTCTACTGAGCCAGTCGGTTGAGTTTCACTAGGCTATTCCCTTCCTCTACTGAGCAAGTGTGTTGAGTTTCACTAGGCTATTCCCTTCCTCTACTGAGCCAGTCTGTTGAGTTTCACTAGACTATTCCCTTCCTCTACTGAGCTAGTCTGTTGAGTTTCACTACGCTATTCCCTTCCTCTACTCAGCCAGTCTTGAGTTTCACTAGACTATTCCCTTCCTCTACTCAGCCAGTCTGTTGAGTTTCACTAGACTTTTCCCTTCCTCTACTCAGCCAGTCTGTTGAGTTTCACTAGACTTATCCCTTCCTCTACTGAGCCAATCTTTTGAGTTTCACTAGGCTATTCCCTTGCTCTACTGAGCCAGTCTGTTGAGTTTCACTTGACTATTCCCTTCCTCTACTCTACTGAGCCAGTCTGTTGAGTTTCACTAGACTATTCCCTTCCTCTACTCTACTGAGCCAGTCTGTTGAGTTTCACTAGACTATTCCCTTCCTCTACTCTACTGTGCCAGTCTGTTGAGTTTCACTAGACTATTCCCTTCCTCTACTCTACTGAGCCAGTCTGTTGAGTTTCTCTATACTATTCCCTTCCTCTACTGAGCCAGTCTGTTGAGGTTCACTAGGCTATTCCCTTCCTCTACTCTACTCAGCCCGTCTGTTGAGTTTCACTAGACTATTCCCTTCCTCTACTCTACTGAGCCAGTCTGTTGAGTTTCACTAGGCTATTCCCTTCCTCTACTCTAATGAGCCATTCTGTTGAGTTTCACTAGACTATTCCCTTCCTCTACTGAGCCAGTCTGTTGAGTTTCACTTGACTATTCCCTTCCTCTACTCTACTGAGCCAGTCTGTTGAGTTTCACTAGTCTATTCCCTTCCTCTACTCTACTGAGCCAGTCTGTTGAGTTTCACTAGACTTTTCCCTTCCTCTACTGAGCCAGTCTGTTGAGTTTCACTACGCTATTCCCTTCCTCTACTGAGCCAGTCTGTTGAGTTTCACTAGACTATTCCCTTCCTCTACTGAGCCAGTCTGTTGAGTTTCACTAGACTATTCCCTTCCTCTACTCTACTGAGCCAGTCAATTGAGTTTCACTAGCATATTCCCTTCCTCCACTGAGCCAGTCTGTTGAGTTTCACTAGGCTATTCTATTCCCTTCCTCTACTCTACTGAGCCAGTCTGTTGAGTTTCACTAGACTATTCCCTTCCTCTACTCTACTGAGCCAGTCTGTTGAGTTTCACTAGGCTATTGCCTTCCTCTACTCTACTGAGCCAGTCTGTTGAGTTTCACTTGACTATTCCCTTCCTCTACTCTACTGAGCCAGTCTGTTGAGTTTCACTAGGCTATTCCCTTCCTCTACTCTACTGAGCCAGTCTGTTGAGTTTCACTAGACTTTTCCCTTCCTCTACTGAGCCAGTCTGTTGAGTTTCACTACGCTATTCCCTTCCTCTACTGAGCCAGTCTGTTGAGTTTCACTAGACTATTCCCTTCCTCTACTGAGCCAGTCTGTTGAGTTTCACTAGACTATTCCCTTCCTCTACTCTACTGAGCCAGTCTGTTGAGTTTCACTAGACTATTCCCTTCCTCTACTCTACTGAGCCAGTCTGTTGAGTTTCACTAGGCTATTGCCTTCCTCTACTCTACTGAGCCAGTCTGTTGAGTTTCACTAGACTATTCCCTTCCTCTACTCTACTGAGCCAGTCTCTTGAGTTTCACTAGACTATTCCCTTCCTCTACTCTACTGAGCCAGTCTGTTGAGTTTCTCTATACCATTCCCTTCCTCTACTGAGCCAGTCTGTTGAGGTTCAATAGGCTATTCCCTTGCTCTACTCTACTCAGCCCGTCTGTTGAGTTTCACTAGACTATTCCCTTCCTCTACTCTACTGAGCCAGTCTGTTGAGTTTCACTAGGCTATTCCCTTCCTCTACTCTAATGAGCCATTCTGTTGAGTTTCACTAGACTATTCCCTTCCTCTACTGAGCCAGTCTGTTGAGTTTCACTAGACTATTCCCTTCCTCTACTCTACTGAGCCAGTCAATTGAGTTTCACTAGACTATTCCCTTCCTCTACTGAGCCAGTCTGTTGAGTTTCACTACGCTATTCCCTTCCTCTACTCAGCCAGTCTGTTGAGTTTCACTAGGCTATTCCCTTCTTCTACTGAGCCAGTCTGTTGAGTTTCACTTGACTATTCCCTTCCTCTACTCTACTGAGCCAGTCTGTTGAGTTTCACTAGCCTATTCCCTTCCTCTACTCTACCAAGCCAGTCTGTTGATTTTCACTAGGCTATTCTATTCCCTTCCTCTATTGAGCCAGTCTGTTGAGTTTCACTAGGCTATTCCCTTCCTGTACTCAGCCAGTCTGTTGAGTTTCACTAGACTATTCCCTTCCTCTACTCTACTGAGCAAGTCTGTTGAGTTTCACTAGGCTATTCCCTTCCTCTACTGAGCCAGTCGGTTGAGTTTCACTAGGCTATTCCCTTCCTCTACTGAGCAAGTGTGTTGAGTTTCACTAGGCTATTCCCTTCCTCTACTGAGCAAGTGTGTTGAGTTTCACTAGGCTATTCCCTTCCTCTACTGAGCCAGTCTGTTGAGTTTCACTAGACTATTCCCTTCCTCTACTGAGCTAGTCTGTTGAGTTTCACTACGCTATTCCCTGCCTCTACTCAGCCAGTCTTGAGTTTCACTAGACTATTCCATTCCTCTACTCAGCCAGTCTGTTGAGTTTCACTAGACTTTTCCCTTCCTCTACTGAGCCAATCTTTTGAGTTTCACTAGGCTATTCCCTTGCTCTACTGAGCCAGTCTGTTGATTTTCACTTGACTATTCCCTTCCTCTACTCTACTGAGCCAGTCTGTTGAGTTTCACTAGACTATTCCCTTCCTCTACTCTACTGAGCCAGTCTGTTGAGTTTCACTAGACTATTCCCTTCCTCTACTCTACTGAGCCAGTCTGTTGAGTTTCACTAGACTATTCCCTTCCTCTACTCTACTGAGCCAGTCTGTTGAGTTTCTCTATACTATTCCCTTCCTCTACTGAGCCAGTCTGTTGAGGTTCAGTAGGCTATTCCCTTCCTCTACTCTACTCAGCCCGTAGGTTGAGTTTCACTAGACTATTCCCTTCTTCTACTCTACTGAGCCAGTCTGTTGAGTTTCACTAGGCTATTCCCTTCCTCTACTCTAATGAGCCATTCTGTTGAGTTTCACTAGACTATTCCCTTCCTCTACTGAGCCAGTCTGTTGAGTTTCACTTGAATATTCCCTTCCTCTACTGAGCCAGTCTGTTGAGTTTCACTAGACTATTCCCTTCCTCTACTGAGCCAGTCTGTTGAGTTTCACTAGACTATTACCTTCCTCTACTCTACTGAGCCAGTCTGTTGAGTTTCACTAGACTATTCCCTTCCTCTACTCTACTGAGCCAGTCTGTTGAGTTTCACTAGACTATTACCTTCCTCTACTCTACTGAGCCAGTCTGTTGAGTTTCACTAGACTATTCCCTTCCTCTACTCTACTGAGCCAGTCTGTTGAGTTTCACTAGACTATTCCCTTCCTCTACTCTACTGAGCCAGTCTGTTGATTTTCACTAGGCTATTCCCTTCCTCTACTGAGCAAGTGTGTTGAGTTTCACTACGCTATTCCCTTCCTCTACTGAGCCAGTCTGTTGAGTTTAACTAGACTATTCCCTTCCTCTACTCAGCCAGTCTGTTGAGTTTCACTAGACTTTTCCCTTCCTCTACTCAGCCAGTCTGTTGAGTTTCACTTGACTATTCCCTTCCTCTACTCTACTGAGCCAGTCTGTTGAGTTTCACTAGACTATTCCATTCCTCTACTCTACTGAGCCAGTCTGTTGAGTTTCACTAGACTATTCCCTTCCTCTACTCTACTGAGCCAGTCTGTTTAGTTTCACTAGACTATTCCCTTCCTCTACTCTACTGAGCCAGTCTGTTGAGTTTCTCTATACTATTCCCTTCCTCTACTGAGCCAGTCTGTTGAGTTTCACTAGGCTATTCCCTTCCTCTACTCTACTGAGCCAGTCTGTTGAGTTTCACTAGGCTATTCCCTTCCTCTACTCTACTGAGCCAGTCTGTTGAGTTTCACTAGACTTTTCCCTTCCTCTACTGAGCCAGTCTGTTGAGTTTCACTACGCTATTCCCTTCCTCTACTGAGCCAGTCTGTTGAGTTTCACTAGACTATTCCCTTCCTCTACTGAGCCAGTCTGTTGAGTTTCACTAGACTATTCCCTTCCTCTACTCTACTGAGCCAGTCAATTGAGTTTCACTAGCATATTCCCTTCCTCCACTGAGCCAGTCTGTTGAGTTTCACTAGGCTATTCTATTCCCTTCCTCTACTCTACTGAGCCAGTCTGTTGAGTTTCACTAGACTATTCCCTTCCTCTACTCTACTGAGCCAGTCTGTTGAGTTTCACTAGGCTATTGCCTTCCTCTACTCTACTGAGCCAGTCTGTTGAGTTTCACTTGACTATTCCCTTCCTCTACTCTACTGAGCCAGTCTGTTGAGTTTCACTAGGCTATTCCCTTCCTCTACTCTACTGAGCCAGTCTGTTGAGTTTCACTAGACTTTTCCCTTCCTCTACTGAGCCAGTCTGTTGAGTTTCACTACGCTATTCCCTTCCTCTACTGAGCCAGTCTGTTGAGTTTCACTAGACTATTCCCTTCCTCTACTGAGCCAGTCTGTTGAGTTTCACTAGACTATTCCCTTCCTCTACTCTACTGAGCCAGTCTGTTGAGTTTCACTAGACTATTCCCTTCCTCTACTCTACTGAGCCAGTCTGTTGAGTTTCACTAGGCTATTGCCTTCCTCTACTCTACTGAGCCAGTCTGTTGAGTTTCACTAGACTATTCCCTTCCTCTACTCTACTGAGCCAGTCTCTTGAGTTTCACTAGACTATTCCCTTCCTCTACTCTACTGAGCCAGTCTGTTGAGTTTCTCTATACCATTCCCTTCCTCTACTGAGCCAGTCTGTTGAGGTTCAATAGGCTATTCCCTTGCTCTACTCTACTCAGCCCGTCTGTTGAGTTTCACTAGACTATTCCCTTCCTCTACTCTACTGAGCCAGTCTGTTGAGTTTCACTAGGCTATTCCCTTCCTCTACTCTAATGAGCCATTCTGTTGAGTTTCACTAGACTATTCCCTTCCTCTACTGAGCCAGTCTGTTGAGTTTCACTAGACTATTCCCTTCCTCTACTCTACTGAGCCAGTCAATTGAGTTTCACTAGACTATTCCCTTCCTCTACTGAGCCAGTCTGTTGAGTTTCACTACGCTATTCCCTTCCTCTACTCAGCCAGTCTGTTGAGTTTCACTAGGCTATTCCCTTCTTCTACTGAGCCAGTCTGTTGAGTTTCACTTGACTATTCCCTTCCTCTACTCTACTGAGCCAGTCTGTTGAGTTTCACTAGCCTATTCCCTTCCTCTACTCTACCAAGCCAGTCTGTTGATTTTCACTAGGCTATTCTATTCCCTTCCTCTATTGAGCCAGTCTGTTGAGTTTCACTAGGCTATTCCCTTCCTGTACTCAGCCAGTCTGTTGAGTTTCACTAGACTATTCCCTTCCTCTACTCTACTGAGCAAGTCTGTTGAGTTTCACTAGGCTATTCCCTTCCTCTACTGAGCCAGTCGGTTGAGTTTCACTAGGCTATTCCCTTCCTCTACTGAGCAAGTGTGTTGAGTTTCACTAGGCTATTCCCTTCCTCTACTGAGCAAGTGTGTTGAGTTTCACTAGGCTATTCCCTTCCTCTACTGAGCCAGTCTGTTGAGTTTCACTAGACTATTCCCTTCCTCTACTGAGCTAGTCTTTTGAGTTTCACTACGCTATTCCCTGCCTCTACTCAGCCAGTCTTGAGTTTCACTAGACTATTCCATTCCTCTACTCAGCCAGTCTGTTGAGTTTCACTAGACTTTTCCCTTCCTCTACTGAGCCAATCTTTTGAGTTTCACTAGGCTATTCCCTTGCTCTACTGAGCCAGTCTGTTGATTTTCACTTGACTATTCCCTTCCTCTACTCTACTGAGCCAGTCTGTTGAGTTTCACTAGACTATTCCCTTCCTCTACTCTACTGAGCCAGTCTGTTGAGTTTCACTAGACTATTCCCTTCCTCTACTCTACTGAGCCAGTCTGTTGAGTTTCACTAGACTATTCCCTTCCTCTACTCTACTGAGCCAGTCTGTTGAGTTTCTCTATACTATTCCCTTCCTCTACTGAGCCAGTCTGTTGAGGTTCAGTAGGCTATTCCCTTCCTCTACTCTACTCAGCCCGTAGGTTGAGTTTCACTAGACTATTCCCTTCTTCTACTCTACTGAGCCAGTCTGTTGAGTTTCACTAGGCTATTCCCTTCCTCTACTCTAATGAGCCATTCTGTTGAGTTTCACTAGACTATTCCCTTCCTCTACTGAGCCAGTCTGTTGAGTTTCACTTGAATATTCCCTTCCTCTACTGAGCCAGTCTGTTGAGTTTCACTAGACTATTCCCTTCCTCTACTGAGCCAGTCTGTTGAGTTTCACTAGACTATTACCTTCCTCTACTCTACTGAGCCAGTCTGTTGAGTTTCACTAGACTATTCCCTTCCTCTACTCTACTGAGCCAGTCTGTTGAGTTTCACTAGACTATTACCTTCCTCTACTCTACTGAGCCAGTCTGTTGAGTTTCACTAGACTATTCCCTTCCTCTACTCTACTGAGCCAGTCTGTTGAGTTTCACTAGACTATTCCCTTCCTCTACTCTACTGAGCCAGTCTGTTGATTTTCACTAGGCTATTCCCTTCCTCTACTGAGCAAGTGTGTTGAGTTTCACTACGCTATTCCCTTCCTCTACTGAGCCAGTCTGTTGAGTTTAACTAGACTATTCCCTTCCTCTACTCAGCCAGTCTGTTGAGTTTCACTAGACTTTTCCCTTCCTCTACTCAGCCAGTCTGTTGAGTTTCACTTGACTATTCCCTTCCTCTACTCTACTGAGCCAGTCTGTTGAGTTTCACTAGACTATTCCATTCCTCTACTCTACTGAGCCAGTCTGTTGAGTTTCACTAGACTATTCCCTTCCTCTACTCTACTGAGCCAGTCTGTTTAGTTTCACTAGACTATTCCCTTCCTCTACTCTACTGAGCCAGTCTGTTGAGTTTCTCTATACTATTCCCTTCCTCTACTGAGCCAGTCTGTTGAGTTTCACTAGGCTATTCCCTTCCTCTACTCTACTGAGCCAGTCTGTTGAGTTTCACTTGCCTATTCCCTTCCTCTAATCTACCAAGCCAGTCTGTTGATTTTCACTAGGCTATTCTATTCCCTTCCTCTACTGAGCCAGTCTGTTGAGTTTCACTAGGCTATTCCTTTCCTGTCCTCAGCCAGTCTGTTGAGTTTCACTAGACTATTCCCTTCCTCTACTCTACTGAGCCAGTCTGTTGAGTTTCACTAGACTATTCCCTTCCTCTACTCTACTGAGCCAGTCTGTTGATTTTCACTAGGCTATTCCCTTCCTCTACTGAGCAAGTGTGTTGAGTTTCACTACGCTATTCCCTTCCTCTACTGAGCCAGTCTGTTGAGTTTAACTAGACTATTCCCTTCCTCTACTCAGCCAGTCTGTTGAGTTTCACTAGACTTTTCCCTTCCTCTACTCAGCCAGTCTGTTGAGTTTCACTTGACTATTCCCTTCCTCTACTCTACTGAGCCAGTCTGTTGAGTTTCACTAGACTATTCCATTCCTCTACTCTACTGAGCCAGTCTGTTGAGTTTCACTAGACTATTCCCTTCCTCTACTCTACTGAGCCAGTCTGTTTAGTTTCACTAGACTATTCCCTTCCTCTACTCTGCTGAGCCAGTCTGTTGAGTTTCTCTATACTATTCCCTTCCTCTACTGAGCCAGTCTGTTGAGTTTCACTAGGCTATTCCCTTCCTCTACTCTACTGAGCCAGTCTGTTGAGTTTCACTTGCCTATTCCCTTCCTCTACTCTACCAAGCCAGTCTGTTGATTTTCACTAGGCTATTCTATTCCCTTCCTCTACTGAGCCAGTCTGTTGAGTTTCACTAGGCTATTCCCTTCCTGTCCTCAGCCAGTCTGTTGAGTTTCACTAGACTATTCCCTTCCTCTACTCTACTGAGCCAGTCTGTTGAGTTTCACTAGACTATTCCCTTCCTCTACTCTACTGAGCCAGTCTGTTGAGTTTCACTAGACTATTCCCTTCCTCTACTCTACTGAGCCAGTCTGTTGAGATTCACTAGACTATTCCCTTCCTCTACTCAGCCAGTCTGTTGAGTTTCACTAGGCTATTCCCTTCCTCTACTGAGCCAGTCTGTTGAGTTTCACTACGCTAAACCCTTCCTCTACTCAGCCAGTCTTGAGTTTCACTAGACTATTCCCTTCCTCTACTCAGCCAGTCTGTTGAGTTTCACTAGACTTTTCCCTTCCTCTACTGAGACAATCTTTTGAGTTTCACTAGGCTATTCCCTTGCTCTACTGAGCCAGTCTGTTGAGTTTCACTAGACTATTCCCTTCCTCTACTCTACGGAGCCAGTCTGTTGAGTTTCACTAGACTATTCCCTTCCTCTACTCTACTTAGCCAGTCTGTTGAGTTTCACTAGACTATTCCGTTCCTCTAATGAGCCAGTCTGTTGAGTTTCACTAGGCTATTCCCTTCCTCTACTCTAATGAGCCATTCTGTTGAGTTTCACTAGACTATTCCCTTCCTCTACTGAGCCAGTCTGTTGAGTTTCACTTGAATATTCCCTTCCTCTACTGAGCCAGTCTGTTGAGTTTCACTAGACTATTCCCTTCCTCTACTCTACTGAGCCAGTCTGTTGAGTTTCACTAGGCTATTGCCTTCCTCTACTCTACTGAGCCAGTCTGTTGAGTTTCACTAGACTATTCCCTTCCTCTACTCTACTGAGCCTGTCTGTTGAGTTTCACTAGACTATTCCCTTCCTCTACTGAGCCAGTCTGTTGAGTTTCACTTGACTATTCCCTTCCTCTACTGAGCCAGTCTGTTGAGTTTCACTACGCTATTCCCTTCCTCTACTCAGCCAGTCTGTTGAGTTTCACTAGGCTATTCCCTTCTTCTACTGAGCCAGTCTGTTGAGTTTCACTTGACTATTCCCTTCCTCTACTCTACTGAGCCAGTCTGTTGAGTTTCACTAGACTATTCCCTTCCTCTACTCTACTGAGCCAGTCTGTTGATTTTCACTAGGCTATTCCCTTCCTCTACTGAGCAAGTGTGTTGAGTTTCACTAGGCTATTCCCTTCCTCTACTGAGCCAGTCTGTTGAGTTTCACTAGACTTTTCCCTTCCTCTACTGAGCCAGTCTGTTGAGTTTCACTACGCTATTCCCTTCCTCTACTGAGCCAGTCTGTTGAGTTTCACTAGACTATTCCCTTCCTCTACTCAGCCAGTCTGTTGAGTTTCACTAGACTTTTCCCTTCCTCTACTCAGCCAGTCTGATGAGTTTCACTAGACTTTTCCCTTCCTCTACTCTACTGAGCCAGTCTGTTGAGTTTCACTAGACTATTCCCTTCCTCTACTCTACTGAGCCAGTCAATTGAGTTTCACTAGACTATTCCCTTCCTCTACTCTACTGAGAAAGTCTGTTGAGTTTCACTAGCATATTCCCTTCCTCCACTGAGCCAGTCTGTTGAGTTTCACTAGGCTATTCTATTCCCTTCCTCTACTCTACTGAGCCAGTCTGTTGAGTTTCATTAGACTATTCCCTTCCTCTACTCTACTGAGCCAGTCTGTTGAGTTTCACTAGACTATTCCCTTCCTCTACTCTACTGAGCCAGTCTGTTGAGATTCACTAGACTATTCCCTTCCTCTACTCAGCCAGTCTGTTGAGTTTCACTAGGCTATTCCCTTCCTCTACTGAGCCAGTCTGTTGAGTTTCACTACGCTAAACCCTTCCTCTACTCAGCCAGTCTTGAGTTTCACTAGACTATTCCCTTCCTCTACTCAGCCAGTCTGTTGAGTTTCACTAGACTTTTCCCTTCCTCTACTCAGCCAGTCTGTTGAGTTTCACTAGACTTTTCCCTTCCTCTACTGAGACAATCTTTTGAGTTTCACTAGGCTATTCCCTTGCTCTACTGAGCCAGTCTGTTGAGTTTCACTAGACTATTCCCTTCCTCTACTCTACGGAGCCAGTCTGTTGAGTTTCACTAGACTATTCCCTTCCTCTACTCTACTTAGCCAGTCTGTTGAGTTTCACTAGACTATTCCGTTCCTCTAATGAGCCAGTCTGTTGAGTTTCACTAGGCTATTCCCTTCCTCTACTCTAATGAGCCATTCTGTTGAGTTTCAATAGACTATTCCCTTCCTCTACTGAGCCAGTCTGTTGAGTTTCACTTGAATATTCCCTTCCTCTACTGAGCCAGTCTGTTGAGTTTCACTAGACTATTCCCTTCCTCTACTCTACTGAGCCAGTCTGTTGAGTTTCACTAGGCTATTGCCTTCCTCTACTCTACTGAGCCAGTCTGTTGAGTTTCACTAGACTATTCCCTTCCTCTACTCTACTGAGCCTGTCTGTTGAGTTTCACTAGACTATTCCCTTCCTCTACTGAGCCAGTCTGTTGAGTTTCACTTGACTATTCCCTTCCTCTACTGAGCCAGTCTGTTGAGTTTCACTACGCTATTCCCTTCCTCTACTCAGCCAGTCTGTTGAGTTTAACTAGACTATTCCCTTCCTCTACTCAGCCAGTCTGTTGAGTTTCACTAGACTTTTCCCTTCCTCTACTCAGCCAGTCTGTTGAGTTTCACTTGACTATTCCCTTCCTCTACTCTACTGAGCCAGTCTGTTGAGTTTCACTAGACTATTCCATTCCTCTACTCTACTGAGCCAGTCTGTTGAGTTTCACTAGACTATTCCCTTCCTCTACTCTACTGAGCCAGTCTGTTTAGTTTCACTAGACTATTCCCTTCCTCTTCTCTACTGAGCCAGTCTGTTGAGTTTCTCTATACTATTCCCTTCCTCTACTGAGCCAGTCTGTTGAGTTTCACTAGGCTATTCCCTTCCTCTACTCTACTGAGCCAGTCTGTTGAGTTTCACTTGCCTATTCCCTTCCTCTACTCTACCAAGCCAGTCTGTTGATTTTCACTAGGCTATTCTATTCCCTTCCTCTACTGAGCCAGTCTGTTGAGTTTCACTAGGCTATTCCCTTCCTGTCCTCAGCCAGTCTGTTGAGTTTCACTAGACTATTCCCTTCCTCTACTCTACTGAGCCAGTCTGTTGAGTTTCACTAGACTATTCCCTTCCTCTACTCTACTGAGCCAGTCTGTTGAGTTTCACTAGACTATTCCCTTCCTCTACTCTACTGAGCCAGTCTGTTGAGATTCACTAGACTATTCCCTTCCTCTACTCAGCCAGTCTGTTGAGTTTCACTAGGCTATTCCCTTCCTCTACTGAGCCAGTCTGTTGAGTTTCACTACGCTAAACCCTTCCTCTACTCAGCCAGTCTTGAGTTTCACTAGACTATTCCCTTCCTCTACTCAGCCAGTCTGTTGAGTTTCACTAGACTTTTCCCTTCCTCTACTCAGCCAGTCTGTTGAGTTTCACTAGATTTTCCCTTCCTCTACTGAGACAATCTTTTGAGTTTCACTAGGCTATTCCCTTGCTCTACTGAGCCAGTCTGTTGAGTTTCACTAGACTATTCCCTTCCTCTACTCTACGGAGCCAGTCTGTTGAGTTTCACTTGAATATTCCCTTCCTCTACTGAGCCAGTCTGTTGAGTTTCACTAGACTATTCCCTTCCTCTACTCTACTGAGCCAGTCTGTTGAGTTTCACTAGGCTATTGCCTTCCTCTACTCTACTGAGCCAGTCTGTTGAGTTTCACTAGACTATTCCCTTCCTCTACTCTACTGAGCCTGTCTGTTGAGTTTCACTAGACTATTCCCTTCCTCTACTGAGCCAGTCTGTTGAGTTTCACTTGACTATTCCCTTCCTCTACTGAGCCAGTCTGTTGAGTTTCACTACGCTATTCCCTTCCTCTACTCAGCCAGTCTGTTGAGTTTCACTAGGCTATTCCCTTCTTCTACTGAGCCAGTCTGTTGAGTTTCACTTGACTATTCCCTTCCTCTACTCTACTGAGCCAGTCTGTTGAGTTTCACTAGACTATTCCCTTCCTCTACTCTACTGAGCCAGTCTGTTGATTTTCACTAGGCTATTCCCTTCCTCTACTGAGCAAGTGTGTTGAGTTTCACTAGGCTATTCCCTTCCTCTACTGAGCCAGTCTGTTGAGTTTCACTAGACTTTTCCCTTCCTCTACTGAGCCAGTCTGTTGAGTTTCACTACGCTATTCCCTTCCTCTACTGAGCCAGTCTGTTGAGTTTCACTAGACTATTCCCTTCCTCTACTCAGCCAGTCTGTTGAGTTTCACTAGACTTTTCCCTTCCTCTACTCAGCCAGTCTGATGAGTTTCACTAGACTTTTCCCTTCCTCTACTCTACTGAGCCAGTCTGTTGAGTTTCACTAGACTATTCCCTTCCTCTACTCTACTGAGAAAGTCTGTTGAGTTTCACTAGCATATTCCCTTCCTCCACTGAGCCAGTCTGTTGAGTTTCACTAGGCTATTCTATTCCCTTCCTCTACTCTACTGAGCCAGTCTGTTGAGTTTCATTAGACTATTCCCTTCCTCTACTCTACTGAGCCAGTCTGTTGAGTTTCACTAGACTATTCCCTTCCTCTACTCTACTGAGCCAGTCTGTTGAGATTCACTAGACTATTCCCTTCCTCTACTCAGCCAGTCTGTTGAGTTTCACTAGGCTATTCCCTTCCTCTACTGAGCCAGTCTGTTGAGTTTCACTACGCTAAACCCTTCCTCTACTCAGCCAGTCTTGAGTTTCACTAGACTATTCCCTTCCTCTACTCAGCCAGTCTGTTGAGTTTCACTAGACTTTTCCCTTCCTCTACTCAGCCAGTCTGTTGAGTTTCACTAGACTTTTCCCTTCCTCTACTGAGACAATCTTTTGAGTTTCACTAGGCTATTCCCTTGCTCTACTGAGCCAGTCTGTTGAGTTTCACTAGACTATTCCCTTCCTCTACTCTACGGAGCCAGTCTGTTGAGTTTCACTAGACTATTCCCTTCCTCTACTCTACTTAGCCAGTCTGTTGAGTTTCACTAGACTATTCCGTTCCTCTAATGAGCCAGTCTGTTGAGTTTCACTAGGCTATTCCCTTCCTCTACTCTAATGAGCCATTCTGTTGAGTTTCAATAGACTATTCCCTTCCTCTACTGAGCCAGTCTGTTGAGTTTCACTTGAATATTCCCTTCCTCTACTGAGCCAGTCTGTTGAGTTTCACTAGACTATTCCCTTCCTCTACTCTACTGAGCCAGTCTGTTGAGTTTCACTAGGCTATTGCCTTCCTCTACTCTACTGAGCCAGTCTGTTGAGTTTCACTAGACTATTCCCTTCCTCTACTCTACTGAGCCTGTCTGTTGAGTTTCACTAGACTATTCCCTTCCTCTACTGAGCCAGTCTGTTGAGTTTCACTTGACTATTCCCTTCCTCTACTGAGCCAGTCTGTTGAGTTTCACTACGCTATTCCCTTCCTCTACTCAGCCAGTCTGTTGAGTTTAACTAGACTATTCCCTTCCTCTACTCAGCCAGTCTGTTGAGTTTCACTAGACTTTTCCCTTCCTCTACTCAGCCAGTCTGTTGAGTTTCACTTGACTATTCCCTTCCTCTACTCTACTGAGCCAGTCTGTTGAGTTTCACTAGACTATTCCATTCCTCTACTCTACTGAGCCAGTCTGTTGAGTTTCACTAGACTATTCCCTTCCTCTACTCTACTGAGCCAGTCTGTTTAGTTTCACTAGACTATTCCCTTCCTCTTCTCTACTGAGCCAGTCTGTTGAGTTTCTCTATACTATTCCCTTCCTCTACTGAGCCAGTCTGTTGAGTTTCACTAGGCTATTCCCTTCCTCTACTCTACTGAGCCAATCTGTTGAGTTTCACTTGCCTATTCCCTTCCTCTACTCTACCAAGCCAGTCTGTTGATTTTCACTAGGCTATTCTATTCCCTTCCTCTACTGAGCCAGTCTGTTGAGTTTCACTAGGCTATTCCCTTCCTGTCCTCAGCCAGTCTGTTGAGTTTCACTAGACTATTCCCTTCCTCTACTCTACTGAGCCAGTCTGTTGAGTTTCACTAGACTATTCCCTTTCTCTACTCTACTGAGCCAGTCTGTTGAGTTTCACTAGACTATTCCCTTCCTCTACTCTACTGAGCCAGTCTGTTGAGATTCACTAGACTATTCCCTTCCTCTACTCAGCCAGTCTGTTGAGTTTCACTAGGCTATTCCCTTCCTCTACTGAGCCAGTCTGTTGAGTTTCACTACGCTAAACCCTTCCTCTACTCAGCCAGTCTTGAGTTTCACTAGACTATTCCCTTCCTCTACTCAGCCAGTCTGTTGAGTTTCACTAGACTTTTCCCTTCCTCTACTCAGCCAGTCTGTTGAGTTTCACTAGACTTTTCCCTTCCTCTACTGAGACAATCTTTTGAGTTTCACTAGGCTATTCCCTTGCTCTACTGAGCCAGTCTGTTGAGTTTCACTAGACTATTCCCTTCCTCTACTCTACGGAGCCAGTCTGTTGAGTTTCACTAGACTATTCCCTTCCTCTACTCTACTTAGCCAGTCTGTTGAGTTTCACTAGACTATTCCGTTCCTCTAATGAGCCAGTCTGTTGAGTTTCACTAGGCTATTCCCTTCCTCTACTCTAATGAGCCATTCTGTTGAGTTTCACTAGACTATTCCCTTCCTCTACTGAGCCAGTCTGTTGAGTTTCACTTGAATATTCCCTTCCTCTACTGAGCCAGTCTGTTGAGTTTCACTAGACTATTCCCTTCCTCTACTCTACTGAGCCAGTCTGTTGAGTTTCACTAGGCTATTGCCTTCCTCTACTCTACTGAGCCAGTCTGTTGAGTTTCACTAGACTATTCCCTTCCTCTACTCTACTGAGCCTGTCTGTTGAGTTTCACTAGACTATTCCCTTCCTCTACTGAGCCAGTCTGTTGAGTTTCACTTGACTATTCCCTTCCTCTACTGAGCCAGTCTGTTGAGTTTCACTACGCTATTCCCTTCCTCTACTCAGCCAGTCTGTTGAGTTTCACTAGGCTATTCCCTTCTTCTACTGAGCCAGTCTGTTGAGTTTCACTTGACTATTCCCTTCCTCTACTCTACTGAGCCAGTCTGTTGAGTTTCACTAGACTATTCCCTTCCTCTACTCTACTGAGCCAGTCTGTTGATTTTCACTAGGCTATTCCCTTCCTCTACTGAGCAAGTGTGTTGAGTTTCACTAGGCTATTCCCTTCCTCTACTGAGCCAGTCTGTTGAGTTTCACTAGACTTTTCCCTTCCTCTACTGAGCCAGTCTGTTGAGTTTCACTACGCTATTCCCTTCCTCTACTGAGCCAGTCTGTTGAGTTTCACTAGACTATTCCCTTCCTCTACTCAGCCAGTCTGTTGAGTTTCACTAGACTTTTCCCTTCCTCTACTCAGCCAGTCTGATGAGTTTCACTAGACTTTTCCCTTCCTCTACTCTACTGAGCCAGTCTGTTGAGTTTCACTAGACTATTCCCTTCCTCTACTCTACTGAGCCAGTCAATTGAGTTTCACTAGACTATTCCCTTCCTCTACTCTACTGAGAAAGTCTGTTGAGTTTCACTAGCATATTCCCTTCCTCCACTGAGCCAGTCTGTTGAGTTTCACTAGGCTATTCTATTCCCTTCCTCTACTCTACTGAGCCAGTCTGTTGAGTTTCATTAGACTATTCCCTTCCTCTACTCTACTGAGCCAGTCTGTTGAGTTTCACTAGACTATTCCCTTCCTCTACTCTACTGAGCCAGTCTGTTGAGATTCACTAGACTATTCCCTTCCTCTACTCAGCCAGTCTGTTGAGTTTCACTAGGCTATTCCCTTCCTCTACTGAGCCAGTCTGTTGAGTTTCACTACGCTAAACCCTTCCTCTACTCAGCCAGTCTTGAGTTTCACTAGACTATTCCCTTCCTCTACTCAGCCAGTCTGTTGAGTTTCACTAGACTTTTCCCTTCCTCTACTCAGCCAGTCTGTTGAGTTTCACTAGACTTTTCCCTTCCTCTACTGAGACAATCTTTTGAGTTTCACTAGGCTATTCCCTTGCTCTACTGAGCCAGTCTGTTGAGTTTCACTAGACTATTCCCTTCCTCTACTCTACGGAGCCAGTCTGTTGAGTTTCACTAGACTATTCCCTTCCTCTACTCTACTTAGCCAGTCTGTTGAGTTTCACTAGGCTATTCCCTTCTTCTACTGAGCCAGTCTGTTGAGTTTCACTTGACTATTCCCTTCCTCTACTCTACTGAGCCAGTCTGTTGAGTTTCACTAGACTATTCCCTTCCTCTACTCTACTGAGCCAGTCTGTTGATTTTCACTAGGCTATTCCCTTCCTCTACTGAGCAAGTGTGTTGAGTTTCACTAGGCTATTCCCTTCCTCTACTGAGCCAGTCTGTTGAGTTTCACTACGCTATTCCCTTCCTCTACTGAGCCAGTCTGTTGAGTTTCACTAGACTATTCCCTTCCTCTACTCAGCCAGTCTGTTGAGTTTCACTAGACTTTTCCCTTCCTCTACTCAGCCAGTCTGATGAGTTTCACTAGACTTTTCCCTTCCTCTACTCTACTGAGCCAGTCTGTTGAGTTTCACTAGACTATTCCCTTCCTCTACTCTACTGAGCCAGTCAATTGAGTTTCACTAGACTATTCCCTTCCTCTTCTCTACTGAGAAAGTCTGTTGAGTTTCACTAGCATATTCCCTTCCTCCACTGAGCCAGTCTGTTGAGTTTCACTAGGCTATTCTATTCCCTTCCTCTACTCTACTGAGCCAGTCTGTTGAGTTTCATTAGACTATTCCCTTCCTCTACTCTACTGAGCCAGTCTGTTGAGTTTCACTAGACTATTCCCTTCCTCTACTCTACTGAGCCAGTCTGTTGAGATTCACTAGACTATTCCCTTCCTCTACTCAGCCAGTCTGTTGAGTTTCACTAGGCTATTCCCTTCCTCTACTGAGCCAGTCTGTTGAGTTTCACTACGCTAAACCCTTCCTCTACTCAGCCAGTCTTGAGTTTCACTAGACTATTCCCTTCCTCTACTCAGCCAGTCTGTTGAGTTTCACTAGACTTTTCCCTTCCTCTACTCAGCCAGTCTGTTGAGTTTCACTAGACTTTTCCCTTCCTCTACTGAGACAATCTTTTGAGTTTCACTAGGCTATTCCCTTGCTCTACTGAGCCAGTCTGTTGAGTTTCACTAGACTATTCCCTTCCTCTACTCTACGGAGCCAGTCTGTTGAGTTTCACTAGACTATTCCCTTCCTCTACTCTACTTAGCCAGTCTGTTGAGTTTCACTAGACTATTCCGTTCCTCTAATGAGCCAGTCTGTTGAGTTTCACTAGGCTATTCCCTTCCTCTACTCTAATGAGCCATTCTGTTGAGTTTCACTAGACTATTCCCTTCCTCTACTGAGCCAGTCTGTTGAGTTTCACTTGAATATTCCCTTCCTCTACTGAGCCAGTCTGTTGAGTTTCACTAGACTATTCCCTTCCTCTACTCTACTGAGCCAGTCTGTTGAGTTTCACTAGGCTATTGCCTTCCTCTACTCTACTGAGCCAGTCTGTTGAGTTTCACTAGACTATTCCCTTCCTCTACTCTACTGAGCCTGTCTGTTGAGTTTCACTAGACTATTCCCTTCCTCTACTGAGCCAGTCTGTTGAGTTTCACTTGACTATTCCCTTCCTCTACTGAGCCAGTCTGTTGAGTTTCACTACGCTATTCCCTTCCTCTACTCAGCCAGTCTGTTGAGTTTCACTAGGCTATTCCCTTCTTCTACTGAGCCAGTCTGTTGAGTTTCACTTGACTATTCCCTTCCTCTACTCTACTGAGCCAGTCTGTTGAGTTTCACTAGACTATTCCCTTCCTCTACTCTACTGAGCCAGTCTGTTGATTTTCACTAGGCTATTCCCTTCCTCTACTGAGCAAGTGTGTTGAGTTTCACTAGGCTATTCCCTTCCTCTACTGAGCCAGTCTGTTGAGTTTCACTAGACTTTTCCCTTCCTCTACTGAGCCAGTCTGTTGAGTTTCACTACGCTATTCCCTTCCTCTACTGAGCCAGTCTGTTGAGTTTCACTAGACTATTCCCTTCCTCTACTCAGCCAGTCTGTTGAGTTTCACTATACTTTTCCCTTCCTCTACTCAGCCAGTCTGATGAGTTTCACTAGACTTTTCCCTTCCTCTACTCTACTGAGCCAGTCTGTTGAGTTTCACTAGACTATTCCCTTCCTCTACTCTACTGAGCCAGTCAATTGAGTTTCACTAGACTATTCCCTTCCTCTACTCTACTGAGAAAGTCTGTTGAGTTTCACTAGCATATTCCCTTCCTCCACTGAGCCAGTCTGTTGAGTTTCACTAGGCTATTCTATTCCCTTCCTCTACTCTACTGAGCCAGTCTGTTGAGTTTCATTAGACTATTCACTTCCTCTACTCTACTGAGCCAGTCTGTTCAGTTTCACTAGGCTATTGCCTTCCTCTACTCTACTGAGCCAGTCTGTTGAGTTTCACTAGACTATTCCCTTCCTCTACTCTACTGAGCCTGTCTGTTGAGTTTCACTAGACTATTCCCTTCCTCTACGCTACTGAGCCAGTCTGTTGAGTTTCACTAGACTATTCCCTTCCTCTACTGAGCCAGTCTGTTGAGTTTCACTTGACTATTCCCTTCCTCTACTGAGCCAGTCTGTTGAGTTTCACTACGCTATTCCCTTCCTCTACTCAGCCAGTCTGTTGAGTTTCACTAGGCTATTCCCTTCTTCTACTGAGCCAGTCTGTTGAGTTTCACTTGACTATTCCCTTCCTCTACTCTACTGAGCCAGTCTGTTGAGTTTCACTAGCCTATTCCCTTCCTCTACTCTACCAAGCCAGTCTGTTGATTTTCACTAGGCTATTCTATTCCCTTCCTCTACTGAGCCAGTCTGTTGAGTTTCACTAGGCTATTCCCTTCCTGTCCTCAGCCAGTCTGTTGAGTTTCACTAGACTATTCCCTTCCTCTACTCTACTGAGCCAGTCTGTTGAGTTTCACTAGACTATTCCCTTCCTCTACTCTACTGAGCCAGTCTGTTGAGTTTCTCTATACTATTCCCTTCCTCTACTGAGCCAGTCTGTTGAGTTTCACTAGGCTATTCCCTTCCTCTACTCTACTGAGCCAGTCTGTTGAGTTTCACTAGCCTATTCCCTTCCTCTACTCTACCAAGCCAGTCTGTTGATTTTCACTAGGCTATTCTATTCCCTTCCTCTACTGAGCCAGTCTGTTGAGTTTCACTAGGCTATTCCCTTCCTGTCCTCAGCCAGTCTGTTGAGTTTCACTAGACTATTCCCTTCCTCTACTCTACTGAGCCAGTCTGTTGAGTTTCACTAGACTATTCCCTTCCTCTACTCTACTGAGCCAGTCTGTTGAGATTCACTAGACTATTCCCTTCCTCTACTCAGCCAGTCTGTTGAGTTTCACTAGGCTATTCCCTTCCTCTACTGAGCCAGTCTGTTGAGTTTCACTACGCTAAACCCTTCCTCTACTCAGCCAGTCTTGAGTTTCACTAGACTATTCCCTTCCTCTACTCAGCCAGTCTGTTGAGTTTCACTAGACTTTTCCCTTCCTCTACTCAGCCAGTCTGTTGAGTTTCACTATACTTTTCCCTTCCTCTACTGAGACAATCTTTTGAGTTTCACTAGGCTATTCCCTTGCTCTACTGAGCCAGTCTGTTGAGTTTCACTAGACTATTCCCTTCCTCTACTCTACGGAGCCAGTCTGTTGAGTTTCACTAGACTATTCCCTTCCTCTACTGAGCCAGTCTGTTGAGTTTCACTTGACTATTCCCTTCCTCTACTCTACTGAGCCAGTCTGTTGAGTTTCACTAGCCTATTCCCTTCCTCTACTCTACCAAGCCAGTCTGTTGAGTTTCACTACGCTATTCCCTTCCTCTACTGAGCCAGTCTGTTGAGTTTCACTAGACTATTCCCTTCCTCTACTCAGCCAGTCTGTTGAGTTTCACTTGACTATTCCCTTCCTCTACTGAGCCAGTCTGTTGAGTTTCACTTGACTATTCCCTTCCTCTACTCTACTGAGCCAGTCTGTTGAGTTTCACTAGCCTATCCCCTTCCTCTACTCTACCAAGCCAGTCTGTTGATTTTCACTAGGCTATTCTATTCCCTTCCTCTACTGAGCCAGTCTGTTGAGTTTCACTAGGCTATTCCCTTCCTGTACTCAGCCAGTCTGTTGAGTTTCACTAGACTATTCCCTTCCTCTACTCTACTGAGCAAGTCTGTTGAGTTTCACTAGGCTATTCCCTTCCTCTACTGAGCCAGTCGGTTGAGTTTCACTAGGCTATTCCCTTCCTCTACTGAGCAAGTGTGTTGAGTTTCACTAGGCTATTCCCTTCCTCTACTGAGCAAGTGTGTTGAGTTTCACTAGGCTATTCCCTTCCTCTACTGAGCCAGTCTGTTGAGTTTCACTAGACTATTCCCTTCCTCTACTGAGCTAGTCTGTTGAGTTTCACTACGCTATTCCCTTCCTCTACTCAGCCAGTCTTGAGTTTCACTAGACTATTCCCTTCCTCTACTCAGCCAGTCTGTTGAGTTTCACTAGACTATTACCTTCCTCTTCTCTACTGAGCCAGTCTGTTGAGTTTCACTAGGCTATTCTATTCCCTTCCTCTACTCTACTGAGCCAGTCTGTTGAGTTTCACTAGACTATTCCCTTCCTCTACTCTACTGAGCCAGTCTGTTGAGTTTCACTAGGCTATTGCCTTCCTCTACTCTACTGAGCCAGTCTGTTGAGTTTCACTAGACTATTCCCTTCCTCTACTCTACTGAGCCTGTCTGTTGAGTTTCACTAGACTATTCCCTTCCTCTACTGAGCCAGTCTGTTGAGTTTCACTTGACTATTCCCTTCCTCTACTGAGCCAGTCTGTTGAGTTTCACTACGCTATTCCCTTCCTCTACTCAGCCAGTCTGTTGAGTTTCACTAGGCTATTCCCTTCTTCTACTGAGCCAGTCTGTTGAGTTTCACTTGACTATTCCCTTCCTCTACTCTACTGAGCCAGTCTGTTGAGTTTCACTAGACTATTCCCTTCCTCTACTCTACTGAGCCAGTCTGTTGATTTTCACTAGGCTATTCCCTTCCTCTACTGAGCAAGTGTGTTGAGTTTCACTAGGTTATTCTCTTCCTCTACTGAGCCAGTCTGTTGAGTTTCACTAGACTTTTCCCTTCCTCTACTGAGCCAGTCTGTTGAGTTTCACTACGCTATTCCCTTCCTCTACTGAGCCAGTCTGTTGAGTTTCACTAGACTATTCCCTTCCTCTACTCAGCCAGTCTGTTGAGTTTCACTAGACTTTTCCCTTCCTCTACTCAGCCAGTCTGATGAGTTTCACTAGACTTTTCCCTTCCTCTACTCTACTGAGCCAGTCTGTTGAGTTTCACTAGACTATTCCCTTCCTCTACTCTACTGAGCCAGTCAATTGAGTTTCACTAGACTATTCCCTTCCTCTACTCTACTGAGAAAGTCTGTTGAGTTTCACTAGCATATTCCCTTCCTCCACTGAGCCAGTCTGTTGAGTTTCACTAGGCTATTCTATTCCCTTCCTCTACTCTACTGAGCCAGTCTGTTGAGTTTCATTAGACTATTCACTTCCTCTACTCTACTGAGCCAGTCTGTTCAGTTTCACTAGGCTATTGCCTTCCTCTACTCTACTGAGCCAGTCTGTTGAGTTTCACTAGACTATTCCCTTCCTCTACTCTACTGAGCCTGTCTGTTGAGTTTCACTAGACTATTCCCTTCCTCTACGCTACTGAGCCAGTCTGTTGAGTTTCACTAGACTATTCCCTTCCTCTACTGAGCCAGTCTGTTGAGTTTCACTTGACTATTCCCTTCCTCTACTGAGCCAGTCTGTTGAGTTTCACTACGCTATTCCCTTCCTCTACTCAGCCAGTCTGTTGAGTTTCACTAGGCTATTCCCTTCTTCTACTGAGCCAGTCTGTTGAGTTTCACTTGACTATTCCCTTCCTCTACTCTACTGAGCCAGTCTGTTGAGTTTCACTAGCCTATTCCCTTCCTCTACTCTACCAAGCCAGTCTGTTGATTTTCACTAGGCTATTCTATTCCCTTCCTCTACTGAGCCAGTCTGTTGAGTTTCACTAGGCTATTCCCTTCCTGTCCTCAGCCAGTCTGTTGAGTTTCACTAGACTATTCCCTTCCTCTACTCTACTGAGCCAGTCTGTTGAGTTTCACTAGACTATTCCCTTCCTCTACTCTACTGAGCCAGTCTGTTGAGTTTCTCTATACTATTCCCTTCCTCTACTGAGCCAGTCTGTTGAGTTTCACTAGGCTATTCCCTTCCTCTACTCTACTGAGCCAGTCTGTTGAGTTTCACTAGCCTATTCCCTTCCTCTACTCTACCAAGCCAGTCTGTTGATTTTCACTAGGCTATTCTATTCCCTTCCTCTACTGAGCCAGTCTGTTGAGTTTCACTAGGCTATTCCCTTCCTGTCCTCAGCCAGTCTGTTGAGTTTCACTAGACTATTCCCTTCCTCTACTCTACTGAGCCAGTCTGTTGAGTTTCACTAGACTATTCCCTTCCTCTACTCTACTGAGCCAGTCTGTTGAGATTCACTAGACTATTCCCTTCCTCTACTCAGCCAGTCTGTTGAGTTTCACTAGGCTATTCCCTTCCTCTACTGAGCCAGTCTGTTGAGTTTCACTACGCTAAACCCTTCCTCTACTCAGCCAGTCTTGAGTTTCACTAGACTATTCCCTTCCTCTACTCAGCCAGTCTGTTGAGTTTCACTAGACTTTTCCCTTCCTCTACTCAGCCAGTCTGTTGAGTTTCACTAGACTTTTCCCTTCCTCTACTGAGACAATCTTTTGAGTTTCACTAGGCTATTCCCTTGCTCTACTGAGCCAGTCTGTTGAGTTTCACTAGACTATTCCCTTCCTCTACTCTACGGAGCCAGTCTGTTGAGTTTCACTAGACTATTCCCTTCCTCTACTCTACTTAGCCAGTCTGTTGAGTTTCACTAGACTATTCCCTTCCTCTACTGAGCCAGTCTGTTGAGTTTCACTTGACTATTCCCTTCCTCTACTCTACTGAGCCAGTCTGTTGAGTTTCACTAGCCTATTCCCTTCCTCTACTCTACCAAGCCAGTCTGTTGAGTTTCACTACGCTATTCCCTTCCTCTACTGAGCCAGTCTGTTGAGTTTCACTAGACTATTCCCTTCCTCTACTCAGCCAGTCTGTTGAGTTTCACTTGACTATTCCCTTCCTCTACT
The DNA here is from genome assembly GCF_965601325.2 of Salmo salar. Taxonomy (NCBI): domain Eukaryota; kingdom Metazoa; phylum Chordata; class Actinopteri; order Salmoniformes; family Salmonidae; genus Salmo; species Salmo salar. The sequence continues at coordinate 83,700,260 of NC_138296.1, read as the reverse complement.
GAGCCAGTCTGTTGAGTTTCACTTGACTATTCCCTTCCTCTACTCTACTGAGCCAGTCTGTTGAGTTTCACTAGCCTATCCCCTTCCTCTACTCTACCAAGCCAGTCTGTTGATTTTCACTAGGCTATTCTATTCCCTTCCTCTACTGAGCCAGTCTGTTGAGTTTCACTAGGCTATTCCCTTCCTGTACTCAGCCAGTCTGTTGAGTTTCACTAGACTATTCCCTTCCTCTACTCTACTGAGCAAGTCTGTTGAGTTTCACTAGGCTATTCCCTTCCTCTACTGAGCCAGTCGGTTGAGTTTCACTAGGCTATTCCCTTCCTCTACTGAGCAAGTGTGTTGAGTTTCACTAGGCTATTCCCTTCCTCTACTGAGCAAGTGTGTTGAGTTTCACTAGGCTATTCCCTTCCTCTACTGAGCCAGTCTGTTGAGTTTCACTAGACTATTCCCTTCCTCTACTGAGCTAGTCTGTTGAGTTTCACTACGCTATTCCCTTCCTCTACTCAGCCAGTCTTGAGTTTCACTAGACTATTCCCTTCCTCTACTCAGCCAGTCTGTTGAGTTTCACTAGACTATTACCTTCCTCTTCTCTACTGAGCCAGTCTGTTGAGTTTCACTAGGCTATTCTATTCCCTTCCTCTACTCTACTGAGCCAGTCTGTTGAGTTTCACTAGACTATTCCCTTCCTCTACTCTACTGAGCCAGTCTGTTGAGTTTCACTAGGCTATTGCCTTCCTCTACTCTACTGAGCCAGTCTGTTGAGTTTCACTAGACTATTCCCTTCCTCTACTCGACTGAGCCAGTCTGTTGAGTTTCACTTGACTATTCCCTTCCTCTACTGAGCCAGTCTGTTGAGTTTCACTACGCTATTCCCTTCCTCTACTCAGCCAGTCTGTTGAGTTTCACTAGGCTATTCCCTTCTTCTACTGAGCCAGTCTGTTGAGTTTCACTTGACTATTCCCTTCCTCTACTCTACTGAGCCAGTCTGTTGAGTTTCACTAGACTATTCCCTTCCTCTACTCTACTGAGCCAGTCTGTTGATTTTCACTAGGCTATTCCCTTCCTCTACTGAGCAAGTGTGTTGAGTTTCACTAGGCTATTCTCTTCCTCTACTGAGCCAGTCTGTTGAGTTTCACTAGACTTTTCCCTTCCTCTACTGAGCCAGTCTGTTGAGTTTCACTACGCTATTCCCTTCCTCTACTGAGCCAGTCTGTTGAGTTTCACTAGACTATTCCCTTCCTCTACTCAGCCAGTCTGTTGAGTTTCACTAGACTTTTCCCTTCCTCTACTCAGCCAGTCTGTTGAGTTTCACTAGACTATTACCTTCCTCTTCTCTACTGAGCCAGTCTGTTGAGTTTCACTAGGCTATTCTATTCCCTTCCTCTACTCTACTGAGCCAGTCTGTTGAGTTTCACTAGACTATTCCCTTCCTCTACTCTACTGAGCCAGTCTGTTGAGTTTCACTAGGCTATTGCCTTCCTCTACTCTACTGAGCCAGTCTGTTGAGTTTCACTAGACTATTCCCTTCCTCTACTCTACTGAGCCTGTCTGTTGAGTTTCACTAGACTATTCCCTTCCTCTACTGAGCCAGTCTGTTGAGTTTCACTTGACTATTCCCTTCCTCTACTGAGCCAGTCTGTTGAGTTTCACTACGCTATTCCCTTCCTCTACTCAGCCAGTCTGTTGAGTTTCACTAGGCTATTCCCTTCTTCTACTGAGCCAGTCTGTTGAGTTTCACTTGACTATTCCCTTCCTCTACTCTACTGAGCCAGTCTGTTGAGTTTCACTAGACTATTCCCTTCCTCTACTCTACTGAGCCAGTCTGTTGATTTTCACTAGGCTATTCCCTTCCTCTACTGAGCAAGTGTGTTGAGTTTCACTAGGCTATTCTCTTCCTCTACTGAGCCAGTCTGTTGAGTTTCACTAGACTTTTCCCTTCCTCTACTGAGCCAGTCTGTTGAGTTTCACTACGCTATTCCCTTCCTCTACTGAGCCAGTCTGTTGAGTTTCACTAGACTATTCCCTTCCTCTACTCAGCCAGTCTGTTGAGTTTCACTAGACTTTTCCCTTCCTCTACTCTACTGAGCCAGTCTGTTGAGTTTCACTAGACTATTCCCTTCCTCTACTCTACTGAGCCAGTCAATTGAGTTTCACTAGACTATTCCCTTCCTCTACTCTACTGAGAAAGTCTGTTGAGTTTCACTAGCATATTCCCTTCCTCCACTGAGCCAGTCTGTTGAGTTTCACTAGGCTATTCTATTCCCTTCCTCTACTCTACTGAGCCAGTCTGTTGAGTTTCACTAGACTATTCCCTTCCTCTACTCTACTGAGCCAGTCTGTTGAGTTTCACTAGGCTATTGCCTTCCTCTACTCTACTGAGCCAGTCTGTTGAGTTTCACTAGACTATTCCCTTCCTCTACTCTACTGAGCCTGTCTGTTGAGTTTCACTAGACTATTCCCTTCCTCTACTGAGCCAGTCTGTTGAGTTTCACTTGACTATTCCCTTCCTCTACTGAGCCAGTCTGTTGAGTTTCACTACGCTATTCCCTTCCTCTACTCAGCCAGTCTGTTGAGTTTCACTAGGCTATTCCCTTCTTCTACTGAGCCAGTCTGTTGAGTTTCACTTGACTATTCCCTTCCTCTACTCTACTGAGCCAGTCTGTTGAGTTTCACTAGACTATTCCCTTCCTCTACTCTACTGAGCCAGTCTGTTGATTTTCACTAGGCTATTCCCTTCCTCTACTGAGCAAGTGTGTTGAGTTTCACTAGGCTATTCTCTTCCTCTACTGAGCCAGTCTGTTGAGTTTCACTAGACTTTTCCCTTCCTCTACTGAGCCAGTCTGTTGAGTTTCACTACGCTATTCCCTTCCTCTACTGAGCCAGTCTGTTGAGTTTCACTAGACTATTCCCTTCCTCTACTCAGCCAGTCTGTTGAGTTTCACTAGACTTTTCCCTTCCTCTACTCTACTGAGCCAGTCTGTTGAGTTTCACTAGACTATTCCCTTCCTCTACTCTACTGAGCCAGTCAATTGAGTTTCACTAGACTATTCCCTTCCTCTACTCTACTGAGAAAGTCTGTTGAGTTTCACTAGCATATTCCCTTCCTCCACTGAGCCAGTCTGTTGAGTTTCACTAGGCTATTCTATTCCCTTCCTCTACTCTACTGAGCCAGTCTGTTGAGTTTCACTAGACTATTCCCTTCCTCTACTCTACTGAGCCTGTCTGTTGAGTTTCACTAGACTATTCCCTTCCTCTACGCTACTGAGCCAGTCTGTTGAGTTTCACTAGACTATTCCCTTCCTCTACTGAGCCAGTCTGTTGAGTTTCACTACGCTATTCCCTTCCTCTACTCAGCCAGTCTGTTGAGTTTCACTAGGCTATTCCTTTCTTCTACTGAGCCAGTCTGTTGAGTTTCACTTGACTATTCCCTTCCTCTACTCTACTGAGCCAGTCTGTTGAGTTTCACTAGCCTATTCCCTTCCTCTACTCTACCAAGCCAGTCTGTTGATTTTCACTAGGCTATTCTATTCCCTTCCTCTACTGAGCCAGTCTGTTGAGTTTCACTAGGCTATTCCCTTCCTGTACTCAGCCAGTCTGTTGAGTTTCACTAGACTATTCCCTTCCTCTACTCTACTGAGCCAGTCTGTTGAGTTTCACTAGCCTATTGCCTTCCTCTACTCTACTGAGCCAGTCTGTTGATTTTCACTAGGCTATTCTATTCCCTTCCTCTACTGAGCAAGTGTGTTGAGTTTCACTAGGCTATTCCCTTCCTCTACTGAGCAAGTGTGTTGAGTTTCACTAGGCTATTCCCTTCCTCTACTGAGCCAGTCTGTTGAGTTTCACTAGACTATTCCCTTCCTCTACTGAGCTAGTCTGTTGAGTTTCACTACGCTATTCCCTTCCTCTACTCAGCCAGTCTTGAGTTTCACTAGACTATTCCCTTCCTCTACTCAGCCAGTCTGTTGAGTTTCACTAGACTTTTCCCTTCCTCTACTGAGCCAATCTTTTGAGTTTCACTAGGCTATTCCCTTGCTCTACTGAGCCAGTCTGTTGATTTTCACTTGACTATTCCCTTCCTCTACTCTACTGAGCCAGTCTGTTGAGTTTCACTAGACTATTCCCTTCCTCTACTCTACTGAGCCAGTCTGTTGAGTTTCACTAGACTATTCCCTTCCTCTACTCTACTGAGCCAGTCTGTTGAGTTTCACTAGGCTATTCCCTTCCTCTACTGTAATGAGCCATTCTGTTGAGTTTCACTAGACTATTCCCTTCCTCTACTGAGCCAGTCTGTTGAGTTTCACTTGACTATTCCCTTCCTCTACTGAGCCAGTCTGTTGAGTTTCACTAGGCTATTCCCTTCCTCTACTCTACTGAGCCAGTCTGTTGAGTTTCACTAGACTATTCCCTTCCTCTACTGAGCCAGTCTGTTGAGTTTCACTAGACTATTATATTCCTCTACTCTACTGAGCCAGTCTGTTGAGTTTCACTAGACTATTCCCTTCCTCTACTCTACTGAGCCAGTCTGTTGAGTTTCACTAGACTATTCCCTTCCTCTACTCTACTGAGCCAGTCTGTTGATTTTCACTAGGCTATTCCCTTCCTCTACTGAGCAAGTGTGTTGAGTTTAACTAGACTATTTCCTTCCTCTACTCAGCCAGTCTGTTGAGTTTCACTAGACTTTTCCCTTCCTCTACTCAGCCAGTCTGTTGAGTTTCACTTGACTATTCCCTTCCTCTACTCTACTGAGCCAGTCTGTTGAGTTTCACTAGACTATTCCCTTCCTCTACTCTACTGAGCCAGTCTGTTGAGTTTCACTAGACTATTCCCTTCCTCTACTCTACTGAGCCAGTCTGTTTAGTTTCACTAGACTATTCCCTTCCTCTACTCTACTGAGCCAGTCTGTTGAGTTTCTCAATACTATTCCCTTCCTCTACTGAGCCAGTCTGTTGAGTTTCACTAGGCTATTCCCTTCCTGTCCTCAGCCAGTCTGTTGAGTTTCACTAGACTATTCCCTTCCTCTACTCTACTGAGCCAGTCTGTTGAGTTTCACTAGGCTATTCCCTTACTCTACTGAGCCAGTCGGTTGAGTTTCACTATGCTATTCCCTTCCTCTACTGAGCAAGTGTGTTGAGTTTCACTAGGCTATTCCCTTCCTCTACTGAGCCAGTCTGTTGAGTTTCACTAGACTATTCCCTTCCTCTACTGAGCCAGTCTGTTGAGTTTCACTACGCTAAACCCTTCCTCTACTCAGCCAGTCTTGAGTTTAACTAGACTATTCCCTTCCTCTACTCAGCCAGTCTGTTGAGTTTCACTAGACTTTTCCCTTCCTCTACTCAGCCAGTCTGTTGAGTTTCACTAGACTTTTCCCTTCCTCTACTGAGCCAATCGGTTGAGTTTCACTAGGCTATTCCCTTGCTCTACTGAGCCAGTCTGTTGAGTGTCACTAGACTATTCCCTCCCTCTACTCTACGGAGCCAGTCTGTTGAGTTTCACTAGACTATTCCCTTCCTCTACTCTACTGAGCCAGTCTGTTGAGTTTCACTAGACTATTCCCTTCCTCTACTCTACTGAGCCAGTCTGTTGAGTTTCACTAGACTATTCCCTTCCTCTACTCTACTGAGCCAGTCTGTTGAGTTTCTCTATACTATTCCCTTCCTCTACTGAGCCAGTCTGTTGAGGTTCACTAGGCTATTCCCTTCCTCTACTCTACTCAGCCCGTCTGTTGAGTTTCACTAGACTATTCCCTTCCTCTACTCTACTGAGCCAGTCTGTTGAGTTTCACTAGGCTATTCCCTTCCTCTACTCTAATGAGCCATTCTGTTGAGTTTCTCTATACTATTCCCTTCCTCTACTGAGCTAGTCTGTTGAGTTTCACTAGACTATTACCTTCCTCTTCTCTACTGAGCCAGTCTGTTGAGTTTCACTAGACTATTCCCTTCCTCTACTCTACTGAGCCAGTCTGTTGAGTTTCACTAGACTATTCCCTTCCTCTACTCTACTGAGCCAGTCTGTTGAGTTTCACTAGACTATTCCCTTCCTCTACTCTACTGAGCCAGTCTGTTGAGTTTCTCTATACTATTCCCTTCCTCTACTGTGCCAGTCTGTTGAGGTTCACTAGGCTATTCCCTTCCTCTACTCTACTCAGCCCGTCTGTTGAGTTTCACTAGACTATTATCTTCCTCTACTCTACTGAGCCAGTCTGTTGAGTTTCACTAGGCTATTCCATTCCTCTACTCTAATGAGCCATTCTGTTGAGTTTCACTAGATTATTCCCTTCCTCTACTGAGCCAGTCTGTTGAGTTTCACTTGACTATTCCCTTCCTCTACTGAGCCAGTCTGTTGAGTTTCACTAGGCTATTCCCTTCCTCTACACTACTGAGCCAGTCTGTTGAGTTTCACTAGACTATTCCCTTCCTCTACTGAGCCAGTCTGTTGAGTTTCACTAGACTATTCCCTTCCTCTACTCTACTGAGCCAGTCTGTTGAGTTTCACTAGGCTATTCCCTTCCTCTACTGAGCCAGTCGGTTGAGTTTCACTAGGCTATTCCCTTCCTCTACTGAGCAAGTGTGTTGAGTTTCACTAGGCTATTCCCTTCCTCTACTGAGCCAGTCTGTTGAGTTTCACTAGACTATTCCCTTCCTCTACTGAGCCAGTCTGTTGAGTTTCACTACGCTAAACCCTTCCTCTACTCAGCCAGTCTTGAGTTTAACTAGACTATTCCCTTCCTCTACTCAGCCAGTCTGTTGAGTTTCACTAGACTTTTCCCTTCCTCTACTGAGCCAGTCTGTTGAGTTTCACTAGACTTTTCCCTTCCTCTACTGAGCCAATCTTTTGAGTTTCACTAGGCTATTCCCTTGCTCTACTGAGCCAGTCTGTTGAGTTTCACTAGACTATTCCCTTCCTCTACTCTACTGAGCCAGTCTGTTGAGTTTCACTAGACTATTCCCTTCCTCTACTCTACTGAGCCAGTCTGTTGAGTTTCACAAGACTATTCCCTTCCTCTACTCTACTGAGCCAGTCTGTTGAGTTTCACTAGACTATTCCCTTCCTCTACTCAGCCAGTCTGTTGAGTTTCACTAGGCTATTCCCTTCCTCTATTGAGCAAGTGTGTTGAGTTTCACTAGGCTATTCCCTTCCTCTACTGAGCAAGTGTGTTGAGTTTCACTAAGCTATTCCCTTCCTCTACTGAGCCAGTCTGTTGAGTTTCACTAGACTATTCCCTTCCTCTACTCAGCCAGTCTGTTGAGTTTCACTAGACTTTTCCCTTCCTCGACTGAGCCAATCTTTTGAGTTTCACTAGGTTATTCCCTTGCTCTACTGAGCCAGTCTGTTGAGTGTCACTAGACTATTCCCTTCCTCTACTCTACGGAGCCAGTCTGTTGAGTTTCACTAGACTATTCCCTTCCTCTACTCTACTGAGCCAGTCTGTTGAGTTTCACTAGACTATTCCCTTCCTCTACTCTACTGAGCCAGTCTGTTGAGTTTCACTAGACTATTCCCTTCCTCTACTCTACTGAGCCAGTCTGTTGAGTTTCTCTATACTATTCCCTTCCTCTACTGAGCCAGTCTGTTGAGGTTCACTAGGCTATTCCCTTCCTCTTCTCTACTCAGCCCGTCTGTTGAGTTTCACTAGACTATTCCCTTCCTCTACTCTAATGAGCCAGTCTGTTGAGTTTCACTAGGCTATTCCCTTCCTCTACTCTAATGAGCCATTCTGTTGAGTTTCTCTATACTATTCCCTTCCTCTACTGAGCCAGTCTGTTGAGTTTCACTAGACTATTACCTTCCTCTTCTCTACTGAGCCAGTCTGTTGAGTTTCACTAGACTATTCCCTTCCTCTACTCTACTGAGCCAGTCTGTTGAGTTTCACTAGACTATTCCCTTCCTCTACTCTACTGAGCCAGTCTGTTGAGTTTCACTAGACTATTCCCTTCCTCTACTCTACTGAGCCAGTCTGTTGAGTTTCACTAGACTATTCCCTTCCTCTACTCTACTGAGCCAGTCTGTTGAGTTTCACTAGGCTATTCCCTTCCTCTACTCTAATGAGCCATTCTGTTGAGTTTCACTAGACTATTCCCTTCCTCTACTGAGCCAGTCTGTTGAGTTTCACTTGACTATTCCCTTCCTCTACTGAGCCAGTCTGTTGAGTTTCACTAGGCTATTCCCTTCCTCTACTCTAATGAGCCAGTCTGTTGAGTTTCACTAGACTATTCCCTTCCTCTACTGAGCCAGTCTGTTGAGTTTCACTAGGCTATTCCCTTCCTCTACTGAGCCAGTCTGTTGAGTTTCACTAGGCTATTCCCTTCCTCTACTCTACTGAGCCAGTCTGTTGAGTTTCACTAGACTATTCCCTTCCTCTACTGAGCCAGTCTGTTGAGTTTCACTAGACTATTATATTCCTCTACTCTACTGAGCCAGTCTGTTGAGTTTCACTAGACTATTCCCTTCCTCTACTCTACTGAGCCAGTCTGTTGAGTTTCACAAGACTATTCCCTTCCTCTACTCTACTGAGCCAGTCTGTTGAGTTTCACTAGACTATTCCCTTCCTCTACTCAGCCAGTCTGTTGAGTTTCACTAGGCTATTCCCTTCCTCTATTGAGCAAGTGTGTTGAGTTTCACTAGACTATTCCCTTCCTCTACTCTACTGAGCCAGTCTGTTGAGTTTCACAAGACTATTCCCTTCCTCTACTCTACTGAGCCAGTCTGTTGAGTTTCACTAGACTATTCCCTTCCTCTACTGAGCCAGTCTGTTGAGTGTCACTAGACTATTCCCTTCCTCTACTCTACGGAGCCAGTCTGTTGAGTTTCACTAGACTATTCCCTTCCTCTACTCTACTGAGCCAGTCTGTTGAGTTTCACTAGACTATTCCCTTCCTCTACTCTACTGAGCCAGTCTGTTGAGTTTCTCTATACTATTCCCTTCCTCTACTGAGCCAGTCTGTTGAGGTTCACTAGGCTATTCCCTTCCTCTACTCTACTCAGCCCGTCTGTTGAGTTTCACTAGACTATTCCCTTCCTCTACTCTACTGAGCCAGTCTGTTGAGTTTCACTAGGCTATTCCCTTCCTCTACTCTAATGAGCCATTCTGTTGAGTTTCACTAGACTATTCCCTTCCTCTACTGAGCCAGTCTGTTGAGTTTCACTTGACTATTCCCTTCCTCTACTGAGCCAGTCTGTTGAGTTTCACTAGGCTATTCCCTTCCTCTACTCTACTGAGCCAGTCTGTTGAGTTTCACTAGACTATTCCCTTCCTCTACTGAGCCAGTCTGTTGAGTTTCACTAGACTATTCCCTTCCTCTACTCTACTGAGCCAGTCTGTTGAGTTTCACTAGGCTATTCCCTTCCTCTACTGAGCCAGTCGGTTGAGTTTCACTAGGCTATTCCCTTCCTCTACTGAGCAAGTGTGTTGAGTTTCACTAGGCTATTCCCTTCCTCTACTGAGCCAGTCTGTTGAGTTTCACTAGACTATTCCCTTCCTCTACTGAGCCAGTCTGTTGAGTTTCACTACGCTAAACCCTTCCTCTACTCAGCCAGTCTTGAGTTTCACTAGACTATTCCCTTCCTCTACTCAGCCAGTCTGTTGAGTTTCACTAGACTTTTCCCTTCCTCTACTCAGCCAGTCTGTTGAGTTTCACTAGACTTTTCCCTTCCTCTACTGAGCCAATCTTTTGAGTTTCACTAGGCTATTCCCTTCCTCTACTGAGCCAGTCTGTTGAGTTTCACTAGACTATTCCCTTCCTCTACTCTACTGAGCCAGTCTGTTGAGTTTCACAAGAATATTCCCTTCCTCTACTCTACTGAGCCAGTCTGTTGAGTTTCACTAGACTATTCCCTTCCTCTACTCAGCCAGTCTGTTGAGTTTCACTAAGCTATTCCCTTCCTCTACTGAGCCAGTCTGTTGAGTTTCACTAGACTATTATATTCCTCTACTCTACTGAGCCAGTCTGTTGAGTTTCACTAGACTATTCCCTTCCTCTACTCTACTGAGCCAGTCTGTTGAGTTTCACTAGACTATTCCCTTCCTCTACTCTACTGAGCCAGTCTGTTGAGTTTCACTAGACTATTCCCTTCCTCTACTCTACTGAGCCAGTCTGTTGAGTTTCACTAGGCTATTCCCTTCCTCTACTCTAATGAGCCATTCTGTTGAGTTTCACTAGACTATTCCCTTCCTCTACTGAGCCAGTCTGTTGAGTTTCACTTGACTATTCCCTTCCTCTACTGAGCCAGTCTGTTGAGTTTCACTAGGCTATTCCCTTCCTCTACTCTAATGAGCCAGTCTGTTGAGTTTCACTAGACTATTCCCTTCCTCTACTGAGCCAGTCTGTTGAGTTTCACTAGGCTATTCCCTTCCTCTACTGAGCCAGTCTGTTGAGTTTCACTAGGCTATTCCCTTCCTCTACTCTACTGAGCCAGTCTGTTGAGTTTCACTAGACTATTCCCTTCCTCTACTGAGCCAGTCTGTTGAGTTTCACTAGACTATTATATTCCTCTACTCTACTGAGCCAGTCTGTTGAGTTTCACTAGACTATTCCCTTCCTCTACTCTACTGAGCCAGTCTGTTGAGTTTCACAAGACTATTCCCTTCCTCTACTCTACTGAGCCAGTCTGTTGAGTTTCACTAGACTATTCCCTTCCTCTACTCAGCCAGTCTGTTGAGTTTCACTAGGCTATTCCCTTCCTCTATTGAGCAAGTGTGTTGAGTTTCACTAGACTATTCCCTTCCTCTACTCTACTGAGCCAGTCTGTTGAGTTTCACAAGACTATTCCCTTCCTCTACTCTACTGAGCCAGTCTGTTGAGTTTCACTAGACTATTCCCTTCCTCTACTGAGCCAGTCTGTTGAGTGTCACTAGACTATTCCCTTCCTCTACTCTACGGAGCCAGTCTGTTGAGTTTCACTAGACTATTCCCTTCCTCTACTCTACTGAGCCAGTCTGTTGAGTTTCACTAGACTATTCCCTTCCTCTACTCTACTGAGCCAGTCTGTTGAGTTTCTCTATACTATTCCCTTCCTCTACTGAGCCAGTCTGTTGAGGTTCACTAGGCTATTCCCTTCCTCTACTCTACTCAGCCCGTCTGTTGAGTTTCACTAGACTATTCCCTTCCTCTACTCTACTGAGCCAGTCTGTTGAGTTTCACTAGGCTATTCCCTTCCTCTACTCTAATGAGCCATTCTGTTGAGTTTCACTAGACTATTCCCTTCCTCTACTGAGCCAGTCTGTTGAGTTTCACTTGACTATTCCCTTCCTCTACTGAGCCAGTCTGTTGAGTTTCACTAGGCTATTCCCTTCCTCTACTCTACTGAGCCAGTCTGTTGAGTTTCACTAGACTATTCCCTTCCTCTACTGAGCCAGTCTGTTGAGTTTCACTAGACTATTCCCTTCCTCTACTCTACTGAGCCAGTCTGTTGAGTTTCACTAGGCTATTCCCTTCCTCTACTGAGCCAGTCGGTTGAGTTTCACTAGGCTATTCCCTTCCTCTACTGAGCAAGTGTGTTGAGTTTCACTAGGCTATTCCCTTCCTCTACTGAGCCAGTCTGTTGAGTTTCACTAGACTATTCCCTTCCTCTACTGAGCCAGTCTGTTGAGTTTCACTACGCTAAACCCTTCCTCTACTCAGCCAGTCTTGAGTTTCACTAGACTATTCCCTTCCTCTACTCAGCCAGTCTGTTGAGTTTCACTAGACTTTTCCCTTCCTCTACTCAGCCAGTCTGTTGAGTTTCACTAGACTTTTCCCTTCCTCTACTGAGCCAATCTTTTGAGTTTCACTAGGCTATTCCCTTCCTCTACTGAGCCAGTCTGTTGAGTTTCACTAGACTATTCCCTTCCTCTACTCTACTGAGCCAGTCTGTTGAGTTTCACAAGAATATTCCCTTCCTCTACTCTACTGAGCCAGTCTGTTGAGTTTCACTAGACTATTCCCTTCCTCTACTCAGCCAGTCTGTTGAGTTTCACTAAGCTATTCCCTTCCTCTACTGAGCAAGTGTGTTGAGTTTCACTAGGCTATTCCCTTCCTCTACTGAGCAAGTGTGTTGAGTTTCACTAAGCTATTCCCTTCCTCTACTGAGCCAGTCTGTTGAGTTTCACTAGACTATTCCCTTCCTCTACTCAGCCAGTCTGTTGAGTTTTACTAGACTTTTCCCTTCCTCTACTCAGCCAGTCTGTTGAGTTTCACTAGTCTATTCCCTTCCTCTACTCAGCCAGTCTGTTGAGTTTCACTAGACTTTTCCCTTCCTCGACTGAGCCAATCTTTTGAGTTTCACTAGGCTATTCCCTTGCTCTACTGAGCCAGTCTGTTGAGTGTCACTAGACTATTCCCTTCCTCTACTCTACGGAGCCAGTCTGTTGAGTTTCACTAGACTATTCCCTTCCTCTACTCTACTGAGCCAGTCTGTTGAGTTTCACTAGACTATTCCCTTCCTCTACTCTACTGAGCCAGTCTGTTGAGTTTCACTAGACTATTATATTCCTCTACTCTACTGAGCCAGTCTGTTGAGTTTCACTAGACTATTCCCTTCCTCTACTCTACTGAGCCAGTCTGTTGAGTTTCACAAGACTATTCCCTTCCTCTACTCTACTGAGCCAGTCTGTTGAGTTTCACTAGACTATTCCCTTCCTCTACTCAGGCAGTCTGTTGAGTTTCACTAGGCTATTCCCTTCCTCTATTGAGCAAGTGTGTTGAGTTTCACTAGACTATTCCCTTCCTCTACTCTACTGAGCCAGTCTGTTGAGTTTCACAAGACTATTCCCTTCCTCTACTCTACTGAGCCAGTCTGTTGAGTTTCACTAGACTATTCCCTTCCTCTACTGAGCCAGTCTGTTGAGTGTCACTAGACTATTCCCTTCCTCTACTCTACGGAGCCAGTCTGTTGAGTTTCACTAGACTATTCCCTTCCTCTACTCTACTGAGCCAGTCTGTTGAGTTTCACTAGACTATTCCCTTCCTCTACTCTACTGAGCCAGTCTGTTGAGTTTCTCTATACTATTCCCTTCCTCTACTGAGCCAGTCTGTTGAGGTTCACTAGGCTATTCCCTTCCTCTACTCTACTCAGCCCGTCTGTTGAGTTTCACTAGACTATTCCCTTCCTCTACTCTACTGAGCCAGTCTGTTGAGTTTCACTAGGCTATTCCCTTCCTCTACTCTAATGAGCCATTCTGTTGAGTTTCACTAGACTATTCCCTTCCTCTACTGAGCCAGTCTGTTGAGTTTCACTTGACTATTCCCTTCCTCTACTGAGCCAGTCTGTTGAGTTTCACTAGGCTATTCCCTTCCTCTACTCTACTGAGCCAGTCTGTTGAGTTTCACTAGACTATTCCCTTCCTCTACTGAGCCAGTCTGTTGAGTTTCACTAGACTATTCCCTTCCTCTACTCTACTGAGCCAGTCTGTTGAGTTTCACTAGGCTATTCCCTTCCTCTACTGAGCCAGTCGGTTGAGTTTCACTAGGCTATTCCCTTCCTCTACTGAGCAAGTGTGTTGAGTTTCACTAGGCTATTCCCTTCCTCTACTGAGCCAGTCTGTTGAGTTTCACTAGACTATTCCCTTCCTCTACTGAGCCAGTCTGTTGAGTTTCACTACGCTAAACCCTTCCTCTACTCAGCCAGTCTTGAGTTTCACTAGACTATTCCCTTCCTCTACTCAGCCAGTCTGTTGAGTTTCACTAGACTTTTCCCTTCCTCTACTCAGCCAGTCTGTTGAGTTTCACTAGACTTTTCCCTTCCTCTACTGAGCCAATCTTTTGAGTTTCACTAGGCTATTCCCTTCCTCTACTGAGCCAGTCTGTTGAGTTTCACTAGACTATTCCCTTCCTCTACTCTACTGAGCCAGTCTGTTGAGTTTCACAAGAATATTCCCTTCCTCTACTCTACTGAGCCAGTCTGTTGAGTTTCACTAGACTATTCCCTTCCTCTACTCAGCCAGTCTGTTGAGTTTCACTAAGCTATTCCCTTCCTCTACTGAGCAAGTGTGTTGAGTTTCACTAGGCTATTCCCTTCCTCTACTGAGCAAGTGTGTTGAGTTTCACTAAGCTATTCCCTTCCTCTACTGAGCCAGTCTGTTGAGTTTCACTAGACTATTCCCTTCCTCTACTCAGCCAGTCTGTTGAGTTTTACTAGACTTTTCCCTTCCTCTACTCAGCCAGTCTGTTGAGTTTCACTAGACTATTCCCTTCCTCTACTCAGCCAGTCTGTTGAGTTTCACTAGACTTTTCCCTTCCTCGACTGAGCCAATCTTTTGAGTTTCACTAGGCTATTCCCTTGCTCTACTGAGCCAGTCTGTTGAGTGTCACTAGACTATTCCCTTCCTCTACTCTACGGAGCCAGTCTGTTGAGTTTCACTAGACTATTCCCTTCCTCTACTCTACTGAGCCAGTCTGTTGAGTTTCACTAGACTATTCCCTTCCTCTACTCTACTGAGCCAGTCTGTTGAGTTTCACTTGACTATTCCCTTCCTCTACTGAGCCAGTCTGTTGAGTTTCACTACGCTATTCCCTTCCTCTACTCAGCCAATCTGTTGAGTTTCACTAGGCTATTCCCTTCTTCTACTGAGCCAGTCTGTTGAGTTTCACTTGACTATTCCCTTCCTCTACTCTACTGAGCCAGTCTGTTGAGTTTCACTAGACTATTCCCTTCCTCTACTCTACTGAGCCAGTCTGTTGATTTTCACTAGGCTATTCCCTTCCTCTACTGAGCAAGTGTGTTGAGTTTCACTAGGCTATTCCCTTCCTCTACTGAGCCAGTCTGTTGAGTTTCACTAGACTTTTCCCTTCCTCTACTGAGCCAGTCTGTTGAGTTTCACTACGCTATTCCCTTCCTCTACTGAGCCAGTCTGTTGAGTTTCACTAGACTATTCCCTTCCTCTACTCAGCCAGTCTGTTGAGTTTCACTAGACTTTTCCCTTCCTCTACTCAGCCAGTCTGTTGAGTTTCACTAGACTTTTCCCTTCCTCTACTCTACTGAGCCAGTCTGTTGAGTTTCACTAGACTATTCCCTTCCTCTACTCTACTGAGCCAGTCAATTGAGTTTCACTAGACTATTCCCTTCCTCTACTCTACTGAGAAAGTCTGTTGAGTTTCACTAGCATATTCCCTTCCTCCACTGAGACAGTCTGTTGAGTTTCACTAGGCTATTCTATTCCCTTCCTCTACTCTACTGAGCCAGTCTGTTGAGTTTCACTAGACTATTCCCTTCCTCTACTCTACTGAGCCAGTCTGTTGAGTTTCACTAGGCTATTGCCTTCCTCTACTCTACTGAGCCAGTCTGTTGAGTTTCACTAGACTATTCCCTTCCTCTACTCTACTGAGCCTGTCTGTTGAGTTTCACTAGACTATTCCCTTCCTCTACGCTACTGAGCCAGTCTGTTGAGTTTCACTAGACTATTCCCTTCCTCTACTGAGCCAGTCTGTTGAGTTTCACTTGACTATTCCCTTCCTCTACTGAGCCAGTCTGTTGAGTTTCACTACGCTATTCCCTTCCTCTACTCAGCCAGTCTGTTGAGTTTCACTAGGCTATTCCCTTCTTCTACTGAGCCAGTCTGTTGAGTTTCACTTGACTATTCCCTTCCTCTACTCTACTGAGCCAGTCTGTTGAGTTTCACTAGCCTATTCCCTTCCTCTACTCTACCAAGCCAGTCTGTTGATTTTCACTAGGCTATTCTATTCCCTTCCTCTACTGAGCCAGTCTGTTGAGTTTCACTAGGCTATTCCCTTCCTGTACTCAGCCAGTCTGTTGAGTTTCACTAGACTATTCCCTTCCTCTACTCTACTGAGCCAGTCTGTTGAGTTTCACTAGCCTATTCCCTTCCTCTACTCTACCAAGCCAGTCTGTTGATTTTCACTAGGCTATTCTATTCCCTTCCTCTACTGAGCCAGTCTGTTGAGTTTCACTAGGCTATTCCCTTCCTCTACTGAGCCAGTCGGTTGAGTTTCACTAGGCTATTCCCTTCCTCTACTGAGCAAGTGTGTTGAGTTTCACTAGGCTATTCCCTTCCTCTACTGAGCAAGTGTGTTGAGTTTCACTAGGCTATACCCTTCCTCTACTGAGCCAGTCTGTTGAGTTTCACTAGACTATTCCCTTCCTCTACTGAGCTAGTCTGTTGAGTTTCACTACGCTATTCCCTTCCTCTACTCAGCCAGTCTTGAGTTTCACTAGACTATTCCCTTCCTCTACTCAGCCAGTCTGTTGAGTTTCACTAGACTTTTCCCTTCCTCTACTGAGCCAATCTTTTGAGTTTCACTAGGCTATTCCCTTGCTCTACTGAGCCAGTCTGTTGATTTTCACTTGACTATTCCCTTCCTCTACTCTACTGAGCCAGTCTGTTGAGTTTCACTAGACTATTCCCTTCCTCTACTCTACTGAGCCAGTCTGTTGAGTTTCACTAGACTATTCCCTTCCTCTACTCTACTGAGCCAGTCTGTTGAGTTTCACTAGGCTATTCCCTTCCTCTACTCTAATGAGCCATTCTGTTGAGTTTCACTAGACTATTCCCTTCCTCTACTGAGCCAGTCTGTTGAGTTTCACTTGACTATTCCCTTCCTCTACTGAGCCAGTCTGTTGAGTTTCACTAGGCTATTCCCTTCCTCTACTCTACTGAGCCAGTCTGTTGAGTTTCACTAGACTATTCCCTTCCTCTACTGAGCCAGTCTGTTGAGTTTCACTAGACTATTATATTCCTCTACTCTACTGAGCCAGTCTGTTGAGTTTCACTAGACTATTCCCTTCCTCTACTCTACTGAGCCAGTCTGTTGAGTTTCACTAGACTATTCCCTTCCTCTATTCTACTGAGCCAGTCTGTTGAGTTTCACTAGACTATTCCCTTCCTCTACTCTACTGAGCCAGTCTGTTGATTTTCACTAGGCTATTCCCTTCCTCTACTGAGCAAGTGTGTTGAGTTTAACTAGACTATTCCCTTCCTCTACTCAGCCAGTCTGTTGAGTTTCACTTGACTATTCCCTTCCTCTACTCTACTGAGCCAGTCTGTTGAGTTTCACTAGACTATTCCCTTCCTCTACTCTACTGAGCCAGTCTGTTGAGTTTCACTAGACTATTCCCTTCCTCTACTCTACTGAGCCAGTCTGTTTAGTTTCACTAGACTATTCCCTTCCTCTACTCTACTGAGCCAGTCTGTTGAGTTTCTCAATACTATTCCCTTCCTCTATTGAGCCAGTCTGTTGAGTTTCACTAGGCTATTCCCTTTCTCTACTCTACTGAGCCAGTCTGTTGAGTTTCACTAGCCTATTCCCTTCCTCTACTCTACCAAGCCAGTCTGTTGATTTTCACTAGGCTATTCTATTCCCTTCCTCTACTGAGCCAGTCTGTTGAGTTTCACTAGGCTATTCCCTTCCTGTCCTCAGCCAGTCTGTTGAGTTTCACTAGACTATTCCCTTCCTCTACTCTACTGAGCCAGTCTGTTGAGTTTCACTAGGCTATTCCCTTCCTCTACTGAGCCAGTCGGTTGAGTTTCACTAGGCTATTCCCTTCCTCTACTGAGCAAGTGTGTTGAGTTTCACTAGGCTATTCCCTTCCTCTACTGAGCCAGTCTGTTGAGTTTCACTAGACTATTCCCTTCCTCTACTGAGCCAGTCTGTTGAGTTTCACTACGCTAAACCCTTCCTCTACTCAGCCAGTCTTGAGTTTAACTAGACTATTCCCTTCCTCTACTCAGCCAGTCTGTTGAGTTTCACTAGACTTTTCCCTTCCTCTACTCAGCCAGTCTGTTGAGTTTCACTAGACTTTTCCCTTCCTCTACTGAGCCAATCGGTTGAGTTTCACTAGGCTATTCCCTTGCTCTACTGAGCCAGTCTGTTGAGTGTCACTAGACTATTCCCTTCCTCTACTCTACGGAGCCAGACTGTTGAGTTTCACTAGACTATTCCCTTCCTCTACTCTACTGAGCCAGTCTGTTGAGTTTAACTAGACTATTCCCTTCCTCTACTCTACTGAGCCAGTCTGTTGAGTTTCACTAGACTATTCCCTTCCTCTACTCTACTGAGCCAGTCTGTTGAGTTTCTCTATACTATTCCCTTCCTCTACTGAGCCAGTCTGTTGAGGTTCACTAGGCTATTCCCTTCCTCTACTCTACTCAGCCCGTCTGTTGAGTTTCACTAGACTATTCCCTTCCTCTACTCTACTGAGCCAGTCTGTTGAGTTTCACTAGGCTATTCCCTTCCTCTACTCTAATGAGCCATTCTGTTGAGTTTCTCTATACTATTCCCTTCCTCTACTGAGCCAGTCTGTTGAGTTTCACTAGACTATTACCTTCCTCTTCTCTACTGAGCCAGTCTGTTGAGTTTCACTAGACTATTCCCTTCCTCTACTCTACTGAGCCAGTCTGTTGAGTTTCACTAGACTATTCCCTTCCTCTACTCTACTGAGCCAGTCTGTTGAGTTTCACTAGACTATTCCCTTCCTCTACTCTACTGAGCCAGTCTGTTGAGTTTCACTAGACTATTCCCTTCCTCTACTCTACTGAGCCAGTCTGTTGAGTTTCTCTATACTATTCCCTTCCTCTACTGAGCCAGTCTGTTGAGGTTCACTAGGCTATTCCCTTCCTCTACTCTACTCAGCCCGTCTGTTGAGTTTCACTAGACTATTCCCTTCCTCTACTCTACTGAGCCAGTCTGTTGAGTTTCACTAGGCTATTCCCTTCCTCTACTCTAATGAGCCATTCTGTTGAGTTTCTCTATACTATTCCCTTCCTCTACTGAGCCAGTCTGTTGAGTTTCACTAGACTATTACCTTCCTCTTCTCTACTGAGCCAGTCTGTTGAGTTTCACTAGACTATTCCCTTCCTCTACTCTACTGAGCCAGTCTGTTGAGTTTCACTAGACTATTCCCTTCCTCTACTCTACTGAGCCAGTCTGTTGAGTTTCACTAGACTATTCCCTTCCTCTACTCTACTGAGCCAGTCTGTTGAGTTTCTCTATACTATTCCCTTCCTCTACTGAGCCAGTCTGTTGAGGTTCACTAGGCTATTCCCTTCCTCTACTCTACTCAGCCCGTCTGTTGAGTTTCACTAGACTATTCCCTTCCTCTACTCTACTGAGCCAGTCTGTTGAGTTTCACTAGGCTATTCCCTTCCTCTACTCTAATGAGCCATTCTGTTGAGTTTCACTAGACTATTCCCTTCCTCTACTGAGCCAGTCTGTTGAGTTTCACTTGACTATTCCCTTCCTCTACTGAGCCAGTCTGTTGAGTTTCACTAGGCTATTCCCTTCCTCTACTCTACTGAGCCAGTCTGTTGAGTTTCACTAGACTATTCCCTTCCTCTACTGAGCCAGTCTGTTGAGTTTCACTAGACTATTCCCTTCCTCTACTCTACTGAGCCAGTCTGTTGAGTTTCACTAGGCTATTCCCTTCCTCTACTGAGCCAGTCGGTTGAGTTTCACTAGGCTATTCCCTTCCTCTACTGAGCAAGTGTGTTGAGTTTCACTAGGCTATTCCCTTCCTCTACTGAGCCAGTCTGTTGAGTTTCACTAGACTATTCCCTTCCTCTACTGAGCCAGTCTGTTGAGTTTCACTACGCTAAACCCTTCCTCTACTCAGCCAGTCTTGAGTTTAACTAGACTATTCCCTTCCTCTACTCAGCCAGTCTGTTGAGTTTCACTAGACTTTTCCCTTCCTCTACTGAGCCAGTCTGTTGAGTTTCACTAGACTTTTCCCTTCCTCTACTGAGCCAATCTTTTGAGTTTCACTAGGCTATTCCCTTGCTCTACTGAGCCAGTCTGTTGAGTTTCACTAGACTATTCCCTTCCTCTACTCTACTGAGCCAGTCTGTTGAGTTTCACAAGACTATTCCATTCCTCTACTCTACTGAGCCAGTCTGTTGAGTTTCACTAGACTATTCCCTTCCTCTACTCAGCCAGTCTGTTGAGTTTCACTAGGCTATTCCCTTCCTCTATTGAGCAAGTGTGTTGAGTTTCACTAGGCTATTCCCTTCCTCTACTGAGCAAGTGTGTTGAGTTTCACTAAGCTATTCCCTTCCTCTACTGAGCCAGTCTGTTGGGTTTCACTAGACTATTCCCTTCCTCTACTCAGCCAGTCTGTTGAGTTTCACTAGACTTTTCCCTTCCTCGACTGAGCCAATCTTTTGAGTTTCACTAGGCTATTCCCTTGCTCTACTGAGCCAGTCTGTTGAGTGTCACTAGACTATTCCCTTCCTCTACTCTACGGAACCAGTCTGTTGAGTTTCACTAGACTATTCCCTTCCTCTACTGTACTGAGCCAGTCTGTTGAGTTTCACTAGACTATTCCCTTCCTCTACTCTACTGAGCCAGTCTGTTGAGTTTCACTAGACTATTCCCTTCCTCTACTCTACTGAGCCAGTCTGTTGAGTTTCTCTATACTATTCCCTTCCTCTACTGAGCCAGTCTGTTGACGTTCACTAGGCTATTCCCTTCCTCTACTCTACTCAGCCCGTCTGTTGAGTTTCACTAGACTATTCCCTTCCTCTACTCTAATGAGCCAGTCTGTTGAGTTTCACTAGGCTATTCCCTTCCTCTACTCTAATGAGCCATTCTGTTGAGTTTCTCTATACTATTCCCTTCCTCTACTGAGCCAGTCTGTTGAGTTTCACTAGACTATTACCTTCCTCTTCTCTACTGAGCCAGTCTGTTGAGTTTCACTAGACTATTCCCTTCCTCTACTCTACTGAGCCAGTCTGTTGAGTTTCACTAGACTATTCCCTTCCTCTACTCTACTGAGCCAGTCTGTTGAGTTTCACTAGACTATTCCCTTCCTCTACTCTACTGAGCCAGTCTGTTGAGTTTCTCTATACTATTCCCTTCCTCTACTGAGCCAGTCTGTTGAGGTTCACTAGGCTATTCCCTTCCTCTACTCTACTCAGCCCGTCTGTTGAGTTTCACTAGACTATTCCCTTCCTCTACTCTACTGAGCCAGTCTGTTGAGTTTCACTAGGCTATTCCCTTCCTCTACTCTAATGAGCCAGTCTGTTGAGTTTCACTAGACTATTCCCTTCCTCTACTGAGCCAGTCTGTTGAGTTTCACTAGGCTATTCCCTTCCTCTACTGAGCCAGTCTGTTGAGTTTCACTAGGCTATTCCCTTCCTCTACTCTACTGAGCCAGTCTGTTGAGTTTCACTAGACTATTCCCTTCCTCTACTGAGCCAGTCTGTTGAGTTTCACTAGACTATTATATTCCTCTACTCTACTGAGCCAGTCTGTTGAGTTTCACTAGACTATTCCCTTCCTCTACTCTACTGAGCCAGTCTGTTGAGTTTCACAAGACTATTCCCTTCCTCTACTCTACTGAGCCAGTCTGTTGAGTTTCACTAGACTATTCCCTTCCTCTACTCAGCCAGTCTGTTGAGTTTCACTAGGCTATTCCCTTCCTCTATTGAGCAAGTGTGTTGAGTTTCACTAGGCTATTCCCTTCCTCTACTGAGCAAGTGTGTTGAGTTTCACTAAGCTATTCCCTTCCTCTACTGAGCCAGTCTGTTGAGTTTCACTAGACTATTACCTTCCTCTTCTCTACTGAGCCAGTCTGTTGAGTTTCACTAGACTATTCCCTTCCTCTACTCTACTGAGCCAGTCTGTTGAGTTTCACTAGACTATTCCCTTCCTCTACTCTACTGAGCCAGTCTGTTGAGTTTCACTAGACTATTCCCTTCCTCTACTCTACTGAGCCAGTCTGTTGAGTTTCTCTATACTATTCCCTTCCTCTACTGAGCCAGTCTGTTGAGGTTCACTAGGCTATTCCCTTCCTCTACTCTACTCAGCCCGTCTGTTGAGTTTCACTAGACTATTCCCTTCCTCTACTCTACTGAGCCAGTCTGTTGAGTTTCACTAGGCTATTCCCTTCCTCTACTCTAATGAGCCAGTCTGTTGAGTTTCACTAGACTATTCCCTTCCTCTACTGAGCCAGTCTGTTGAGTTTCACTAGGCTATTCCCTTCCTCTACTGAGCCAGTCTGTTGAGTTTCACTAGGCTATTCCCTTCCTCTACTCTACTGAGCCAGTCTGTTGAGTTTCACTAGACTATTCCCTTCCTCTACTGAGCCAGTCTGTTGAGTTTCACTAGACTATTATATTCCTCTACTCTACTGAGCCAGTCTGTTGAGTTTCACTAGACTATTCCCTTCCTCTACTCTACTGAGCCAGTCTGTTGAGTTTCACAAGACTATTCCCTTCCTCTACTCTACTGAGCCAGTCTGTTGAGTTTCACTAGACTATTCCCTTCCTCTACTCAGCCAGTCTGTTGAGTTTCACTAGGCTATTCCCTTCCTCTATTGAGCAAGTGTGTTGAGTTTCACTAGGCTATTCCCTTCCTCTACTGAGCAAGTGTGTTGAGTTTCACTAAGCTATTCCCTTCCTCTACTGAGCCAGTCTGTTGAGTTTCACTAGACTATTCCCTTCCTCTACTCAGCCAGTCTGTTGAGTTTCACTAGACTTTTCCCTTCCTCTACTCAGCCAGTCTGTTGAGTTTCACTAGACTTTTCCCTTCCTCGACTGAGCCAATCTTTTGAGTTTCACTAGGCTATTCCCTTGCTCTACTGAGCCAGTCTGTTGAGTGTCACTAGACTATCCCCTTCCTCTACTCTACGGAGCCAGTCTGTTGAGTTTCACTAGACTATTCCCTTCCTCTACTCTACTGAGCCAGTCTGTTGAGTTTCACTAGACTATTCCCTTCCTCTACTCTACTGAGCCAGTCTGTTGAGTTTCACTAGACTATTCCCTTCCTCTACTCTACTGAGCCAGTCTGTTGAGTTTCTCTATACTATTCCCTTCCTCTACTGAGCCAGTCTGTTGAGGTTCACTAGGCTATTCCCTTCCTCTACTCTACTCAGCCCGTCTGTTGAGTTTCACTAGACTATTCCCTTCCTCTACTCTACTGAGCCAGTCTGTTGAGTTTCACTAGGCTATTCCCTTCCTCTACTCTAATGAGCCATTCTGTTGAGTTTCACTAGACTATTCCCTTCCTCTACTGAGCCAGTCTGTTGAGTTTCACTTGACTATTCCCTTCCTCTACTGAGCCAGTCTGTTGAGTTTCACTAGGCTATTCCCTTCCTCTACTCTACTGAGCCAGTCTGTTGAGTTTCACTAGACTATTCCCTTCCTCTACTGAGCCAGTCTGTTGAGTTTCACTAGACTATTCCCTTCCTCTACTCTACTGAGCCAGTCTGTTGAGTTTCACTAGGCTATTCCCTTCCTCTACTGAGCCAGTCGGTTGAGTTTCACTAGGCTATTCCCTTCCTCTACTGAGCAAGTGTGTTGAGTTTCACTAGACTATTCCCTTCCTCTACTCAGCCAGTCTGTTGAGTTTCACTAGACTTTTCCCTTCCTCTACTCAGCCAGTCTGTTGAGTTTCACTAGACTTTTCCCTTCCTCGACTGAGCCAATCTTTTGAGTTTCACTAGGCTATTCCCTTGCTCTACTGAGCCAGTCTGTTGAGTGTCACTAGACTATTCCCTTCCTCTACTCTACGGAGCCAGTCTGTTGAGTTTCACTAGACTATTCCCTTCCTCTACTCTACTGAGCCAGTCTGTTGAGTTTCACTAGACTATTCCCTTCCTCTACTCTACTGAGCCAGTCTGTTGAGTTTCACTAGACTATTCCCTTCCTCTACTCTACTGAGCCAGTCTGTTGAGTTTCTCTATACTATTCCCTTCCTCTACTGAGCCAGTCTGTTGAGGTTCACTAGGCTATTCCCTTCCTCTACTCTACTCAGCCCGTCTGTTGAGTTTCACTAGACTATTCGCTTCCTCTACTCTACTGAGCCAGTCTGTTGAGTTTCACTAGGCTATTCCCTTCCTCTACTCTAATGAGCCATTCTGTTGAGTTTCACTAGACTATTCCCTTCCTCTACTGAGCCAGTATTTTGAGTTTCACTTGACTATTCCCTTCCTCTACTGAGCCAGTCTGTTGAGTTTCACTAGGCTATTCCCTTCCTCTACTCTACTGAGCCAGTCTGTTGAGTTTCACTAGACTATTCCCTTCCTCTACTGAGCCAGTCTGTTGAGTTTCACTAGACTATTCCCTTCCTCTACTCTACTGAGCCAGTCTGTTGAGTTTCACTAGGCTATTCCCTTCCTCTACTGAGCCAGTCGGTTGAGTTTCACTAGGCTATTCCCTTCCTCTACTGAGCAAGTGTGTTGAGTTTCACTAGGCTATTCCCTTCCTCTACTGAGCCAGTCTGTTGAGTTTCACTAGACTATTCCCTTCCTCTACTGAGCCAGTCTGTTGAGTTTCACTACGCTAAACCCTTCCTCTACTCAGCCAGTCTTGAGTTTAACTAGACTATTCCCTTCCTCTACTCAGCCAGTCTGTTGAGTTTCACTAGACTTTTCCCTTCCTCTACTCAGCCAGTCTGTTGAGTTTCACTAGACTTTTCCCTTCCTCTACTGAGCCAATCTTTTGAGTTTCACTAGGCTATTCCCTTGCTCTACTGAGCCAGTCTGTTTAGTTTCACTAGACTATTCCCTTCCTCTACTCTACTGAGCCAGTCTGTTGAGTTTCACAAGACTATTCCCTTCCTCTACTCTACTGAGCCAGTCTGTTGAGTTTCACTAGACTATTCCCTTCCTCTACTCAGCCAGTCTGTTGAGTTTCACAAGACTATTCCATTCCTCTACTCTACTGAGC
Source organism: Salmo salar (assembly GCF_965601325.2). Lineage (NCBI taxonomy): Eukaryota > Metazoa > Chordata > Actinopteri > Salmoniformes > Salmonidae > Salmo > Salmo salar. The sequence goes on along the minus strand of NC_138296.1, from coordinate 83,675,668 downwards.
CAGTCTGTTGAGTTTCACTAGACTATTCCCTTCCTCTACTCAGCCAGTCTGTTGAGTTTCACTAGGCTATTCCCTTCCTCTATTGAGCAAGTGTGTTGAGTTTCACTAGGCTATTCCCTTCCTCTACTGAGCAAGTGTGTTGAGTTTCACTAAGCTATTCCCTTCCTCTACTGAGCCAGTCTGTTGGGTTTCACTAGACTATTCCCTTCCTCTACTCAGCCAGTCTGTTGAGTTTCACTAGACTTTTCCCTTCCTCGACTGAGCCAATCTTTTGAGTTTCACTAGGCTATTCCCTTGCTCTACTGAGCCAGTCTGTTGAGTGTCACTAGACTATTCCCTTCCTCTACTCTACGGAACCAGTCTGTTGAGTTTCACTAGACTATTCCCTTCCTCTACTCTACTGAGCCAGTCTGTTGAGTTTCACTAGACTATTCCCTTCCTCTACTCTACTGAGCCAGTCTGTTGAGTTTCACTAGACTATTCCCTTCCTCTACTCTACTGAGCCAGTCTGTTGAGTTTCACTAGACTATTCCCTTCCTCTACTCTACTGAGCCAGTCTGTTGAGTTTCTCTATACTATTCCCTTCCTCTACTGAGCCAGTCTGTTGAGGTTCACTAGGCTATTCCCTTCCTCTACTCTACTCAGCCCGTCTGTTTAGTTTCACTAGACTATTCCCTTCCTCTACTCTAATGAGCCAGTCTGTTGAGTTTCACTAGGCTATTCCCTTCCTCTACTCTAATGAGCCATTCTGTTGAGTTTCTCTATACTATTCCCTTCCTCTACTGAGCCAGTCTGTTGAGTTTCACTAGACTATTACCTTCCTCTTCTCTACTGAGCCAGTCTGTTGAGTTTCACTAGACTATTCCCTTCCTCTACTCTACTGAGCCAGTCTGTTGAGTTTCACTAGACTATTCCCTTCCTCTACTCTACTGAGCCAGTCTGTTGAGTTTCACTAGACTATTCCCTTCCTCTACTCTACTGAGCCAGTCTGTTGAGTTTCTCTATACTATTCCCTTCCTCTACTGAGCCAGTCTGTTGAGGTTCACTAGGCTATTCCCTTCCTCTACTCTACTCAGCCCGTCTGTTGAGTTTCACTAGACTATTCCCTTCCTCTACTCTACTGAGCCAGTCTGTTGAGTTTCACTAGGCTATTCCCTTCCTCTACTCTAATGAGCCAGTCTGTTGAGTTTCACTAGACTATTCCCTTCCTCTACTGAGCCAGTCTGTTGAGTTTCACTAGGCTATTCCCTTCCTCTACTGAGCCAGTCTGTTGAGTTTCACTAGGCTATTCCCTTCCTCTACTCTACTGAGCCAGTCTGTTGAGTTTCACTAGACTATTCCCTTCCTCTACTGAGCCAGTCTGTTGAGTTTCACTAGACTATTATATTCCTCTACTCTACTGAGCCAGTCTGTTGAGTTTCACTAGACTATTCCCTTCCTCTACTCTACTGAGCCAGTCTGTTGAGTTTCACAAGACTATTCCCTTCCTCTACTCTACTGAGCCAGTCTGTTGAGTTTCACTAGACTATTCCCTTCCTCTACTCAGCCAGTCTGTTGAGTTTCACTAGGCTATTCCCTTCCTCTATTGAGCAAGTGTGTTGAGTTTCACTAGGCTATTCCCTTCCTCTACTGAGCAAGTGTGTTGAGTTTCACTAAGCTATTCCCTTCCTCTACTGAGCCAGTCTGTTGAGTTTCACTAGACTATTCCCTTCCTCTACTCAGCCAGTCTGTTGAGTTTCACTAGACTTTTCCCTTCCTCTACTCAGCCAGTCTGTTGAGTTTCACTAGACTTTTCCCTTCCTCGACTGAGCCAATCTTTTGAGTTTCACTAGGCTATTCCCTTGCTCTACTGAGCCAGTCTGTTGAGTGTCACTAGACTATTCCCTTCCTCTACTCTACGGAGCCAGTCTGTTGAGTTTCACTAGACTATTCCCTTCCTCTACTCTACTGAGCCAGTCTGTTGAGTTTCACTAGACTATTCCCTTCCTCTACTCTACTGAGCCAGTCTGTTGAGTTTCACTAGACTATTCCCTTCCTCTACTCTAATGAGCCATTCTGTTGAGTTTCTCTATACTATTCCCTTCCTCTACTGAGCCAGTCTGTTGAGTTTCACTAGACTATTACCTTCCTCTTCTCTACTGAGCCAGTCTGTTGAGTTTCACTAGACTATTCCCTTCCTCTACTCTACTGAGCCAGTCTGTTGAGTTTCACTAGACTATTCCCTTCCTCTACTCTACTGAGCCAGTCTGTTGAGTTTCACTAGACTATTCCCTTCCTCTACTCTACTGAGCCAGTCTGTTGAGTTTCTCTATACTATTCCCTTCCTCTACTGAGCCAGTCTGTTGAGGTTCACTAGGCTATTCCCTTCCTCTACTCTACTCAGCCCGTCTGTTGAGTTTCACTAGACTATTCCCTTCCTCTACTCTACTGAGCCAGTCTGTTGAGTTTCACTAGGCTATTCCCTTCCTCTACTCTAATGAGCCAGTCTGTTGAGTTTCACTAGACTATTCCCTTCCTCTACTGAGCCAGTCTGTTGAGTTTCACTAGGCTATTCCCTTCCTCTACTGAGCCAGTCTGTTGAGTTTCACTAGGCTATTCCCTTCCTCTACTCTACTGAGCCAGTCTGTTGAGTTTCACTAGACTATTCCCTTCCTCTACTGAGCCAGTCTGTTGAGTTTCACTAGACTATTATATTCCTCTACTCTACTGAGCCAGTCTGTTGAGTTTCACTAGACTATTCCCTTCCTCTACTCTACTGAGCCAGTCTGTTGAGTTTCACAAGACTATTCCCTTCCTCTACTCTACTGAGCCAGTCTGTTGAGTTTCACTAGACTATTCCCTTCCTCTACTCAGCCAGTCTGTTGAGTTTCACTAGGCTATTCCCTTCCTCTATTGAGCAAGTGTGTTGAGTTTCACTAGGCTATTCCCTTCCTCTACTGAGCAAGTGTGTTGAGTTTCACTAAGCTATTCCCTTCCTCTACTGAGCCAGTCTGTTGAGTTTCACTAGACTATTCCCTTCCTCTACTCAGCCAGTCTGTTGAGTTTCACTAGACTTTTCCCTTCCTCTACTCAGCCAGTCTGTTGAGTTTCACTAGACTTTTCCCTTCCTCGACTGAGCCAATCTTTTGAGTTTCACTAGGCTATTCCCTTGCTCTACTGAGCCAGTCTGTTGAGTGTCACTAGACTATTCCCTTCCTCTACTCTACGGAGCCAGTCTGTTGAGTTTCACTAGACTATTCCCTTCCTCTACTCTACTGAGCCAGTCTGTTGAGTTTCACTAGACTATTCCCTTCCTCTACTCTACTGAGCCAGTCTGTTGAGTTTCACTAGACTATTCCCTTCCTCTACTCTACTGAGCCAGTCTGTTGAGTTTCTCTATACTATTCCCTTCCTCTACTGAGCCAGTCTGTTGAGGTTCACTAGGCTATTCCCTTCCTCTACTCTACTCAGCCCGTCTGTTGAGTTTCACTAGACTATTCCCTTCCTCTACTCTACTGAGCCAGTCTGTTGAGTTTCACTAGGCTATTCCCTTCCTCTACTCTAATGAGCCATTCTGTTGAGTTTCACTAGACTATTCCCTTCCTCTACTGAGCCAGTCTGTTGAGTTTCACTTGACTATTCCCTTCCTCTACTGAGCCAGTCTGTTGAGTTTCACTAGGCTATTCCCTTCCTCTACTCTACTGAGCCAGTCTGTTGAGTTTCACTAGACTATTCCCTTCCTCTACTGAGCCAGTCTGTTGAGTTTCACTAGACTATTCCCTTCCTCTACTCTACTGAGCCAGTCTGTTGAGTTTCACTAGGCTATTCCCTTCCTCTACTGAGCCAGTCGGTTGAGTTTCACTAGGCTATTCCCTTCCTCTACTGAGCAAGTGTGTTGAGTTTCACTAGACTATTCCCTTCCTCTACTCAGCCAGTCTGTTGAGTTTCACTAGACTTTTCCCTTCCTCTACTCAGCCAGTCTGTTGAGTTTCACTAGACTTTTCCCTTCCTCGACTGAGCCAATCTTTTGAGTTTCACTAGGCTATTCCCTTGCTCTACTGAGCCAGTCTGTTGAGTGTCACTAGACTATTCCCTTCCTCTACTCTACGGAGCCAGTCTGTTGAGTTTCACTAGACTATTCCCTTCCTCTACTCTACTGAGCCAGTCTGTTGAGTTTCACTAGACTATTCCCTTCCTCTACTCTACTGAGCCAGTCTGTTGAGTTTCACTAGACTATTCCCTTCCTCTACTCTACTGAGCCAGTCTGTTGAGTTTCTCTATACTATTCCCTTCCTCTACTGAGCCAGTCTGTTGAGGTTCACTAGGCTATTCCCTTCCTCTACTCTACTCAGCCCGTCTGTTGAGTTTCACTAGACTATTCGCTTCCTCTACTCTACTGAGCCAGTCTGTTGAGTTTCACTAGGCTATTCCCTTCCTCTACTCTAATGAGCCATTCTGTTGAGTTTCACTAGACTATTCCCTTCCTCTACTGAGCCAGTATTTTGAGTTTCACTTGACTATTCCCTTCCTCTACTGAGCCAGTCTGTTGAGTTTCACTAGGCTATTCCCTTCCTCTACTCTACTGAGCCAGTCTGTTGAGTTTCACTAGACTATTCCCTTCCTCTACTGAGCCAGTCTGTTGAGTTTCACTAGACTATTCCCTTCCTCTACTCTACTGAGCCAGTCTGTTGAGTTTCACTAGGCTATTCCCTTCCTCTACTGAGCCAGTCGGTTGAGTTTCACTAGGCTATTCCCTTCCTCTACTGAGCAAGTGTGTTGAGTTTCACTAGGCTATTCCCTTCCTCTACTGAGCCAGTCTGTTGAGTTTCACTAGACTATTCCCTTCCTCTACTGAGCCAGTCTGTTGAGTTTCACTACGCTAAACCCTTCCTCTACTCAGCCAGTCTTGAGTTTAACTAGACTATTCCCTTCCTCTACTCAGCCAGTCTGTTGAGTTTCACTAGACTTTTCCCTTCCTCTACTCAGCCAGTCTGTTGAGTTTCACTAGACTTTTCCCTTCCTCTACTGAGCCAATCTTTTGAGTTTCACTAGGCTATTCCCTTGCTCTACTGAGCCAGTCTGTTTAGTTTCACTAGACTATTCCCTTCCTCTACTCTACTGAGCCAGTCTGTTGAGTTTCACAAGACTATTCCCTTCCTCTACTCTACTGAGCCAGTCTGTTGAGTTTCACTAGACTATTCCCTTCCTCTACTCAGCCAGTCTGTTGAGTTTCACAAGACTATTCCATTCCTCTACTCTACTGAGCCAGTCTGTTGAGTTTCACTAGACTATTCCCTTCCTCTACTCAGCCAGTCTGTTGAGTTTCACTAGGCTATTCCCTTCCTCTATTGAGCAAGTGTGTTGAGTTTCACTAGGCTATTCCCTTCCTCTACTGAGCAAGTGTGTTGAGTTTCACTAAGCTATTCCCTTCCTCTACTGAGCCAGTCTGTTGGGTTTCACTAGACTATTCCCTTCCTCTACTCAGCCAGTCTGTTGAGTTTCACTAGACTTTTCCCTTCCTCGACTGAGCCAATCTTTTGAGTTTCACTAGGCTATTCCCTTGCTCTACTGAGCCAGTCTGTTGAGTGTCACTAGACTATTCCCTTCCTCTACTCTACGGAACCAGTCTGTTGAGTTTCACTAGACTATTCCCTTCCTCTACTCTACTGAGCCAGTCTGTTGAGTTTCACTAGACTATTCCCTTCCTCTACTCTACTGAGCCAGTCTGTTGAGTTTCACTAGACTATTCCCTTCCTCTACTCTACTGAGCCAGTCTGTTGAGTTTCTCTATACTATTCCCTTCCTCTACTGAGCCAGTCTGTTGAGGTTCACTAGGCTATTCCCTTCCTCTACTCTACTCAGCCCGTCTGTTTAGTTTCACTAGACTATTCCCTTCCTCTACTCTAATGAGCCAGTCTGTTGAGTTTCACTAGGCTATTCCCTTCCTCTACTCTAATGAGCCATTCTGTTGAGTTTCTCTATACTATTCCCTTCCTCTACTGAGCCAGTCTGTTGAGTTTCACTAGACTATTACCTTCCTCTTCTCTACTGAGCCAGTCTGTTGAGTTTCACTAGACTATTCCCTTCCTCTACTCTACTGAGCCAGTCTGTTGAGTTTCACTAGACTATTCCCTTCCTCTACTCTACTGAGCCAGTCTGTTGAGTTTCACTAGACTATTCCCTTCCTCTACTGAGCCAGTCTGTTGAGTTTCACTAGACTATTATATTCCTCTACTCTACTGAGCCAGTCTGTTGAGTTTCACTAGACTATTCCCTTCCTCTACTCTACTGAGCCAGTCTGTTGAGTTTCACAAGACTATTCCCTTCCTCTACTCTACTGAGCCAGTCTGTTGAGTTTCACTAGACTATTCCCTTCCTCTACTCAGCCAGTCTGTTGAGTTTCACTAGGCTATTCCCTTCCTCTATTGAGCCAGTCTGTTGAGTTTCACTAGACTATTATCTTCCTCTACTCTACTGAGCCAGTCTGTTGAGTTTCACTAGACTATTCCCTTCCTCTACTCTACTGAGCCAGTCTGTTGAGTTTCACTAGACTATTCCCTTCCTCTACTCTACTGAGCCAGTCTGTTGAGTTTCACTAGACTATTCCCTTCCTCTACTCTACTGAGCCAGTCTGTTGAGTTTCTCTATACTATTCCCTTCCTCTACTGAGCCAGTCTGTTGAGGTTCACTAGGCTATTCCCTTCCTCTACTCTACTCAGCCCGTCTGTTGAGTTTCACTAGACTATTCGCTTCCTCTACTCTACTGAGCCAGTCTGTTGAGTTTCACTAGGCTATTCCCTTCCTCTACTCTAATGAGCCATTCTGTTGAGTTTCACTAGACTATTCCCTTCCTCTACTGAGCCAGTATTTTGAGTTTCACTTGACTATTCCCTTCCTCTACTGAGCCAGTCTGTTGAGTTTCACTAGGCTATTCCCTTCCTCTACTCTACTGAGCCAGTCTGTTGAGTTTCACTAGACTATTCCCTTCCTCTACTGAGCCAGTCTGTTGAGTTTCACTAGACTATTCCCTTCCTCTACTCTACTGAGCCAGTCTGTTGAGTTTCACTAGGCTATTCCCTTCCTCTACTGAGCCAGTCGGTTGAGTTTCACTAGGCTATTCCCTTCCTCTACTGAGCAAGTGTGTTGAGTTTCACTAGGCTATTCCCTTCCTCTACTGAGCCAGTCTGTTGAGTTTCACTAGACTATTCCCTTCCTCTACTGAGCCAGTCTGTTGAGTTTCACTACGCTAAACCCTTCCTCTACTCAGCCAGTCTTGAGTTTAACTAGACTATTCCCTTCCTCTACTCAGCCAGTCTGTTGAGTTTCACTAGACTTTTCCCTTCCTCTACTCAGCCAGTCTGTTGAGTTTCACTAGACTTTTCCCTTCCTCTACTGAGCCAATCTTTTGAGTTTCACTAGGCTATTCCCTTGCTCTACTGAGCCAGTCTGTTTAGTTTCACTAGACTATTCCCTTCCTCTACTCTACTGAGCCAGTCTGTTGAGTTTCACAAGACTATTCCCTTCCTCTACTCTACTGAGCCAGTCTGTTGAGTTTCACTAGACTATTCCCTTCCTCTACTCAGCCAGTCTGTTGAGTTTCACAAGACTATTCCATTCCTCTACTCTACTGAGCCAGTCTGTTGAGTTTCACTAGACTATTCCCTTCCTCTACTCAGCCAGTCTGTTGAGTTTCACTAGGCTATTCCCTTCCTCTATTGAGCAAGTGTGTTGAGTTTCACTAGGCTATTCCCTTCCTCTACTGAGCAAGTGTGTTGAGTTTCACTAAGCTATTCCCTTCCTCTACTGAGCCAGTCTGTTGGGTTTCACTAGACTATTCCCTTCCTCTACTCAGCCAGTCTGTTGAGTTTCACTAGACTTTTCCCTTCCTCGACTGAGCCAATCTTTTGAGTTTCACTAGGCTATTCCCTTGCTCTACTGAGCCAGTCTGTTGAGTGTCACTAGACTATTCCCTTCCTCTACTCTACGGAACCAGTCTGTTGAGTTTCACTAGACTATTCCCTTCCTCTACTCTACTGAGCCAGTCTGTTGAGTTTCACTAGACTATTCCCTTCCTCTACTCTACTGAGCCAGTCTGTTGAGTTTCACTAGACTATTCCCTTCCTCTACTCTACTGAGCCAGTCTGTTGAGTTTCTCTATACTATTCCCTTCCTCTACTGAGCCAGTCTGTTGAGGTTCACTAGGCTATTCCCTTCCTCTACTCTACTCAGCCCGTCTGTTTAGTTTCACTAGACTATTCCCTTCCTCTACTCTAATGAGCCAGTCTGTTGAGTTTCACTAGGCTATTCCCTTCCTCTACTCTAATGAGCCATTCTGTTGAGTTTCTCTATACTATTCCCTTCCTCTACTGAGCCAGTCTGTTGAGTTTCACTAGACTATTACCTTCCTCTTCTCTACTGAGCCAGTCTGTTGAGTTTCACTAGACTATTCCCTTCCTCTACTCTACTGAGCCAGTCTGTTGAGTTTCACTAGACTATTCCCTTCCTCTACTCTACTGAGCCAGTCTGTTGAGTTTCACTAGACTATTCCCTTCCTCTACTCTACTGAGCCAGTCTGTTGAGTTTCTCTATACTATTCCCTTCCTCTACTGAGCCAGTCTGTTGAGGTTCACTAGGCTATTCCCTTCCTCTACTCTACTCAGCCCGTCTGTTGAGTTTCACTAGACTATTCCCTTCCTCTACTCTACTGAGCCAGTCTGTTGAGTTTCACTAGGCTATTCCCTTCCTCTACTCTAATGAGCCAGTCTGTTGAGTTTCACTAGACTATTCCCTTCCTCTACTGAGCCAGTCTGTTGAGTTTCACTAGGCTATTCCCTTCCTCTACTGAGCCAGTCTGTTGAGTTTCACTAGGCTATTCCCTTCCTCTACTCTACTGAGCCAGTCTGTTGAGTTTCACTAGACTATTCCCTTCCTCTACTGAGCCAGTCTGTTGAGTTTCACTAGACTATTATATTCCTCTACTCTACTGAGCCAGTCTGTTGAGTTTCACTAGACTATTCCCTTCCTCTACTCTACTGAGCCAGTCTGTTGAGTTTCACAAGACTATTCCCTTCCTCTACTCTACTGAGCCAGTCTGTTGAGTTTCACTAGACTATTCCCTTCCTCTACTCAGCCAGTCTGTTGAGTTTCACTAGGCTATTCCCTTCCTCTATTGAGCAAGTGTGTTGAGTTTCACTAGGCTATTCCCTTCCTCTACTGAGCAAGTGTGTTGAGTTTCACTAAGCTATTCCCTTCCTCTACTGAGCCAGTCTGTTGAGTTTCACTAGACTATTCCCTTCCTCTACTCAGCCAGTCTGTTGAGTTTCACTAGACTTTTCCCTTCCTCTACTCAGCCAGTCTGTTGAGTTTCACTAGACTTTTCCCTTCCTCGACTGAGCCAATCTTTTGAGTTTCACTAGGCTATTCCCTTGCTCTACTGAGCCAGTCTGTTGAGTGTCACTAGACTATTCCCTTCCTCTACTCTACGGAGCCAGTCTGTTGAGTTTCACTAGACTATTCCCTTCCTCTACTCTACTGAGCCAGTCTGTTGAGTTTCACTAGACTATTCCCTTCCTCTACTCTACTGAGCCAGTCTGTTGAGTTTCACTAGACTATTCCCTTCCTCTACTCTACTGAGCCAGTCTGTTGAGTTTCTCTATACTATTCCCTTCCTCTACTGAGCCAGTCTGTTGAGGTTCACTAGACTATTCCCTTCCTCTACTCTACTGAGCCAGTCTGTTGAGTTTCACTAGACTATTCCCTTCCTCTACTCAGCCAGTCTGTTGAGTTTCACTAGGCTATTCCCTTCCTCTATTGAGCAAGTGTGTTGAGTTTCACTAGGCTATTCCCTTCCTCTACTGAGCAAGTGTGTTGAGTTTCACTAAGCTATTCCCTTCCTCTACTGAGCCAGTCTGTTGAGTTTCACTAGACTATTCCCTTCCTCTACTCAGCCAGTCTGTTGAGTTTCACTAGACTTTTCCCTTCCTCTACTCAGCCAGTCTGTTGAGTTTCACTAGACTTTTCCCTTCCTCGACTGAGCCAATCTTTTGAGTTTCACTAGGCTATTCCCTTGCTCTACTGAGCCAGTCTGTTGAGTGTCACTAGACTATTCCCTTCCTCTACTCTACGGAGCCAGTCTGTTGAGTTTCACTAGACTATTCCCTTCCTCTACTCTACTGAGCCAGTCTGTTGAGTTTCACTAGACTATTCCCTTCCTCTACTCTACTGAGCCAGTCTGTTGAGTTTCACTAGACTATTCCCTTCCTCTACTCTACTGAGCCAGTCTGTTGAGTTTCTCTATACTATTCCCTTCCTCTACTGAGCCAGTCTGTTGAGGTTCACTAGGCTATTCCCTTCCTCTACTCTACTCAGCCCGTCTGTTGAGTTTCACTAGACTATTCCCTTCCTCTACTCTACTGAGCCAGTCTGTTGAGTTTCACTAGGCTATTCCCTTCCTCTACTCTAATGAGCCATTCTGTTGAGTTTCACTAGACTATTCCCTTCCTCTACTGAGCCAGTCTGTTGAGTTTCACTTGACTATTCCCTTCCTCTACTGAGCCAGTCTGTTGAGTTTCACTAGGCTATTCCCTTCCTCTACTCTACTGAGCCAGTCTGTTGAGTTTCACTAGACTATTCCCTTCCTCTACTGAGCCAGTCTGTTGAGTTTCACTAGACTATTCCCTTCCTCTACTCTACTGAGCCAGTCTGTTGAGTTTCACTAGGCTATTCCCTTCCTCTACTGAGCCAGTCGGTTGAGTTTCACTAGGCTATTCCCTTCCTCTACTGAGCAAGTGTGTTGAGTTTCACTAGGCTATTCCCTTCCTCTACTGAGCCAGTCTGTTGAGTTTCACTAGACTATTCCCTTCCTCTACTGAGCCAGTCTGTTGAGTTTCACTACGCTAAACCCTTCCTCTACTCAGCCAGTCTTGAGTTTAACTAGACTATTCCCTTCCTCTACTCAGCCAGTCTGTTGAGTTTCACTAGACTTTTCCCTTCATCTACTCAGCCAGTCTGTTGAGTTTCACTAGACTTTTCCCTTCCTCTACTGAGCCAATCTTTTGAGTTTCACTAGGCTATTCCCTTGCTCTACTGAGCCAGTCTGTTTAGTTTCACTAGACTATTCCCTTCCTCTACTCTACTGAGCCAGTCTGTTGAGTTTCACAAGACTATTCCCTTCCTCTACTCTACTGAGCCAGTCTGTTGAGTTTCACTAGACTATTCCCTTCCTCTACTCAGCCAGTCTGTTGAGTTTCACTAGGCTATTCCCTTCCTCTATTGAGCAAGTGTGTTGAGTTTCACTAGGCTATTCCCTTCCTCTACTGAGCAAATGTGTTGAGTTTCACTAAGCTATTCCCTTCCTCTACTGAGCCAGTCTGTTGAGTTTCACTAGACTATTCCCTTCCTCTACTCAGCCAGTCTGTTGAGTTTCACTAGACTTTTCCCTTCCTCTACTCAGCCAGTCTGTTGAGTTTCACTAGACTTTTCCCTTCCTCGACTGAGCCAATCTTTTGAGTTTCACTAGGCTATTCCCTTGCTCTACTGAGCCAGTCTGTTGAGTGTCACTAGACTATTCCCTTCCTCTACTCTACGGAGCCAGTCTGTTGAGTTTCACTAGACTATTCCCTTCCTCTACTCTACTGAGCCAGTCTGTTGAGTTTCACTAGACTATTCCCTTCCTCTACTCTACTGAGCCAGTCTGTTGAGTTTCACTAGACTATTCCCTTCATCTACTCTACTGAGCCAGTCTGTTGAGTTTCTCTATACTATTCCCTTCCTCTACTGAGCCAGTCTGTTGAGGTTCACTAGGCTATTCCCTTCCTCTACTCTACTCAGCCCGTCTGTTGAGTTTCACTAGACTATTCCCTTCCTCTACTCTACTGAGCCAGTCTGTTGAGTTTCACTAGGCTATTCCCTTCCTCTACTCTAATGAGCCATTCTGTTGAGTTTCACTAGACTATTCCCTTCCTCTACTGAGCCAGTCTGTTGAGTTTCACTTGACTATTCCCTTCCTCTACTGAGCCAGTCTGTTGAGTTTCACTAGGCTATTCCCTTCCTCTACTCTACTGAGCCAGTCTGTTGAGTTTCACTAGACTATTCCTTTCCTCTACTGAGCCAGTCTGTTGAGTTTCACTAGACTATTCCCTTCCTCTACTCTACTGAGCCAGTCTGTTGAGTTTCACTAGGCTATTCCCTTCCTCTACTGAGCCAGTCGGTTGAGTTTCACTAGGCTATTCCCTTCCTCTACTGAGCAAGTGTGTTGAGTTTCACTAGACTATTCCCTTCCTCTACTCAGCCAGTCTGTTGAGTTTCACTAGACTTTTCCCTTCCTCTACTCAGCCAGTCTGTTGAGTTTCACTAGACTTTTCCCTTCCTCGACTGAGCCAATCTTTTGAGTTTCACTAGGCTATTCCCTTGCTCTACTGAGCCAGTCTGTTGAGTGTCACTAGACTATTCCCTTCCTCTACTCTACGGAGCCAGTCTGTTGAGTTTCACTAGACTATTCCCTTCCTCTACTCTACTGAGCCAGTCTGTTGAGTTTCACTAGACTATTCCCTTCCTCTACTCTACTGAGCCAGTCTGTTGAGTTTCACTAGACTATTCCCTTCCTCTACTCTACTGAGCCAGTCTGTTGAGTTTCTCTATACTATTCCCTTCCTCTACTGAGCCAGTCTGTTGAGGTTCACTAGGCTATTCCCTTCCTCTACTCTACTCAGCCCGTCTGTTGAGTTTCACTAGACTATTCCCTTCCTCTACTCTACTGAGCCAGTCTGTTGAGTTTCACTAGGCTATTCCCTTCCTCTACTCTAATGAGCCATTCTGTTGAGTTTCACTAGACTATTCCCTTCCTCTACTGAGCCAGTCTGTTGAGTTTCACTTGACTATTCCCTTCCTCTACTGAGCCAGTCTGTTGAGTTTCACTAGGCTATTCCCTTCCTCTACTCTACTGAGCCAGTCTGTTGAGTTTCACTAGACTATTCCCTTCCTCTACTGAGCCAGTCTGTTGAGTTTCACTAGACTATTCCCTTCCTCTACTCTACTGAGCCAGTCTGTTGAGTTTCACTAGGCTATTCACTTCCTCTACTGAGCCAGTCGGTTGAGTTTCACTAGGCTATTCCCTTCCTCTACTGAGCAAGTGTGTTGAGTTTCACTAGGCTATTCCCTTCCTCTACTGAGCCAGTCTGTTGAGTTTCACTAGACTATTCCCTTCCTCTACTGAGCCAGTCTGTTGAGTTTCACTACGCTAAACCCTTCCTCTACTCAGCCAGTCTTGAGTTTAACTAGACTATTCCCTTCCTCTACTCAGCCAGTCTGTTGAGTTTCACTAGACTTTTCCCTTCCTCTACTCAGCCAGTCTGTTGAGTTTCACTAGACTTTTCCCTTCCTCTACTGAGCCAATCTTTTGAGTTTCACTAGGCTATTCCCTTGCTCTACTGAGCCAGTCTGTTTAGTTTCACTAGACTATTCCCTTCCTCTACTCTACTGAGCCAGTCTGTTGAGTTTCACAAGACTATACCCTTCCTCTACTCTACTGAGCCAGTCTGTTGAGTTTCACTAGACTATTCCCTTCCTCTACTCAGCCAGTCTGTTGAGTTTCACTAGGCTATTCCCTTCCTCTATTGAGCAAGTGTGTTGAGTTTCACTAGGCTATTCCCTTCCTCTACTGAGCAAGTGTGTTGAGTTTCACTAAGCTATTCCCTTCCTCTACTGAGCCAGTCTGTTGAGTTTCACTAGACTATTCCCTTCCTCTACTCAGCCAGTCTGTTGAGTTTCACTAGACTTTTCCCTTCCTCTACTCAGCCAGTCTGTTGAGTTTCACTAGACTTTTCCCTTCCTCAACTGAGCCAATCTTTTGAGTTTCACTAGGCTATTCCCTTGCTCTACTGAGCCAGTCTGTTGAGTGTCACTAGACTATTCCCTTCCTCTACTCTACGGAGCCAGTCTGTTGAGTTTCACTAGACTATTCCCTTCCTCTACTCTACTGAGCCAGTCTGTTGAGTTTCACTAGACTATTCCCTTCCTCTACTCTACTGAGCCAGTCTGTTGAGTTTCACTAGACTATTATATTCCTCTACTCTACTGAGCCAGTCTGTTGAGTTTCACTAGACTATTCCCTTCCTCTACTCTACTGAGCCAGTCTGTTGAGTTTCACAAGACTATTCCCTTCCTCTACTCTACTGAGCCAGTCTGTTGAGTTTCACTAGACTATTCCCTTCCTCTACTCAGCCAGTCTGTTGAGTTTCACTAGGCTATTCCCTTCCTCTATTGAGCAAGTGTGTTGAGTTTCACTAGGCTATTCCCTTCCTCTACTGAGCAAGTGTGTTGAGTTTCACTAGGCTATTCCCTTCCTCTACTGAGCTAGTCTGTTGAGTTTCACTAGACTATTCCCTTCCTCTACTGAGCCAGTCTGTTGAGTTTCACTACGCTAAACCCTTCCTCTACTCAGCCAGTCTTGAGTTTAACTAGACTATTCCCTTCCTCTACTGAGCCAATCTTTTGAGTTTCACTAGGCTATTCCCTTGCTCTACTGAGCCAGTCTGTTGAGTTTCACTAGACTATTCCCTTCCTCTACTCTACTGAGCCAGTCTGTTGAGTTTCACAAGACTATTCCCTTCCTCTACTCTACTGAGCCAGTCTGTTGAGTTTCACTAGACTATTCCCTTCCTCTACTCAGCCAGTCTGTTGAGTTTCACTAGGCTATTCCCTTCCTCTATTGAGCAAGTGTGTTGAGTTTCACTAGGCTATTCCCTTCCTCTACTGAGCAAGTGTGTTGAGTTTCACTAAGCTATTCCCTTCCTCTACTGAGCCAGTCTGTTGAGTTTCACTAGACTATTCCCTTCCTCTACTCAGCCAGTCTGTTGAGTTTCACTAGACTTTTCCCTTCCTCTACTCAGCCAGTCTGTTGAGTTTCACTAGACTTTTCCCTTCCTCGACTGAGCCAATCTTTTGAGTTTCACTAGGCTATTCCCTTGCTCTACTGAGCCAGTCTGTTGAGTGTCACTAGACTATTCCCTTCCTCTACTCTACGGAGCCAGTCTGTTGAGTTTCACTAGACTATTCCCTTCCTCTACTCTACTGAGCCAGTCTTTTGAGTTTCACTAGACTATTCCCTTCCTCTACTCTACTGGGCCAGTCTGTTGAGTTTCACTAGACTATTATATTCCTCTACTCTACTGAGCCAGTCTGTTGAGTTTCACTAGTCTATTCCCTTCCTCTACTCTACTGAGCCAGTCTGTTGAGTTTCACAAGACTATTCCCTTCCTCTACTCTACTGAGCCAGTCTGTTGAGTTTCACTAGGCTATTCCCTTCCTCTATTGAGCAAGTGTGTTGAGTTTCACTAGGCTATTCCCTTCCTCTACTGAGCAAGTGTGTTGAGTTTCACTAAGCTATTCCCTTCCTCTACTGAGCCAGTCTGTTGAGTTTCACTAGACTATTCCCTTCCTCTACTCAGCCAGTCTGTTGAGTTTCACTAGACTTTTCCCTTCCTCGACTAAGCCAATCTTTTGAGTTTCACTAGACTATTCCCTTCCTCTACTCTACTGAGCCAGTCTGTTGAGTTTCACTAGACTATTCCCTTCCTCTACTCTACTGAGCCAGTCTGTTGAGTTTCACTAGACTATTCCCTTCCTCTACTCTACTGAGCCAGTCTGTTGAGTTTCTCTATACTATTCCCTTCCTCTACTGAGCCAGTCTGTTGAGGTTCACTAGGCTATTCCCTTCCTCTACTCTACTCAGCCCGTCTGTTGAGTTTCACTAGACTATTCCCTTCCTCTACTCTACTGAGCCAGTCTGTTGAGTTTCACTAGGCTATTCCCTTCCTCTACTCTAATGAGCCATTCTGTTGAGTTTCACTAGACTATTCCCTTCCTCTACTGAGCCAGTCTGTTGAGTTTCACTTGACTATTCCCTTCCTCTACTAAACCAGTCTGTTGAGTTTCACTAGGCTATTCCCTTCCTCTACTCTACTGAGCCAGTCTGTTGAGTTTCACTAGACTATTCCCTTCCTCTACTGAGCCAGTCTGTTGAGTTTCACTAGACTATTCCCTTCCTCTACTCAGCCAGTCTGTTGAGTTTCACTAGACTTTTCCCTTCCTCTACTCAGCCAGTCTGTTGAGTTTCACTAGACTTTTCCCTTCCTCTACTGAGCCAATCTTTTGAGTTTCACTAGGCTATTCCCTTGCTCTACTGAGCCAGTCTGTTGAGTTTCACTAGACTATTCCCTTCCTCTACTCTACTGAGCCAGTCTGTTGAGTTTCACTAGACTATTCCCTTCCTCTACTCTACTGAGCCAGTCTGTTGAGTTTCACAAGACTATTCCCTTCCTCTACTCTACTGAGCCAGTCTGTTGAGTTTCACTAGACTATTCCCTTCCTCTACTCAGCCAGTCTGTTGAGTTTCACTAGGCTATTCCCTTCCTCTATTGAGCAAGTGTGTTGAGTTTCACTAGGCTATTCCCTTCCTCTACTGAGCAAGTGTGTTGAGTTTCACTAAGCTATTCCCTTCCTCTACTGAGCCAGTCTGTTGAGTTTCACTAGACTATTCCCTTCCTCTACTCAGCCAGTCTGTTGAGTTTCACTAGACTTTTCCCTTCCTCTACTCAGACAGTCTGTTGAGTTTCACTAGACTTTTCCCTTCCTCGACTGAGCCAATCTTTTGAGTTTCACTAGGCTATTCCCTTGCTCTACTGAGCCAGTCTGTTGAGTGTCACTAGACTATTCCCTTCCTCTACTCTACGGAGCCAGTCTGTTGAGTTTCACTAGACTATTCCCTTCCTCTACTCTACTGAGCCAGTCTGTTGAGTTTCACTAGACTATTCCCTTCCTCTACTCTACTGAGCCAGTCTGTTGAGTTTCTCTATACTATTCCCTTCCTCTACTGAGCCAGTCTGTTGAGGTTCACTAGGCTATTCCCTTCCTCTACTCTACTCAGCCCGTCTGTTGAGTTTCACTAGACTATTCCCTTCCTCTACTCTACTGAGCCAGTCTGTTGAGTTTCACTAGGCTATTCCCTTCCTCTACTCTAATGAGCCATTCTGTTGAGTTTCTCTATACTATTCCCTTCCTCTACTGAGCCAGTCTGTTGAGTTTCACTAGACTATTACCTTCCTCTTCTCTACTGAGCCAGTCTGTTGAGTTTCACTAGACTATTCCCTTCCTCTACTCTACTGAGCCAGTCTGTTGAGTTTCACTAGACTATTCCCTTCCTCTACTCTACTGAGCCAGTCTGTTGAGTTTCACTAGGCTATTCCCTTCCTCTACTCTAATGAGCCATTCTGTTGAGTTTCACTAGACTATTCCCTCCCTCTACTGAGCCAGTCTGTTGAGTTTCACTTGACTATTCCCTTCCTCTACTGAGCCAGTCTGTTGAGTTTCACTAGGCTATTCCCTTCCTCTACTCTACTGAGCCAGTCTGTTGAGTTTCACTAGACTATTCCCTTCCTCTACTGAGCCAGTCTGTTGAGTTTCACTAGACTATTATATTCCTCTACTCTACTGAGCCAGTCTGTTGAGTTTCACTAGACTATTCCCTTCCTCTACTTTACTGAGCCAGTCTGTTGAGTTTCACTAGACTATTCCCTTCCTCTACTCTACTGAGCCAGTCTGTTGATTTTCACTAGGCTATTCCCTTCCTCTACTGAGCAAGTGTGTTGAGTTTAACTAGACTATTCCCTTCCTCTACTCAGCCAGTCTGTTGAGTTTCACTAGACTTTTCCCTTCCTCTACTCAGCCAGTCTGTTGAGTTTCACTTGACTATTCCCTTCCTCTACTCCACTGAGCCAGTCTGTTGAGTTTCACTAGACTATTCCCTTCCTCTACTCTACTGAGCCAGTCTGTTGAGTTTCACTAGACTATTCCCTTCCTCTACTCTACTGAGCCAGTTTGTTTAGTTTCACTAGACTATTCCCTTCCTCTACTCTACTGAGCCAGTCTGTTGAGTTTCTCAATACTATTCCCTTCCTCTACTGAGCCAGTCTGTTGAGTTTCACTAGGCTATTCCCTTTCTCTACTCTACTGAGCCAGTCTGTTGAGTTTCACTAGCCTATTCCCTTCCTCTACTCTACCAAGCCAGTCTGTTGATTTTCACTAGGCTATTCTATTCCTTTCCTCTACTGAGCCAGTCTGTTGAGTTTCACTAGGCTATTCCCTTCCTGTCCTCAGCCAGTCTGTTGAGTTTCACTAGACTATTCCCTTCCTCTACTCTACTGAGCCAGTCTGTTGAGTTTCACTAGGCTATTCCCTTCCTCTACTGAGCCAGTCGGTTGAGTTTCACTAGGCTATTCCCTTCCTCTACTGAGCAAGTGTGTTGAGTTTCACTAGGCTATTCCCTTCCTCTACTGAGTCAGTCTGTTGAGTTTCACTAGACTATTCCCTTCCTCTACTGAGCCAGTCTGTTGAGTTTCACTACGCTAAACCCTTCCTCTACTCAGCCAGTCTTGAGTTTAACTAGACTCTTCCCTTCCTCTACTCAGCCAGTCTGTTGAGTTTCACTAGACTTTTCCCTTCCTCTACTCAGCCAGTCTGTTGAGTTTCACTAGACTTTTCCCTTCCTCTACTGAGCCAATCTTTTGAGTTTCACTAGGCTATTCCCTTGCTCTACTGAGCCAGTCTGTTGAGTTTCACTAGACTATTCCCTTCCTCTACTCTACTGAGCCAGTCTGTTGAGTTTCACTAGACTATTCCCTTCCTCTACTCTACTGAGCCAGTCTGTTGAGTTTCACAAGACTATTCCCTTCCTCTACTCAGCCAGTCTGTTGAGTTTCACTAGGCTATTCCCTTCCTCTATTGAGCAAGTGTGTTGAGTTTCACTAGGCTATTCCCTTCCTCTACTGAGCAAGTGTGTTGAGTTTCACTAAGCTATTCCCTTCCTCTACTGAGCCAGTCTGTTGAGTTTCACTAGACTATTCCCTTCCTCTACTCAGCCAGTCTGTTGAGTTTCACTAGACTTTTCCCTTCCTCTACTCAGACAGTCTGTTGAGTTTCACTAGACTTTTCCCTTCCTCGACTGAGCCAATCTTTTGAGTTTCACTAGGCTATTCCCTTGCTCTACTGAGCCAGTCTGTTGAGTGTCACTAGACTATTCCCTTCCTCTACTCTACGGAGCCAGTCTGTTGAGTTTCACTAGACTATTCCCTTCCTCTACTCTACTGAGCCAGTCTGTTGAGTTTCACTAGACTATTCCCTTCCTCTACTCTACTGAGCCAGTCTGTTGAGTTTCTCTATACTATTCCCTTCCTCTACTGAGCCAGTCTGTTGAGGTTCACTAGGCTATTCCCTTCCTCTACTCTACTCAGCCCGTCTGTTGAGTTTCACTAGACTATTCCCTTCCTCTACTCTACTGAGCCAGTCTGTTGAGTTTCACTAGGCTATTCCCTTCCTCTACTCTAATGAGCCATTCTGTTGAGTTTCTCTATACTATTCCCTTCCTCTACTGAGCCAGTCTGTTGAGTTTCACTAGACTATTACCTTCCTCTTCTCTACTGAGCCAGTCTGTTGAGTTTCACTAGACTATTCCCTTCCTCTACTCTACTGAGCCAGTCTGTTGAGTTTCACTAGACTATTCCCTTCCTCTACTCTACTGAGCCAGTCTGTTGAGTTTCACTAGGCTATTCCCTTCCTCTACTCTAATGAGCCATTCTGTTGAGTTTCACTAGACTATTCCCTCCCTCTACTGAGCCAGTCTGTTGAGTTTCACTTGACTATTCCCTTCCTCTACTGAGCCAGTCTGTTGAGTTTCACTAGGCTATTCCCTTCCTCTACTCTACTGAGCCAGTCTGTTGAGTTTCACTAGACTATTCCCTTCCTCTACTGAGCCAGTCTGTTGAGTTTCACTAGACTATTATATTCCTCTACTCTACTGAGCCAGTCTGTTGAGTTTCACTAGACTATTCCCTTCCTCTACTTTACTGAGCCAGTCTGTTGAGTTTCACTAGACTATTCCCTTCCTCTACTCTACTGAGCCAGTCTGTTGATTTTCACTAGGCTATTCCCTTCCTCTACTGAGCAAGTGTGTTGAGTTTAACTAGACTATTCCCTTCCTCTACTCAGCCAGTCTGTTGAGTTTCACTAGACTTTTCCCTTCCTCTACTCAGCCAGTCTGTTGAGTTTCACTTGACTATTCCCTTCCTCTACTCCACTGAGCCAGTCTGTTGAGTTTCACTAGACTATTCCCTTCCTCTACTCTACTGAGCCAGTCTGTTGAGTTTCACTAGACTATTCCCTTCCTCTACTCTACTGAGCCAGTTTGTTTAGTTTCACTAGACTATTCCCTTCCTCTACTCTACTGAGCCAGTCTGTTGAGTTTCTCAATACTATTCCCTTCCTCTACTGAGCCAGTCTGTTGAGTTTCACTAGGCTATTCCCTTTCTCTACTCTACTGAGCCAGTCTGTTGAGTTTCACTAGCCTATTCCCTTCCTCTACTCTACCAAGCCAGTCTGTTGATTTTCACTAGGCTATTCTATTCCTTTCCTCTACTGAGCCAGTCTGTTGAGTTTCACTAGGCTATTCCCTTCCTGTCCTCAGCCAGTCTGTTGAGTTTCACTAGACTATTCCCTTCCTCTACTCTACTGAGCCAGTCTGTTGAGTTTCACTAGGCTATTCCCTTCCTCTACTGAGCCAGTCGGTTGAGTTTCACTAGGCTATTCCCTTCCTCTACTGAGCAAGTGTGTTGAGTTTCACTAGGCTATTCCCTTCCTCTACTGAGTCAGTCTGTTGAGTTTCACTAGACTATTCCCTTCCTCTACTGAGCCAGTCTGTTGAGTTTCACTACGCTAAACCCTTCCTCTACTCAGCCAGTCTTGAGTTTAACTAGACTCTTCCCTTCCTCTACTCAGCCAGTCTGTTGAGTTTCACTAGACTTTTCCCTTCCTCTACTCAGCCAGTCTGTTGAGTTTCACTAGACTTTTCCCTTCCTCTACTGAGCCAATCTTTTGAGTTTCACTAGGCTATTCCCTTGCTCTACTGAGCCAGTCTGTTGAGTTTCACTAGACTATTCCCTTCCTCTACTCTACTGAGCCAGTCTGTTGAGTTTCACTAGACTATTCCCTTCCTCTACTCTACTGAGCCAGTCTGTTGAGTTTCACAAGACTATTCCCTTCCTCTACTCAGCCAGTCTGTTGAGTTTCACTAGGCTATTCCCTTCCTCTATTGAGCAAGTGTGTTGAGTTTCACTAGGCTATTCCCTTCCTCTACTGAGCAAGTGTGTTGAGTTTCACTAAGCTATTCCCTTCCTCTACTGAGCCAGTCTGTTGAGTTTCACTAGACTATTCCCTTCCTCTACTCAGCCAGTCTGTTGAGTTTCACTAGACTTTTCCCTTCCTCTACTCAGCCAGTCTGTTGAGTTTCACTAGACTTTTCCCTTCCTCGACTGAGCCAATCTTTTGAGTTTCACTAGGCTATTCCCTTGCTCTACTGAGCCAGTCTGTTGAGTGTCACTAGACTATTCCCTTCCTCTACTCTACGGAGCCAGTCTGTTGAGTTTCACTAGACTATTCCCTTCCTCTACTCTACTGAGCCAGTCTGTTGAGTTTCACTAGACTATTCCCTTCCTCTACTCTACTGAGCCAGTCTGTTGAGTTTCACTAGACTATTCCCTTCCTCTACTCTACTGAGCCAGTCTGTTGAGTTTCTCTATACTATTCCCTTCCTCTACTGAGCCAGTCTGTTGAGGTTCACTAGGCTATTCCCTTCCTCTACTCTACTCAGCCCGTCTGTTGAGTTTCACTAGACTATTCCCTTCCTCTACTCTACTGAGCCAGTCTGTTGAGTTTCACTAGGCTATTCCCTTCCTCTACTCTAATGAGCCATTCTGTTGAGTTTCTCTATACTATTCCCTTCCTCTACTGAGCCAGTCTGTTTAGTTTCACTAGACTATTACCTTCCTCTTCTCTACTGAGCCAGTCTGTTGAGTTTCACTAGACTATTCCCTTCCTCTACTCTAATGAGCCAGTCTGTTGAGTTTCACTAGACTATTCCCTTCCTCTACTCTACTGAGCCAGTCTGTTGATTTTCACTAGGCTATTCCCTTCCTCTACTGAGCAAGTGTTTTGAGTTTCACTAGGCTATTCCCTTCCTCTACTGAGCCAGTCTGTTGAGTTTCACTACGCTATTCCCTTCCTCTACTGAGCCAGTCTGTTGAGTTTCACCAGACTATTCCCTTCCTCTACTCAGCCAGTCTGTTGAGTTTCACTAGACTTTTCCCTTCCTATACTCAGCCAGTCTGTTGAGTTTCTCTAGACTTTTCCCTTCCTCTACTCTACTGAGCCAGTCTGTTGAGTTTCACTAGACTATTCCCTTCCTCTACTCTACTGAGCCAGTCAATTGAGTTTCACTAGACTATTCCCTTCCTCTACTCTACTGAGAAAGTCTGTTGAGTTTCACTAGCATATTCCCTTCCTCCACTGAGCCAGTCTGTTGAGTTTCACTAGGCTATTCTATTCCCTTCCTCTACTCTACTGAGCCAGTCTGTTGAGTTTCACTAGACTATTCCCTTCCTCTACTCTACTGAGCCAGTCTGTTGAGTTTCACTAGGCTATTGCCTTCCTCTACTCTACTGAGCCAGTCTGTTGAGTTTCACTAGACTATTCCCTTCCTCTACTCTACTGAGCCTGTCTGTTGAGTTTCACTAGACTATTCCCTTCCTCTACTCTACTGAGCCAGTCTGTTGAATTTCACTAGAATATTCCCTTCCTCTACTCTACTGAGCCAGTCAATTGAGTTTCACTAGACTATTCCCTTCCTCTACTGAGCCAGTCTGTTGAGTTTCACTACGCTATTCCCTTCCTCTACTCAGCCAGTCTGTTGAGTTTCACTAGGCTATTCCCTTCTTCTACTGAGCCAGTCTGTTGAGTTTCACTTGACTATTCCCTTCCTCTACTCTACTGAGCCAGTCTGTTGAGTTTCACTAGCCTATTCCCTTCCTCTACTCTACCAAGCCAGTCTGTTGATTTTCACTAGGCTATTCCCTTCCTGTACTCAGCCATTCTGTTGAGTTTCACTAGGCTATTCCCTTCCTCTACTGAGCAAGTGTTTTGAGTTTCACTAGACTATTCCCTTCCTCTACTCAGCCAGTCTGTTGAGTTTCACTAGGCTATTCCCTTCCTCTACTGAGCAAGTGTGTTGAGTTTCACTAGGCTATTCCCTTCCTCTACTGAGCAAGTGTGTTGAGTTTCACTAAGCTATTCCCTTCCTCTACTGAGCCAGTCTGTTGAGTTTCACTAGACTATTCCCTTCCTCTACTGAGCCAGTCTGTTGAGTTTCACTACGCTATTCCCTTCCTCTACTCAGCCAGTCTTGAGTTTCACTAGACTATTCCCTTCCTCTACTCAGCCAGTCTGTTGAGTTTCACTAGACTTTTCCCTTCCTCTACTCAGCCAGTCTGTTGAGTTTCACTAGACTTTTCCCTTCCTCTACTGAGCCAATCTTTTGAGTTTCACTAGGCTATTCCCTTGCTCTACTGAGCTAGTCTGTTGAGTTTCACTAGACTATTCCCTTCCTCTACTCTACGGAGCCAGTCTGTTGAGTTTCACTAGACTATTCCCTTCCTCTACTCTACTGAGCCAGTCTGTTGAGTTTCACTAGACTATTCCCTTCCTCTACTCTACTGAGCCAGTCTGTTGAGTTTCACTAGACTATTCCCTTCCTCTACTCTACTGAGCCAGTCTGTTGAGTTTCTCTATACTATTCCTTTCCTCTACTGAGCCAGTCTGTTGAGGTTCACTAGGCTATTCCCTTCCTCTACTCTACTCAGCCCGTCTGTTGAGTTTCACTAGACTATTCCCTTCCTCTACTCTACTGAGCCAGTCTGTTGAGTTTCACTAGGCTATTCCCTTCCTCTACTCTAATGAGCCATTCTGTTGAGTTTCTCTATACTATTCCCTTCCTCTACTGAGCCAGTCTGTTGAGTTTCACTAGACTATTACCTTCCTCTTCTCTACTGAGCCAGTCTGTTGAGTTTCACTTGACTATTCCCTTCCTCTACTCTACTGAGCCAGTCTGTTGAGTTTCACTAGACTATTCCCTTCCTCTACTCTACTGAGCCAGTCTGTTGATTTTCACTAGGCTATTCCCTTCCTCTACTGAGCAAGTGTGTTGAGTTTCACTAGGCTATTCCCTTCCTCTACTGAGCCAGTCTGTTGAGTTTCACTAGACTTTTCCCTTCCTCTACTGAGCCAGTCTGTTGAGTTTCACTACGCTATTCCCTTCCTCTACTGAGCCAGTCTGTTGAGTTTCACTAGACTATTCCCTTCCTCTACTCAGCCAGTCTGTTGAGTTTCACTAGACTTTTCCCTTCCTCTACTCAGCCAGTCTGTTGAGTTTCACTAGACTTTTCCCTTCCTCTACTCTACTGAGCCAGTCTGTTGAGTTTCACTAGACTATTCCCTTCCTCTACTCTACTGAGCCAGTTAATTGAGTTTCACTAGACTATTCCCTTCCTCTACTCTACTGAGAAAGTCTGTTGAGTTTCACTAGCATATTCCCTTCCTCCACTGAGCCAGTCTGTTGAGTTTCACTAGGCTATTCTATTCCCTTCCTCTACTCTACTGAGCCAGTCTGTTGAGTTTCACTAGACTATTCCCTTCCTCTACTCTACTGAGCCAGTCTGTTGAGTTTCACTAGGCTATTGCGTTCCTCTACTCTACTGAGCCAATCTGTTGAGTTTCACTAGACTATTCACTTCCTCTACTCTACTGAGCCTGTCTGTTGAGTTTCACTAGACTATTCCCTTCCTCTACTCTACTGAGCCAGTCTGTTGAGTTTCACTAGACTATTCCCTTCCTCTACTCTACTGAGCCAGTCAATTGAGTTTCACTAGACTATTCCCTTCCTCTACTGAGCCAGTCTGTTGAGTTTCACTACGCTATTCCCTTCCTCTACTCAGCCAGTCTGTTGAGTTTCACTAGGCTATTCCCTTCTTCTACTGAGCCAGTCTGTTGAGTTTCACTTGACTATTCCCTTCCTCTACTCTACTGAGCCAGTCTGTTGATTTTCACTAGGCTATTCCCTTCCTCTACTGAGCAAGTGTGTTGAGTTTCACTAGGCTATTCCCTTCCTCTACTGAGCCAGTCTGTTGAGTTTCACTAGACTTTTCCCTTCCTCTACTGAGCCAGTCTGTTGAGTTTCACTACGCTATTCCCTTCCTCTACTGAGCCAGTCTGTTGAGTTTCACTAGACTATTCCCTTCCTCTACTCAGCCAGTCTGTTGAGTTTCACTAGACTTTTCCCTTCCTCTACTCAGCCAGTCTGTTGAGTTTCACTAGACTTTTCCCTTCCTCTACTCTACTGAGCCAGTCTGTTGAGTTTCACTAGACTATTCCCTTCCTCTACTCTACTGAGCCAGTTAATTGAGTTTCACTAGACTATTCCCTTCCTCTACTCTACTGAGAAAGTCTGTTGAGTTTCACTAGCATATTCCCTTCCTCCACTGAGCCAGTCTGTTGAGTTTCACTAGGCTATTCTATTCCCTTCCTCTACTCTACTGAGCCAGTCTGTTGAGTTTCACTAGACTATTCCCTTCCTCTACTCTACTGAGCCAGTCTGTTGAGTTTCACTAGGCTATTGCGTTCCTCTACTCTACTGAGCCAATCTGTTGAGTTTCACTAGACTATTCACTTCCTCTACTCTACCTAGCCTGTCTGTTGAGTTTCACTAGACTATTCCCTTCCTCTACTCTACTGAGCCAGTCTGTTGAGTTTCACTAGACTATTCCCTTCCTCTACTCTACTGAGCCAGTCAATTGAGTTTCACTAGACTATTCCCTTCCTCTACTGAGCCAGTCTGTTGAGTTTCACTACGCTATTCCCTTCCTCTACTCAGCCAGTCTGTTGAGTTTCACTAGGCTATTCCCTTCTTCTACTGAGCCAGTCTGTTGAGTTTCACTTGACTATTCCCTTCCTCTTCTCTACTGAGCCAGTCTGTTGAGTTTCACTAGACTATTCCCTTCCTCTACTCTACTGAGCCAGTCTGTTGATTTTCACTAGGCTATTCCCTTCCTCTACTGAGCAAGTGTGTTGAGTTTCACTAGGCTATTCCCTTCCTCTACTGAGCCAGTCTGTTGAGTTTCACTAGACTTTTCCCTTCCTCTACTGAGCCAGTCTGTTGAGTTTCACTACGCTATTCCCTTCCTCTACTGAGCCAGTCTGTTGAGTTTCACTAGACTATTCCCTTCCTCTACTCAGCCAGTCTGTTGAGTTTCACTAGACTTTTCCCTTCCTCTACTCAGCCAGTCTGTTGAGTTTCACTAGACTTTTCCCTTCCTCTACTCTACTGAGCCAGTCTGTTGAGTTTCACTAGACTATTCCCTTCCTCTACGCTACTGAGAAAGTCTGTTGAGTTTCACTAGCATATTCCCTTCCTCCACTGAGCCAGTCTGTTGAGTTTCACTAGGCTATTCTTTTCCCTTCCTCTACTCTACTGAGCCTGTCTGTTGAGTTTCACTAGACTATTCCCTTCCTCTACTCTACTGAGCCTGTCTGTTGAGTTTCACTAGACTATTCCCTTCCTCTACTCTACTGAGCCAGTCTGTTGAGTTTCACTAGAATATTCCCTTCCTCTACTCTACTGAGCCAGTCAATTGAGTTTCACTAGACTATTCCCTTCCTCTACTGAGCCAGTCTGTTGAGTTTCACTACGCTATTCCCTTCCTCTACTCAGCCAGTCTGTTGAGTTTCACTAGGCTATTCCCTTCTTCTACTGAGCCAGTCTGTTGAGTTTCACTTGACTATTCCCTTCCTCTACTCTACTGAGCCAGTCTGTTGAGTTTCACTAGCCTATTCCCTTCCTCTACTCTACCAAGCCAGTCTGTTGAGTTTCACTAGGCTATTCTATTCCCTTCCTCTACTCTACTGAGCCAGTCTGTTGAGTTTCACTAGACTATTCCCTTCCTCTACTCTACTGAGCCAGTCTGTTGAGTTTCACTAGGCTATTGCCTTCCTCTACTCTACTGAGCCAATGTGTTGAGTTTCACTAGACTATTCACTTCCTCTACTCTACTGAGCCTGTCTGTTGAGTTTCACTAGAATATTCCCTTCCTCTACTCTACTGAGCCAGTCTGTTGAGTTTCACTAGACTATTCCCTTCCTCTACTCTACTGAGCCAGTCAATTGAGTTTCACTAGACTATTCCCTTCCTCTACTGAGCCAGTCTGTTGAGTTTCACTACGCTATTCCCTTCCTCTACTCAGCCAGTCTGTTGAGTTTCACTAGGCTATTCCCTTCTTCTACTGAGCCAGTCTGTTGAGTTTCACTTGACTATTCCCTTCCTCTACTCTACCAAGCCAGTCTGTTGATTTTCACTAGGCTATTCTATTCCCTTCCTCTACTGAGCCAGTCTGTTGAGTTTCACTACGCTATTCCCTTCCTCTACTCAGCCAGTCTTGAGTTTCACTAGACTATTCCCTTCCTCTACTAAGCCAGTCTGTTGAGTTTCACTAGACTTTTCCCTTCCTCTACTCAGCCAGTCTGTTGAGTTTCACTGGACTTTTCCCTTCCTCTACTGAGCCAATCTTTTGAGTTTCACTAGGCTATTCCCTTGCTCTACTGAGCCAGTCTGTTGAGTTTCACTAGACTATTCCCTTCCTCTACTCTACGGAGCCAGTCTGTTGAGTTTCACTAGACTATTCCCTTCCTCTACTCTACTGAGCCAGTCTGTTGAGTTTCACTAGACTATTCCCTTCCTCTACTCTACTGAGCCAGTCTGTTGAGTTTCACTAGACTATTCCCTTCCTCTACTCTACTGAGCCAGTCTGTTGAGTTTCTCTATACTATTCCCTTCCTCTACTGAGCCAGTCTGTTGAGGTTCACTAGGCTATTCCCTTCCTCTACTCTACTCAGCCCGTCTGTTGAGTTTCACTAGACTATTCCCTTCCTCTACTCTACTGAGCCAGTCTGTTGAGTTTCTCTATACTATTCCCTTCCTCTACTGAGCCAGTCTGTTGAGTTTCACTTGACTATTCCCTTCCTCTACTGAGCCAGTCTGTTGAGTTTCACTAGGCTATTCCCTTCCTCTACTCTACTGAGCCAGTCTGTTGAGTTTCACTAGGCTATTCCCTTCCTCTACTCTACTGAGCCAGTCTGTTGAGTTTCACTAGACTATTCCCTTCCTCTACTGAGCCAGTCTGTTGAGTTTCACTAGACTATTACCTTCCTCTTCTCTACTGAGCCAGTCTGTTGAGTTTCACTAGACTATTCCCTTCCTCTACTCTACTGAGCCAGTCTGTTGATTTTCACTAGGCTATTCCCTTCCTCTACTGAGCAAGTGTGTTGAGTTTCACTAGGCTATTCCCTTCCTCTACTGAGCCAGTCTGTTGAGTTTCACTAGACTTTTCCCTTCCTCTACTGAGCCAGTCTGTTGAGTTTCACTACGCTATTCCCTTCCTCTACTGAGCCAGTCTGTTGAGTTTCACTAGACTATTCCCTTCCTCTACTCAGCCAGTCTGTTGAGTTTCACTAGACTTTTCCCTTCCTCTACTCAGCCAGTCTGTTGAGTTTCACTAGACTTTTCCCTTCCTCTACTCTACTGAGCCAGTCTGTTGAGATTCACTAGACTATTCCCTTCCTCTACGCTACTGAGAAAGTCTGTTGAGTTTCACTAGCATATTCCCTTCCTCCACTGAGCCAGTCTGTTGAGTTTCACTAGGCTATTCTATTCCCTTCCTCTACTCTACTGAGCCAGTCTGTTGAGTTTCACTAGACTATTACCTTCCTCTACTCTACTGAGCCTGTCTGTTGAGTTTCACTAGACTATTCCCTTCCTCTACTCTACTGAGCCAGTCTGTTGAGTTTCACTAGAATATTCCCTTCCTCTACTCTACTGAGCCAGTCAATTGAGTTTCACTAGACTATACCCTTCCTCTACTGAGCCAGTCTGTTGAGTTTCACTACGCTATTCCCTTCCTCTACTCAGCCAGGCTGTTGAGTTTCACTAGGCTATTCCCTTCTTCTACTGAGCCAGTCTGTTGAGTTTCACTTGACTATTCCCTTCCTCTACTCTACTGAGCCAGTGTGTTGAGTTTCACTAGCCTATTCCCTTCCTCTACTCTACCAAGCCAGTCTGTTGAGTTTCACTAGGCTATTCTATTCCCTTCCTCTACTCTACTGAGCCAGTCTGTTGAGTTTCACTAGACTATTCCCTTCCTCTACTCTACTGAGCCAGTCTGTTGAGTTTCACTAGGCTATTGCCTTCCTCTACTCTACTGAGCCAATGTGTTGAGTTTCACTAGACTATTCACTTCCTCTACTCTACTGAGCCTGTCTGTTGAGTTTCACTAGAATATTCCCTTCCTCTACTCTACTGAGCCAGTCTGTTGAGTTTCACTAGACTATTCCCTTCCTCTACTCTACTGAGCCAGTCAATTGAGTTTCACTAGACTATTCCCTTCCTCTACTGAGCCAGTCTGTTGAGTTTCACTACGCTATTCCCTTCCTCTACTCAGCCAGTCTGTTGAGTTTCACTAGGCTATTCCCTTCTTCTACTGAGCCAGTCTGTTGAGTTTCACTTGACTATTCCCTTCCTCTACTCTACCAAGCCAGTCTGTTGATTTTCACTAGGCTATTCTATTCCCTTCCTCTACTGAGCCAGTCTGTTGAGTTTCACTACGCTATTCCCTTCCTCTACTCAGCCAGTCTTGAGTTTCACTAGACTATTCCCTTCCTCTACTAAGCCAGTCTGTTGAGTTTCACTAGACTTTTCCCTTCCTCTACTCAGCCAGTCTGTTGAGTTTCACTGGACTTTTCCCTTCCTCTACTGAGCCAATCTTTTGAGTTTCACTAGGCTATTCCCTTGCTCTACTGAGCCAGTCTGTTGAGTTTCACTAGACTATTCCCTTCCTCTACTCTACGGAGCCAGTCTGTTGAGTTTCACTAGACTATTCCCTTCCTCTACTCTACTGAGCCAGTCTGTTGAGTTTCACTAGACTATTCCCTTCCTCTACTCTACTGAGCCAGTCTGTTGAGTTTCACTAGACTATTCCCTTCCTCTACTCTACTGAGCCAGTCTGTTGAGTTTCTCTATACTATTCCCTTCCTCTACTGAGCCAGTCTGTTGAGGTTCACTAGGCTATTCCCTTCCTCTACTCTACTCAGCCCGTCTGTTGAGTTTCACTAGACTATTCCCTTCCTCTACTCTACTGAGCCAGTCTGTTGAGTTTCTCTATACTATTCCCTTCCTCTACTGAGCCAGTCTGTTGAGTTTCACTTGACTATTCCCTTCCTCTACTGAGCCAGTCTGTTGAGTTTCACTAGGCTATTCCCTTCCTCTACTCTACTGAGCCAGTCTGTTGAGTTTCACTAGGCTATTCCCTTCCTCTACTCTACTGAGCCAGTCTGTTGAGTTTCACTAGACTATTCCCTTCCTCTACTGAGCCAGTCTGTTGAGTTTCACTAGACTATTACCTTCCTCTTCTCTACTGAGCCAGTCTGTTGAGTTTCACTAGACTATTCCCTTCCTCTACTCTACTGAGCCAGTCTGTTGATTTTCACTAGGCTATTCCCTTCCTCTACTGAGCAAGTGTGTTGAGTTTCACTAGGCTATTCCCTTCCTCTACTGAGCCAGTCTGTTGAGTTTCACTAGACTTTTCCCTTCCTCTACTGAGCCAGTCTGTTGAGTTTCACTACGCTATTCCCTTCCTCTACTGAGCCAGTCTGTTGAGTTTCACTAGACTATTCCCTTCCTCTACTCAGCCAGTCTGTTGAGTTTCACTAGACTTTTCCCTTCCTCTACTCAGCCAGTCTGTTGAGTTTCACTAGACTTTTCCCTTCCTCTACTCTACTGAGCCAGTCTGTTGAGATTCACTAGACTATTCCCTTCCTCTACGCTACTGAGAAAGTCTGTTGAGTTTCACTAGCATATTCCCTTCCTCCACTGAGCCAGTCTGTTGAGTTTCACTAGGCTATTCTATTCCCTTCCTCTACTCTACTGAGCCAGTCTGTTGAGTTTCACTAGACTATTCCCTTCCTCTACTCTACTGAGCCTGTCTGTTGAGTTTCACTAGACTATTCCCTTCCTCTACTCTACTGAGCCAGTCTGTTGAGTTTCACTAGAATATTCCCTTCCTCTACTCTACTGAGCCAGTCAATTGAGTTTCACTAGACTATACCCTTCCTCTACTGAGCCAGTCTGTTGAGTTTCACTACGCTATTCCCTTCCTCTACTCAGCCAGGCTGTTGAGTTTCACTAGGCTATTCCCTTCTTCTACTGAGCCAGTCTGTTGAGTTTCACTTGACTATTCCCTTCCTCTACTCTACTGAGCCAGTCTGTTGAGTTTCACTAGCCTATTCCCTTCCTCTACTCTACCAAGCCAGTCTGTTGAGTTTCACTAGGCTATTCTATTCCCTTCCTCTACTCTACTGAGCCAGTCTGTTGAGTTTCACTAGACTATTCCCTTCCTCTACTCTACTGAGCCAGTCTGTTGAGTTTCACTAGGCTATTGCCTTCCTCTACTCTACTGAGCTAATCTGTTGAGTTTCACTAGACTATTCACTTCCTCTACTCTACTGAGCCTGTCTGTTGAGTTTCACTAGACTATTCCCTTCCTCTACTCTACTGAGCCAGTCTGTTGAGTTTCACTAGACTATTCCCTTCCTCTACTCTACTGAGCCAGTCAATTGAGTTTCACTAGACTATTCCCTTCCTCTACTGAGCCAGTCTGTTGAGTTTCACTACGCTATTCCCTTCCTCTACTCAGCCAGTCTGTTGAGTTTCACTAGGCTATTCCCTTCTTCTACTGAGCCAGTCTGTTGAGTTTCACTTGACTATTCCCTTCCTCTACTCTACCAAGCCAGTCTGTTGATTTTCACTAGGCTATTCTATTCCCTTCCTCTACTGAGCCAGTCTGTTGAGTTTCACTACGCTATTCCCTTCCTCTACTCAGCCAGTCTTGAGTTTCACTAGACTATTCCCTTCCTCTACTAAGCCAGTCTGTTGAGTTTCACTAGACTTTTCCCTTCCTCTACTCAGCCAGTCTGTTGAGTTTCACTGGACTTTTCCCTTCCTCTACTGAGCCAATCTTTTGAGTTTCACTAGGCTATTCCCTTACTCTACTGAGCCAGTCTGTTGAGTTTCACTAGACTATTCCCTTCCTCTACTCTACGGAGCCAGTCTGTTGAGTTTCACTAGACTATTCCCTTCCTCTACTCTACTGAGCCAGTCTGTTGAGTTTCACTAGACTATTCCATTCCTCTACTCTACTGAGCCAGTCTGTTGAGTTTCTCTATACTATTCCCTTCCTCTACTGAGCCAGTCTGTTGAGGTTCACTAGGCTATTCTCTTCCTCTACTCTACTCAGCCCGTCTGTTGAGTTTCACTAGACTATTCCCTTCCTCTACTCTACTGAGCCAGTCTGTTGAGTTTCACTAGGCTATTCCCTTCCTCTACTCTACTGAGCCAGTCTGTTGAGTTTCACTAGACTATTCCCTTCCTCTACTGAGCCAGTCTGTTGAGTTTCACTAGACTATTACCTTCCTCTTCTCTACTGAGCCAGTCTGTTGAGTTTCACTAGACTATTCCCTTCCTCTACTCTACTGAGCCAGTCTGTTGATTTTCACTAGGCTATTCCCTTCCTCTACTGAGCAAGTGTGTTGAGTTTCACTACGCTATTCCCTTCCTCTACTCAGCCAGGCTGTTGAGTTTCACTAGGCTATTCCCTTCTTCTACTGAGCCAGTCTGTTGAGTTTCACTTGACTATTCCCTTCCTCTACTCTACTGAGCCAGTCTGTTGAGTTTCACTAGCCTATTCCCTTCCTCTACTCTAGCAAGCCAGTCTGTTGAGTTTCACTAGGCTATTCTATTCCCTTCCTCTACTCTACTGAGCCAGTCTGTTGAGTTTCACTAGACTATTCCCTTCCTCTACTCTACTGAGCCAGTCTGTTGAGTTTCACTAGGCTATTGCCTTCCTCTACTCTACTGAGCTAATCTGTTGAGTTTCACTAGACTATTCACTTCCTCTACTCTACTGAGCCTGTCTGTTGAGTTTCACTAGACTATTCCCTTCCTCTACTCTACTGAGCCAGTCTGTTGAGTTTCACTAGACTATTCCCTTCCTCTACTCTACTGAGCCAGTCAATTGAGTTTCACTAGACTATTCCCTTCCTCTACTGAGCCAGTCTGTTGAGTTTCACTACGCTATTCCCTTCCTCTACTCAGCCAGTCTGTTGAGTTTCACTAGGCTATTCCCTTCTTCTACTGAGCCAGTCTGTTGAGTTTCACTTGACTATTCCCTTCCTCTACTCTACCAAGCCAGTCTGTTGATTTTCACTAGGCTATTCTATTCCCTTCCTCTACTGAGCCAGTCTGTTGAGTTTCACTACGCTATTCCCTTCCTCTACTCAGCCAGTCTTGAGTTTCACTAGACTATTCCCTTCCTCTACTAAGCCAGTCTGTTGAGTTTCACTAGACTTTTCCCTTCCTCTACTCAGCCAGTCTGTTGAGTTTCACTGGACTTTTCCCTTCCTCTACTGAGCAAATCTTTTGAGTTTCACTAGGCTATTCCCTTACTCTACTGAGCCAGTCTGTTGAGTTTCACTAGACTATTCCCTTCCTCTACTCTACGGAGCCAGTCTGTTGAGTTTCACTAGACTATTCCCTTCCTCTACTCTACTGAGCCAGTCTGTTGAGTTTCACTAGACTATTCCCTTCCTCTACTCTACTGAGCCAGTCTGTTGAGTTTCTCTATACTATTCCCTTCCTCTACTGAGCCAGTCTGTTGAGGTTCACTAGGCTATTCTCTTCCTCTACTCTACTCAGCCCGTCTGTTGAGTTTCACTAGACTATTCCCTTCCTCTACTCTACTGAGCCAGTCTGTTGAGTTTCACTAGGCTATTCCCTTCCTCTACTCTACTGAGCCAGTCTGTTGAGTTTCACTAGACTATTCCTTTCCTCTACTGAGCCAGTCTGTTGAGTTTCACTAGACTATTACCTTCCTCTTCTCTACTGAGCCAGTCTGTTGAGTTTCACTAGACTATTCCCTTCCTCTACTCTACTGAGCCAGTCTGTTGATTTTCACTAGGCTATTCCCTTCCTCTACTGAGCAAGTGTGTTGAGTTTCACTAGGCTATTCCCTTCCTCTACTGAGCCAGTCTGTTGAGTTTCACTAGACTTTTCCCTTCCTCTACTGAGCCAGTCTGTTGAGTTTCACTACGCTATTCCCTTCCTCTACTGAGCCAGTCTGTTGAGTTTCACTAGACTATTCCCTTCGTCTACTCGGCCAGTCTATTGAG
Organism: Salmo salar; assembly: GCF_965601325.2. Classification (NCBI taxonomy): domain Eukaryota; kingdom Metazoa; phylum Chordata; class Actinopteri; order Salmoniformes; family Salmonidae; genus Salmo; species Salmo salar. The sequence continues at coordinate 83,641,486 of NC_138296.1, read as the reverse complement.
TTTCACTAGACTTTTCCCTTCCTCTACTCAGCCAGTCTGTTGAGTTTCACTAGACTTTTCCCTTCCTCTACTCTACTTAGCCAGTCTGTTGAGTTTCACTAGACTATTCCCTTCCTCTACGCTACTGAGAAAGTCTGTTGAGTTTCACTAGCATATTCCCTTCCTCCACTGAGCCAGTCTGTTGAGTTTCACTAGGCTATTCTATTTCCTTCCTCTACTCTACTGAGCCAGTCTGTTGAGTTTCACTAGACTATTCCCTTCCTCTACTCTACTGAGCCTGTCTGTTGAGTTTCACTAGACTATTCCCTTCCTCTACTCTACTGAGCCAGTCTGTTGAGTTTCACTAGAATATTCCCTTCCTCTACTCTACTGAGCCAGTCAATTGAGTTTCACTAGACTATTCCCTTCCTCTACTGAGCCAGTCTGTTGAGTTTCACTACGCTATTCCCTTCCTCTACTCAGCCAGTCTGTTGAGTTTCACTAGGCTATTCCCTTCTTCTACTGAGCCAGTCTGTTGAGTTTCACTTGACTATTCCCTTCCTCTACTCTTCTGAGCCAGTCTGTTGAGTTTCACTAGCCTATTCCCTTCCTCTACTCTACCAAGCCAGTCTGTTGAGTTTCACTAGGCTATTCTATTCCCTTCCTCTACTCTACTGAGCCAGTCTGTTGAGTTTCACTAGACTATTCCCTTCCTCTACTCTACTGAGCCAGTCTGTTGAGTTTCACTAGGCTATTGCCTTCCTCTACTCTACTGAGCCAATCTGTTGAGTTTCACTAGACTATTCACTTCCTCTACTCTACTGAGCCTGTCTGTTGAGTTTCACTAGACTATTCCCTTCCTCTACTCTACTGAGCCAGTCTGTTGAGTTTCACTAGACTATTCCCTTCCTCTACTCTACTGAGCCAGTCAATTGAGTTTCACTAGACTATTCCCTTCCTCTACTGAGCCAGTCTGTTGAGTTTCACTACGCTATTCCCTTCCTCTACTCAGCCAGTCTGTTGAGTTTCACTAGGCTATTCCCTTCTTCTACTGAGCCAGTCTGTTGAGTTTCACTAGACTATTCCCTTCCTCTACTCTACTGAGCCAGTCTGTTGAGTTTCACTAGGCTATTGCCTTCCTCTACTCTACTGAGCTAATCTGTTGAGTTTCACTAGACTATTCACTTCCTCTACTCTACTGAGCCTGTCTGTTGAGTTTCACTAGACTATTCCCTTCCTCTACTCTACTGAGCCAGTCTGTTGAGTTTCACTAGACTATTCCCTTCCTCTACTCTACTGAGCCAGTCAATTGAGTTTCACTAGACTATTCCCTTCTTCTACTGAGCCAGTCTGTTGAGTTTCACTTGACTATTCCCTTCCTCTACTCTACCAAGCCAGTCTGTTGATTTTCACTAGGCTATTCTATTCCCTTCCTCTACTGAGCCAGTCTGTTGAGTTTCACTACGCTATTCCCTTCCTCTACTCAGCCAGTCTTGAGTTTCACTAGACTATTCCCTTCCTCTACTAAGCCAGTCTGTTGAGTTTCACTAGACTTTTCCCTTCCTCTACTCAGCCAGTCTGTTGAGTTTCACTGGACTTTTCCCTTCCTCTACTGAGCCAATCTTTTGAGTTTCACTAGGCTATTCCCTTACTCTACTGAGCCAGTCTGTTGAGTTTCACTAGACTATTCCCTTCCTCTACTCTACGGAGCCAGTCTGTTGAGTTTCACTAGACTATTCCCTTCCTCTACTCTACTGAGCCAGTCTGTTGAGTTTCACTAGACTATTCCCTTCCTCTACTCTACTGAGCCAGTCTGTTGAGTTTCTCTATACTATTCCCTTCCTCTACTGAGCCAGTCTGTTGAGGTTCACTAGGCTATTCTCTTCCTCTACTCTACTCAGCCCGTCTGTTGAGTTTCACTAGACTATTCCCTTCCTCTACTCTACTGAGCCAGTCTGTTGAGTTTCACTAGGCTATTCCCTTCCTCTACTCTACTGAGCCAGTCTGTTGAGTTTCACTAGACTATTCCCTTCCTCTACTGAGCCAGTCTGTTGAGTTTCACTAGACTATTACCTTCCTCTTCTCTACTGAGCCAGTCTGTTGAGTTTCACTAGACTATTCCCTTCCTCTACTCTACTGAGCCAGTCTGTTGATTTTCACTAGGCTATTCCCTTCCTCTACTGAGCAAGTGTGTTGAGTTTCACTACGCTATTCCCTTCCTCTACTCAGCCAGGCTGTTGAGTTTCACTAGGCTATTCCCTTCTTCTACTGAGCCAGTCTGTTGAGTTTCACTTGACTATTCCCTTCCTCTACTCTACTGAGCCAGTCTGTTGAGTTTCACTAGCCTATTCCCTTCCTCTACTCTACCAAGCCAGTCTGTTGAGTTTCACTAGGCTATTCTATTCCCTTCCTCTACTCTACTGAGCCAGTCTGTTGAGTTTCACTAGACTATTCCCTTCCTCTACTCTACTGAGCCAGTCTGTTGAGTTTCACTAGGCTATTGCCTTCCTCTACTCTACTGAGCGAATCTGTTGAGTTTCACTAGACTATTCACTTCCTCTACTCTACTGAGCCTGTCTGTTGAGTTTCACTAGACTATTCCCTTCCTCTACTCTACTGAGCCAGTCTGTTGAGTTTCACTAGACTATTCCCTTCCTCTACTCTACTGAGCCAGTCAATTGAGTTTCACTAGACTATTCCCTTCCTCTACTGAGCCAGTCTGTTGAGTTTCACTACGCTATTCCCTTCCTCTACTCAGCCAGTCTGTTGAGTTTCACTAGGCTATTCCCTTCTTCTACTGAGCCAGTCTGTTGAGTTTCACTTGACTATTCCCTTCCTCTACTCTACCAAGCCAGTCTGTTGATTTTCACTAGGCTATTCTATTCCCTTCCTCTACTGAGCCAGTCTGTTGAGTTTCACTACGCTATTCCCTTCCTCTACTCAGCCAGTCTTGAGTTTCACTAGACTATTCCCTTCCTCTACTAAGCCAGTCTGTTGAGTTTCACTAGACTTTTCCCTTCCTCTACTCAGCCAGTCTGTTGAGTTTCACTGGACTTTTCCCTTCCTCTACTGAGCAAATCTTTTGAGTTTCACTAGGCTATTCCCTTACTCTACTGAGCCAGTCTGTTGAGTTTCACTAGACTATTCCCTTCCTCTACTCTACGGAGCCAGTCTGTTGAGTTTCACTAGACTATTCCCTTCCTCTACTCTACTGAGCCAGTCTGTTGAGTTTCACTAGACTATTCCCTTCCTCTACTCTACTGAGCCAGTCTGTTGAGTTTCTCTATACTATTCCCTTCCTCTACTGAGCCAGTCTGTTGAGGTTCACTAGGCTATTCTCTTCCTCTACTCTACTCAGCCCGTCTGTTGAGTTTCACTAGACTATTCCCTTCCTCTACTCTACTGAGCCAGTCTGTTGAGTTTCACTAGGCTATTCCCTTCCTCTACTCTACTGAGCCAGTCTGTTGAGTTTCACTAGACTATTCCTTTCCTCTACTGAGCCAGTCTGTTGAGTTTCACTAGACTATTACCTTCCTCTTCTCTACTGAGCCAGTCTGTTGAGTTTCACTAGACTATTCCCTTCCTCTACTCTACTGAGCCAGTCTGTTGATTTTCACTAGGCTATTCCCTTCCTCTACTGAGCAAGTGTGTTGAGTTTCACTAGGCTATTCCCTTCCTCTACTGAGCCAGTCTGTTGAGTTTCACTAGACTTTTCCCTTCCTCTACTGAGCCAGTCTGTTGAGTTTCACTACGCTATTCCCTTCCTCTACTGAGCCAGTCTGTTGAGTTTCACTAGACTATTCCCTTCGTCTACTCGGCCAGTCTATTGAGTTTCACTAGACTTTTCCCTTCCTCTACTCAGCCAGTCTGTTGAGTTTCACTAGACTTTTCCCTTCCTCTACTCTACTTAGCCAGTCTGTTGAGTTTCACTAGACTATTCCCTTCCTCTACGCTACTGAGAAAGTCTGTTGAGTTTCACTAGCATATTCCCTTCCTCCACTGAGCCAGTCTGTTGAGTTTCACTAGGCTATTCTATTTCCTTCCTCTACTCTACTGAGCCAGTCTGTTGAGTTTCACTGGACTTTTCCCTTCCTCTACTGAGCAAATCTTTTGAGTTTCACTAGGCTATTCCCTTACTCTACTGAGCCAGTCTGTTGAGTTTCACTAGACTATTCCCTTCCTCTACTCTACGGAGCCAGTCTGTTGAGTTTCACTAGACTATTCCCTTCCTCTACTCTACTGAGCCAGTCTGTTGAGTTTCACTAGACTATTCCCTTCCTCTACTCTACTGAGCCAGTCTGTTGAGTTTCTCTATACTATTCCCTTCCTCTACTGAGCCAGTCTGTTGAGGTTCACTAGGCTATTCTCTTCCTCTACTCTACTCAGCCCGTCTGTTGAGTTTCACTAGACTATTCCCTTCCTCTACTCTACTGAGCCAGTCTGTTGAGTTTCACTAGGCTATTCCCTTCCTCTACTCTACTGAGCCAGTCTGTTGAGTTTCACTAGACTATTCCTTTCCTCTACTGAGCCAGTCTGTTGAGTTTCACTAGACTATTACCTTCCTCTTCTCTACTGAGCCAGTCTGTTGAGTTTCACTAGACTATTCCCTTCCTCTACTCTACTGAGCCAGTCTGTTGATTTTCACTAGGCTATTCCCTTCCTCTACTGAGCAAGTGTGTTGAGTTTCACTAGGCTATTCCCTTCCTCTACTGAGCCAGTCTGTTGAGTTTCACTAGACTTTTCCCTTCCTCTACTGAGCCAGTCTGTTGAGTTTCACTACGCTATTCCCTTCCTCTACTGAGCCAGTCTGTTGAGTTTCACTAGACTATTCCCTTCGTCTACTCGGCCAGTCTATTGAGTTTCACTAGACTTTTCCCTTCCTCTACTCAGCCAGTCTGTTGAGTTTCACTAGACTTTTCCCTTCCTCTACTCTACTTAGCCAGTCTGTTGAGTTTCACTAGACTATTCCCTTCCTCTACGCTACTGAGAAAGTCTGTTGAGTTTCACTAGCATATTCCCTTCCTCCACTGAGCCAGTCTGTTGAGTTTCACTAGGCTATTCTATTTCCTTCCTCTACTCTACTGAGCCAGTCTGTTGAGTTTCACTAGACTATTCCCTTCCTCTACTCTACTGAGCCTGTCTGTTGAGTTTCACTAGACTATTCCCTTCCTCTACTCTACTGAGCCAGTCTGTTGAGTTTCACTAGAATATTCCCTTCCTCTACTCTACTGAGCCAGTCAATTGAGTTTCACTAGACTATTCCCTTCCTCTACTGAGCCAGTCTGTTGAGTTTCACTACGCTATTCCCTTCCTCTACTCAGCCAGTCTGTTGAGTTTCACTAGGCTATTCCCTTCTTCTACTGAGCCAGTCTGTTGAGTTTCACTTGACTATTCCCTTCCTCTACTCTTCTGAGCCAGTCTGTTGAGTTTCACTAGCCTATTCCCTTCCTCTACTCTACCAAGCCAGTCTGTTGAGTTTCACTAGGCTATTCTATTCCCTTCCTCTACTCTACTGAGCCAGTCTGTTGAGTTTCACTAGACTATTCCCTTCCTCTACTCTACTGAGCCAGTCTGTTGAGTTTCACTAGGCTATTGCCTTCCTCTACTCTACTGAGCCAATCTGTTGAGTTTCACTAGACTATTCACTTCCTCTACTCTACTGAGCCTGTCTGTTGAGTTTCACTAGACTATTCCCTTCCTCTACTCTACTGAGCCAGTCTGTTGAGTTTCACTAGACTATTCCCTTCCTCTACTCTACTGAGCCAGTCAATTGAGTTTCACTAGACTATTCCCTTCCTCTACTGAGCCAGTCTGTTGAGTTTCACTACGCTATTCCCTTCCTCTACTCAGCCAGTCTGTTGAGTTTCACTAGGCTATTCCCTTCTTCTACTGAGCCAGTCTGTTGAGTTTCACTAGACTATTCCCTTCCTCTACTCTACTGAGCCAGTCTGTTGAGTTTCACTAGGCTATTGCCTTCCTCTACTCTACTGAGCTAATCTGTTGAGTTTCACTAGACTATTCACTTCCTCTACTCTACTGAGCCTGTCTGTTGAGTTTCACTAGACTATTCCCTTCCTCTACTCTACTGAGCCAGTCTGTTGAATTTCACTAGACTATTCCCTTCCTCTACTCTACTGAGCCAGTCAATTGAGTTTCACTAGACTATTCCCTTCTTCTACTGAGCCAGTCTGTTGAGTTTCACTTGACTATTCCCTTCCTCTACTCTACCAAGCCAGTCTGTTGATTTTCACTAGGCTATTCTATTCCCTTCCTCTACTGAGCCAGTCTGTTGAGTTTCACTACGCTATTCCCTTCCTCTACTCAGCCAGTCTTGAGTTTCACTAGACTATTCCCTTCCTCTACTAAGCCAGTCTGTTGAGTTTCACTAGACTTTTCCCTTCCTCTACTCAGCCAGTCTGTTGAGTTTCACTGGACTTTTCCCTTCCTCTACTGAGCCAATCTTTTGAGTTTCACTAGGCTATTCCCTTACTCTACTGAGCCAGTCTGTTGAGTTTCACTAGACTATTCCCTTCCTCTACTCTACGGAGCCAGTCTGTTGAGTTTCACTAGACTATTCCCTTCCTCTACTCTACTGAGCCAGTCTGTTGAGTTTCACTAGACTATTCCCTTCCTCTACTCTACTGAGCCAGTCTGTTGAGTTTCTCTATACTATTCCCTTCCTCTACTGAGCCAGTCTGTTGAGGTTCACTAGGCTATTCTCTTCCTCTACTCTACTCAGCCCGTCTGTTGAGTTTCACTAGACTATTCCCTTCCTCTACTCTACTGAGCCAGTCTGTTGAGTTTCACTAGGCTATTCCCTTCCTCTACTCTACTGAGCCAGTCTGTTGAGTTTCACTAGACTATTCCCTTCCTCTACTGAGCCAGTCTGTTGAGTTTCACTAGACTATTACCTTCCTCTTCTCTACTGAGCCAGTCTGTTGAGTTTCACTAGACTATTCCCTTCCTCTACTCTACTGAGCCAGTCTGTTGATTTTCACTAGGCTATTCCCTTCCTCTACTGAGCAAGTGTGTTGAGTTTCACTACGCTATTCCCTTCCTCTACTCAGCCAGGCTGTTGAGTTTCACTAGGCTATTCCCTTCTTCTACTGAGCCAGTCTGTTGAGTTTCACTTGACTATTCCCTTCCTCTACTCTACTGAGCCAGTCTGTTGAGTTTCACTAGCCTATTCCCTTCCTCTACTCTACCAAGCCAGTCTGTTGAGTTTCACTAGGCTATTCTATTCCCTTCCTCTACTCTACTGAGCCAGTCTGTTGAGTTTCACTAGACTATTCCCTTCCTCTACTCTACTGAGCCAGTCTGTTGAGTTTCACTAGGCTATTGCCTTCCTCTACTCTACTGAGCTAATCTGTTGAGTTTCACTAGACTATTCACTTCCTCTACTCTACTGAGCCTGTCTGTTGAGTTTCACTAGACTATTCCCTTCCTCTACTCTACTGAGCCAGTCTGTTGAGTTTCACTAGACTATTCCCTTCCTCTACTCTACTGAGCCAGTCAATTGAGTTTCACTAGACTATTCCCTTCCTCTACTGAGCCAGTCTGTTGAGTTTCACTACGCTATTCCCTTCCTCTACTCAGCCAGTCTGTTGAGTTTCACTAGGCTATTCCCTTCTTCTACTGAGCCAGTCTGTTGAGTTTCACTTGACTATTCCCTTCCTCTACTCTACCAAGCCAGTCTGTTGATTTTCACTAGGCTATTCTATTCCCTTCCTCTACTGAGCCAGTCTGTTGAGTTTCACTACGCTATTCCCTTCCTCTACTCAGCCAGTCTTGAGTTTCACTAGACTATTCCCTTCCTCTACTAAGCCAGTCTGTTGAGTTTCACTAGACTTTTCCCTTCCTCTACTCAGCCAGTCTGTTGAGTTTCACTGGACTTTTCCCTTCCTCTACTGAGCAAATCTTTTGAGTTTCACTAGGCTATTCCCTTACTCTACTGAGCCAGTCTGTTGAGTTTCACTAGACTATTCCCTTCCTCTACTCTACGGAGCCAGTCTGTTGAGTTTCACTAGACTATTCCCTTCCTCTACTCTACTGAGCCAGTCTGTTGAGTTTCACTAGACTATTCCCTTCCTCTACTCTACTGAGCCAGTCTGTTGAGTTTCTCTATACTATTCCCTTCCTCTACTGAGCCAGTCTGTTGAGGTTCACTAGGCTATTCTCTTCCTCTACTCTACTCAGCCCGTCTGTTGAGTTTCACTAGACTATTCCCTTCCTCTACTCTACTGAGCCAGTCTGTTGAGTTTCACTAGGCTATTCCCTTCCTCTACTCTACTGAGCCAGTCTGTTGAGTTTCACTAGACTATTCCTTTCCTCTACTGAGCCAGTCTGTTGAGTTTCACTAGACTATTACCTTCCTCTTCTCTACTGAGCCAGTCTGTTGAGTTTCACTAGACTATTCCCTTCCTCTACTCTACTGAGCCAGTCTGTTGATTTTCACTAGGCTATTCCCTTCCTCTACTGAGCAAGTGTGTTGAGTTTCACTAGGCTATTCCCTTCCTCTACTGAGCCAGTCTGTTGAGTTTCACTAGACTTTTCCCTTCCTCTACTGAGCCAGTCTGTTGAGTTTCACTACGCTATTCCCTTCCTCTACTGAGCCAGTCTGTTGAGTTTCACTAGACTATTCCCTTCGTCTACTCGGCCAGTCTATTGAGTTTCACTAGACTTTTCCCTTCCTCTACTCAGCCAGTCTGTTGAGTTTCACTAGACTTTTCCCTTCCTCTACTCTACTTAGCCAGTCTGTTGAGTTTCACTAGACTATTCCCTTCCTCTACGCTACTGAGAAAGTCTGTTGAGTTTCACTAGCATATTCCCTTCCTCCACTGAGCCAGTCTGTTGAGTTTCACTAGGCTATTCTATTTCCTTCCTCTACTCTACTGAGCCAGTCTGTTGAGTTTCACTAGACTATTCCCTTCCTCTACTCTACTGAGCCTGTCTGTTGAGTTTCACTAGACTATTCCCTTCCTCTACTCTACTGAGCCAGTCTGTTGAGTTTCACTAGAATATTCCCTTCCTCTACTCTACTGAGCCAGTCAATTGAGTTTCACTAGACTATTCCCTTCCTCTACTGAGCCAGTCTGTTGAGTTTCACTACGCTATTCCCTTCCTCTACTCAGCCAGTCTGTTGAGTTTCACTAGGCTATTCCCTTCTTCTACTGAGCCAGTCTGTTGAGTTTCACTTGACTATTCCCTTCCTCTACTCTTCTGAGCCAGTCTGTTGAGTTTCACTAGCCTATTCCCTTCCTCTACTCTACCAAGCCAGTCTGTTGAGTTTCACTAGGCTATTCTATTCCCTTCCTCTACTCTACTGAGCCAGTCTGTTGAGTTTCACTAGACTATTCCCTTCCTCTACTAAGCCAGTCTGTTGAGTTTCACTAGACTTTTCCCTTCCTCTACTCAGCCAGTCTGTTGAGTTTCACTGGACTTTTCCCTTCCTCTACTGAGCAAATCTTTTGAGTTTCACTAGGCTATTCCCTTACTCTACTGAGCCAGTCTGTTGAGTTTCACTAGACTATTCCCTTCCTCTACTCTACGGAGCCAGTCTGTTGAGTTTCACTAGACTATTCCCTTCCTCTACTCTACTGAGCCAGTCTGTTGAGTTTCACTAGACTATTCCCTTCCTCTACTCTACTGAGCCAGTCTGTTGAGTTTCTCTATACTATTCCCTTCCTCTACTGAGCCAGTCTGTTGAGGTTCACTAGGCTATTCTCTTCCTCTACTCTACTCAGCCCGTCTGTTGAGTTTCACTAGACTATTCCCTTCCTCTACTCTACTGAGCCAGTCTGTTGAGTTTCACTAGGCTATTCCCTTCCTCTACTCTACTGAGCCAGTCTGTTGAGTTTCACTAGACTATTCCTTTCCTCTACTGAGCCAGTCTGTTGAGTTTCACTAGACTATTACCTTCCTCTTCTCTACTGAGCCAGTCTGTTGAGTTTCACTAGACTATTCCCTTCCTCTACTCTACTGAGCCAGTCTGTTGATTTTCACTAGGCTATTCCCTTCCTCTACTGAGCAAGTGTGTTGAGTTTCACTAGGCTATTCCCTTCCTCTACTGAGCCAGTCTGTTGAGTTTCACTAGACTTTTCCCTTCCTCTACTGAGCCAGTCTGTTGAGTTTCACTACGCTATTCCCTTCCTCTACTGAGCCAGTCTGTTGAGTTTCACTAGACTATTCCCTTCGTCTACTCGGCCAGTCTATTGAGTTTCACTAGACTTTTCCCTTCCTCTACTCAGCCAGTCTGTTGAGTTTCACTAGACTTTTCCCTTCCTCTACTCTACTTAGCCAGTCTGTTGAGTTTCACTAGACTATTCCCTTCCTCTACGCTACTGAGAAAGTCTGTTGAGTTTCACTAGCATATTCCCTTCCTCCACTGAGCCAGTCTGTTGAGTTTCACTAGGCTATTCTATTTCCTTCCTCTACTCTACTGAGCCAGTCTGTTGAGTTTCACTAGACTATTCCCTTCCTCTACTCTACTGAGCCTGTCTGTTGAGTTTCACTAGACTATTCCCTTCCTCTACTCTACTGAGCCAGTCTGTTGAGTTTCACTAGAATATTCCCTTCCTCTACTCTACTGAGCCAGTCAATTGAGTTTCACTAGACTATTCCCTTCCTCTACTGAGCCAGTCTGTTGAGTTTCACTACGCTATTCCCTTCCTCTACTCAGCCAGTCTGTTGAGTTTCACTAGGCTATTCCCTTCTTCTACTGAGCCAGTCTGTTGAGTTTCACTTGACTATTCCCTTCCTCTACTCTTCTGAGCCAGTCTGTTGAGTTTCACTAGCCTATTCCCTTCCTCTACTCTACCAAGCCAGTCTGTTGAGTTTCACTAGGCTATTCTATTCCCTTCCTCTACTCTACTGAGCCAGTCTGTTGAGTTTCACTAGACTATTCCCTTCCTCTACTCTACTGAGCCAGTCTGTTGAGTTTCACTAGGCTATTGCCTTCCTCTACTCTACTGAGCCAATCTGTTGAGTTTCACTAGACTATTCACTTCCTCTACTCTACTGAGCCTGTCTGTTGAGTTTCACTAGACTATTCCCTTCCTCTACTCTACTGAGCCAGTCTGTTGAGTTTCACTAGACTATTCCCTTCCTCTACTCTACTGAGCCAGTCAATTGAGTTTCACTAGACTATTCCCTTCCTCTACTGAGCCAGTCTGTTGAGTTTCACTACGCTATTCCCTTCCTCTACTCAGCCAGTCTGTTGAGTTTCACTAGGCTATTCCCTTCTTCTACTGAGCCAGTCTGTTGAGTTTCACTAGACTATTCCCTTCCTCTACTCTACTGAGCCAGTCTGTTGAGTTTCACTAGGCTATTGCCTTCCTCTACTCTACTGAGCTAATCTGTTGAGTTTCACTAGACTATTCACTTCCTCTACTCTAATGAGCCTGTCTGTTGAGTTTCACTAGACTATTCCCTTCCTCTACTCTACTGAGCCAGTCTGTTGAGTTTCACTAGACTATTCCCTTCCTCTACTCTACTGAGCCAGTCAATTGAGTTTCACTAGACTATTCCCTTCTTCTACTGAGCCAGTCTGTTGAGTTTCACTTGACTATTCCCTTCCTCTACTCTACCAAGCCAGTCTGTTGATTTTCACTAGGCTATTCTATTCCCTTCCTCTACTGAGCCAGTCTGTTGAGTTTCACTACGCTATTCCCTTCCTCTACTCAGCCAGTCTTGAGTTTCACTAGACTATTCCCTTCCTCTACTAAGCCAGTCTGTTGAGTTTCACTAGACTTTTCCCTTCCTCTACTCAGCCAGTCTGTTGAGTTTCACTGGACTTTTCCCTTCCTCTACTGAGCCAATCTTTTGAGTTTCACTAGGCTATTCCCTTACTCTACTGAGCCAGTCTGTTGAGTTTCACTAGACTATTCCCTTCCTCTACTCTACAGAGCCAGTCTGTTGAGTTTCACTAGACTATTCCCTTCCTCTACTCTACTGAGCCAGTCTGTTGAGTTTCACTAGACTATTCCCTTCCTCTACTCTACTGAGCCAGTCTGTTGAGTTTCTCTATACTATTCCCTTCCTCTACTGAGCCAGTCTGTTGAGGTTCACTAGGCTATTCTCTTCCTCTACTCTACTCAGCCCGTCTGTTGAGTTTCACTAGACTATTCCCTTCCTCTACTCTACTGAGCCAGTCTGTTGAGTTTCACTAGGCTATTCCCTTCCTCTACTCTACTGAGCCAGTCTGTTGAGTTTCACTAGACTATTCCCTTCCTCTACTGAGCCAGTCTGTTGAGTTTCACTAGACTATTACCTTCCTCTTCTCTACTGAGCCAGTCTGTTGAGTTTCACTAGACTATTCCCTTCCTCTACTCTACTGAGCCAGTCTGTTGATTTTCACTAGGCTATTCCCTTCCTCTACTGAGCAAGTGTGTTGAGTTTCACTAGGCTATTCCCTTCCTCTACTGAGCCAGTCTGTTGAGTTTCAGTAGACTTTTCCCTTCCTCTACTGAGCCAGTCTGTTGAGTTTCACTACGCTATTCCCTTCCTCTACTGAGCCAGTCTGTTGAGTTTCACTAGACTATTCCCTTCCTCTACTCAGCCAGTCTGTTGAGTTTCACTAGACTTTTCCCTTCCTCTACTCAGCCAGTCTGTTGAGTTTCACTAGACTTTTCCCTTCCTCTACTCTACTGAGCCAGTCTGTTGAGTTTCACTAGACTATTCCCTTCCTCTACGCTACTGAGAAAGTCTGTTGAGTTTCACTAGCATATTCCCTTCCTCCACTGAGCCAGTCTGTTGAGTTTCACTAGGCTATTCTATTTCCTTCCTCTACTCTACTGAGCCAGTCTGTTGAGTTTCACTAGACTATTCCCTTCCTCTACTCTACTGAGCCTGTCTGTTGAGTTTCACTAGACTATTCCCTTCCTCTACTCTACTGAGCCAGTCTGTTGAGTTTCACTAGAATATTCCCTTCCTCTACTCTACTGAGCCAGTCAATTGAGTTTCACTAGACTATTCCCTTCCTCTACTGAGCCAGTCTGTTGAGTTTCACTACGCTATTCCCTTCCTCTACTCAGCCAGTCTGTTGAGTTTCACTAGGCTATTCCCTTCTTCTACTGAGCCAGTCTGTTGAGTTTCACTTGACTATTCCCTTCCTCTACTCTTCTGAGCCAGTCTGTTGAGTTTCACTAGCCTATTCCCTTCCTCTACTCTACCAAGCCAGTCTGTTGAGTTTCACTAGGCTATTCTATTCCCTTCCTCTACTCTACTGAGCCAGTCTGTTGAGTTTCACTAGACTATTCCCTTCCTCTACTCTACTGAGCCAGTCTGTTGAGTTTCACTAGGCTATTGCCTTCCTCTACTCTACTGAGCCAATCTGTTGAGTTTCACTAGACTATTCACTTCCTCTACTCTACTGAGCCAGTCTGTTGAGTTTCACTAGACTATTCCCTTCCTCTACTCTACTGAGCCAGTCTGTTGAGTTTCACTAGGCTATTGCCTTCCTCTACTCTACTGAGCCAATCTGTTGAGTTTCACTAGACTATTCACTTCCTCTACTCTACTGAGCCTGTCTGTTGAGTTTCACTAGACTATTCCCTTCCTCTACTCTACTGAGCCAGTCTGTTGAGTTTCACTAGACTATTCCCTTCCTCTACTCTACTGAGCCAGTCAATTGAGTTTCACTAGACTATTCCCTTCCTCTACAAAGCCAGTCTGTTGAGTTTCACTAGACTTTTCCCTTCCTCTACTCAGCCAGTCTGTTGAGTTTCACTGGACTTTTCCCTTCCTCTACTGAGCCAATCATTTGAGTTTCACTAGGCTATTCCCTTGCTCTACTTAGCCAGTCTGTTGAGTTTCACTAGACTATTCCCTTCCTCTACTCTACCGAGCCAGTCTGTTGAGTTTCACTAGACTATTCCCTTCCTCTACTCTACTGAGCCAGTCTGTTGAGTTTCACTAGACTATTCCCTTCCTCTACTCTACTGAGCCAGTCTGTTGAGTTTCTCTATACTATTCCCTTCCTCTACTGAGCCAGTCTGTTGAGGTTCACTAGGCTATTCTCTTCCTCTACTCTACTCAGCCCGTCTGTTGAGTTTCACTAGACTATTCCCTTCCTCTACTCTACTGAGCCAGTCTGTTGAGTTTCACTAGGCTATTCCCTTCCTCTACTCTACTGAGCCAGTCTGTTGAGTTTCACTAGACTATTCCCTTCCTCTACTGAGCCAGTCTGTTGAGTTTCACTAGACTATTACCTTCCTCTTCTCTACTGAGCCAGTCTGTTGAGTTTCACTAGACTATTCCCTTCCTCTACTCTACTGAGCCAGTCTGTTGATTTTCACTAGGCTATTCCCTTCCTCTACTGAGCAAGTGTGTTGAGTTTCACTAGGCTATTCCCTTCCTCTACTGAGTCAGTCTGTTGAGTTTCACTACGCTATTCCCTTCCTCTACTGAGCCAGTCTGTTGAGTTTCACTAGACTATTCCCTTCCTCTACTCAGCCAGTCTGTTGAGTTTCACTAGACTTTTCCCTTCCTCTACTCAGCCAGTCTGTTGAGTTTCACTAGACTTTTCCCTTCCTCTACTCTACTGAGCCAGTCTGTTGAGTTTCACTAGACTATTCCCTTCCTCTACGCTACTGAGAAAGTCTGTTGAGTTTCACTAGCATATTCCCTTCCTCCACTGAGCCAGTCTGTTGAGTTTCACTAGGCTATTCTATTCCCTTCCTCTACTCTACTGAGCCAGTCTGTTGAGTTTCACTAGACTATTCCCTTCCTCTACTCTACTGAGCCTGTCTGTTGAGTTTCACTAGACTATTCCCTTCCTCTACTCTACTGAGCCAGTCTGTTGAGTTTCACTAGAATATTCCCTTCCTCTACTCTACTGAGCCAGTCAATTGAGTTTCACTAGACTATTCCCTTCCTCTACTGAGCCAGTCTGTTGAGTTTCACTACGCTATTCCCTTCCTCTACTCAGCCAGTCTGTTGAGTTTCACTAGGCTATTCCCTTCTTCTACTGAGCCAGTCTGTTGAGTTTCACTTGACTATTCCCTTCCTCTACTCTACTGAGCCAGTCTGTTGAGTTTCACTAGCCTATTCCCTTCCTCTACTCTACCAAGCCAGTCTGTTGAGTTTCACTAGGCTATTCTATTCCCTTCCTCTACTCTACTGAGCCAGTCTGTTGAGTTTCACTAGACTATTCCCTTCCTCTACTCTACTGAGCCAGTCTGTTGAGTTTCACTAGGCTATTGCCTTCCTCTACTGTACTGAGCCAATCTGTTGAGTTTCACTAGACTATTCACTTCCTCTACTCTACTGAGCCTGTCTGTTGAGTTTCACTAGACTATTCCCTTCCTCTACTCTACTGAGCCAGTCTGTTGAGTTTCACTAGACTATTCCCTTCCTCTACTCTACTGAGCCAGTCAATTGAGTTTCACTAGACTATTCCCTTCCTCTACTGAGCCAGTCTGTTGAGTTTCACTACGCTATTCCCTTCCTCTACTCAGCCAGTCTGTTGAGTTTCACTAGGCTATTCCCTTCTTCTACTGAGCCAGTCTGTTGAGTTTCACTTGACTATTCCCTTCCTCTACTCTACCAAGCCAGTCTGTTGATTTTCACTAGGCTATTCTATTCCCTTCCTCTACTGAGCCAGTCTGTTGAGTTTCACTACGCTATTCCCTTCCTCTACTCAGCCAGTCTTGAGTTTCACTAGACTATTCCCTTCCTCTACTAAGCCAGTCTGTTGAGTTTCACTAGACTTTTCCCTTCCTCTACTCAGCCAGTCTGTTGAGTTTCACTGGACTTTTCCCTTCCTCTACTGAGCCAATCTTTTGAGTTTCACTAGGCTATTCCCTTGCTCTACTGAGCCAGTCTGTTGAGTTTCACTAGACTATTCCCTTCCTCTACTCTACGGAGCCAGTCTGTTGAGTTTCACTAGACTATTCCCTTCCTCTACTCTACTGAGCCAGTCTGTTGAGTTTCACTAGACTATTCCCTTCCTCTACTCTACTGAGCCAGTCTGTTGAGTTTCACTAGACTATTCCCTTCCTCTACTCTACTGAGCCAGTCTGTTGAGTTTCTCTATACTATTCCCTTCCTCTACTGAGCCAGTCTGTTGAGGTTCACTAGGCTATTCCCTTCCTCTACTCTACTCAGCCCGTCTGTTGAGTTTCACTAGACTATTCCCTTCCTCTACTCTACTGAGCCAGTCTGTTGAGTTTCTCTATACTATTCCCTTCCTCTACTGAGCCAGTCTGTTGAGTTTCACTTGACTATTCCCTTCCTCTACTGAGCCAGTCTGTTGAGTTTCACTAGGCTATTCCCTTCCTCTACTCTACTGAGCCAGTCTGTTGAGTTTCACTAGGCTATTCCCTTCCTCTACTCTACTGAGCCAGTCTGTTGAGTTTCACTAGACTATTCCCTTCCTCTACTGAGCCAGTCTGTTGAGTTTCACTAGACTATTACCTTCCTCTTCTCTACTGAGCCAGTCTGTTGAGTTTCACTAGACTATTCCCTTCCTCTACTCTACTGAGCCAGTCTGCTGATTTTCACTAGGCTATTCCCTTCCTCTAATGAGCAAGTGTGTTGAGTTTCACTAGGCTATTCCCTTCCTCTACTGAGCCAGTCTGTTGAGTTTCACTAGACTTTTCCCTTCCTCTACTGAGCCAGTCTGTTGAGTTTCACTACGCTATTCCGTTCCTCTACTGAGCCAGTCTGTTGAGTTTCACTAGACTATTCCCTTCCTCTACTCAGCCAGTCTGTTGAGTTTCACTAGACTTTTCCCTTCCTCTACTCAGCCAGTCTGTTGAGTTTCACTAGACTTTTCCCTTCCTCTACTCTACTGAGCCAGTCTGTTGAGATTCACTAGACTATTCCCTTCCTCTACGCTACTGAGAAAGTCTGTTGAGTTTCACTAGCATATTCCCTTCCTCCACTGAGCCAGTCTGTTGAGTTTCACTAGGCTATTCTATTCCCTTCCTCTACTCTACTGAGCCAGTCTGTTGAGTTTCACTAGACTATTCCCTTCCTCTACTCTACTGAGCCTGTCTGTTGAGTTTCACTAGACTATTCCCTTCCTCTTCTCTACTGAGCCAGTCTGTTGAGTTTCACTAGAATATTCCCTTCCTCTACTCTACTGAGCCAGTCAATTGAGTTTCACTAGACTATTCCCTTCCTCTACTGAGCCAGTCTGTTGAGTTTCACTACGCTATTCCCTTCCTCTACTCAGCCAGTCTGTTGAGTTTCACTAGGCTATTCCCTTCTTCTACTGAGCCAGTCTGTTGAGTTTCACTTGACTATTCCCTTCCTCTACTCTACTGAGCCAGTCTGTTGAGTTTCACTAGCCTATTCCCTTCCTCTACTCTACCAAGCCAGTCTGTTGAGTTTCACTAGGCTATTCTATTCCCTTCCTCTACTCTACTGAGCCAGTCTGTTGAGTTTCACTAGACTATTCCCTTCCTCTACTCTACTGAGCCAGTCTGTTGAGTTTCACTAGGCTATTGCCTTCCTCTACTCTACTGAGCCAATCTGTTGAGTTTCACTAGACTATTCACTTCCTCTACTCTACTGAGCCTGTCTGTTGAGTTTCACTAGACTATTCCCTTCCTCTACTCTACTGAGCCAGTCTGTTGAGTTTCACTAGACTATTCCCTTCCTCTACTCTACTGAGCCAGTCAATTGAGTTTCACTAGACTATTCCCTTCCTCTACTGAGCCAGTCTGTTGAGTTTCACTACGCTATTCCCTTCCTCTACTCAGCCAGTCTGTTGAGTTTCACTTGACTATTCCCTTCCTCTTCTCTACCAAGCCAGTCTGTTGATTTTCACTAGGCTATTCTATTCCCTTCCTCTACTGAGCCAGTCTGTTGAGTTTCACTACGCTATTCCCTTCCTCTACTCAGCCAGTCTTGAGTTTCACTAGACTATTCCCTTCCTCTACTAAGCCAGTCTGTTGAGTTTCACTAGACTTTTCCCTTCCTCTACTCAGCCAGTCTGTTGAGTTTCACTGGACTTTTCCCTTCCTCTACTGAGCCAATCTTTTGAGTTTCACTAGGCTATTCCCTTGCTCTACTGAGCCAGTCTGTTGAGTTTCACTAGACTATTCCCTTCCTCTACTCTACGGAGCCAGTCTGTTGAGTTTCACTAGACTATTTCCTTCCTCTACTCTACTGAGCCAGTCTGTTGAGTTTCACTAGACTATTCCCTTCCTCTACTCTACTGAGCCAGTCTGTTGAGTTTCACTAGACTATTCCCTTCCTCTACTCTACTGAGCCAGTCTGTTGAGTTTCTCTATACTATTCCCTTCCTCTACTGAGCCAGTCTGTTGAGGTTCACTAGGCTATTCTCTTCCTCTACTCTACTCAGCCCGTCTGTTGAGTTTCACTAGACTATTCCCTTCCTCTACTCTACTGAGCCAGTCTGTTGAGTTTCACTAGGCTATTCCCTTCCTCTACTCTACTGAGCCAGTCTGTTGAGTTTCACTAGACTATTCCCTTCCTCTACTGAGCCAGTCTGTTGAGTTTCACTAGACTATTACCTTCCTCTTCTCTACTGAGCCAGTCTGTTGAGTTTCACTAGACTATTCCCTTCCTCTACTCTACTGAGCCAGTCTGTTGATTTTCACTAGGCTATTCCCTTCCTCTACTGAGCAAGTGTGTTGAGTTTCACTAGGCTATTCCCTTCCTCTACTGAGCCAGTCTGTTGAGTTTCACTAGACTTTTCCCTTCCTCTACTGAGCCAGTCTGTTGAGTTTCACTACGCTATTCCCTTCCTCTACTGAGCCAGTCTGTTGAGTTTCACTAGACTATTCCCTTCCTCTACTCAGCCAGTCTGTTGAGTTTCACTAGACTTTTCCCTTCCTCTACTCAGCCAGTCTGTTGAGTTTCACTAGACTTTTCCCTTCCTCTACTCTACTGAGCCAGTCTGTTGAGTTTCAATAGACTATTCCCTTCCTCTACGCTACTGAGAAAGTCTGTTGAGTTTCACTAGCATATTCCCTTCCTCCACTGAGCCAGTCTGTTGAGTTTCACTAGGCTATTCTATTCCCTTCCTCTACTCTACTGAGCCAGTCTGTTGAGTTTCACTAGACTATTCCCTTCCTCTACTCTACTGAGCCTGTCTGTTGAGTTTCACTAGACTATTCCCTTCCTCTACTCTACTGAGCCAGTCTGTTGAGTTTCACTAGAATATTCCCTTCCTCTACTCTACTGAGCCAGTCAATTGAGTTTCACTAGACTATTCCCTTCCTCTACTGAGCCAGTCTGTTGAGTTTCACTACGCTATTCCCTTCTTCTACTGAGCCAGTCTGTTGAGTTTCACTTGACTATTCCCTTCCTCTACTCTACTGAGCCAGTCTGTTGAGTTTCACTAGGCTATTCCCTTCCTCTACTCTACTGAGCCAGTCTGTTGAGTTTCACTAGACTATTCCCTTCCTCTACTGAGCCAGTCTGTTGAGTTTCACTAGACTATTACCTTCCTCTTCTCTACTGAGCCAGTCTGTTGAGTTTCACTAGACTATTCCCTTCCTCTACTCTACTGAGCCAGTCTGTTGATTTTCACTAGGCTATTCCCTTCCTCTACTGAGCAAGTGTGTTGAGTTTCACTAGGCTATTCCCTTCCTCTACTGAGCCAGTCTGTTGAGTTTCACTAGACTTTTCCCTTCCTCTACTGAGCCAGTCTGTTGAGTTTCACTACGCTATTCCCTTCCTCTACTGAGCCAGTCTGTTGAGTTTCACTAGACTATTCCCTTCCTCTACTCAGCCAGTCTGTTGAGTTTCACTAGACTTTTCCCTTCCTCTACTCAGCCAGTCTGTTGAGTTTCACTAGACTTTTCCCTTCCTCTACTCTACTGAGCCAGTCTGTTGAGTTTCAATAGACTATTCCCTTCCTCTACGCTACTGAGAAAGTCTGTTGAGTTTCACTAGCATATTCCCTTCCTCCACTGAGCCAGTCTGTTGAGTTTCACTAGGCTATTCTATTCCCTTCCTCTACTCTACTGAGCCAGTCTGTTGAGTTTCACTAGACTATTCCCTTCCTCTACTCTACTGAGCCTGTCTGTTGAGTTTCACTAGACTATTCCCTTCCTCTACTCTACTGAGCCAGTCTGTTGAGTTTCACTAGAATATTCCCTTCCTCTACTCTACTGAGCCAGTCAATTGAGTTTCACTAGACTATTCCCTTCCTCTACTGAGCCAGTCTGTTGAGTTTCACTACGCTATTCCCTTCCTCTACTCAGCCAGTCTGTTGAGTTTCACTAGGCTATTCCCTTCTTCTACTGAGCCAGTCTGTTGAGTTTCACTTGACTATTCCCTTCCTCTACTCTACTGAGCCAGTCTGTTGAGTTTCACTAGCCTATTCCCTTCCTCTACTCTACCAAGCCAGTCTGTTGAGTTTCACTAGGCTATTCTATTCCCTTCCTCTACTCTACTGAGCCAGTCTGTTGAGTTTCACTAGACTATTCCCTTCCTCTACTCTACTGAGCCTGTCTGTTGAGTTTCACTAGCCTATTCCCTTCCTCTACTCTACCAAGCCAGTCTGTTGAGTTTCACTAGGCTATTCTATTCCCTTCCTCTACTCTACTGAGCCAGTCTGTTGAGTTTCACTAGACTATTCCCTTCCTCTACTCTACTGAGCCAGTCTGTTGAGTTTCACTAGGCTATTGCCTTCCTCTACTGTACTGAGCCAATCTGTTGAGTTTCACTAGACTATTCACTTCCTCTACTCTACTGAGCCTGTCTGTTGAGTTTCACTAGACTATTCCCTTCCTCTACTCTACTGAGCCAGTCTGTTGAGTTTCACTAGACTATTCCCTTCCTCTACTCTACTGAGCCAGTCAATTGAGTTTCACTAGACTATTCCCTTCCTCTACTGAGCCAGTCTGTTGAGTTTCACTACGCTATTCCCTTCCTCTACTCAGCCAGTCTGTTGAGTTTCACTAGGCTATTCCCTTCTTCTACTGAGCCAGTCTGTTGAGTTTCACTTGACTATTCCCTTCCTCTACTCTACCAAGCCAGTCTGTTGATTTTCACTAGGCTATTCTATTCCCTTCCTCTACTGAGCCAGTCTGTTGAGTTTCACTACGCTATTCCCTTCCTCTACTCAGCCAGTCTTGAGTTTCACTAGACTATTCCCTTCCTCTACTAAGCCAGTCTGTTGAGTTTCACTAGACTTTTCCCTTCCTCTACTCAGCCAGTCTGTTGAGTTTCACTGGACTTTTCCCTTCCTCTACTGAGCCAATCTTTTGAGTTTCACTAGGCTATTCCCTTGCTCTACTGAGCCAGTCTGTTGAGTTTCACTAGACTATTCCCTTCCTCTACTCTACGGAGCCAGTCTGTTGAGTTTCACTAGACTATTCCCTTCCTCTACTCTACTGAGCCAGTCTGTTGAGTTTCACTAGACTATTCCCTTCCTCTACTCTACTGAGCCAGTCTGTTGAGTTTCACTAGACTATTCCCTTCCTCTACTCTACTGAGCCAGTCTGTTGAGTTTCTCTATACTATTCCCTTCCTCTACTGAGCCAGTCTGTTGAGGTTCACTAGGCTATTCCCTTCCTCTACTCTACTCAGCCCGTTTGTTGAGTTTCACTAGACTATTCCCTTCCTCTACTCTACTGAGCCAGTCTGTTGAGTTTCTCTATACTATTCCCTTCCTCTACTGAGCCAGTCTGTTGAGTTTCACTTGACTATTCCCTTCCTCTACTGAGCCAGTCTGTTGAGTTTCACTAGGCTATTCCCTTCCTCTACTCTACTGAGCCAGTCTGTTGAGTTTCACTAGGCTATTCCCTTCCTCTACTCTACTGAGCCAGTCTGTTGAGTTTCACTAGACTATTCCCTTCCTCTACTGAGCCAGTCTGTTGAGTTTCACTAGACTATTACCTTCCTCTTCTCTACTGAGCCAGTCTGTTGAGTTTCACTAGACTATTCCCTTCCTCTACTCTACTGAGCCAGTCTGTTGATTTTCACTAGGCTATTCCCTTCCTCTACTGAGCAAGTGTGTTGAGTTTCACTAGGCTATTCCCTTCCTCTACTGAGCCAGTCTGTTGAGTTTCACTAGACTTTTCCCTTCCTCTACTGAGCCAGTCTGTTGAGTTTCACTACGCTATTCCCTTCCTCTACTGAGCCAGTCTGTTGAGTTTCACTAGACTATTCCCTTCCTCTACTCAGCCAGTCTGTTGAGTTTCACTAGACTTTTCCCTTCCTCTACTCAGCCAGTCTGTTGAGTTTCACTAGACTTTTCCCTTCCTCTACTCTACTGAGCCAGTCTGTTGACATTCACTAGACTATTCCCTTCCTCTACGCTACTGAGAAAGTCTGTTGAGTTTCACTAGCATATTCCCTTCCTCCACTGAGCCAGTCTGTTGAGTTTCACTAGGCTATTCTATTCCCTTCCTCTACTCTACTGAGCCAGTCTGTTGAGTTTCACTAGACTATTCCCTTCCTCTACTCTACTGAGCCTGTCTGTTGAGTTTCACTAGACTATTCCCTTCCTCTACTCTACTGAGCCAGTCTGTTGAGTTTCACTAGAATATTCCCTTCCTCTACTCTACTGAGCCAGTCAATTGAGTTTCACTAGACTATTCCCTTCCTCTACTGAGCCAGTCTGTTGAGTTTCACTACGCTATTCCCTTCCTCTACTCAGCCAGTCTGTTGAGTTTCACTAGGCTATTCCCTTCTTCTACTGAGCCAGTCTGTTGAGTTTCACTTGACTATTCCCTTCCTCTACTCTACTGAGCCAGTCTGTTGAGTTTCACTAGCCTATTCCCTTCCTCTACTCTACCAAGCCAGTCTGTTGAGTTTCACTAGGCTATTCTATTCCCTTCCTCTACTCTACTAACCCAGTCGGTTGAGTTTCACTAGACTATTCCCTTCCTCTACTCTACTGAGCCAGTATGTTGAGTTTCACTAGGCTATTGCCTTCCTCTACTCTACTGAGCCAATCTGTTGAGTTTCACTAGACTATTCACTTCCTCTACTCTACTGAGCCAGTCTGTTGAGTTTCACTAGACTATTCCCTTCCTCTACTCTACTGAGCCAGTCTGTTGATTTTCACTAGGCTATTCCCTTCCTCTACTGAGCAAGTGTGTTGAGTTTCACTAGGCTATTCCCTTCCTCTACTGAGCCAGTCTGTTGAGTTTCACTAGACTTTTCCCTTCCTCTACTGAGCCAGTCTGTTGAGTTTCACTACGCTATTCCCTTCCTCTACTGAGCCAGTCTGTTGAGTTTCACTAGACTATTCCCTTCCTCTACTCAGCCAGTCTGTTGAGTTTCACTAGACTTTTCCCTTCCTCTACTCAGCCAGTCTGTTGAGTTTCACTAGACTATTCCCTTCCTCTACGCTACTGAGAAAGTCTGTTGAGTTTCACTAGCATATTCCCTTCCTCCACTGAGCCAGTCTGTTGAGTTTCACTAGGCTATTCTATTCCCTTCCTCTACTCTACTGAGCCAGTCTGTTGAGTTTCACTAGACTATTCCCTTCCTCTACTCTACTGAGCCTGTCTGTTGAGTTTCACTAGACTATTCCCTTCCTCTACTCTACTGAGCCAGTCTGTTGAGTTTCACTAGAATATTCCCTTCCTCTACTCTACTGAGCCAGTCAATTGAGTTTCACTAGACTATTCCCTTCCTCTACTGAGCCAGTCTGTTGAGTTTCACTACGCTATTCCCTTCCTCTACTCAGCCAGTCTTGAGTTTCACTAGACTATTCCCTTCCTCTACTAAGCCAGTCTGTTGAGTTTCACTAGACTTTTCCCTTCCTCTACTCAGCCAGTCTGTTGAGTTTCACTGGACTTTTCCCTTCCTCTACTGAGCCAATCTTTTGAGTTTCACTAGGCTATTCCCTTGCTCTACTGAGCCAGTCTGTTGAGTTTCACTAGACTATTCCCTTCCTCTACTCTACTGAGCCTGTCTGTTGAGTTTCACTAGAATATTCCCTTCCTCTACTCTACTGAGCCAATCAATTGAGTTTCACTAGACTATTCCCTTCCTCTACTGAGCCAGTCTGTTGAGTTTCACTACGCTATTCCCTTCCTCTACTCAGCCAGTCTGTTGAGTTTCACTAGGCTTTTCCCTTCTTCTACTGAGCCAGTCTGTTGAGTTTCACTTGACTATTCCCTTCCTCTACTCTACTGAGCCAGTCTGTTGAGTTTCACTAGCCTATTCCCTTCCTCTACTCTACCAAGCCAGTCTGTTGAGTTTCACTAGGCTATTCTATTCCCTTCCTCTACTCTACTGAGCCAGTCTGTTGAGTTTCACTAGACTATTCCCTTCCTCTACTCTACTGAGCCAGTCTGTTGAGTTTCACTAGGCTATTGCCTTCCTCTACTCTACTGAGCCAATCTGTTGAGTTTCACTAGACTATTCACTTCCTCTACTCTACTGAGCCTGTCTGTTGAGTTTCACTAGACTATTCCTTTCCTCTACTCTACTGAGCCAGTCTGTTGAGTTTCACTAGACTATTCCCTTCCTCTACTCTACTGAGCCAGTCAATTGAGTTTCACTAGACTATTCCCTTCCTCTACTGAGCCAGTCTGTTGAGTTTCACTACGCTATTCCCTTCCTCTACTCAGCCAGTCTGTTGAGTTTCACTAGGCTATTCCCTTCTTCTACTGAGCCAGTCTGTTGAGTTTCACTTGACTATTCCCTTCCTCTACTCTACCAAGCCAGTCTGTTGATTTTCACTAGGCTATTCTATTCCCTTCCTCTACTGAGCCAGTCTGTTGAGTTTCACTACGCTATTCCCTTCCTCTACTCAGCCAGTCTTGAGTTTCACTAGACTATTCCCTTCCTCTACTAAGCCAGTCTGTTGAGTTTCACTAGACTTTTCCCTTCCTGTTCTCAGCCCGTCTGTTGAGTTTCACTGGACTTTTCCCTTCCTCTACTGAGCCAATCTTTTGAGTTTTACTAGGCTATTCCCTTGCTCTACTGAGCCAGTCTGTTGAGTTTCACTAGACTATTCCCTTCCTCTACTCTACGGAGCCAGTCTGTTGAGTTTCACTAGACTATTCCCTTCCTCTACTCTACTGAGCCAGTCTGTTGAGTTTCACTAGACTATTCCCTTCCTCTACTCTACTGAGCCAGTCTGTTGAGTTTCACTAGACTATTCCCTTCCTCTACTCTACTGAGCCAGTCTGTTGAGTTTCTCTATACTATTCCCTTCCTCTACTGAGCCAGTCTGTTGAGGTTCACTAGGCTATTCCCTTCCTCTACTCTACTGAGCCAGTCAATTGAGTTTCACTAGACTATTCCCTTCCTCTACTGAGCCAGTCTGTTGAGTTTCACTACGCTATTCCCTTCCTCTACTCAGCCAGTCTGTTGAGTTTCACTAGGCTATTCCCTTCTTCTACTGAGCCAGTCTGTTGAGTTTCACTTGACTATTCCCTTCCTCTACTCTACTGAGCCAGTCTGTTGAGTTTCACTAGCCTATTCCCTTCCTCTACTCTACCAAGCCAGTCTGTTGAGTTTCACTAGGCTATTCTATTCCCTTCCTCTACTCTACTGAGCCAGTCTGTTGAGTTTCACTAGACTATTCCCTTCCTCTACTCTACTGAGCCAGTCTGTTGAGTTTCACTAGGCTATTGCCTTCCTCTACTCTACTGAGCCAATCTGTTGAGTTTCACTAGACTATTCACTTCCTCTACTCTACTGAGCCTGTCTGTTGAGTTTCACTAGACTATTCCTTTCCTCTACTCTACTGAGCCAGTCTGTTGAGTTTCACTAGACTATTCCCTTCCTCTACTCTACTGAGCCAGTCAATTGAGTTTCACTAGACTATTCCCTTCCTCTACTGAGCCAGTCTGTTGAGTTTCACTACGCTATTCCCTTCCTCTACTTAGCCAGTCTGTTGAGTTTCACTAGGCTATTCCCTTCTTCTACTGAGCCAGTCTGTTGAGTTTCACTTGACTATTCCCTTCCTCTACTCTACCAAGCCAGTCTGTTGATTTTCACTAGGCTATTCTATTCCCTTCCTCTACTGAGCCAGTCTGTTGAGTTTCACTACGCTATTCCCTTCCTCTACTCAGCCAGTCTTGAGTTTCACTAGACTATTCCCTTCCTCTACTAAGCCAGTCTGTTGAGTTTCACTAGACTTTTCCCTTCCTCTTCTCAGCCAGTCTGTTGAGTTTCACTGGACTTTTCCCTTCCTCTACTGAGCCAATCTTTTGAGTTTTACTAGGCTATTCCCTTGCTCTACTGAGCCAGTCTGTTGAGTTTCACTAGACTATTCCCTTCCTCTACTCTACGGAGCCAGTCTGTTGAGTTTCACTAGACTATTCCCTTCCTCTACTCTACTGAGCCAGTCTGTTGAGTTTCACTAGACTATTCCCTTCCTCTACTCTACTGAGCCAGTCTGTTGAGTTTCACTAGACTATTCCCTTCCTCTACTCTACTGAGCCAGTCTGTTGAGTTTCTCTATACTATTCCCTTCCTCTACTGAGCCAGTCTGTTGAGGTTCACTAGGCTATTCCCTTCCTCTACTCTACTCAGCCCGTCTGTTGAGTTTCACTAGACTATTCCCTTCCTCTACTCTACTGAGCCAGTCTGTTGAGTTTCTCTATACTATTCCCTTCCTCTACTGAGCCAGTCTGTTGAGTTTCACTTGACTATCCCCTTCCTCTACTGAGCCAGTCTGTTGAGTTTCACTAGGCTATTCCCTTCCTCTACTCTACTGAGCCAGTCTGTTGAGTTTCACTAGGCTATTCCCTTCCTCTACTCTACTGAGCCAGTCTGTTGAGTTTCACTAGACTATTCCCTTCCTCTACTGAGCCAGTCTGTTGAGTTTCACTAGACTATTACCTTCCTCTTCTCTACTGAGCCAGTCTGTTGAGTTTCACTAGACTATTCCCTTCCTCTACTCTACTGAGCCAGTCTGTTGATTTTCACTAGGCTATTCCCTTCCTCTACTGAGCAAGTGTGTTGAGTTTCACTAGGCTATTCCCTTCCTCTACTGAGCCAGTCTGTTGAGTTTCACTAGACTTTTCCCTTCCTCTACTGAGCCAGTCTGTTGAGTTTCACTAGACTTTTCCCTTCCTCTACTCAGCCAGTCTGTTGAGTTTCACTAGACTTTTCCCTTCCTCTACTCTACTGAGCCAGTCTGTTGATATTCACTAGACTATTCCCTTCCTCTACGCTACTGAGAAAGTCTGTTGAGTTTCACTAGCATATTCCCTTCCTCCACTGAGCCAGTCTGTTGAGTTTCACTAGGCTATTCTATTCCCTTCCTCTACTCTACTGAGCCAGTCAATTGAGTTTCACTAGACTTTTCCCTTCCTCTACTCTACTGAGCCAGTCTGTTGAGATTCACTAGACTATTCCCTTCCTCTACGCTACTGAGAAAGTCTGTTGAGTTTCACTAGCATATTCCCTTCCTCCACTGAGCCAGTCTGTTGAGTTTCACTAGGCTATTCTATTCCCTTCCTCTACTCTACTGAGCCAGTCTGTTGAGTTTCACTAGACTTTTCCCTTCCTCTACTCTACTGAGCCTGTCTGTTGAGTTTCACTAGAATATTCCCTTCCTCTACTCTACTGAGCCAGTCAATTGAGTTTCACTAGACTATTCCCTTCCTCTACTGAGCCAGTCTGTTGAGTTTCACTACGCTATTCCCTTCCTCTACTCAGCCAGTCTGTTGAGTTTCACTAGGCTATTCCCTTCTTCTACTGAGCCAGTCTGTTGAGTTTCACTAGGCTATTCTATTCCCTTCCTCTACTCTACTGAGCCAGTCTGTTGAGTTTCACTAGACTATTCCCTTCCTCTACTCTACTGAGCCAGTCTGTTGAGTTTCACTAGGCTATTGCCTTCCTCTACTCTACTGAGCCAATCTGTTGAGTTTCACTAGACTATTCACTTCCTCTACTCTACTGAGCCTGTCTGTTGAGTTTCACTAGACTATTCCTTTCCTCTACTCTACTGAGCCAGTCTGTTGAGTTTCACTAGACTATTCCCTTCCTCTACTCTACTGAGCCAGTCAATTGAGTTTCACTAGACTATTCCCTTCCTCTACTGAGCCAGTCTGTTGAGTTTCACTACGCTATTCCCTTCCTCTACTTAGCCAGTCTGTTGAGTTTCACTAGGCTATTCCCTTCTTCTACTGAGCCAGTCTGTTGAGTTTCACTTGACTATTCCCTTCCTCTACTCTACCAAGCCAGTCTGTTGATTTTCACTAGGCTATTCTATTCCCTTCCTCTACTGAGCCAGTCTGTTGAGTTTCACTACGCTATTCCCTTCCTCTACTCAGCCAGTCTTGAGTTTCACTAGACTATTCCCTTCCTCTACTAAGCCAGTCTGTTGAGTTTCACTAGACTTTTCCCTTCCTCTTCTCAGCCAGTCTGTTGAGTTTCACTGGACTTTTCCCTTCCTCTACTGAGCCAATCTTTTGAGTTTTACTAGGCTATTCCCTTGCTCTACTGAGCCAGTCTGTTGAGTTTCACTAGACTATTCCCTTCCTCTACTCTACGGAGCCAGTCTGTTGAGTTTCACTAGACTATTCCCTTCCTCTACTCTACTGAGCCAGTCTGTTGAGTTTCACTAGACTATTCCCTTCCTCTACTCTACTGAGCCAGTCTGTTGAGTTTCTCTATACTATTCCCTTCCTCTACTGAGCCAGTCTGTTGAGGTTCACTAGGCTATTCTCTTCCTCTACTCTACTCAGCCCGTCTGTTGAGTTTCACTAGACTATTCCCTTCCTCTACTCTACTGAGCCAGTCTGTTGAGTTTCACTAGGCTATTCCCTTCCTCTACTCTACTGAGCCAGTCTGTTGAGTTTCACTAGACTATTCCCTTCCTCTACTGAGCCAGTCTGTTGAGTTTCACTAGACTATTACCTTCCTCTTCTCTACTGAGCCAGTCTGTTGAGTTTCACTAGACTATTCCCTTCCTCTACTCTACTGAGCCAGTCTGTTGATTTTCACTAGGCTATTCCCTTCCTCTACTGAGCAAGTGTGTTGAGTTTCACTAGGCTATTCCCTTCCTCTACTGCGTCAGTCTGTTGAGTTTCACTACGCTATTCCCTTCCTCTACTGAGCCAGTCTGTTGAGTTTCACTAGACTATTCCCTTCCTCTACTCAGCCAGTCTGTTGAGTTTCACTAGACTTTTCCCTTCCTCTACTCAGCCAGTCTGTTGAGTTTCACTAGACTTTTCCCTTCCTCTACTCTACTGAGCCAGTCTGTTGAGTTTCACTAGACTATTCCCTTCCTCTACGCTACTGAGAAAGTCTGTTGAGTTTCACTAGCATATTCCCTTCCTCCACTGAGCCAGTCTGTTGAGTTTCACTAGGCTATTCTATTCCCTTCCTCTACTCTACTGAGCCAGTCTGTTGAGTTTCACTAGACTATTCCCTTCCTCTACTCTACTGAGCCTGTCTGTTGAGTTTCACTAGACTATTCCCTTCCTCTACTCTACTGAGCCAGTCTGTTGAGTTTCACTAGAATATTCCCTTCCTCTACTCTACTGAGCCAGTCAATTGAGTTTCACTAGACTATTCCCTTCCTCTACTGAGCCAGTCTGTTGAGTTTCACTACGCTATTCCCTTCCTCTACTCAGCCAGTCTGTTGAGTTTCACTAGGCTATTCCCTTCTTCTACTGAGCCAGTCTGTTGAGTTTCACTTGACTATTCCCTTCCTCTACTCTACTGAGCCAGTCTGTTGAGTTTCACTAGCCTATTCCCTTCCTCTACTCTACCAAGCCAGTCTGTTGAGTTTCACTAGGCTATTCTATTCCCTTCCTCTACTCTACTGAGCCAGTCTGTTGAGTTTCACTAGACTATTCCCTTCCTCTACTCTACTGAGCCAGTCTGTTGAGTTTCACTAGGCTATTGCCTTCCTCTACTGTACTGAGCCAATCTGTTGAGTTTCACTAGACTATTCACTTCCTCTACTCTACTGAGCCTGTCTGTTGAGTTTCACTAGACTATTCCCTTCCTCTACTCTACTGAGCCAGTCTGTTGAGTTTCACTAGACTATTCCCTTCCTCTACTCTACTGAGCCAGTCAATTGAGTTTCACTAGACTATTCCCTTCCTCTACTGAGCCAGTCTGTTGAGTTTCACTACGCTATTCCCTTCCTCTACTCAGCCAGTCTGTTGAGTTTCACTAGGCTATTCCCTTCTTCTACTGAGCCAGTCTGTTGAGTTTCACTTGACTATTCCCTTCCTCTACTCTACCAAGCCAGTCTGTTGATTTTCACTAGGCTATTCTATTCCCTTCCTCTACTGAGCCAGTCTGTTGAGTTTCACTACGCTATTCCCTTCCTCTACTCAGCCAGTCTTGAGTTTCACTAGACTATTCCCTTCCTCTACTAAGCCAGTCTGTTGAGTTTCACTAGACTTTTCCCTTCCTCTACTCAGCCAGTCTGTTGAGTTTCACTGGACTTTTCCCTTCCTCTACTGAGCCAATCTTTTGAGTTTCACTAGGCTATTCCCTTGCTCTACTGAGCCAGTCTGTTGAGTTTCACTAGACTATTCCCTTCCTCTACTCTACGGAGCCAGTCTGTTGAGTTTCACTAGACTATTCCCTTCCTCTACTCTACTGAGCCAGTCTGTTGAGTTTCACTAGACTATTCCCTTCCTCTACTCTACTGAGCCAGTCTGTTGAGTTTCACTAGACTATTCCCTTCCTCTACTCTACTGAGCCAGTCTGTTGAGTTTCTCTATACTATTCCCTTCCTCTACTGAGCCAGTCTGTTGAGGTTCACTAGGCTATTCCCTTCCTCTACTCTACTCAGCCCGTCTGTTGAGTTTCACTAGACTATTCCCTTCCTCTACTCTACTGAGCCAGTCTGTTGAGTTTCTCTATACTATTCCCTTCCTCTACTGAGCCAGTCTGTTGAGTTTCACTTGACTATTCCCTTCCTCTACTGAGCCAGTCTGTTGAGTTTCACTAGGCTATTCCCTTCCTCTACTCTACTGAGCCAGTCTGTTGAGTTTCACTAGGCTATTCCCTTCCTCTACTCTACTGAGCCAGTCTGTTGAGTTTCACTAGACTATTCCCTTCCTCTACTGAGCCAGTCTGTTGAGTTTCACTAGACTATTACCTTCCTCTTCTCTACTGAGCCAGTCTGTTGAGTTTCACTAGACTATTCCCTTCCTCTACTCTACTGAGCCAGTCTGCTGATTTTCACTAGGCTATTCCCTTCCTCTAATGAGCAAGTGTGTTGAGTTTCACTAGGCTATTCCCTTCCTCTACTGAGCCAGTCTGTTGAGTTTCACTAGACTTTTCCCTTCCTCTACTGAGCCAGTCTGTTGAGTTTCACTACGCTATTCCGTTCCTCTACTGAGCCAGTCTGTTGAGTTTCACTAGACTATTCCCTTCCTCTACTCAGCCAGTCTGTTGAGTTTCACTAGACTTTTCCCTTCCTCTACTCAGCCAGTCTGTTGAGTTTCACTAGACTTTTCCCTTCCTCTACTCTACTGAGCCAGTCTGTTGAGATTCACTAGACTATTCCCTTCCTCTACGCTACTGAGAAAGTCTGTTGAGTTTCACTAGCATATTCCCTTCCTCCACTGAGCCAGTCTGTTGAGTTTCACTAGGCTATTCTATTCCCTTCCTCTACTCTACTGAGCCAGTCTGTTGAGTTTCACTAGACTATTCCCTTCCTCTACTCTACTGAGCCTGTCTGTTGAGTTTCACTAGACTATTCCCTTCCTCTTCTCTACTGAGCCAGTCTGTTGAGTTTCACTAGAATATTCCCTTCCTCTACTCTACTGAGCCAGTCAATTGAGTTTCACTAGACTATTCCCTTCCTCTACTGAGCCAGTCTGTTGAGTTTCACTACGCTATTCCCTTCCTCTACTCAGCCAGTCTGTTGAGTTTCACTAGGCTATTCCCTTCTTCTACTGAGCCAGTCTGTTGAGTTTCACTTGACTATTCCCTTCCTCTACTCTACTGAGCCAGTCTGTTGAGTTTCACTAGCCTATTCCCTTCCTCTACTCTACCAAGCCAGTCTGTTGAGTTTCACTAGGCTATTCTATTCCCTTCCTCTACTCTACTGAGCCAGTCTGTTGAGTTTCACTAGACTATTCCCTTCCTCTACTCTACTGAGCCAGTCTGTTGAGTTTCACTAGGCTATTGCCTTCCTCTACTCTACTGAGCCAATCTGTTGAGTTTCACTAGACTATTCACTTCCTCTACTCTACTGAGCCTGTCTGTTGAGTTTCACTAGACTATTCCCTTCCTCTACTCTACTGAGCCAGTCTGTTGAGTTTCACTAGACTATTCCCTTCCTCTACTCTACTGAGCCAGTCAATTGAGTTTCACTAGACTATTCCCTTCCTCTACTGAGCCAGTCTGTTGAGTTTCACTACGCTATTCCCTTCCTCTACTCAGCCAGTCTGTTGAGTTTCACTTGACTATTCCCTTCCTCTTCTCTACCAAGCCAGTCTGTTGATTTTCACTAGGCTATTCTATTCCCTTCCTCTACTGAGCCAGTCTGTTGAGTTTCACTACGCTATTCCCTTCCTCTACTCAGCCAGTCTTGAGTTTCACTAGACTATTCCCTTCCTCTACTAAGCCAGTCTGTTGAGTTTCACTAGACTTTTCCCTTCCTCTACTCAGCCAGTCTGTTGAGTTTCACTGGACTTTTCCCTTCCTCTACTGAGCCAATCTTTTGAGTTTCACTAGGCTATTCCCTTGCTCTACTGAGCCAGTCTGTTGAGTTTCACTAGACTATTCCCTTCCTCTACTCTACGGAGCCAGTCTGTTGAGTTTCACTAGACTATTTCCTTCCTCTACTCTACTGAGCCAGTCTGTTGAGTTTCACTAGACTATTCCCTTCCTCTACTCTACTGAGCCAGTCTGTTGAGTTTCACTAGACTATTCCCTTCCTCTACTCTACTGAGCCAGTCTGTTGAGTTTCTCTATACTATTCCCTTCCTCTACTGAGCCAGTCTGTTGAGGTTCACTAGGCTATTCTCTTCCTCTACTCTACTCAGCCCGTCTGTTGAGTTTCACTAGACTATTCCCTTCCTCTACTCTACTGAGCCAGTCTGTTGAGTTTCACTAGGCTATTCCCTTCCTCTACTCTACTGAGCCAGTCTGTTGAGTTTCACTAGACTATTCCCTTCCTCTACTGAGCCAGTCTGTTGAGTTTCACTAGACTATTACCTTCCTCTTCTCTACTGAGCCAGTCTGTTGAGTTTCACTAGACTATTCCCTTCCTCTACTCTACTGAGCCAGTCTGTTGATTTTCACTAGGCTATTCCCTTCCTCTACTGAGCAAGTGTGTTGAGTTTCACTAGGCTATTCCCTTCCTCTACTGAGCCAGTCTGTTGAGTTTCACTAGACTTTTCCCTTCCTCTACTGAGCCAGTCTGTTGAGTTTCACTACGCTATTCCCTTCCTCTACTGAGCCAGTCTGTTGAGTTTCACTAGACTATTCCCTTCCTCTACTCAGCCAGTCTGTTGAGTTTCACTAGACTTTTCCCTTCCTCTACTCAGCCAGTCTGTTGAGTTTCACTAGACTTTTCCCTTCCTCTACTCTACTGAGCCAGTCTGTTGAGTTTCAATAGACTATTCCCTTCCTCTACGCTACTGAGAAAGTCTGTTGAGTTTCACTAGCATATTCCCTTCCTCCACTGAGCCAGTCTGTTGAGTTTCACTAGGCTATTCTATTCCCTTCCTCTACTCTACTGAGCCAGTCTGTTGAGTTTCACTAGACTATTCCCTTCCTCTACTCTACTGAGCCTGTCTGTTGAGTTTCACTAGACTATTCCCTTCCTCTACTCTACTGAGCCAGTCTGTTGAGTTTCACTAGAATATTCCCTTCCTCTACTCTACTGAGCCAGTCAATTGAGTTTCACTAGACTATTCCCTTCCTCTACTGAGCCAGTCTGTTGAGTTTCACTACGCTATTCCCTTCTTCTACTGAGCCAGTCTGTTGAGTTTCACTTGACTATTCCCTTCCTCTACTCTACTGAGCCAGTCTGTTGAGTTTCACTAGGCTATTCCCTTCCTCTACTCTACTGAGCCAGTCTGTTGAGTTTCACTAGACTATTCCCTTCCTCTACTGAGCCAGTCTGTTGAGTTTCACTAGACTATTACCTTCCTCTTCTCTACTGAGCCAGTCTGTTGAGTTTCACTAGACTATTCCCTTCCTCTACTCTACTGAGCCAGTCTGTTGATTTTCACTAGGCTATTCCCTTCCTCTACTGAGCAAGTGTGTTGAGTTTCACTAGGCTATTCCCTTCCTCTACTGAGCCAGTCTGTTGAGTTTCACTAGACTTTTCCCTTCCTCTACTGAGCCAGTCTGTTGAGTTTCACTACGCTATTCCCTTCCTCTACTGAGCCAGTCTGTTGAGTTTCACTAGACTATTCCCTTCCTCTACTCAGCCAGTCTGTTGAGTTTCACTAGACTTTTCCCTTCCTCTACTCAGCCAGTCTGTTGAGTTTCACTAGACTTTTCCCTTCCTCTACTCTACTGAGCCAGTCTGTTGAGTTTCAATAGACTATTCCCTTCCTCTACGCTACTGAGAAAGTCTGTTGAGTTTCACTAGCATATTCCCTTCCTCCACTGAGCCAGTCTGTTGAGTTTCACTAGGCTATTCTATTCCCTTCCTCTACTCTACTGAGCCAGTCTGTTGAGTTTCACTAGACTATTCCCTTCCTCTACTCTACTGAGCCTGTCTGTTGAGTTTCACTAGACTATTCCCTTCCTCTACTCTACTGAGCCAGTCTGTTGAGTTTCACTAGAATATTCCCTTCCTCTACTCTACTGAGCCAGTCAATTGAGTTTCACTAGACTATTCCCTTCCTCTACTGAGCCAGTCTGTTGAGTTTCACTACGCTATTCCCTTCCTCTACTCAGCCAGTCTGTTGAGTTTCACTAGGCTATTCCCTTCTTCTACTGAGCCAGTCTGTTGAGTTTCACTTGACTATTCCCTTCCTCTACTCTACTGAGCCAGTCTGTTGAGTTTCACTAGCCTATTCCCTTCCTCTACTCTACCAAGCCAGTCTGTTGAGTTTCACTAGGCTATTCTATTCCCTTCCTCTACTCTACTGAGCCAGTCTGTTGAGTTTCACTAGACTATTCCCTTCCTCTACTCTACTGAGCCTGTCTGTTGAGTTTCACTAGCCTATTCCCTTCCTCTACTCTACCAAGCCAGTCTGTTGAGTTTCACTAGGCTATTCTATTCCCTTCCTCTACTCTACTGAGCCAGTCTGTTGAGTTTCACTAGACTATTCCCTTCCTCTACTCTACTGAGCCAGTCTGTTGAGTTTCACTAGGCTATTGCCTTCCTCTACTGTACTGAGCCAATCTGTTGAGTTTCACTAGACTATTCACTTCCTCTACTCTACTGAGCCTGTCTGTTGAGTTTCACTAGACTATTCCCTTCCTCTACTCTACTGAGCCAGTCTGTTGAGTTTCACTAGACTATTCCCTTCCTCTACTCTACTGAGCCAGTCAATTGAGTTTCACTAGACTATTCCCTTCCTCTACTGAGCCAGTCTGTTGAGTTTCACTACGCTATTCCCTTCCTCTACTCAGCCAGTCTGTTGAGTTTCACTAGGCTATTCCCTTCTTCTACTGAGCCAGTCTGTTGAGTTTCACTTGACTATTCCCTTCCTCTACTCTACCAAGCCAGTCTGTTGATTTTCACTAGGCTATTCTATTCCCTTCCTCTACTGAGCCAGTCTGTTGAGTTTCACTACGCTATTCCCTTCCTCTACTCAGCCAGTCTTGAGTTTCACTAGACTATTCCCTTCCTCTACTAAGCCAGTCTGTTGAGTTTCACTAGACTTTTCCCTTCCTCTACTCAGCCAGTCTGTTGAGTTTCACTGGACTTTTCCCTTCCTCTACTGAGCCAATCTTTTGAGTTTCACTAGGCTATTCCCTTGCTCTACTGAGCCAGTCTGTTGAGTTTCACTAGACTATTCCCTTCCTCTACTCTACGGAGCCAGTCTGTTGAGTTTCACTAGACTATTCCCTTCCTCTACTCTACTGAGCCAGTCTGTTGAGTTTCACTAGACTATTCCCTTCCTCTACTCTACTGAGCCAGTCTGTTGAGTTTCACTAGACTATTCCCTTCCTCTACTCTACTGAGCCAGTCTGTTGAGTTTCTCTATACTATTCCCTTCCTCTACTGAGCCAGTCTGTTGAGGTTCACTAGGCTATTCCCTTCCTCTACTCTACTCAGCCCGTTTGTTGAGTTTCACTAGACTATTCCCTTCCTCTACTCTACTGAGCCAGTCTGTTGAGTTTCTCTATACTATTCCCTTCCTCTACTGAGCCAGTCTGTTGAGTTTCACTTGACTATTCCCTTCCTCTACTGAGCCAGTCTGTTGAGTTTCACTAGGC
Source organism: Salmo salar (assembly GCF_965601325.2). Lineage (NCBI taxonomy): Eukaryota > Metazoa > Chordata > Actinopteri > Salmoniformes > Salmonidae > Salmo > Salmo salar. Next base: position 83,605,285 of record NC_138296.1, on the reverse strand, counting down.
TATTCCCTTCCTCTACTCTACTGAGCCAGTCTGTTGAGTTTCACTAGGCTATTCCCTTCCTCTACTCTACTGAGCCAGTCTGTTGAGTTTCACTAGACTATTCCCTTCCTCTACTGAGCCAGTCTGTTGAGTTTCACTAGACTATTACCTTCCTCTTCTCTACTGAGCCAGTCTGTTGAGTTTCACTAGACTATTCCCTTCCTCTACTCTACTGAGCCAGTCTGTTGATTTTCACTAGGCTATTCCCTTCCTCTACTGAGCAAGTGTGTTGAGTTTCACTAGGCTATTCCCTTCCTCTACTGAGCCAGTCTGTTGAGTTTCACTAGACTTTTCCCTTCCTCTACTGAGCCAGTCTGTTGAGTTTCACTACGCTATTCCCTTCCTCTACTGAGCCAGTCTGTTGAGTTTCACTAGACTATTCCCTTCCTCTACTCAGCCAGTCTGTTGAGTTTCACTAGACTTTTCCCTTCCTCTACTCAGCCAGTCTGTTGAGTTTCACTAGACTTTTCCCTTCCTCTACTCTACTGAGCCAGTCTGTTGACATTCACTAGACTATTCCCTTCCTCTACGCTACTGAGAAAGTCTGTTGAGTTTCACTAGCATATTCCCTTCCTCCACTGAGCCAGTCTGTTGAGTTTCACTAGGCTATTCTATTCCCTTCCTCTACTCTACTGAGCCAGTCTGTTGAGTTTCACTAGACTATTCCCTTCCTCTACTCTACTGAGCCTGTCTGTTGAGTTTCACTAGACTATTCCCTTCCTCTACTCTACTGAGCCAGTCTGTTGAGTTTCACTAGAATATTCCCTTCCTCTACTCTACTGAGCCAGTCAATTGAGTTTCACTAGACTATTCCCTTCCTCTACTGAGCCAGTCTGTTGAGTTTCACTACGCTATTCCCTTCCTCTACTCAGCCAGTCTGTTGAGTTTCACTAGGCTATTCCCTTCTTCTACTGAGCCAGTCTGTTGAGTTTCACTTGACTATTCCCTTCCTCTACTCTACTGAGCCAGTCTGTTGAGTTTCACTAGCCTATTCCCTTCCTCTACTCTACCAAGCCAGTCTGTTGAGTTTCACTAGGCTATTCTATTCCCTTCCTCTACTCTACTAACCCAGTCGGTTGAGTTTCACTAGACTATTCCCTTCCTCTACTCTACTGAGCCAGTATGTTGAGTTTCACTAGGCTATTGCCTTCCTCTACTCTACTGAGCCAATCTGTTGAGTTTCACTAGACTATTCACTTCCTCTACTCTACTGAGCCAGTCTGTTGAGTTTCACTAGACTATTCCCTTCCTCTACTCTACTGAGCCAGTCTGTTGATTTTCACTAGGCTATTCCCTTCCTCTACTGAGCAAGTGTGTTGAGTTTCACTAGGCTATTCCCTTCCTCTACTGAGCCAGTCTGTTGAGTTTCACTAGACTTTTCCCTTCCTCTACTGAGCCAGTCTGTTGAGTTTCACTACGCTATTCCCTTCCTCTACTGAGCCAGTCTGTTGAGTTTCACTAGACTATTCCCTTCCTCTACTCAGCCAGTCTGTTGAGTTTCACTAGACTTTTCCCTTCCTCTACTCAGCCAGTCTGTTGAGTTTCACTAGACTATTCCCTTCCTCTACGCTACTGAGAAAGTCTGTTGAGTTTCACTAGCATATTCCCTTCCTCCACTGAGCCAGTCTGTTGAGTTTCACTAGGCTATTCTATTCCCTTCCTCTACTCTACTGAGCCAGTCTGTTGAGTTTCACTAGACTATTCCCTTCCTCTACTCTACTGAGCCTGTCTGTTGAGTTTCACTAGACTATTCCCTTCCTCTACTCTACTGAGCCAGTCTGTTGAGTTTCACTAGAATATTCCCTTCCTCTACTCTACTGAGCCAGTCAATTGAGTTTCACTAGACTATTCCCTTCCTCTACTGAGCCAGTCTGTTGAGTTTCACTACGCTATTCCCTTCCTCTACTCAGCCAGTCTTGAGTTTCACTAGACTATTCCCTTCCTCTACTAAGCCAGTCTGTTGAGTTTCACTAGACTTTTCCCTTCCTCTACTCAGCCAGTCTGTTGAGTTTCACTGGACTTTTCCCTTCCTCTACTGAGCCAATCTTTTGAGTTTCACTAGGCTATTCCCTTGCTCTACTGAGCCAGTCTGTTGAGTTTCACTAGACTATTCCCTTCCTCTACTCTACTGAGCCTGTCTGTTGAGTTTCACTAGAATATTCCCTTCCTCTACTCTACTGAGCCAATCAATTGAGTTTCACTAGACTATTCCCTTCCTCTACTGAGCCAGTCTGTTGAGTTTCACTACGCTATTCCCTTCCTCTACTCAGCCAGTCTGTTGAGTTTCACTAGGCTTTTCCCTTCTTCTACTGAGCCAGTCTGTTGAGTTTCACTTGACTATTCCCTTCCTCTACTCTACTGAGCCAGTCTGTTGAGTTTCACTAGCCTATTCCCTTCCTCTACTCTACCAAGCCAGTCTGTTGAGTTTCACTAGGCTATTCTATTCCCTTCCTCTACTCTACTGAGCCAGTCTGTTGAGTTTCACTAGACTATTCCCTTCCTCTACTCTACTGAGCCAGTCTGTTGAGTTTCACTAGGCTATTGCCTTCCTCTACTCTACTGAGCCAATCTGTTGAGTTTCACTAGACTATTCACTTCCTCTACTCTACTGAGCCTGTCTGTTGAGTTTCACTAGACTATTCCTTTCCTCTACTCTACTGAGCCAGTCTGTTGAGTTTCACTAGACTATTCCCTTCCTCTACTCTACTGAGCCAGTCAATTGAGTTTCACTAGACTATTCCCTTCCTCTACTGAGCCAGTCTGTTGAGTTTCACTACGCTATTCCCTTCCTCTACTCAGCCAGTCTGTTGAGTTTCACTAGGCTATTCCCTTCTTCTACTGAGCCAGTCTGTTGAGTTTCACTTGACTATTCCCTTCCTCTACTCTACCAAGCCAGTCTGTTGATTTTCACTAGGCTATTCTATTCCCTTCCTCTACTGAGCCAGTCTGTTGAGTTTCACTACGCTATTCCCTTCCTCTACTCAGCCAGTCTTGAGTTTCACTAGACTATTCCCTTCCTCTACTAAGCCAGTCTGTTGAGTTTCACTAGACTTTTCCCTTCCTGTTCTCAGCCCGTCTGTTGAGTTTCACTGGACTTTTCCCTTCCTCTACTGAGCCAATCTTTTGAGTTTTACTAGGCTATTCCCTTGCTCTACTGAGCCAGTCTGTTGAGTTTCACTAGACTATTCCCTTCCTCTACTCTACGGAGCCAGTCTGTTGAGTTTCACTAGACTATTCCCTTCCTCTACTCTACTGAGCCAGTCTGTTGAGTTTCACTAGACTATTCCCTTCCTCTACTCTACTGAGCCAGTCTGTTGAGTTTCACTAGACTATTCCCTTCCTCTACTCTACTGAGCCAGTCTGTTGAGTTTCTCTATACTATTCCCTTCCTCTACTGAGCCAGTCTGTTGAGGTTCACTAGGCTATTCCCTTCCTCTACTCTACTGAGCCAGTCAATTGAGTTTCACTAGACTATTCCCTTCCTCTACTGAGCCAGTCTGTTGAGTTTCACTACGCTATTCCCTTCCTCTACTCAGCCAGTCTGTTGAGTTTCACTAGGCTATTCCCTTCTTCTACTGAGCCAGTCTGTTGAGTTTCACTTGACTATTCCCTTCCTCTACTCTACTGAGCCAGTCTGTTGAGTTTCACTAGCCTATTCCCTTCCTCTACTCTACCAAGCCAGTCTGTTGAGTTTCACTAGGCTATTCTATTCCCTTCCTCTACTCTACTGAGCCAGTCTGTTGAGTTTCACTAGACTATTCCCTTCCTCTACTCTACTGAGCCAGTCTGTTGAGTTTCACTAGGCTATTGCCTTCCTCTACTCTACTGAGCCAATCTGTTGAGTTTCACTAGACTATTCACTTCCTCTACTCTACTGAGCCTGTCTGTTGAGTTTCACTAGACTATTCCTTTCCTCTACTCTACTGAGCAAGTCTGTTGAGTTTCACTAGACTATTCCCTTCCTCTACTCTACTGAGCCAGTCAATTGAGTTTCACTAGACTATTCCCTTCCTCTACTGAGCCAGTCTGTTGAGTTTCACTACGCTATTCCCTTCCTCTACTTAGCCAGTCTGTTGAGTTTCACTAGGCTATTCCCTTCTTCTACTGAGCCAGTCTGTTGAGTTTCACTTGACTATTCCCTTCCTCTACTCTACCAAGCCAGTCTGTTGATTTTCACTAGGCTATTCTATTCCCTTCCTCTACTGAGCCAGTCTGTTGAGTTTCACTACGCTATTCCCTTCCTCTACTCAGCCAGTCTTGAGTTTCACTAGACTATTCCCTTCCTCTACTAAGCCAGTCTGTTGAGTTTCACTAGACTTTTCCCTTCCTCTTCTCAGCCAGTCTGTTGAGTTTCACTGGACTTTTCCCTTCCTCTACTGAGCCAATCTTTTGAGTTTTACTAGGCTATTCCCTTGCTCTACTGAGCCAGTCTGTTGAGTTTCACTAGACTATTCCCTTCCTCTACTCTACGGAGCCAGTCTGTTGAGTTTCACTAGACTATTCCCTTCCTCTACTCTACTGAGCCAGTCTGTTGAGTTTCACTAGACTATTCCCTTCCTCTACTCTACTGAGCCAGTCTGTTGAGTTTCACTAGACTATTCCCTTCCTCTACTCTACTGAGCCAGTCTGTTGAGTTTCTCTATACTATTCCCTTCCTCTACTGAGCCAGTCTGTTGAGGTTCACTAGGCTATTCCCTTCCTCTACTCTACTCAGCCCGTCTGTTGAGTTTCACTAGACTATTCCCTTCCTCTACTCTACTGAGCCAGTCTGTTGAGTTTCTCTATACTATTCCCTTCCTCTACTGAGCCAGTCTGTTGAGTTTCACTTGACTATCCCCTTCCTCTACTGAGCCAGTCTGTTGAGTTTCACTAGGCTATTCCCTTCCTCTACTCTACTGAGCCAGTCTGTTGAGTTTCACTAGGCTATTCCCTTCCTCTACTCTACTGAGCCAGTCTGTTGAGTTTCACTAGACTATTCCCTTCCTCTACTGAGCCAGTCTGTTGAGTTTCACTAGACTATTACCTTCCTCTTCTCTACTGAGCCAGTCTGTTGAGTTTCACTAGACTATTCCCTTCCTCTACTCTACTGAGCCAGTCTGTTGATTTTCACTAGGCTATTCCCTTCCTCTACTGAGCAAGTGTGTTGAGTTTCACTAGGCTATTCCCTTCCTCTACTGAGCCAGTCTGTTGAGTTTCACTAGACTTTTCCCTTCCTCTACTGAGCCAGTCTGTTGAGTTTCACTAGACTTTTCCCTTCCTCTACTCAGCCAGTCTGTTGAGTTTCACTAGACTTTTCCCTTCCTCTACTCTACTGAGCCAGTCTGTTGATATTCACTAGACTATTCCCTTCCTCTACGCTACTGAGAAAGTCTGTTGAGTTTCACTAGCATATTCCCTTCCTCCACTGAGCCAGTCTGTTGAGTTTCACTAGGCTATTCTATTCCCTTCCTCTACTCTACTGAGCCAGTCAATTGAGTTTCACTAGACTTTTCCCTTCCTCTACTCTACTGAGCCAGTCTGTTGAGATTCACTAGACTATTCCCTTCCTCTACGCTACTGAGAAAGTCTGTTGAGTTTCACTAGCATATTCCCTTCCTCCACTGAGCCAGTCTGTTGAGTTTCACTAGGCTATTCTATTCCCTTCCTCTACTCTACTGAGCCAGTCTGTTGAGTTTCACTAGACTTTTCCCTTCCTCTACTCTACTGAGCCTGTCTGTTGAGTTTCACTAGAATATTCCCTTCCTCTACTCTACTGAGCCAGTCAATTGAGTTTCACTAGACTATTCCCTTCCTCTACTGAGCCAGTCTGTTGAGTTTCACTACGCTATTCCCTTCCTCTACTCAGCCAGTCTGTTGAGTTTCACTAGGCTATTCCCTTCTTCTACTGAGCCAGTCTGTTGAGTTTCACTAGGCTATTCTATTCCCTTCCTCTACTCTACTGAGCCAGTCTGTTGAGTTTCACTAGACTATTCCCTTCCTCTACTCTACTGAGCCAGTCTGTTGAGTTTCACTAGGCTATTGCCTTCCTCTACTCTACTGAGCCAATCTGTTGAGTTTCACTAGACTATTCACTTCCTCTACTCTACTGAGCCTGTCTGTTGAGTTTCACTAGACTATTCCTTTCCTCTACTCTACTGAGCCAGTCTGTTGAGTTTCACTAGACTATTCCCTTCCTCTACTCTACTGAGCCAGTCAATTGAGTTTCACTAGACTATTCCCTTCCTCTACTGAGCCAGTCTGTTGAGTTTCACTACGCTATTCCCTTCCTCTACTTAGCCAGTCTGTTGAGTTTCACTAGGCTATTCCCTTCTTCTACTGAGCCAGTCTGTTGAGTTTCACTTGACTATTCCCTTCCTCTACTCTACCAAGCCAGTCTGTTGATTTTCACTAGGCTATTCTATTCCCTTCCTCTACTGAGCCAGTCTGTTGAGTTTCACTACGCTATTCCCTTCCTCTACTCAGCCAGTCTTGAGTTTCACTAGACTATTCCCTTCCTCTACTAAGCCAGTCTGTTGAGTTTCACTAGACTTTTCCCTTCCTCTTCTCAGCCAGTCTGTTGAGTTTCACTGGACTTTTCCCTTCCTCTACTGAGCCAATCTTTTGAGTTTTACTAGGCTATTCCCTTGCTCTACTGAGCCAGTCTGTTGAGTTTCACTAGACTATTCCCTTCCTCTACTCTACGGAGCCAGTCTGTTGAGTTTCACTAGACTATTCCCTTCCTCTACTCTACTGAGCCAGTCTGTTGAGTTTCACTAGACTATTCCCTTCCTCTACTCTACTGAGCCAGTCTGTTGAGTTTCACTAGACTATTCCCTTCCTCTACTCTACTGAGCCAGTCTGTTGAGTTTCTCTATACTATTCCCTTCCTCTACTGAGCCAGTCTGTTGAGGTTCACTAGGCTATTCCCTTCCTCTACTCTACTCAGCCCGTCTGTTGAGTTTCACTAGACTATTCCCTTCCTCTACTCTACTGAGCCAGTCTGTTGAGTTTCTCTATACTATTCCCTTCCTCTACTGAGCCAGTCTGTTGAGTTTCACTTGACTATCCCCTTCCTCTACTGAGCCAGTCTGTTGAGTTTCACTAGGCTATTCCCTTCCTCTACTCTACTGAGCCAGTCTGTTGAGTTTCACTAGGCTATTCCCTTCCTCTACTCTACTGAGCCAGTCTGTTGAGTTTCACTAGACTATTCCCTTCCTCTACTGAGCCAGTCTGTTGAGTTTCACTAGACTATTACCTTCCTCTTCTCTACTGAGCCAGTCTGTTGAGTTTCACTAGACTATTCCCTTCCTCTACTCTACTGAGCCAGTCTGTTGATTTTCACTAGGCTATTCCCTTCCTCTACTGAGCAAGTGTGTTGAGTTTCACTAGGCTATTCCCTTCCTCTACTGAGCCAGTCTGTTGAGTTTCACTAGACTTTTCCCTTCCTCTACTGAGCCAGTCTGTTGAGTTTCACTAGACTTTTCCCTTCCTCTACTCAGCCAGTCTGTTGAGTTTCACTAGACTTTTCCCTTCCTCTACTCTACTGAGCCAGTCTGTTGATATTCACTAGACTATTCCCTTCCTCTACGCTACTGAGAAAGTCTGTTGAGTTTCACTAGCATATTCCCTTCCTCCACTGAGCCAGTCTGTTGAGTTTCACTAGGCTATTCTATTCCCTTCCTCTACTCTACTGAGCCAGTCAATTGAGTTTCACTAGACTTTTCCCTTCCTCTACTCTACTGAGCCAGTCTGTTGAGATTCACTAGACTATTCCCTTCCTCTACGCTACTGAGAAAGTCTGTTGAGTTTCACTAGCATATTCCCTTCCTCCACTGAGCCAGTCTGTTGAGTTTCACTAGGCTATTCTATTCCCTTCCTCTACTCTACTGAGCCAGTCTGTTGAGTTTCACTAGACTTTTCCCTTCCTCTACTCTACTGAGCCTGTCTGTTGAGTTTCACTAGAATATTCCCTTCCTCTACTCTACTGAGCCAGTCAATTGAGTTTCACTAGACTATTCCCTTCCTCTACTGAGCCAGTCTGTTGAGTTTCACTACGCTATTCCCTTCCTCTACTCAGCCAGTCTGTTGAGTTTCACTAGGCTATTCCCTTCTTCTACTGAGCCAGTCTGTTGAGTTTCACTTGACTATTCCCTTCCTCTACTCTACTGAGCCAGTCTGTTGAGTTTCACTAGCCTATTCCCTTCCTCTACTCTACCAAGCCAGTCTGTTGAGTTTCACTAGGCTATTCTATTCCCTTCCTCTACTCTACTGAGCCAGTCTGTTGAGTTTCACTAGACTATTCCCTTCCTCTACTCTACTGAGCCAGTCTGTTGAGTTTCACTAGGCTATTGCCTTCCTCTACTCTACTGAGCCAATCTGTTGAGTTTCACTAGACTATTCACTTCCTCTACTCTACTGAGCCTGTCTGTTGAGTTTCACTAGACTATTCCTTTCCTCTACTCTACTGAGCCAGTCTGTTGAGTTTCACTAGACTATTCCCTTCCTCTACTCTACTGAGCCAGTCAATTGAGTTTCACTAGACTATTCCCTTCCTCTACTGAGCCAGTCTGTTGAGTTTCACTACGCTATTCCCTTCCTCTACTCAGCCAGTCTGTTGAGTTTCACTAGGCTATTCCCTTCTTCTACTGAGCCAGTCTGTTGAGTTTCACTTGACTATTCCCTTCCTCTACTCTACCAAGCCAGTCTGTTGATTTTCACTAGGCTATTCTATTCCCTTCCTCTACTGAGCCAGTCTGTTGAGTTTCACTACGCTATTCCCTTCCTCTACTCAGCCAGTCTTGAGTTTCACTAGACTATTCCCTTCCTCTACTAAGCCAGTCTGTTGAGTTTCACTAGACTTTTCCCTTCCTCTTCTCAGCCAGTCTGTTGAGTTTCACTGGACTTTTCCCTTCCTCTACTGAGCCAATCTTTTGAGTTTTACTAGGCTATTCCCTTGCTCTACTGAGCCAGTCTGTTGAGTTTCACTAGACTATTCCCTTCCTCTACTCTACGGAGCCAGTCTGTTGAGTTTCACTAGACTATTCCCTTCCTCTACTCTACTGAGCCAGTCTGTTGAGTTTCACTAGACTATTCCCTTCCTCTACTCTACTGAGCCAGTCTGTTGAGTTTCACTAGACTATTCCCTTCCTCTACTCTACTGAGCCAGTCTGTTGAGTTTCTCTATACTATTCCCTTCCTCTACTGAGCCAGTCTGTTGAGGTTCACTAGGCTATTCCCTTCCTCTACTCTACTGAGCCAGTCAATTGAGTTTCACTAGACTATTCCCTTCCTCTACTGAGCCAGTCTGTTGAGTTTCACTACGCTATTCCCTTCCTCTACTCAGCCAGTCTGTTGAGTTTCACTAGGCTATTCCCTTCTTCTACTTAGCCAGTCTGTTGAGTTTCACTTGACTATTCCCTTCCTCTACTCTACTGAGCCAGTCTGTTGAGTTTCACTAGCCTATTCCCTTCCTCTACTCTACCAAGCCAGTCTGTTGAGTTTCACTAGGCTATTCTATTCCCTTCCTCTACTCTACTGAGCCAGTCTGTTGAGTTTCACTAGACTATTCCCTTCCTCTACTCTACTGAGCCAGTCTGTTGAGTTTCACTAGGCTATTGCCTTCCTCTACTCTACTGAGCCAATCTGTTGAGTTTCACTAGACTATTCACTTCCTCTACTCTACTGAGCCTGTCTGTTGAGTTTCACTAGACTATTCCTTTCCTCTACTCTACTGAGCCAGTCTGTTGAGTTTCACTAGACTATTCCCTTCCTCTACTCTACTGAGCCAGTCAATTGAGTTTCACTAGACTATTCCCTTCCTCTACTGAGCCAGTCTGTTGAGTTTCACTATGCTATTCCCTTCCTCTACTCAGCCAGTCTGTTGAGTTTCACTAGGCTATTCCCTTCTTCTACTGAGCCAGTCTGTTGAGTTTCACTTGACTATTCCCTTCCTCTACTCTACCAAGCCAGTCTGTTGAGTTTCACTAGACTTTTCCCTTCCTCTTCTCAGCCAGTCTGTTGAGTTTCACTGGACTTTTCCCTTCCTCTACTGAGCCAATCTTTTGAGTTTTACTAGGCTATTCCCTTGCTCTACTGAGCCAGTCTGTTGAGTTTCACTAGACTATTCCCTTCCTCTACTCTACGGAGCCAGTCTGTTGAGTTTCACTAGACTATTCCCTTCCTCTACTCTACTGAGCCAGTCTGTTGAGTTTCACTAGACTATTCCCTTCCTCTACTCTACTGAGCCAGTCTGTTGAGTTTCACTAGACTATTCCCTTCCTCTACTCTACTGAGCCAGTCTGTTGAGTTTCTCTATACTATTCCCTTCCTCTACTGAGCCAGTCTGTTGAGGTTCACTAGGCTATTCCCTTCCTCTACTCTACTGAGCCAGTCAATTGAGTTTCACTAGACTATTCCCTTCCTCTACTGAGCCAGTCTGTTGAGTTTCACTACGCTATTCCCTTCCTCTACTCAGCCAGTCTGTTGAGTTTCACTAGGCTATTCCCTTCTTCTACTGAGCCAGTCTGTTGAGTTTCACTTGACTATTCCCTTCCTCTACTCTACTGAGCCAGTCTGTTGAGTTTCACTAGCCTATTCCCTTCCTCTACTCTACCAAGCCAGTCTGTTGAGTTTCACTAGGCTATTCTATTCCCTTCCTCTACTCTACTGAGCCAGTCTGTTGAGTTTCACTAGACTATTCCCTTCCTCTACTCTACTGAGCCAGTCTGTTGAGTTTCACTAGGCTATTGCCTTCCTCTACTCTACTGAGCCAATCTGTTGAGTTTCACTAGACTATTCACTTCCTCTACTCTACTGAGCCTGTCTGTTGAGTTTCACTAGACTATTCCTTTCCTCTACTCTACTGAGCCAGTCTGTTGAGTTTCACTAGACTATTCCCTTCCTCTACTCTACTGAGCCAGTCAATTGAGTTTCACTAGACTATTCCCTTCCTCTACTGAGCCAGTCTGTTGAGTTTCACTACGCTATTCCCTTCCTCTACTCAGCCAGTCTGTTGAGTTTCACTAGGCTATTCCCTTCTTCTACTGAGCCAGTCTGTTGAGTTTCACTTGACTATTCCCTTCCTCTACTCTACCAAGCCAGTCTGTTGATTTTCACTAGGCTATTCTATTCCCTTCCTCTACTGAGCCAGTCTGTTGAGTTTCACTACGCTATTCCCTTCCTCTACTCAGCCAGTCTTGAGTTTCACTAGACTATTCCCTTCCTCTACTAAGCCAGTCTGTTGAGTTTCACTAGACTTTTCCCTTCCTCTTCTCAGCCAGTCTGTTGAGTTTCACTGGACTTTTCCCTTCCTCTACTGAGCCAATCTTTTGAGTTTTACTAGGCTATTCCCTTGCTCTACTGAGCCAGTCTGTTGAGTTTCACTAGACTATTCCCTTCCTCTACTCTACGGAGCCAGTCTGTTGAGTTTCACTAGACTATTCCCTTCCTCTACTCTACTGAGCCAGTCTGTTGAGTTTCACTAGACTATTCCCTTCCTCTACTCTACTGAGCCAGTCTGTTGAGTTTCACTAGACTATTCCCTTCCTCTACTCTACTGAGCCAGTCTGTTGAGTTTCTCTATACTATTCCCTTCCTCTACTGAGCCAGTCTGTTGAGGTTCACTAGGCTATTCCCTTCCTCTACTCTACTGAGCCAGTCAATTGAGTTTCACTAGACTATTCCCTTCCTCTACTGAGCCAGTCTGTTGAGTTTCACTACGCTATTCCCTTCCTCTACTCAGCCAGTCTGTTGAGTTTCACTAGGCTATTCCCTTCTTCTACTGAGCCAGTCTGTTGAGTTTCACTTGACTATTCCCTTCCTCTACTCTACTGAGCCAGTCTGTTGAGTTTCACTAGCCTATTCCCTTCCTCTACTCTACCAAGCCAGTCTGTTGAGTTTCACTAGGCTATTCTATTCCCTTCCTCTACTCTACTGAGCCAGTCTGTTGAGTTTCACTAGACTATTCCCTTCCTCTACTCTACTGAGCCAGTCTGTTGAGTTTCACTAGGCTATTGCCTTCCTCTACTCTACTGAGCCAATCTGTTGAGTTTCACTAGACTATTCACTTCCTATACTCTACTGAGCCTGTCTGTTGAGTTTCACTAGACTATTCCTTTCCTCTACTCTACTGAGCCAGTCTGTTGAGTTTCACTAGACTATTCCCTTCCTCTACTCTACTGAGCCAGTCAATTGAGTTTCACTAGACTATTCCCTTCCTCTACTGAGCCAGTCTGTTGAGTTTCACTACGCTATTCCCTTCCTCTACTCAGCCAGTCTGTTGAGTTTCACTAGGCTATTCCCTTCTTCTACTGAGCCAGTCTGTTGAGTTTCACTTGACAATCCCCTCCTCTACTCTACCAAGCCAGTCTGTTGATTTTCACTAGGCTATTCTATTCCCTTCCTCTACTGAGCCAGTCTGTTGAGTTTCACTACGCTATTCCCTTCCTCTACTCAGCCAGTCTTGAGTTTCACTAGACTATTCCCTTCCTCTACTAAGCCAGTCTGTTGAGTTTCACTAGACTTTTCCCTTCCTCTTCTCAGCCAGTCTGTTGAGTTTCACTGGACTTTTCCCTTCCTCTACTGAGCCAATCTTTTGAGTTTTACTAGGCTATTCCCTTGCTCTACTGAGCCAGTCTGTTGAGTTTCACTAGACTATTCCCTTCCTCTACTCTACTGAGCCAGTCTGTTGAGTTTCACTAGACTATTCCCTTCCTCTACTCTACTGAGCCAGTCTGTTGAGTTTCACTAGACTATTCCCTTCCTCTACTCTACTGAGCCAGTCTGTTGAGTTTCTCTATACTATTCCCTTCCTCTACTGAGCCAGTCTGTTGAGTTTCACTTGACTATCCCCTTCCTCTACTGAGCCAGTCTGTTGAGTTTCACTAGGCTATTCCCTTCCTCTACTCTACTGAGCCAGTCTGTTGAGTTTCACTAGGCTATTCCCTTCCTCTACTCTACTGAGCCAGTCTGTTGAGTTTCACTAGACTATTCCCTTCCTCTACTGAGCCAGTCTGTTGAGTTTCACTAGACTATTACCTTCCTCTTCTCTACTGAGCCAGTCTGTTGAGTTTCACTAGACTATTCCCTTCCTCTACTCTACTGAGCCAGTCTGTTGATTTTCACTAGGCTATTCCCTTCCTCTACTGAGCAAGTGTGTTGAGTTTCACTAGGCTATTCCCTTCCTCTACTGAGCCAGTCTGTTGAGTTTCACTAGACTTTTCCCTTCCTCTACTGAGCCAGTCTGTTGAGTTTCACTAGACTATTCCCTTCCTCTACTCAGCCAGTCTGTTGAGTTTCACTAGACTTTTCCCTTCCTCTACTCAGCCAGTCTGTTGAGTTTCACTAGACTTTTCCCTTCCTCTACTCTACTGAGCCAGTCTGTTGATATTCACTAGACTATTCCCTTCCTCTACGCTACTGAGAAAGTCTGTTGAGTTTCACTAGCATATTCCCTTCCTCCACTGAGCCAGTCTGTTGAGTTTCACTAGGCTATTCTATTCCCTTCCTCTACTCTACTGAGCCAGTCAATTGAGTTTCACTAGACTATTCCCTTCCTCTACTGAGCCAGTCTGTTGAGTTTCACTACGCTATTCCCTTCCTCTACTCAGCCAGTCTGTTGAGTTTCACTAGGCTATTCCCTTCTTCTACTGAGCCAGTCTGTTGAGTTTCACTTGACTATTCCCTTCCTCTACTCTACTGAGCCAGTCTGTTGAGTTTCACTAGCCTATTCCCTTCCTCTACTCTACCAAGCCAGTCTGTTGAGTTTCACTAGGCTATTCTATTCCCTTCCTCTACTCTACTGAGCCAGTCTGTTGAGTTTCACTAGACTATTCCCTTCCTCTACTCTACTGAGCCAGTCTGTTGAGTTTCACTAGACTATTCCCTTCCTCTACTCTACTGAGCCAGTCTGTTGAGTTTCTCTATACTATTCCCTTCCTCTACTGAGCCAGTCTGTTGAGGTTCACTAGGCTATTCCCTTCCTCTACTCTACTCAGCCCGTCTGTTGAGTTTCACTAGACTATTCCCTTCCTCTACTCTACTGAGCCAGTCTGTTGAGTTTCTCTATACTATTCCCTTCCTCTACTGAGCCAGTCTGTTGAGTTTCACTTGACTATCCCCTTCCTCTACTCTACTGAGCCAGTCTGTTGAGTTTCACTAGGCTATTCCCTTCCTCTACTCTACTGAGCCAGTCTGTTGAGTTTCACTAGACTATTCCCTTCCTCTACTGAGCCAGTCTGTTGAGTTTCACTAGACTATTACCTTCCTCTTCTCTACTGAGCCAGTCTGTTGAGTTTCACTAGACTATTCCCTTCCTCTACTCTACTGAGCCAGTCTGTTGATTTTCACTAGTCTATTCCCTTCCTCTACTGAGCAAGTGTGTTGAGTTTCACTAGGCTATTCCCTTCCTCTACTGAGCCAGTCTGTTGAGTTTCACTAGACTTTTCCCTTCCTCTACTGAGCCAGTCTGTTGAGTTTCACTACGCTATTCCCTTCCTCTACTGAGCCAGTCTGTTGAGTTTCACTAGACTATTCCCTTCCTCTACTCAGCCAGTCTGTTGAGTTTCACTAGACTTTTCCCTTCCTCTACTCAGCCAGTCTGTTGAGTTTCACTAGACTTTTCCCTTCCTCTACTCTACTGAGAAAGTCTGTTGAGTTTCACTAGCATATTCCCTTCCTCTACTCAGCCAGTCTGTTGAGTTTCACTAGACTATTCCCTTCCTCTACGCTACTGAGAAAGTCTGTTGAGTTTCACTAGCATATTCCCTTCCTCCACTGAGCCAGTCTGTTGAGTTTCACTAGGCTATTCTATTCCCTTCCTCTACTCTACTGAGCCAGTCAATTGAGTTTCACTAGACTATTCCCTTCCTCTACTGAGCCAGTCTGTTGAGTTTCACTACGCTATTCCCTTCCTCTACTCAGCCAGTCTGTTGAGTTTCACTAGGCTATTCCCTTCTTCTACTGAGCCAGTCTGTTGAGTTTCACTTGACTATTCCCTTCCTCTACTCTACTGAGCCAGTCTGTTGAGTTTCACTAGCCTATTCCCTTCCTCTACTCTACCAAGCCAGTCTGTTGAGTTTCACTAGGCTATTCTATTCCCTTCCTCTACTCTACTGAGCCAGTCTGTTGAGTTTCACTAGACTATTCCCTTCCTCTACTCTACTGAGCCAGTCTGTTGAGTTTCACTAGGCTATTGCCTTCCTCTACTCTACTGAGCCAATCTGTTGAGTTTCACTAGACTATTCACTTCCTCTACTCTACTGAGCCTGTCTGTTGAGTTTCACTAGACTATTCCCTTCCTCTACTCTACTGAGCCAGTCTGTTGAGTTTCACTAGACTATTCCCTTCCTCTACTCTACTGAGCCAGTCAATTGAGTTTCACTAGACTATTCCCTTCCTCTACTGAGCCAGTCTGTTGAGTTTCACTACGCTATTCCCTTCCTCTACTCAGCCAGTCTGTTGAGTTTCACTAGGCTATTCCCTTCTTCTACTGAGCCAGTCTGTTGAGTTTCACTTGACTATTCCCTTCCTCTACTCTACCAAGCCAGTCTGTTGATTTTCACTAGGCTATTCTATTCCCTTCCTCTACTGAGCCAGTCTGTTGAGTTTTACTACGCTATTCCCTTCCTCTACTCAGCCAGTCTTGAGTTTCACTAGACTATTCCCTTCCTCTACTAAGCCAGTCTGTTGAGTTTCACTAGACTTTTCCCTTCCTCTACTCAGCCAGTCTGTTGAGTTTCACTGGACTTTTCCCTTCCTCTACTGAGCCAATCTTTTGAGTTTCACTAGGCTATTCCCTTGCTCTACTGAGCCAGTCTGTTGAGTTTCACTAGACTATTCCCTTCCTCTACTCTACGGAGCCAGTCTGTTGAGTTTCACTAGACTTTTCCCTTCCTCTACTGAGCCAGTCTGTTGAGTTTCACTACGATATTCCCTTCCTCTACTGAGCCAGTCTGTTGAGTTTCACTAGACTATTCCCTTCCTCTACTCAGCCAGTCTGTTGAGTTTCACTAGACTTTTCCCTTCCTCTACCCAGCCAGTCTGTTGAGTTTCACTAGACTTTTCCCTTCCTCTACTCTACTGAGCCAGTCTGTTGAGATTCACTAGACTATTCCCTTCCTCTACGCTACTGAGAAAGTCTGTTGAGTTTCACTAGCATATTCCCTTCCTCCACTGAGCCAGTCTGTTGAGTTTCACTAGGCTATTCTATTCCCTTCCTCTACTCTACTGAGCCAGTCAATTGAGTTTCACTAGACTATTCCCTTCCTCTACTGAGCCAGTCTGTTGAGTTTCACTACGCTATTCCCTTCCTCTACTCAGCCAGTCTGTTGAGTTTCACTAGGCTATTCCCTTCTTCTACTGAGCCAGTCTGTTGAGTTTCACTTGACTATTCCCTTCCTCTACTCTACTGAGCCAGTCTGTTGAGTTTCACTAGCCTATTCCCTTCCTCTACTCTACCAAGCCAGTCTGTTGAGTTTCACTAGGCTATTCTATTCCCTTCCTCTACTCTACTGAGCCAGTCTGTTGAGTTTCACTAGGCTATTGCCTTCCTCTACTCTACTGA
Organism: Salmo salar; assembly: GCF_965601325.2. Lineage (NCBI taxonomy): Eukaryota > Metazoa > Chordata > Actinopteri > Salmoniformes > Salmonidae > Salmo > Salmo salar. Next base: position 83,588,706 of record NC_138296.1, on the reverse strand, counting down.
GCCAATCTGTTGAGTTTCACTAGACTATTCACTTCCTCTACTCTACTGAGCCTGTCTGTTGAGTTTCACTAGACTATTCCCTTCCTCTACTCTACTGAGCCAGTCTGTTGAGTTTCACTAGACTATTCCCTTCCTCTACTCTACTGAGCCAGTCAATTGAGTTTCACTAGACTATTCCCTTCCTCTACTGAGCCAGTCTGTTGAGTTTTACTACGCTATTCCCTTCCTCTACTCAGCCAGTCTGTTGAGTTTCACTAGGCTATTCCCTTCTTCTACTGAGCCAGTCTGTTGAGTTTCACTTGACTATTCCCTTCCTCTACTCTACCAAGCCAGTCTGTTGATTTTCACTAGGCTATTCTATTCCCTTCCTCTACTGAGCCAGTCTGTTGAGTTTTACTACGCTATTCCCTTCCTCTACTCAGCCAGTCTTGAGTTTCACTAGACTATTCCCTTCCTCTACTAAGCCAGTCTGTTGAGTTTCACTAGACTTTTCCCTTCCTCTACTCAGCCAGTCTGTTGAGTTTCACTGGACTTTTCCCTTCCTCTACTGAGCCAATCTTTTGAGTTTCACTAGGCTATTCCCTTGCTCTACTGAGCCAGTCTGTTGAGTTTCACTAGACTATTCCCTTCCTCTACTCTACGGAGCCAGTCTGTTGAGTTTCACTAGACTTTTCCCTTCCTCTACTGAGCCAGTCTGTTGAGTTTCACTACGCTATTCCCTTCCTCTACTGAGCCAGTCTGTTGAGTTTCACTAGACTATTCCCTTCCTCTACTCAGCCAGTCTGTTGAGTTTCACTAGACTTTTCCCTTCCTCTACTCAGCCAGTCTGTTGAGTTTCACTAGACTTTTCCCTTCCTCTACTCTACTGAGCCAGTCTGTTGAGATTCACTAGACTATTCCCTTCCTCTACGCTACTGAGAAAGTCTGTTGAGTTTCACTAGCATATTCCCTTCCTCCACTGAGCCAGTCTGTTGAGTTTCACTAGGCTATTCTATTCCCTTCCTCTACTCTACTGAGCCAGTCAATTGAGTTTCACTAGACTATTCCCTTCCTCTACTGAGCCAGTCTGTTGAGTTTCACTACGCTATTCCCTTCCTCTACTCAGCCAGTCTGTTGAGTTTCACTAGGCTATTCCCTTCTTCTACTGAGCCAGTCTGTTGAGTTTCACTTGACTATTCCCTTCCTCTACTCTACTGAGCCAGTCTGTTGAGTTTCACTAGCCTATTCCCTTCCTCTACTCTACCAAGCCAGTCTGTTGAGTTTCACTAGGCTATTCTATTCCCTTCCTCTACTCTACTGAGCCAGTCTGTTGAGTTTCACTAGACTATTCCCTTCCTCTACTCTACTGAGCCTGTCTGTTGAGTTTCACTAGACTATTCACTTCCTCTACTCTACTGAGCCTGTCTGTTGAGTTTCACTAGACTATTCCCTTCCTCTACTCTACTGAGCCAGTCAATTGAGTTTCACTAGACTATTCCCTTCCTCTACTGAGCCAGTCTGTTGAGTTTCACTACGCTATTCCCTTCCTCTACTCAGCCAGTCTGTTGAGTTTCACTAGGCTATTCCCTTCTTCTACTGAGCCAGTCTGTTGAGTTTCACTTGACTATTCCCTTCCTCTACTCTACCAAGCCAGTCTGTTGATTTTCACTAGGCTATTCTATTCCCTTCCTCTACTGAGCCAGTCTGTTGAGTTTTACTACGCTATTCCCTTCCTCTACTCAGCCAGTCTTGAGTTTCACTAGACTATTCCCTTCCTCTACTAAGCCAGTCTGTTGAGTTTCACTAGACTTTTCCCTTCCTCTACTCAGCCAGTCTGTTGAGTTTCACTGGACTTTTCCCTTCCTCTACTGAGCCAATCTTTTGAGTTTCACTAGGCTATTCCCTTGCTCTACTGAGCCAGTCTGTTGAGTTTCACTAGACTATTCCCTTCCTCTACTCTACGGAGCCAGTCTGTTGAGTTTCACTAGACTATTCCCTTCCTCTACTCTACTGAGCCAGTCTGTTGAGTTTCACTAGACTATTCCCTTTCTCTACTCTACTGAGCCAGTCTGTTGAGTTTCACTAGACTATTCCCTTCCTCTACTCTACTGAGCCAGTCTGTTGAGTTTCTCTATACTATTCCCTTCCTCTACTGAGCCAGTCTGTTGAGGTTCACTAGACTATTCCCTTCCTCTACTCTACTGAGCCAGTCTGTTGAGTTTCTCTATACTATTCCCTTCCTCTACTGAGCCAGTCTGTTGAGTTTCACTAGACTATTACCTTCCTCTTCTCTACTGAGCCAGTCTGTTGAGTTTCACTAGACTATTCCCTTCCTCTACTCTACTGATCCAGTCTGTTGATTTTCACTAGGCTATTCCCTTCCTCTACTGAGCAAGTGTGTTGAGTTTCACTAGGCTATTCCCTTCCTCTACTGAGCCAGTCTGTTGAGTTTCACTAGACTATTCCCTTCCTCTACTCTACTGAGCCAGTCTGTTGAGTTTCACTAGACTATTCCCTTCCTCTACTATACTGAGCCAGTCTGTTGAGTTTCTCTATACTATTCCCTTCCTCTACTGAGCCAGTCTGTTGAGGTTCACTAGGCTATTCCCTTCCTCTACTCTACTCAGCCCGTCTGTTGAGTTTCACTAGACTATTCCCTTCCTCTACTCTACTGAGCCAGTCTGTTGAGTTTCTCTATACTATTCCCTTCCTCTACTGAGCCAGTCTGTTGAGTTTCACTTGACTATTCCCTTCCTCTACTGAGCCAGTCTGTTGAGTTTCACTAGGCTATTCCCTTCCTCTACTCTACTGAGCCAGTCTGTTGAGTTTCACTAGGCTATTCCCTTCCTCTACTCTACTGAGCCAGTCTGTTGAGTTTCACTAGACTATTCCCTTCCTCTACTGAGCCAGTCTGTTGAGTTTCACTAGACTATTACCTTCCTCTTCTCTACTGAGCCAGTCTGTTGAGTTTCACTAGACTATTCCCTTCCTCTACTCTACTGAGCCAGTCTGTTGATTTTCACTAGGCTATTCCCTTCCTCTACTGAGCAAGTGTGTTGAGTTTCACTAGGCTATTCCCTTCCTCTACTGAGCCAGTCTGTTGAGTTTCACTAGACTTTTCCCTTCCTCTACTGAGCCAGTCTGTTGAGTTTCACTACGCTATTCCCTTCCTCTACTGAGCCAGTCTGTTGAGTTTCACTAGACTATTCCCTTCCTCTACTCAGCCAGTCTGTTGAGTTTCACTAGACTTTTCCCTTCCTCTACTCAGCCAGTCTGTTGAGTTTCACTAGACTTTTCCCTTCCTCTACGCTACTGAGAAAGTCTGTTGAGTTTCACTAGCATATTCCCTTCCTCCACTGAGCCAGTCTGTTGAGTTTCACTAGGCTATTCTATTCCCTTCCTCTACTCTACTGAGCCAGTCAATTGAGTTTCACTAGACTATTCCCTTCCTCTACTGAGCCAGTCTGTTGAGTTTCACTACGCTATTCCCTTCCTCTACTCAGCCAGTCTGTTGAGTTTCACTAGGCTATTCCCTTCTTCTACTGAGCCAGTCTGTTGAGTTTCACTTGACTATTCCCTTCCTCTACTCTACTGAGCCAGTCTGTTGAGTTTCACTAGCCTATTCCCTTCCTCTACTCTACCAAGCCAGTCTGTTGAGTTTCACTAGCATATTCCCTTCCTCCACTGAGCCAGTCTGTTGAGTTTCACTAGGCTATTCTATTCCCTTCCTCTACTCTACTGAGCCAGTCTGTTGAGTTTCACTAGACTATTCCCTTCCTCTACTCTACTGAGCCTGTCTGTTGAGTTTCACTAGACTATTCCCTTCCTCTACTCTACTGAGCCAGTCTGTTGAGTTTCAATAGAATATTCCCTTCCTCTACTCTACTGAGCCAGTCAATTGAGTTTCACTAGACTATTCCCTTCCTCTACTGAGCCAGTCTGTTGAGTTTCACTACGCTATTCCCTTCCTCTACTCAGCCAGTCTGTTGAGTTTCACTAGGCTATTCCCTTCTTCTACTGAGCCAGTCTGTTGAGTTTCACCTGACTATTCCCTTCCTCTAATCTACTGAGCCAGTCTGTTGAGTTTCACTAGCCTATTCCCTTCCTCTACTCTACCAAGCCAGTCTGTTGAGTTTCACTAGGCTATTCTATTCCCTTCCTCTACTCTACTGAGCCAGTCTGTTGAGTTTCACTAGACTATTCCCTTCCTCTACTCTACTGAGCCAGTCTGTTGAGTTTCACTAGGCTATTGCCTTCCTCTACTCTACTGAGCCAATCTGTTGAGTTTCACTAGACTATTCACTTCCTCTACTCTACTGAGCCTGTCTGTTGAGTTTCACTAGACTATTCCCTTCCTCTCCTCTACTGAGCCAGTCTGTTGAGTTTCACTAGACTATTCCCTTCCTCTCCTCTACTGAGCCTGTCTGTTGAGTTTCACTAGACTATTCCCTTCCTCTACTGAGCCAGTCTGTTGAGTTTCACTACGCTATTCCCTTCCTCTACTCAGCCAGTCTGTTGAGTTTCACTAGGCTATTCCCTTCTTCTACTGAGCCAGTCTGTTGAGTTTCACTTGACTATTCCCTTCCTCTACTCTACCAAGCCAGTCTGTTGATTTTCACTAGGCTATTCTATTCCCTTCCTCTACTGAGCCAGTCTGTTGAGTTTCACTACGCTATTCCCTTCCTCTACTCAGCCAGTCTTGAGTTTCACTAGACTATTCCCTTCCTCTACTAAGCCAGTCTGTTGAGTTTCACTACACTTTTCCCTTGCTCTACTGAGCCAGTCTGTTGAGTTTCACTAGACTATTCCCTTCCTCTACTCTACGGAGCCAGTCTGTTGAGTTTCACTAGACTATTCCCTTCCTCTACTCTACTGAGCCAGTCTGTTGAGTTTCAATAGAATATTCCCTTCCTCTACTCTACTGAGCCAGTCAATTGAGTTTCACTAGACTATTCCCTTCCTCTACTGAGCCAGTCTGTTGAGTTTCACTACGCTATTCCCTTCCTCTACTCAGCCAGTCTGTTGAGTTTCACTAGGCTATTCCCTTCTTCTACTGAGCCAGTCTGTTGAGTTTCACCTGACTATTCCCTTCCTCTACTCTACTGAGCCAGTCTGTTGAGTTTCACTAGCCTATTCCCTTCCTCTACTCTACCAAGCCAGTCTGTTGAGTTTCACTAGGCTATTCTATTCCCTTCCTCTACTCTACTGAGCCAGTCTGTTGAGTTTCACTAGACTATTCCCTTCCTCTACTCTACTGAGCCAGTCTGTTGAGTTTCACTAGGCTATTGCCTTCCTGTACTCTACTGAGCCAATCTGTTGAGTTTCACTAGACTATTCACTTCCTCTACTCTACTGAGCCTGTCTGTTGAGTTTCACTAGACTATTCCCTTCCTCTCCTCTACTGAGCCAGTCTGTTGAGTTTCACTAGACTATTCCCTTCCTCTACTCTACTGAGCCAGTCAATTGAGTTTCACTAGACTATTCCCTTCCTCTACTGAGCCAGTCTGTTGAGTTTCACTACGCTATTCCCTTCCTCTACTCAGCCAGTCTGTTGAGTTTCACTAGGCTATTCCCTTCTTCTACTGAGCCAGTCTGTTGAGTTTCACTTGACTATTCCCTTCCTCTACTCTACCAAGCCAGTCTGTTGATTTTCACTAGGCTATTCTATTCCCTTCCTCTACTGAGCCAGTCTGTTGAGTTTCACTACGCTATTCCCTTCCTCTACTCAGCCAGTCTTGAGTTTCACTAGACTATTCCCTTCCTCTACTAAGCCAGTCTGTTGAGTTTCACTACACTTTTCCCTTGCTCTACTGAGCCAGTCTGTTGAGTTTCACTAGACTATTCCCTTCCTCTACTCTACGGAGCCAGTCTGTTGAGTTTCACTAGACTATTCCCTTCCTCTACTCTACTGAGCCAGTCTGTTGAGTTTCACTAGACTATTCCCTTCCTCTACTCTACTGAGCCAGTCTGTTGAGTTTCACTAGACTATTCCCTTCCTCTACTCTACTCAGCCAGTCTGTTGAGTTTCTCTATACTATTCCCTTCCTCTACTGAGCCAGTCTGTTGAGGTTCACTAGGCTATTCTCTTCCTCTACTCTACTCAGCCCGTCTGTTGAGTTTCACTAGACTATTCCCTTCCTCTACTCTACTGAGCCAGTCTGTTGAGTTTCACTAGGCTATTCCCTTCCTCTACTCTACTGAGCCAGTCTGTTGAGTTTCACTAGACTATTCCCTTCCTCTACTGAGCCAGTCTGTTGAGTTTCACTAGACTATTACCTTCCTCTTCTCTACTGAGCCAGTCTGTTGAGTTTCACTAGACTATTCCCTTCCTCTACTCTACTGAGCCAGTCTGTTGATTTTCACTAGGCTATTCCCTTCCTCTACTGAGCAAGTGTGTTGAGTTTCACTAGGCTATTCCCTTCCTCTACTGAGCCAGTCTGTTGAGTTTCACTTTACTTTTCCCTTCCTCTACTGAGCCAGTCTGTTGAGTTTCACTACGCTATTCCCTTCCTCTACTGAGCCAGTCTGTTGAGTTTCACTAGACTATTCCCTTCCTCTACTCAGCCAGTCTGTTGAGTTTCACTAGACTTTTCCCTTCCTCTACTCAGCCAGTCTGTTGAGTTTCACTAGACTTTTCCCTTCCTCTACTCTACTGAGCCAGTCTGTTGAGTTTCACTAGACTATTCCCTTCCTCTACGCTACTGAGAAAGTCTGTTGAGTTTCACTAGCATATTCCCTTCCTCCACTGAGCCAGTCTGTTGAGTTTCACTAGGCTATTCTATTCCCTTCCTCTACTCTACTGAGCCAGTCTGTTGAGTTTCACTAGACTATTCCCTTCCTCTACTCTACTGAGCCTGTCTGTTGAGTTTCACTAGACTATTCCCTTCCTCTACTCTACTGAGCCAGTCTGTTGAGTTTCACTAGAATATTCCCTTCCTCTACTCTACTGAGCCAGTCAATTGAGTTTCACTAGACTATTCCCTTCCTCTACTGAGCCAGTCTGTTGAGTTTCACTACGCTATTCCCTTCTTCTACTGAGCCAGTCTGTTGAGTTTCACTTGACTATTCCCTTCCTCTACTCTACTGAGCCAGTCTGTTGAGTTTCACTAGCCTATTCCCTTCCTCTACTCTACCAAGCCAGTGTGTTGAGTTTCACTAGGCTATTCTATTCCCTTCCTCTACTCTACTGAGCCAGTCTGTTGAGTTTCACTAGACTATTCCCTTCCTCTACTCTACTGAGCCTGTGTGTTGAGTTTCACTAGACTATTCCCTTCCTCTACTCTACTGAGCCAGTCTGTTGAGTTTCACTAGAATATTCCCTTCCTCTACTCTACTGAGCCAGTCAATTGAGTTTCACTAGACTATTCCCTTCCTCTACTGAGCCAGTCTGTTGAGTTTCACTACGCTATTCCCTTCCTCTACTCAGCCAGTCTGTTGAGTTTCACTAGGCTATTCCCTTCTTCTACTGAGCCAGTCTGTTGAGTTTCACTTGACTATTCCCTTCCTCTACTCTACTGAGCCAGTCTGTTGAGTTTCACTAGCCTATTCCCTTCCTCTACTCTACCAAGCCAGTCTGTTGAGTTTCACTAGGCTATTCTATTCCCTTCCTCTACTCTACTGAGCCAGTCTGTTGAGTTTCACTAGACTATTCCCTTCCTCTACTCTACTGAGCCAGTCTGTTGAGTTTCACTAGGCTATTGCCTTCCTCTACTGTACTGAGCCAATCTGTTGAGTTTCACTAGACTATTCACTTCCTCTACTCTACTGAGCCTGTCTGTTGAGTTTCACTAGACTATTCCCTTCCTCTACTCTACTGAGCCAGTCTGTTGAGTTTCACTAGACTATTCCCTTCCTCTACTCTACTGAGCCAGTCAATTGAGTTTCACTAGACTATTCCCTTCCTCTACTGAGCCAGTCTGTTGAGTTTCACTACGCTATTCCCTTCCTCTACTCAACCAGTCTGTTGAGTTTCACTAGGCTATTCACTTCTTCTACTGAGCCAGTCTGTTGAGTTTCACTTGACTATTCCCTTCCTCTACTCTACCAAGCCAGTCTGTTGATTTTCACTAGGCTATTCTATTCCCTTCCTCTACTGAGCCAGTCTGTTGAGTTTCACTACGCTATTCCCTTCCTCTACTCAGCCAGTCTTGAGTTTCACTAGACTATTCCCTTCCTCTACTAAGCCAGTCTGTTGAGTTTCACTAGACTTTTCCCTTCCTCTACTCAGCCAGTCTGTTGAGTTTCACTGGACTTTTCCCTTCCTCTACTGAGCCAATCTTTTGAGTTTCACTAGGCTATTCCCTTGCTCTACTGAGCCAGTCTGTTGAGTTTCACTAGACTATTCCCTTCCTCTACTCTACGGAGCCAGTCTGTTGAGTTTCACTAGACTATTCCCTTCCTCTACTCTACTGAGCCAGTCTGTTGAGTTTCACTAGACTATTCCCTTCCTCTACTCTACTGAGCCAGTCTGTTGAGTTTCACTAGACTATTCCCTTCCTCTACTCTACTGAGCCAGTCTGTTGAGTTTCTCTATACTATTCCCTTCCTCTACTGAGCCAGTCTGTTGAGGTTCACTAGGCTATTCCCTTCCTCTACTCTACTCAGCCCGTCTGTTGAGTTTCACTAGACTATTCCCTTCCTCTACTCTACTGAGCCAGTCTGTTGAGTTTCTCTATACTATTCCCTTCCTCTACTGAGCCAGTCTTTTGAGTTTCACTTGACTATTCCCTTCCTCTACTGAGCCAGTCTGTTGAGTTTCACTAGGCTATTCCCTTCCTCTACTCTACTGAGCCAGTCTGTTGAGTTTCACTAGGCTATTCCCTTCCTCTACTCTACTGAGCCAGTCTGTTGAGTTTCACTAGACTATTCCCTTCCTCTACTGAGCCAGTCTGTTGAGTTTCACTAGACTATTACCTTCCTCTTCTCTACTGAGCCAGTCTGTTGAGTTTCACTAGACTATTCCCTTCCTCTACTCTACTGAGCCAGTCTGTTGATTTTCACTAGGCTATTCCCTTCCTCTACTGAGCAAGTGTGTTGAGTTTCACTAGGCTATTCCCTTCCTCTACTGAGCCAGTCTGTTGAGTTTCACTAGACTTTTCCCTTCCTCTACTGAGCCAGTCTGTTGAGTTTCACTACGCTATTCCCTTCCTCTACTGAGCCAGTCTGTTGAGTTTCACTAGACTATTCCCTTCCTCTACTCAGCCAGTCTGTTGAGTTTCACTAGACTTTTCCCTTCCTCTATTCAGCCAGTCTGTTGAGTTTCACTAGACTTTTCCCTTCCTCTACTCTACTGAGCCAGTCTGTTGAGATTCACTAGACTATTCCCTTCCTCTACGCTACTGAGAAAGTCTGTTGAGTTTCACTAGCATATTCCCTTCCTCCACTGAGCCAGTCTGTTGAGTTTCACTAGGCTATTCTATTCCCTTCCTCTACTCTACTGAGCCAGTCTGTTGAGTTTCACTAGACTATTCCCTTCCTCTACTCTACTGAGCCTGTCTGTTGAGTTTCACTAGACTATTCCCTTCCTCTACTCTACTGAGCCAGTCTGTTGAGTTTCACTAGAATATTCCCTTCCTCTACTCTACTGAGCCAGTCAATTGAGTTTCACTAGACTATTCCCTTCCTCTACTGAGCCAGTCTGTTGAGTTTCACTACGCTATTCCCTTCTTCTACTCAGCCAGTCTGTTGAGTTTCACTAGGCTATTCCCTTCTTCTACTGAGCCAGTCTGTTGAGTTTCACTTGACTATTCCCTTCCTCTACTCTACTGAGCCAGTCTGTTGAGTTTCACTAGCCTATTCCCTTCCTCTACTCTACCAAGCCAGTCTGTTGAGTTTCACTAGGCTATTCTATTCCCTTCCTCTACTCTACTGAGCCAGTCTGTTGAGTTTCACTAGACTATTCCCTTCCTCTACTCTACTGAGCCTGTCTGTTGAGTTTCACTAGACTATTCCCTTCCTCTACTCTACTGAGCCAGTCTGTTGAGTTTCACTAGAATATTCCCTTCCTCTACTCTACTGAGCCAGTCAATTGAGTTTCACTAGACTATTCCCTTCCTCTACTGAGCCAGTCTGTTGAGTTTCACTACGCTATTCCCTTCCTCTACTCAGCCAGTCTGTTGAGTTTCACTAGGCTATTCCCTTCTTCTACTGAGCCAGTCTGTTGAGTTTCACTTGACTATTCCCTTCCTCTACTCTACTGAGCCAGTCTGTTGAGTTTCACTAGCCTATTCCCTTCCTCTACTCTACCAAGCCAGTCTGTTGAGTTTCACTAGGCTATTCTATTCCCTTCCTCTACTCTACTGAGCCAGTCTGTTGAGTTTCACTAGACTATTCCCTTCCTCTACTCTACTGAGCCAGTCTGTTGAGTTTCACTAGGCTATTGCCTTCCTCTACTGTACTGAGCCAATCTGTTGAGTTTCACTAGACTATTCACTTCCTCTACTCTACTGAGCCTGTCTGTTGAGTTTCACTAGACTATTCCCTTCCTCTACTCTACTGAGCCAGTCTGTTGAGTTTCACTAGACTATTCCCTTCCTCTACTCTACTGAGCCAGTCAATTGAGTTTCACTAGACTATTCCCTTCCTCTACTGAGCCAGTCTGTTGAGTTTCACTACGCTATTCCCTTCCTCTACTCAGCCAGTCTGTTGAGTTTCACTAGGCTATTCACTTCTTCTACTGAGCCAGTCTGTTGAGTTTCACTTGACTATTCCCTTCCTCTACTCTACCAAGCCAGTCTGTTGATTTTCACTAGGCTATTCTATTCCCTTCCTCTACTGAGCCAGTCTGTTGAGTTTCACTACGCTATTCCCTTCCTCTACTCAGCCAGTCTTGAGTTTCACTAGACTATTCCCTTCCTCTACTAAGCCAGTCTGTTGAGTTTCACTAGACTTTTCCCTTCCTCTACTCAGCCAGTCTGTTGAGTTTCACTGGACTTTTCCCTTCCTCTACTGAGCCAATCTTTTGAGTTTCACTAGGCTATTCCCTTGCTCTACTCTACTGAGCCTGTCTGTTGAGTTTCACTAGACTATTCCCTTCCTCTACTCTACTGAGCCAGTCTGTTGAGTTTCACTAGAATATTCCCTTCCTCTACTCTACTGAGCCAGTCAATTGAGTTTCACTAGACTATTACCTTCCTCTACTGAGCCAGTCTGTTGAGTTTCACTACGCTATTCCCTTCCTCTACTCAGCCAGTCTGTTGAGTTTCACTAGGCTATTCCCTTCTTCTACTGAGCCAGTCTGTTGAGTTTCACTTGACTATTCCCTTCCTCTACTCTACTGAGCCAGTCTGTTGAGTTTCACTAGCCTATTCCCTTCCTCTACTCTACCAAGCCAGTCTGTTGAGTTTCACTAGGCTATTCTATTCCCTTCCTCTACTCTACTGAGCCAGTCTGTTGAGTTTCACTAGACTATTCCCTTCCTCTACTCTACTGAGCTATTCTGTTGAGTTTCACTAGGCTATTGCCTTCCTCTACTGTACTGAGCCAATCTGTTGAGTTTCACTAGACTATTCACTTCCTCTACTCTACTGAGCCTGTCTGTTGAGTTTCACTAGACTATTCCCTTCCTCTACTCTACTGAGCCAGTCTGTTGAGTTTCACTAGACTATTCCCTTCCTCTACTCTACTGAGCCAGTCAATTGAGTTTCACTAGACTATTCCCTTCCTCTACTGAGCCAGTCTGTTGAGTTTCACTACGCTATTCCCTTCCTCTACTCAGCCAGTCTGTTGAGTTTCACTAGGCTATTCACTTCTTCTACTGAGCCAGTCTGTTGAGTTTCACTTGACTATTCCCTTCCTCTACTCTACCAAGCCAGTCTGTTGATTTTCACTAGGCTATTCTATTCCCTTCCTCTACTGAGCCAGTCTGTTGAGTTTCACTACGCTATTCCCTTCCTCTACTCAGCCAGTCTTGAGTTTCACTAGACTATTCCCTTCCTCTACTAAGCCAGTCTGTTGAGTTTCACTAGACTTTTCCCTTCCTCTACTCAGCCAGTCTGTTGAGTTTCACTGGACTTTTCCCTTCCTCTACTGAGCCAATCTTTTGAGTTTCACTAGGCTATTCCCTTGCTCTACTGAGCCAGTCTGTTGAGTTTCACTAGACTATTCCCTTCCTCTACTCTACGGAGCCAGTCTGTTGAGTTTCACTAGACTATTCCCTTCCTCTACTCTACTGAGCCAGTCTGTTGAGTTTCACTAGACTATTCCCTTCCTCTACTCTACTGAGCCAGTCTGTTGAGTTTCACTAGACTATTCCCTTCCTCTACTCTACTGAGCCAGTCTGTTGAGTTTCTCTATACTATTCCCTTCCTCTACTGAGCCAGTCTGTTGAGGTTCACTAGGCTATTCCCTTCCTCTACTCTACTCAGCCCGTCTGTTGAGTTTCACTAGACTATTCCCTTCCTCTACTCTACTGAGCCAGTCTGTTGAGTTTCTCTATACTATTCCCTTCCTCTACTGAGCCAGTCTGTTGAGTTTCACTTGACTATTCCCTTCCTCTACTCTACTGAGCCAGTCTGTTGATTTTCACTAGGCTATTCCCTTCCTCTACTGAGCAAGTGTGTTGAGTTTCACTAGGCTATTCCCTTCCTCTACTGAGCCAGTCTGTTGAGTTTCACTAGACTTTTCCCTTCCTCTACTGAGCCAGTCTGTTGAGTTTCACTTGACTATTCCCTTCCTCTACTGAGCCAGTCTGTTGAGTTTCACTAGGCTATTCCCTTCCTCTACTCTACTGAGCCAGTCTGTTGAGTTTCACTAGGCTATTCCCTTCCTCTACTCTACTGAGCCAGTCTGTTGAGTTTCACTAGACTATTCCCTTCCTCTACTGAGCCAGTCTGTTGAGTTTCACTAGACTATTACCTTCCTCTTCTCTACTGAGCCAGTCTGTTGAGTTTCACTAGACTATTCCCTTCCTCTACTCTACTGAGCCAGTCTGTTGATTTTCACTAGGCTATTCCCTTCCTCTACTGAGCAAGTGTGTTGAGTTTCACTAGGCTATTCCCTTCCTCTACTGAGCCAGTCTGTTGAGTTTCACTAGACTTTTCCCTTCCTCTACTGAGCCAGTCTGTTGAGTTTCACTACGCTATTCCCTTCCTCTACTGAGCCAGTCTGTTGAGTTTCACTAGACTATTCCCTTCCTCTACTCAGCCAGTCTGTTGAGTTTCACTAGACTTTTCCCTTCCTCTATTCAGCCAGTCTGTTGAGTTTCACTAGACTTTTCCCTTCCTCTACTCTACTGAGCCAGTCTGTTGAGATTCACTAGACTATTCCCTTCCTCTACGCTACTGAGAAAGTCTGTTGAGTTTCACTAGCATATTCCCTTCCTCCACTGAGCCAGTCTGTTGAGTTTCACTAGGCTATTCTATTCCCTTCCTCTACTCTACTGAGCCAGTCTGTTGAGTTTCACTAGACTATTCCCTTCCTCTACTCTACTGAGCCTGTCTGTTGAGTTTCACTAGACTATTCCCTTCCTCTACTCTACTGAGCCAGTCTGTTGAGTTTCACTAGAATATTCCCTTCCTCTACTCTACTGAGCCAGTCAATTGAGTTTCACTAGACTATTCCCTTCCTCTACTGAGCCAGTCTGTTGAGTTTCACTACGCTATTCCCTTCTTCTACTCAGCCAGTCTGTTGAGTTTCACTAGGCTATTCCCTTCTTCTACTGAGCCAGTCTGTTGAGTTTCACTTGACTATTCCCTTCCTCTACTCTACTGAGCCAGTCTGTTGAGTTTCACTAGCCTATTCCCTTCCTCTACTCTACCAAGCCAGTCTGTTGAGTTTCACTAGGCTATTCTATTCCCTTCCTCTACTCTACTGAGCCAGTCTGTTGAGTTTCACTAGACTATTCCCTTCCTCTACTCTACTGAGCCTGTCTGTTGAGTTTCACTAGACTATTCCCTTCCTCTACTCTACTGAGCCAGTCTGTTGAGTTTCACTAGAATATTCCCTTCCTCTACTCTACTGAGCCAGTCAATTGAGTTTCACTAGACTATTCCCTTCCTCTACTGAGCCAGTCTGTTGAGTTTCACTACGCTATTCCCTTCCTCTACTCAGCCAGTCTGTTGAGTTTCACTAGGCTATTCCCTTCTTCTACTGAGCCAGTCTGTTGAGTTTCACTTGACTATTCCCTTCCTCTACTCTACTGAGCCAGTCTGTTGAGTTTCACTAGCCTATTCCCTTCCTCTACTCTACCAAGCCAGTCTGTTGAGTTTCACTAGGCTATTCTATTCCCTTCCTCTACTCTACTGAGCCAGTCTGTTGAGTTTCACTAGACTATTCCCTTCCTCTACTCTACTGAGCCAGTCTGTTGAGTTTCACTAGGCTATTGCCTTCCTCTACTGTACTGAGCCAATCTGTTGAGTTTCACTAGACTATTCACTTCCTCTACTCTACTGAGCCTGTCTGTTGAGTTTCACTAGACTATTCCCTTCCTCTACTCTACTGAGCCAGTCTGTTGAGTTTCACTAGACTATTCCCTTCCTCTACTCTACTGAGCCAGTCAATTGAGTTTCACTAGACTATTCCCTTCCTCTACTGAGCCAGTCTGTTGAGTTTCACTACGCTATTCCCTTCCTCTACTCAGCCAGTCTGTTGAGTTTCACTAGGCTATTCACTTCTTCTACTGAGCCAGTCTGTTGAGTTTCACTTGACTATTCCCTTCCTCTACTCTACCAAGCCAGTCTGTTGATTTTCACTAGGCTATTCTATTCCCTTCCTCTACTGAGCCAGTCTGTTGAGTTTCACTACGCTATTCCCTTCCTCTACTCAGCCAGTCTTGAGTTTCACTAGACTATTCCCTTCCTCTACTAAGCCAGTCTGTTGAGTTTCACTAGACTTTTCCCTTCCTCTACTCAGCCAGTCTGTTGAGTTTCACTGGACTTTTCCCTTCCTCTACTGAGCCAATCTTTTGAGTTTCACTAGGCTATTCCCTTGCTCTACTCTACTGAGCCTGTCTGTTGAGTTTCACTAGACTATTCCCTTCCTCTACTCTACTGAGCCAGTCTGTTGAGTTTCACTAGAATATTCCCTTCCTCTACTCTACTGAGCCAGTCAATTGAGTTTCACTAGACTATTCCCTTCCTCTACTGAGCCAGTCTGTTGAGTTTCACTACGCTATTCCCTTCCTCTACTCAGCCAGTCTGTTGAGTTTCACTAGGCTATTCCCTTCTTCTACTGAGCCAGTCTGTTGAGTTTCACTTGACTATTCCCTTCCTCTACTCTACTGAGCCAGTCTGTTGAGTTTCACTAGCCTATTCCCTTCCTCTACTCTACCAAGCCAGTCTGTTGAATTTCACTAGGCTATTCTATTCCCTTCCTCTACTCTACTGAGCCAGTCTGTTGAGTTTCACTAGACTATTCCCTTCCTCTACTCTACTGAGCCAGTCTGTTGAGTTTCACTAGGCTATTGCCTTCCTCTACTGTACTGAGCCAATCTGTTGAGTTTCACTAGACTATTCACTTCCTCTACTCTACTGAGCCTGTCTGTTGAGTTTCACTAGACTATTCCCTTCCTCTACTCTACTGAGCCAGTCTGTTGAGTTTCACTAGACTATTCCCTTCCTCTACTCTACTGAGCCAGTCAATTGAGTTTCACTAGACTATTCCCTTCCTCTACTGAGCCAGTCTGTTGAGTTTCACTACGCTATTCCCTTCCTCTACTCAGCCAGTCTGTTGAGTTTCACTAGGCTATTCACTTCTTCTACTGAGCCAGTCTGTTGAGTTTCACTTGACTATTCCCTTCCTCTACTCTACCAAGCCAGTCTGTTGATTTTCACTAGGCTATTCTATTCCCTTCCTCTACTGAGCCAGTCTGTTGAGTTTCACTACGCTATTCCCTTCCTCTACTCAGCCAGTCTTGAGTTTCACTAGACTATTCCCTTCCTCTACTAAGCCAGTCTGTTGAGTTTCACTAGACTTTTCCCTTCCTCTACTCAGCCAGTCTGTTGAGTTTCACTGGACTTTTCCCTTCCTCTACTGAGCCAATCTTTTGAGTTTCACTAGGCTATTCCCTTGCTCTACTCTACTGAGCCTGTCTGTTGAGTTTCACTAGACTATTCCCTTCCTCTACTCTACTGAGCCAGTCTGTTGAGTTTCACTAGAATATTCCCTTCCTCTACTCTACTGAGCCAGTCAATTGAGTTTCACTAGACTATTCCCTTCCTCTACTGAGCCAGTCTGTTGAGTTTCACTACGCTATTCCCTTCCTCTACTCAGCCAGTCTGTTGAGTTTCACTAGGCTATTCCCTTCTTCTACTGAGCCAGTCTGTTGAGTTTCACTTGACTATTCCCTTCCTCTACTCTACTGAGCCAGTCTGTTGAGTTTCACTAGCCTATTCCCTTCCTCTACTCTACCAAGCCAGTCTGTTGAGTTTCACTAGGCTATTCTATTCCCTTCCTCTACTCTACTGAGCCAGTCTGTTGAGTTTCACTAGACTATTCCCTTCCTCTACTCTACTGAGCCAGTCTGTTGAGTTTCACTAGGCTATTGCCTTCCTCTACTGTACTGAGCCAATCTGTTGAGTTTCACTAGACTATTCACTTCCTCTACTCTACTGAGCCTGTCTGTTGAGTTTCACTAGACTATTCCCTTCCTCTACTCTACTGAGCCAGTCTGTTGAGTTTCACTAGACTATTCCCTTCCTCTACTCTACTGAGCCAGTCAATTGAGTTTCACTAGACTATTCCCTTCCTCTACTGAGCCAGTCTGTTGAGTTTCACTACGCTATTCCCTTCCTCTACTCAGCCAGTCTGTTGAGTTTCACTAGGCTATTCACTTCTTCTACTGAGCCAGTCTGTTGAGTTTCACTTGACTATTCCCTTCCTCTACTCTACCAAGCCAGTCTGTTGATTTTCACTAGGCTATTCTATTCCCTTCCTCTACTGAGCCAGTCTGTTGAGTTTCACTACGCTATTCCCTTCCTCTACTCAGCCAGTCTTGAGTTTCACTAGACTATTCCCTTCCTCTACTAAGCCAGTCTGTTGAGTTTCACTAGACTTTTCCCTTCCTCTACTCAGCCAGTCTGTTGAGTTTCACTGGACTTTTCCCTTCCTCTACTGAGCCAATCTTTTGAGTTTCACTAGGCTATTCCCTTGCTCTACTGAGCCAGTCTGTTGAGTTTCACTAGACTATTCCCTTCCTCTACTCTACGGAGCCAGTCTGTTGAGTTTCACTAGACTATTCCCTTCCTCTACTCTACTGAGCCAGTCTGTTGAGTTTCACTAGACTATTCCCTTCCTCTACTCTACTGAGCCAGTCTGTTGAGTTTCACTAGACTATTCCCTTCCTCTACTCTACTGAGCCAGTCTGTTGAGTTTCTCTATACTATTCCCTTCCTCTACTGAGCCAGTCTGTTGAGGTTCACTAGGCTATTCCCTTCCTCTACTCTACTCAGCCCGTCTGTTGAGTTTCACTAGACTATTCCCTTCCTCTACTCTACTGAGCCAGTCTGTTGAGTTTCTCTATACTATTCCCTTCCTCTACTGAGCCAGTCTGTTGAGTTTCACTTGACTATTCCCTTCCTCTACTCTACTGAGCCAGTCTGTTGATTTTCACTAGGCTATTCCCTTCCTCTACTGAGCAAGTGTGTTGAGTTTCACTAGGCTATTCCCTTCCTCTACTGAGCCAGTCTGTTGAGTTTCACTAGACTTTTCCCTTCCTCTACTGAGCCAGTCTGTTGAGTTTCACTTGACTATTCCCTTCCTCTACTGAGCCAGTCTGTTGAGTTTCACTAGGCTATTCCCTTCCTCTACTCTACTGAGCCAGTCTGTTGAGTTTCACTAGGCTATTCCCTTCCTCTACTCTACTGAGCCAGTCTGTTGAGTTTCACTAGACTATTCCCTTCCTCTACTGAGCCAGTCTGTTGAGTTTCACTAGACTATTACCTTCCTCTTCTCTACTGAGCCAGTCTGTTGAGTTTCACTAGACTATTCCCTTCCTCTACTCTACTGAGCCAGTCTGTTGATTTTCACTAGGCTATTCCCTTCCTCTACTGAGCAAGTGTGTTGAGTTTCACTAGGCTATTCCCTTCCTCTACTGAGCCAGTCTGTTGAGTTTCACTAGACTTTTCCCTTCCTCTACTGAGCCAGTCTGTTGAGTTTCACTACGCTATTCCCTTCCTCTACTGAGCCAGTCTGTTGAGTTTCACTAGACTATTCCCTTCCTCTACTCAGCCAGTCTGTTGAGTTTCACTAGACTTTTCCCTTCCTCTATTCAGCCAGTCTGTTGAGTTTCACTAGACTTTTCCCTTCCTCTACTCTACTGAGCCAGTCTGTTGAGATTCACTAGACTATTCCCTTCCTCTACGCTACTGAGAAAGTCTGTTGAGTTTCACTAGCATATTCCCTTCCTCCACTGAGCCAGTCTGTTGAGTTTCACTAGGCTATTCTATTCCCTTCCTCTACTCTACTGAGCCAGTCTGTTGAGTTTCACTAGACTATTCCCTTCCTCTACTCTACTGAGCCTGTCTGTTGAGTTTCACTAGACTATTCCCTTCCTCTACTCTACTGAGCCAGTCTGTTGAGTTTCACTAGAATATTCCCTTCCTCTACTCTACTGAGCCAGTCAATTGAGTTTCACTAGACTATTCCCTTCCTCTACTGAGCCAGTCTGTTGAGTTTCACTACGCTATTCCCTTCTTCTACTCAGCCAGTCTGTTGAGTTTCACTAGGCTATTCCCTTCTTCTACTGAGCCAGTCTGTTGAGTTTCACTTGACTATTCCCTTCCTCTACTCTACTGAGCCAGTCTGTTGAGTTTCACTAGCCTATTCCCTTCCTCTACTCTACCAAGCCAGTCTGTTGAGTTTCACTAGGCTATTCTATTCCCTTCCTCTACTCTACTGAGCCAGTCTGTTGAGTTTCACTAGACTATTCCCTTCCTCTACTCTACTGAGCCTGTCTGTTGAGTTTCACTAGACTATTCCCTTCCTCTACTCTACTGAGCCAGTCTGTTAAGTTTCACTAGAATATTCCCTTCCTCTACTCTACTGAGCCAGTCAATTGAGTTTCACTAGACTATTCCCTTCCTCTACTGAGCCAGTCTGTTGAGTTTCACTACGCTATTCCCTTCCTCTACTCAGCCAGTCTGTTGAGTTTCACTAGGCTATTCCCTTCTTCTACTGAGCCAGTCTGTTGAGTTTCACTTGACTATTCCCTTCCTCTACTCTACTGAGCCAGTCTGTTGAGTTTCACTAGCCTATTCCCTTCCTCTACTCTACCAAGCCAGTCTGTTGAGTTTCACTAGGCTATTCTATTCCCTTCCTCTACTCTACTGAGCCAGTCTGTTGAGTTTCACTAGACTATTCCCTTCCTCTACTCTACTGAGCCAGTCTGTTGAGTTTCACTAGGCTATTGCCTTCCTCTACTGTACTGAGCCAATCTGTTGAGTTTCACTAGACTATTCACTTCCTCTACTCTACTGAGCCTGTCTGTTGAGTTTCACTAGACTATTCCCTTCCTCTACTCTACTGAGCCAGTCTGTTGAGTTTCACTAGACTATTCCCTTCCTCTACTCTACTGAGCCAGTCAATTGAGTTTCACTAGACTATTCCCTTCCTCTACTGAGCCAGTCTGTTGAGTTTCACTACGCTATTCCCTTCCTCTACTCAGCCAGTCTGTTGAGTTTCACTAGGCTATTCACTTCTTCTACTGTGCCAGTCTGTTGAGTTTCACTTGACTATTCCCTTCCTCTACTCTACCAAGCCAGTCTGTTGATTTTCACTAGGCTATTCTATTCCCTTCCTCTACTGAGCCAGTCTGTTGAGTTTCACTACGCTATTCCCTTCCTCTACTCAGCCAGTCTTGAGTTTCACTAGACTATTCCCTTCCTCTACTAAGCCAGTCTGTTGAGTTTCACTAGACTTTTCCCTTCCTCTACTCAGCCAGTCTGTTGAGTTTCACTGGACTTTTCCCTTCCTCTACTGAGCCAATCTTTTGAGTTTCACTAGGCTATTCCCTTGCTCTACTCTACTGAGCCTGTCTGTTGAGTTTCACTAGACTATTCCCTTCCTCTACTCTACTGAGCCAGTCTGTTGAGTTTCACTAGAATATTCCCTTCCTCTACTCTACTGAGCCAGTCAATTGAGTTTCACTAGACTATTCCCTTCCTCTACTGAGCCAGTCTGTTGAGTTTCACTACGCTATTCCCTTCCTCTACTCAGCCAGTCTGTTGAGTTTCACTAGGCTATTCCCTTCTTCTACTGAGCCAGTCTGTTGAGTTTCACTTGACTATTCCCTTCCTCTACTCTACTGAGCCAGTCTGTTGAGTTTCACTAGCCTATTCCCTTCCTCTACTCTACCAAGCCAGTCTGTTGAGTTTCACTAGGCTATTCTATTCCCTTCCTCTACTCTACTGAGCCAGTCTGTTGAGTTTCACTAGACTATTCCCTTCCTCTACTCTACTGAGCCAGTCTGTTGAGTTTCACTAGGCTATTGCCTTCCTCTACTGTACTGAGCCAATCTGTTGAGTTTCACTAGACTATTCACTTCCTCTACTCTACTGAGCCTGTCTGTTGAGTTTCACTAGACTATTCCCTTCCTCTACTCTACTGAGCCAGTCTGTTGAGTTTCACTAGACTATTCCCTTCCTCTACTCTACTGAGCCAGTCAATTGAGTTTCACTAGACTATTCCCTTCCTCTACTGAGCCAGTCTGTTGAGTTTCACTACGCTATTCCCTTCCTCTACTCAGCCAGTCTGTTGAGTTTCACTAGGCTATTCACTTCTTCTACTGAGCCAGTCTGTTGAGTTTCACTTGACTATTCCCTTCCTCTACTCTACCAAGCCAGTCTGTTGATTTTCACTAGGCTATTCTATTCCCTTCCTCTACTGAGCCAGTCTGTTGAGTTTCACTACGCTATTCCCTTCCTCTACTCAGCCAGTCTTGAGTTTCACTAGACTATTCCCTTCCTCTACTAAGCCAGTCTGTTGAGTTTCACTAGACTTTTCCCTTCCTCTACTCAGCCAGTCTGTTGAGTTTCACTGGACTTTTCCCTTCCTCTACTGAGCCAATCTTTTGAGTTTCACTAGGCTATTCCCTTGCTCTACTCTACTGAGCCTGTCTGTTGAGTTTCACTAGACTATTCCCTTCCTCTACTCTACTGAGCCAGTCTGTTGAGTTTCACTAGAATATTCCCTTCCTCTACTCTACTGAGCCAGTCAATTGAGTTTCACTAGACTATTCCCTTCCTCTACTGAGCCAGTCTGTTGAGTTTCACTACGCTATTCCCTTCCTCTACTCAGCCAGTCTGTTGAGTTTCACTAGGCTATTCCCTTCTTCTACTGAGCCAGTCTGTTGAGTTTCACTTGACTATTCCCTTCCTCTACTCTACTGAGCCAGTCTGTTGAGTTTCACTAGCCTATTCCCTTCCTCTACTCTACCAAGCCAGTCTGTTGAGTTTCACTAGGCTATTCTATTCCCTTCCTCTACTCTACTGAGCCAGTCTGTTGAGTTTCACTAGACTATTCCCTTCCTCTACTCTACTGAGCCAGTCTGTTGAGTTTCACTAGGCTATTGCCTTCCTCTACTGTACTGAGCCAATCTGTTGAGTTTCACTAGACTATTCACTTCCTCTACTCTACTGAGCCTGTCTGTTGAGTTTCACTAGACTATTCCCTTCCTCTACTCTACTGAGCCAGTCTGTTGAGTTTCACTAGACTATTCCCTTCCTCTACTCTACTGAGCCAGTCAATTGAGTTTCACTAGACTATTCCCTTCCTCTACTGAGCCAGTCTGTTGAGTTTCACTACGCTATTCCCTTCCTCTACTCAGCCAGTCTGTTGAGTTTCACTAGGCTATTCACTTCTTCTACTGAGCCAGTCTGTTGAGTTTCACTTGACTATTCCCTTCCTCTACTCTACCAAGCCAGTCTGTTGATTTTCACTAGGCTATTCTATTCCCTTCCTCTACTGAGCCAGTCTGTTGAGTTTCACTACGCTATTCCCTTCCTCTACTCAGCCAGTCTTGAGTTTCACTAGACTATTCCCTTCCTCTACTAAGCCAGTCTGTTGAGTTTCACTAGACTTTTCCCTTCCTCTACTCAGCCAGTCTGTTGAGTTTCACTGGACTTTTCCCTTCCTCTACTGAGCCAATCTTTTGAGTTTCACTAGGCTATTCCCTTGCTCTACTGAGCCAGTCTGTTGAGTTTCACTAGACTATTCCCTTCCTCTACTCTACGGAGCCAGTCTGTTGAGTTTCACTAGACTATTCCCTTCCTCTACTCTACTGAGCCAGTCTGTTGAGTTTCACTAGACTATTCCCTTCCTCTACTCTACTGAGCCAGTCTGTTGAGTTTCACTAGACTATTCCCTTCCTCTACTCTACTGAGCCAGTCTGTTGAGTTTCTCTATACTATTCCCTTCCTCTACTGAGCCAGTCTGTTGAGGTTCACTAGGCTATTCCCTTCCTCTACTCTACTCAGCCCGTCTGTTGAGTTTCACTAGACTATTCCCTTCCTCTACTCTACTGAGCCAGTCTGTTGAGTTTCTCTATACTATTCCCTTCCTCTACTGAGCCAGTCTGTTGAGTTTCACTTGACTATTCCCTTCCTCTACTCTACTGAGCCAGTCTGTTGATTTTCACTAGGCTATTCCCTTCCTCTACTGAGCAAGTGTGTTGAGTTTCACTAGGCTATTCCCTTCCTCTACTGAGCCAGTCTGTTGAGTTTCACTAGACTTTTCCCTTCCTCTACTGAGCCAGTCTGTTGAGTTTCACTACGCTATTCCCTTCCTCTACTGAGCCAGTCTGTTGAGTTTCACTAGACTATTCCCTTCCTCTACTCAGCCAGTCTGTTGAGTTTCACTAGACTTTTCCCTTCCTCTATTCAGCCAGTCTGTTGATTTTCACTAGACTTTTCCCTTCCTCTACTCTACTGAGCCAGTCTGTTGAGATTCACTAGACTATTCCCTTCCTCTACGCTACTGAGAAAGTCTGTTGAGTTTCACTAGCATATTCCCTTCCTCCACTGAGCCAGTCTGTTGAGTTTCACTAGGCTATTCTATTCCCTTCCTCTACTCTACTGAGCCAGTCTGTTGAGTTTCACTAGCCTATTCCCTTCCTCTACTCTACCAAGCCAGTCTGTTGAGTTTCACTAGGCTATTCTATTCCCTTCCTCTACTCTACTGAGCCAGTCTGTTGAGTTTCACTAGACTATTCCCTTCCTCTACTCTACTGAGCCAGTATGTTGAGTTTCACTAGGCTATTGCCTTCCTCTACTCTACTGAGCCAATCTGTTGAGTTTCACTAGACTATTCACTTCCTCTACTCTACTGAGCCTGTCTGTTGAGTTTCACTAGACTATTCCCTTCCTCTACTCTACTGAGCCAGTCTGTTGAGTTTCACTAGACTATTCCCTTCCTCTACTCTACTGAGCCAGTTAATTGATTTTCACTAGACTATTCCCTTCCTCTACTGAGCCAGTCTGTTGAGTTTCACTACGCTATTCCCTTCCTCTACTCAGCCAGTCTGTTGAGTTTCACTAGGCTATTCCCTTCTTCTACTGAGCCAGTCTGTTGAGTTTCACTTGACTATTCCCTTCCTCTACTCTACCAAGCCAGTCTGTTGATTTTCACTAGGCTATTCTATTCCCTTCCTCTACTGAGCCAGTCTGTTGAGTTTCACTACGCTATTCCCTTCCTCTACTCAGCCAGTCTTGAGTTTCACTAGACTATTCCCTTCCTCTACTAAGCCAGTCTGTTGAGTTTCACTAGACTTTTCCCTTCCTCTACTCAGCCAGTCTGTTGAGTTTCACTGGACTTTTCCCTTCCTCTACTGAGCCAATCTTTTGAGTTTCACTAGGCTATTCCCTTGCTCTACTGAGCCAGTCTGTTGAGTTTCACTAGACTATTCCCTTCCTCTACTCTACGGAGCCAGTCTGTTGAGTTTCACTAGACTATTCCCTTCCTCTACTCTACTGAGCCAGTCTGTTGAGTTTCACTAGACTATTCCCTTCCTCTACTCTACTGAGCCAGTCTGTTGAGTTTCACTAGACTATTCCCTTCCTCTACTCTACTGAGCCAGTCTGTTGAGTTTCTCTATACTATTCCCTTCCTCTACTGAGCCAGTCTGTTGAGGTTCACTAGGCTATTCCCTTCCTCTACTCTACTCAGCCCGTCTGTTGAGTTTCACTAGACTATTCCCTTCCTCTACTCTACTGAGCCAGTCTGTTGAGTTTCTCTATACTATTCCCTTCCTCTACTGAGCCAGTCTGTTGAGTTTCACTTGACTATCCCCTTCCTCTACTGAGCCAGTCTGTTGAGTTTCACTAGGCTATTCCCTTCCTCTACTCTACTGAGCCTGTCTGTTGAGTTTCACTAGGCTATTCCCTTCCTCTACTCTACTGAGCCAGTCTGTTGAGTTTCACTAGACTATTCCCTTCCTCTACTGAGCCAGTCTGTTGAGTTTCACTAGACTATTACCTTCCTCTTCTCTACTGAGCCAGTCTGTTGAGTTTCACTAGACTATTCCCTTCCTCTACTCTACTGAGCCAGTCTGTTGATTTTCACTAGGCTATTCCCTTCCTCTACTGAGCAAGTGTCTTGAGTTGCACTAGGCTATTCCCTTCCTCTACTGAGCCAGTCTGTTGAGTTTCACTAGACTTTTCCCTTCCTCTACTGAGCCAGTCTGTTGAGTTTCACTACGCTATTCCCTTCCTCTACTGAGCCAGTCTGTTGAGTTTCACTAGACTATTCCCTTCCTCTACTCAGCCAGTCTGTTGAGTTTCACTAGACTTTTCCCTTCCTCTACTCAGCCAGTCTGTTGAGTTTCACTAGACTTTTCCCTTCCTCTACTCTACTGAGCCAGTCTGTTGAGATTCACTAGACTATTCCCTTCCTCTACGCTACTGAGAAAGTCTGTTGAGTTTCACTAGCATATTCCCTTCCTCCACTGAGCCAGTCTGTTGAGTTTCACTAGGCTATTCTATTCCCTTCCTCTACTCTACTGAGCCAGTCAATTGAGTTTCACTAGACTATTCCCTTCCTCTACTGAGCCAGTCTGTTGAGTTTCACTACGCTATTCCCTTCCTCTACTCAGCCAGTCTGTTGAGTTTCACTAGGCTATTCCCTTCTTCTACTGAGCCAGTCTGTTGAGTTTCACTTGACTATTCCCTTCCTCTACTCTACTGAGCCAGTCTGTTGAGTTTCACTAGCCTATTCCCTTCCTCTACTCTACCAAGCCAGTCTGTTGAGTTTCACTAGGCTATTCTATTCCCTTCCTCTACTCTACTGAGCCAGTCTGTTGAGTTTCACTAGACTATTCCCTTCCTCTACTCTACTGAGCCAGTCTGTTGAGTTTCACTAGGCTATTGCCTTCCTCTACTCTACTGAGCCAATCTGTTGAGTTTCACTAGACTATTCACTTCCTCTACTCTACTGAGCCTGTCTGTTGAGTTTCACTAGACTATTCCCTTCCTCTACTCTACTGAGCCAGTCTGTTGAGTTTCACTAGACTATTCCCTTCCTCTACTCTACTGAGCCTGTCTGTTGAGTTTCACTAGACTATTCCCTTCCTCTACTCTACTGAGCCAGTCAATTGAGTTTCACTAGACTATTCCCTTCCTCTACTGAGCCAGTCTGTTGAGTTTCACTACGCTATTCCCTTCCTCTACTCAGCCAGTCTGTTGAGTTTCACTAGGCTATTCCCTTCTTCTACTGAGCCAGTCTGTTGAGTTTCACTTGACTATTCCCTTCCTCTACTCTACTGAGCCAGTCTGTTGAGTTTCACTAGCCTATTCCCTTCCTCTACTCTACCAAGCCAGTCTGTTGAGTTTCACTAGGCTATTCTATTCCCTTCCTCTACTCTACTGAGCCAGTCTGTTGAGTTTCACTAGACTATTCCCTTCCTCTACTCTACTGAGCCAGTATGTTGAGTTTCACTAGGCTATTGCCTTCCTCTACTCTACTGAGCCAATCTGTTGAGTTTCACTAGACTATTCACTTCCTCTACTCTACTGAGCCTGTCTGTTGAGTTTCACTAGACTATTCCCTTCCTCTACTCTACTGAGCCAGTCTGTTGAGTTTCACTAGACTATTCCCTTCCTCTACTCTACTGAGCCAGTCAATTGAGTTTCACTAGACTATTCCCTTCCTCTACTGAGCCAGTCTGTTGAGTTTCACTACGCTATTCCCTTCCTCTACTCAGCCAGTCTGTTGAGTTTCACTAGGCTATTCCCTTCTTCTACTGAGCCAGTCTGTTGAGTTTCACTTGACTATTCCCTTCCTCTACTCTACCAAGCCAGTCTGTTGATTTTCACTAGGCTATTCTATTCCCTTCCTCTACTGAGCCAGTCTGTTGAGTTTCACTACGCTATTCCCTTCCTCTACTCAGCCAGTCTTGAGTTTCACTAGACTATTCACTTCCTCTACTAAGCCAGTCTGTTGAGTTTCACTAGACTTTTCCCTTCCTCTACTCAGCCAGTCTGTTGAGTTTCACTGGACTTTTCCCTTCCTCTACTGAGCCAATCTTTTGAGTTTCACTAGGCTATTCCCTTGCTCTACTGAGCCAGTCTGTTGAGTTTCACTAGACTATTCCCTTCCTCTACTCTACGGAGCCAGTCTGTTGAGTTTCACTAGACTATTCCCTTCCTCTACTCTACTGAGCCAGTCTGTTGAGTTTCACTAGACTATTCCCTTCCTCTACTCTACTGAGCCAGTCTGTTGAGTTTCACTAGACTATTCCCTTCCTCTACTCTACTGAGCCAGTCTGTTGAGTTTCTCTATACTATTCCCTTCCTCTACTGAGCCAGTCTGTTGAGGTTCACTAGGCTATTCCCTTCCTCTACTCTACTCAGCCCGTCTGTTGAGTTTCACTAGACTATTCCCTTCCTCTACTCTACTGAGCCAGTCTGTTGAGTTTCTCTATACTATTCCCTTCCTCTACTGAGCCAGTCTGTTGAGTTTCACTTGACTATCCCCTTCCTCTACTGAGCCAGTCTGTTGAGTTTCACTAGGCTATTCCCTTCCTCTACTCTACTGAGCCTGTCTGTTGAGTTTCACTAGGCTATTCCCTTCCTCTACTCTACTGAGCCAGTCTGTTGAGTTTCACTAGACTATTCCCTTCCTCTACTGAGCCAGTCTGTTGAGTTTCACTAGACTATTACCTTCCTCTTCTCTACTGAGCCAGTCTGTTGAGTTTCACTAGACTATTCCCTTCCTCTACTCTACTGAGCCAGTCTGTTGATTTTCACTAGGCTATTCCCTTCCTCTACTGAGCAAGTGTCTTGAGTTGCACTAGGCTATTCCCTTCCTCTACTGAGCCAGTCTGTTGAGTTTCACTAGACTTTTCCCTTCCTCTACTGAGCCAGTCTGTTGAGTTTCACTACGCTATTCCCTTCCTCTACTGAGCCAGTCTGTTGAGTTTCACTAGACTATTCCCTTCCTCTACTCAGCCAGTCTGTTGAGTTTCACTAGACTTTTCCCTTCCTCTACTCAGCCAGTCTGTTGAGTTTCACTAGACTTTTCCCTTCCTCTACTCTACTGAGCCAGTCTGTTGAGATTCACTAGACTATTCCCTTCCTCTACGCTACTGAGAAAGTCTGTTGAGTTTCACTAGCATATTCCCTTCCTCCACTGAGCCAGTCTGTTGAGTTTCACTAGGCTATTCTATTCCCTTCCTCTACTCTACTGAGCCAGTCAATTGAGTTTCACTAGACTATTCCCTTCCTCTACTGAGCCAGTCTGTTGAGTTTCACTACGCTATTCCCTTCCTCTACTCAGCCAGTCTGTTGAGTTTCACTAGGCTATTCCCTTCTTCTACTGAGCCAGTCTGTTGAGTTTCACTTGACTATTCCCTTCCTCTACTCTACTGAGCCAGTCTGTTGAGTTTCACTAGCCTATTCCCTTCCTCTACTCTACCAAGCCAGTCTGTTGAGTTTCACTAGGCTATTCTATTCCCTTCCTCTACTCTACTGAGCCAGTCTGTTGAGTTTCACTAGTCTATTCCCTTCCTCTACTCTACTGAGCCAGTCTGTTGAGTTTCACTAGGCTATTGCCTTCCTCTACTCTACTGAGCCAATCTGTTGAGTTTCACTAGACTATTCACTTCCTCTACTCTACTGAGCCTGTCTGTTGAGTTTCACTAGACTATTCCCTTCCTCTACTCTACTGAGCCAGTCTGTTGAGTTTCACTAGACTATTCCCTTCCTCTACTCTACTGAGCCAGTCAATTGAGTTTCACTAGACTATTCCCTTCCTCTACTGAGCCAGTCTGTTGAGTTTCACTACGCTATTCCCTTCCTCTACTCAGCCAGTCTGTTGAGTTTCACTAGGCTATTCCCTTCTTCTACTGAGCCAGTCTGTTGAGTTTCACTTGACTATTCCCTTCCTCTACTCTACCAAGCCAGTCTGTTGATTTTCACTAGGCTATTCTATTCCCTTCCTCTACTGAGCCAGTCTGTTGAGTTTCACTACGCTATTCCCTTCCTCTACTCAGCCAGTCTTGAGTTTCACTAGACTATTCCCTTCCTCTACTAAGCCAGTCTGTTGAGTTTCACTAGACTTTTCCCTTCCTCTACTCAGCCAGTCTGTTGAGTTTCACTGGACTTTTCCCTTCCTCTACTGAGCCAATCTTTTGAGTTTCACTAGGCTATTCCCTTGCTCTACTGAGCCAGTCTGTTGAGTTTCACTAGACTATTCCCTTCTTCTACTCTACGGAGCCAGTCTGTTGAGTTTCACTAGACTATTCCCTTCCTCTACTCTACTGAGCCAGTCTGTTGAGTTTCACTAGACTATTCCCTTTCTCTACTCTACTGAGCCAGTCTGTTGAGTTTCACTAGACTATTCCCTTCCTCTACTCTACTGAGCCAGTCTGTTGAGTTTCTCTATACTATTCCCTTCCTCTACTGAGCCAGTCTGTTGAGGTTCACTAGGCTATTCCCTTCCTCTACTCTACTCAGCCCGTCTGTTGAGTTTCACTAGACTATTCCCTTCCTCTACTCTACTGAGCCAGTCTGTTGAGTTTCTCTATACTATTCCCTTCCTCTACTGAGCCAGTCTGTTGAGTTTCACTTGACTATTCCCTTCCTCTACTGAGCCAGTCTGTTGAGTTTCACTAGGCTATTCCCTTCCTCTACTCTACTGAGCCAGTCTGTTGAGTTTCACTAGACTATTCCCTTCCTCTACTGAGCCAGTCTGTTGAGTTTCACTAGACTATTACCTTCCTCTTCTCTACTGAGCCAGTCTGTTGAGTTTCACTAGACTATTCCCTTCCTCTACTCTACTGAGCCAGTCTGTTGATTTTCACTAGGCTATTCCCTTCCTCTACTGAGCAAGTGTGTTGAGTTTCACTAGGCTATTCCCTTCCTCTACTGAGCCAGTCTGTTGAGTTTCACTAGACTTTTCCCTTCCTCTACTGAGCCAGTCTGTTGAGTTTCACTACGCTATTCCCTTCCTCTACTGAGCCAGTCTGTTGAGTTTCACTAGACTATTCCCTTCCTCTACTCAGCCAGTCTGTTGAGTTTCACTAGACTTTTCCCTTCCTCTACTCAGCCAGTCTGTTGAGTTTCACTAGACTTTTCCCTTCCTCTACTCTACTGAGCCAGTCTGTTGAGTTTCACTAGACTATTCCCTTCCTCTACGCTACTGAGAAAGTCTGTTGAGTTTCACTAGCATATTCCCTTCCTCCACTGAGCCAGTCTGTTGAGTTTCACTAGGCTATTCTATTCCCTTCCTCTACTCTACTGAGCCAGTCGGTTGAGTTTCACTAGACTATTCCCTTCCTCTACTCTACTGAGCCTGTCTGTTGAGTTTCACTAGACTATTCCCTTCCTCTACTCTACTGAGCCAGTCTGTTGAGTTTCACTAGAATATTCCCTTCCTCTACTCTACTGAGCCAGTCTGTTGAGTTTCACTAGACTATTCCCTTCCTCTACTCTACTGAGCCAGTCAATTGAGTTTCACTAGACTATTCCCTTCCTCTACTGAGCCAGTCTGTTGAGTTTCACTACGCTATTCCCTTCCTCTACTCAGCCAGTCTGTTGAGTTTCACTAGGCTATTCCCTTCTTCTACTGAGCCAGTCTGTTGAGTTTCACTTGACTATTCCCTTCCTCTACTCTACCAAGCCAGTCTGTTGATTTTCACTAGGCTATTCTATTCCCTTCCTCTACTGAGCCAGTCTGTTGAGTTTCACTACGCTATTCCCTTCCTCTACTCAGCCAGTCTTGAGTTTCACTAGACTATTCCCTTCCTCTACTAAGCCAGTCTGTTGAGTTTCACTAGACTTTTCCCTTCCTCTACTCAGCCAGTCTGTTGAGTTTCACTGGACTTTTCCCTTCCTCTACTGAGCCAATCTTTTGAGTTTCACTAGGCTATTCCCTTGCTCTACTGAGCCAGTCTGTTGAGTTTCACTAGACTATTCCCTTCTTCTACTCTACGGAGCCAGTCTGTTGAGTTTCACTAGACTATTCCCTTCCTCTACTCTACTGAGCCAGTCTGTTGAGTTTCACTAGACTATTCCCTTTCTCTACTCTACTGAGCCAGTCTGTTGAGTTTCACTAGACTATTCCCTTCCTCTACTCTACTGAGCCAGTCTGTTGAGTTTCTCTATACTATTCCCTTCCTCTACTGAGCCAGTCTGTTGAGGTTCACTAGGCTATTCCCTTCCTCTACTCTACTCAGCCCGTCTGTTGAGTTTCACTAGACTATTCCCTTCCTCTACTCTACTGAGCCAGTCTGTTGAGTTTCTCTATACTATTCCCTTCCTCTACTGAGCCAGTCTGTTGAGTTTCACTTGACTATTCCCTTCCTCTACTGAGCCAGTCTGTTGAGTTTCACTAGGCTATTCCCTTCCTCTACTCTACTGAGCCAGTCTGTTGAGTTTCACTAGGCTATTCCCTTCCTCTACTCTACTGAGCCAGTCTGTTGAGTTTCACTAGACTATTCCCTTCCTCTACTGAGCCAGTCTGTTGAGTTTCACTAGACTATTACCTTCCTCTTCTCTACTGAGCCAGTCTGTTGAGTTTCACTAGACTATTCCCTTCCTCTACTCTACTGAGCCAGTCTGTTGATTTTCACTAGGCTATTCCCTTCCTCTACTGAGCAAGTGTGTTGAGTTTCACTAGGCTATTCCCTTCCTCTACTGAGCCAGTCTGTTGAGTTTCACTAGACTTTTCCCTTCCTCTACTGAGCCAGTCTGTTGAGTTTCACTACGCTATTCCCTTCCTCTACTGAGCCAGTCTGTTGAGTTTCACTAGACTATTCCCTTCCTCTACTCAGCCAGTCTGTTGAGTTTCACTAGACTTTTCCCTTCCTCTACTCAGCCAGTCTGTTGAGTTTCACTAGACTTTTCCCTTCCTCTACTCTACTGAGCCAGTCTGTTGAGTTTCACTAGACTATTCCCTTCCTCTACGCTACTGAGAAAGTCTGTTGAGTTTCACTAGCATATTCCCTTCCTCCACTGAGCCAGTCTGTTGAGTTTCACTAGGCTATTCTATTCCCTTCCTCTACTCTACTGAGCCAGTCGGTTGAGTTTCACTAGACTATTCCCTTCCTCTACTCTACTGAGCCTGTCTGTTGAGTTTCACTAGACTATTCCCTTCCTCTACTCTACTGAGCCAGTCTGTTGAGTTTCACTAGAATATTCCCTTCCTCTACTCTACTGAGCCAGTCAATTGAGTTTCACTAGACTATTCCCTTCCTCTACTGAGCCAGTCTGTTGAGTTTCACTACGCTATTCCCTTCCTCTACTCAGCCAGTCTGTTGAGTTTCACTAGGCTATTCCCTTCTTCTACTGAGCCAGTCTGTTGAGTTTCACTTGACTATTCCCTTCCTCTACTCTACTGAGCCAGTCTGTTGAGTTTCACTAGCCTATTCCCTTCCTCTACTCTACCAAGCCAGTCTGTTGATTTTCACTAGGCTATTCTATTCCCTTCCTCTACTGAGCCAGTCTGTTGAGTTTCACTAGGCTATTCCCTTCCTGTACTCAGCCAGTCTGTTGAGTTTCACTAGCCTATTCCCTTCCTCTACTCTACCAAGCCAGTCTGTTGATTTTCACGAGGCTATTCTATTCCCTTCCTCTACTGAGCCAGTCGGTTGAGTTTCACTACGCTATTCCCTTCCTCTACTGAGCAAGTGTGTTGAGTTTCACTAGGCTATTCCCTTCCTCTACTGAGCCAGTCTGTTGAGTTTCACTAGACTATTCCCTTCCTCTACTGAGCTAGTCTGTTGAGTTTCACTACGCTATTCCCTTCCTCTACTCAGCCAGTCTTGAGTTTCACTAGACTATTCCCTTCCTCTACTCAGCCAGTCTGTTGAGTTTCACTAGACTTTTCCCTTCCTCTACTGAGCCAATCTTTTGAGTTTCACTAGGCTATTCCCTTGCTCTACTGAACCAGTCTGTTGATTTTCACTTGACTATTCCCTTCCTCTACTCTACTGAGCCAGTCTGTTGAGTTTCACTAGACTATTCCCTTCCTCTACTCTACTGAGCCAGTCTGTTGAGTTTCACTAGACTATTCCCTTCCTCTACTCTACTGAGCCAGTCTGTTGAGTTTCACTAGACTATTCCCTTCCTCTACTCTACTGAGCCAGTCTGTTGAGTTTCACTAGACTATTCCCTTCCTCTACTCTACTGAGCCAGTCTGTTGAGTTTCTCTATACTATTCCCTTCCTCTACTGAGCCAGTCTGTTGAGGTTCACTAGGCTATTCCCTTCCTCTACTCTACTCAGCCCTTCTGTTGAGTTTCACTAGACTATTCCCTTCCTCTACTCTACTGAGCCAGTCTGTTGAGTTTCACTAGGCTATTCCCTTCCTCTACTCTAATGAGCAATTCTGTTGAGTTTCTCGATACTATTCCCGTCCTCTACTGAGCCAGTCTGTTGAGTTTCACTTGACTATTCCATTCCTCTACTGAGCCAGTCTGTTGAGTTTCACTAGACTATTCCCTTCCTCTACTCAGCCAGTCTGTTGAGTTTCACTAGACTTTTCCCTTCCTCTACTCAGCCAGTCTGTTGAGTTTCACTAGACTTTTCCCTTCCTCTACTCTACTGAGCCAGTCTGTTGAGATTCACTAGACTATTCCCTTCCTCTACGCTACTGAGAAAGTCTGTTGAGTTTCACTAGCATATTCCCTTCCTCCACTGAGCCAGTCTGTTGAGTTTCACTAGGCTATTCTATTCCCTTCCTCTACTCTACTGAGCCAGTCAATTGAGTTTCACTAGACTATTCCCTTCCTCTACTGAGCCAGTCTGTTGAGTTTCACTACGCTATTCCCTTCCTCTACTCAGCCAGTCTGTTGAGTTTCACTAGGCTATTCCCTTCTTCTACTGAGCCAGTCTGTTGAGTTTCACTTGACTATTCCCTTCCTCTACTCTACTGAGCCAGTCTGTTGAGTTTCACTAGCCTATTCCCTTCCTCTACTCTACCAAGCCAGTCTGTTGAGTTTCACTAGGCTATTCTATTCCCTTCCTCTACTCTACTGAGCCAGTCTGTTGAGTTTCACTAGACTATTCCCTTCCTCTACTCTACTGAGCCAGTCTGTTGAGTTTCACTAGGCTATTGCCTTCCTCTACTCTACTGAGCCAATCTGTTGAGTTTCACTAGACTATTCACTTCCTCTACTCTACTGAGCCTGTCTGTTGAGTTTCACTAGACTATTCCCTTCCTCTACTCTACTGAGCCAGTCTGTTGAGTTTCACTAGACTATTCCCTTCCTCTACTCTACTGAGCCTGTCTGTTGAGTTTCACTAGACTATTCCCTTCCTCTACTCTACTGAGCCAGTCTGTTGAGTTTCACTAGAATATTCCCTTCCTCTACTCTACTGAGCCAGTCAATTGAGTTTCACTAGACTATTCCCTTCCTCTACTGAGCCAGTCTGTTGAGTTTCACTACGCTATTCCCTTCCTCTACTCAGCCAGTCTGTTGAGTTTCACTAGGCTATTCCCTTCTTCTACTGAGCCAGTCTGTTGAGTTTCACTTGACTATTCCCTTCCTCTACTCTACTGAGCCAGTCTGTTGAGTTTCACTAGCCTATTCCCTTCCTCTACTCTACCAAGCCAGTCTGTTGAGTTTCACTAGGCTATTCTATTCCCTTCCTCTACTCTACTGAGCCAGTCTGTTGAGTTTCACTAGACTATTCCCTTCCTCTACTCTACTGAGCCAGTATGTTGAGTTTCACTAGGCTATTGCCTTCCTCTACTCTACTGAGCCAATCTGTTGAGTTTCACTAGACTATGCACTTCCTCTACTCTACTGAGCCTGTCTGTTGAGTTTCACTAGACTATTCCCTTCCTCTACTCTACTGAGCCAGTCTGTTGAGTTTCACTAGACTATTCCCTTCCTCTACTCTACTGAGCCAGTCAATTGAGTTTCACTAGACTATTCCCTTCCTCTACTGAGCCAGTCTGTTGAGTTTCACTACGCTATTCCCTTCCTCTACTCAGCCAGTCTGTTGAGTTTCACTAGGCTATTCCCTTCTTCTACTGAGCCAGTCTGTTGAGTTTCACTTGACTATTCCCTTCCTCTACTCTACCAAGCCAGTCTGTTGATTTTCACTAGGCTATTCTATTCCCTTCCTCTACTGAGCCAGTCTGTTGAGTTTCACTACGCTATTCCCTTCCTCTACTCAGCCAGTCTTGAGTTTCACTAGACTATTCCCTTCCTCTACTAAGCCAGTCTGTTGAGTTTCACTAGACTTTTCCCTTCCTCTACTCAGCCAGTCTGTTGAGTTTCACTGGACTTTTCCCTTCCTCTACTGAGCCAATCTTTTGAGTTTCACTAGGCTATTCCCTTGCTCTACTGAGCCAGTCTGTTGAGTTTCACTAGACTATTCCCTTCCTCTACTCTACGGAGCCAGTCTGTTGAGTTTCACTAGACTATTCCCTTCCTCTACTCTACTGAGCCAGTCTGTTGAGTTTCACTAGACTATTCCCTTCCTCTACTCTACTGAGCCAGTCTGTTGAGTTTCACTAGACTATTCCCTTCCTCTACTCTACTGAGCCAGTCTGTTGAGTTTCTCTATACTATTCCCTTCCTCTACTGAGCCAGTCTGTTGAGGTTCACTAGGCTATTCCCTTCCTCTACTCTACTCAGCCCGTCTGTTGAGTTTCACTAGACTATTCCCTTCCTCTACTCTACTGAACCAGTCTGTTGAGTTTCTCTATACTATTCCCTTCCTCTACTGAGCCAGTCTGTTGAGTTTCACTTGACTATCCCCTTCCTCTACTGAGCCAGTCTGTTGAGTTTCACTAGGCTATTCCCTTCCTCTACTCTACTGAGCCTGTCTGTTGAGTTTCACTAGGCTATTCCCTTCCTCTACTCTACTGAGCCAGTCTGTTGAGTTTCACTAGACTATTCCCTTCCTCTACTGAGCCAGTCTGTTGAGTTTCACTAGACTATTACCTTCCTCTTCTCTACTGAGCCAGTCTGTTGAGTTTCACTAGACTATTCCCTTCCTCTACTCTACTGAGCCAGTCTGTTGATTTTCACTAGGCTATTCCCTTCCTCTACTGAGCAAGTGTCTTGAGTTGCACTAGGCTATTCCCTTCCTCTACTGAGCCAGTCTGTTGAGTTTCACTAGACTTTTCCCTTCCTCTACTGAGCCAGTCTGTTGAGTTTCACTACGCTATTCCCTTCCTCTACTGAGCCAGTCTGTTGAGTTTCACTAGACTATTCCCTTCCTCTACTCAGCCAGTCTGTTGAGTTTCACTAGACTTTTCCCTTCCTCTACTCAGCCAGTCTGTTGAGTTTCACTAGACTTTTCCCTTCCTCTACTCTACTGAGCCAGTCTGTTGAGATTCACTAGACTATTCCCTTCCTCTACGCTACTGAGAAAGTCTGTTGAGTTTCACTAGCATATTCCCTTCCTCCACTGAGCCAGTCTGTTGAGTTTCACTAGGCTATTCTATTCCCTTCCTCTACTCTACTGAGCCAGTCAATTGAGTTTCACTAGACTATTCCCTTCCTCTACTGAGCCAGTCTGTTGAGTTTCACTACGCTATTCCCTTCCTCTACTCAGCCAGTCTGTTGAGTTTCACTAGGCTATTCCCTTCTTCTACTGAGCCAGTCTGTTGAGTTTCACTTGACTATTCCCTTCCTCTACTCTACTGAGCCAGTCTGTTGAGTTTCACTAGCCTATTCCCTTCCTCTACTCTACTGAGCCAATCTGTTGAGTTTCACTAGACTATTCACTTCCTCTACTCTACTGAGCCTGTCTGTTGAGTTTCACTAGACTATTCCCTTCCTCTACTCTACCAAGCCAGTCTGTTGAGTTTCACTAGGCTATTCTATTCCCTTCCTCTACTCTACTGAGCCAGTCTGTTGAGTTTCACTAGACTATTCCCTTCCTCTACTCTACTGAGCCAGTCTGTTGAGTTTCACTAGGCTATTGCCTTCCTCTACTCTACTGAGCCAATCTGTTGAGTTTCACTAGACTATTCACTTCCTCTACTCTACTGAGCCTGTCTGTTGAGTTTCACTAGACTATTCCCTTCCTCTACTCTACTGAGCCAGTCTGTTGAGTTTCACTAGACTATTCCCTTCCTCTACTCTACTGAGCCAGTCAATTGAGTTTCACTAGACTATTCCCTTCCTCTACTGAGCCAGTCTGTTGAGTTTCACTACGCTATTCCCTTCCTCTACTCAGCCAGTCTGTTGAGTTTCACTAGGCTATTCCCTTCTTCTACTGAGCCAGTCTGTTGAGTTTCACTTGACTATTCCCTTCCTCTACTCTACCAAGCCAGTCTGTTGATTTTCACTAGGCTATTCTATTCCCTTCCTCTACTGAGCCAGTCTGTTGAGTTTCACTACGCTATTCCCTTCCTCTACTCAGCCAGTCTTGAGTTTCACTAGACTATTCCCTTCCTCTACTAAGCCAGTCTGTTGAGTTTCACTAGACTTTTCCCTTCCTCTACTCAGCCAGTCTGTTGAGTTTCACTGGACTTTTCCCTTCCTCTACTGAGCCAATCTTTTGAGTTTCACTAGGCTATTCCCTTGCTCTACTGAGCCAGTCTGTTGAGTTTCACTAGACTATTCCCTTCCTCTACTCTACGGAGCCAGTCTGTTGAGTTTCACTAGACTATTCCCTTCCTCTACTCTACTGAGCCAGTCTGTTGAGTTTCACTAGACTATTCCCTTCCTCTACTCTACTGAGCCAGTCTGTTGAGTTTCACTAGACTATTCCCTTCCTCTACTCTACTGAGCCAGTCTGTTGAGTTTCTCTATACTATTCCCTTCCTCTACTGAGCCAGTCTGTTGAGGTTCACTAGGCTATTCCCTTCCTCTACTCTACTCAGCCCGTCTGTTGAGTTTCACTAGACTATTCCCTTCCTCTACTCTACTGAGCCAGTCTGTTGAGTTTCTCTATACTATTCCCTTCCTCTACTGAGCCAGTCTGTTGAGTTTCACTTGACTATTCCCTTCCTCTACTGAGCCAGTCTGTTGAGTTTCACTAGGCTATTCCCTTCCTCTACTCTACTGAGCCAGTCTGTTGAGTTTCACTAGGCTATTCCCTTCCTCTACTCTACTGAGCCAGTCTGTTGAGTTTCACTAGACTATTCCCTTCCTCTACTGAGCCAGTCTGTTGAGTTTCACTAGACTATTACCTTCCTCTTCTCTACTGAGCCAGTCTGTTGAGTTTCACTAGACTATTCCCTTCCTCTACTCTACTGAGCCAGTCTGTTGATTTTCACTAGGCTATTCCCTTCCTCTACTGAGCAAGTGTGTTGAGTTTCACTAGGCTATTCCCTTCCTCTACTGAGCCAGTCTGTTGAGTTTCACTAGACTTTTCCCTTCCTCTACTGAGCCAGTCTGTTGAGTTTCACTAGACTATTCCCTTCCTCTACTCAGCCAGTCTGTTGAGTTTCACTAGACTTTTCCCTTCCTCTACTCAGCCAGTCTGTTGAGTTTCACTAGACTTTTCCCTTCCTCTACTCTACTGAGCCAGTCTGTTGAGTTTCACTAGACTATTCCCTTCCTCTACGCTACTGAGAAAGTCTGTTGAGTTTCACTAGCATATTCCCTTCCTCCACTGAGCCAGTCTGTTGAGTTTCACTAGGCTATTCTATTCCCTTCCTCTACTCTACTGAGCCAGTCGGTTGAGTTTCACTAGACTATTCCCTTCCTCTACTCTACTGAGCCTGTCTGTTGAGTTTCACTAGACTATTCCCTTCCTCTACTCTACTGAGCCAGTCTGTTGAGTTTCACTAGAATATTCCCTTCCTCTACTCTACTGAGCCAGTCAATTGAGTTTCACTAGACTATTCCCTTCCTCTACTGAGCCAGTCTGTTGAGTTTCACTACGCTATTCCCTTCCTCTACTCAGCCAGTCTGTTGAGTTTCACTAGGCTATTCCCTTCTTCTACTGAGCCAGTCTGTTGAGTTTCACTTGACTATTCCCTTCCTCTACTCTACTGAGCCAGTCTTTTGAGTTTCACTAGCCTATTCCCTTCCTCTACTCTACCAAGCCAGTCTGTTGATTTTCACTAGGCTATTCTATTCCCTTCCTCTACTGAGCCAGTCTGTTGAGTTTCACTAGGCTATTCCCTTCCTGTACTCAGCCAGTCTGTTGAGTTTCACTAGCCTATTCCCTTCCTCTACTCTACCAAGCCAGTCTGTTGATTTTCACGAGGCTATTCTATTCCCTTCCTCTACTGAGCCAGTCGGTTGAGTTTCACTACGCTATTCCCTTCCTCTACTGAGCAAGTGTGTTGAGTTTCACTAGGCTATTCCCTTCCTCTACTGAGCCAGTCTGTTGAGTTTCACTAGACTATTCCCTTCCTCTACTGAGCTAGTCTGTTGAGTTTCACTACGCTATTCCCTTCCTCTACTCAGCCAGTCTTGAGTTTCACTAGACTATTCCCTTCCTCTACTCAGCCAGTCTGTTGAGTTTCACTAGACTTTTCCCTTCCTCTACTGAGCCAATCTTTTGAGTTTCACTAGACTATTCCCTTCCTCTACTGAGCCAGTCTGTTGAGTTTCACTAGACTATTACCTTCCTCTTCTCTACTGAGCCAGTCTGTTGAGTTTCACTAGACTATTCCCTTCCTCTACTCTACTGAGCCAGTCTGTTGAGTTTCACTAGACTATTCCCTTCCTCTACTCTACTGAGCCAGTCTGTTGATTTTCACTATGCTATTCCCTTCCTCTACTGAGCCAGTCTGTTGAGTTTCACTAGACTTTTCCCTTCCTCTACTGAGC
Source organism: Salmo salar (assembly GCF_965601325.2). Taxonomy (NCBI): domain Eukaryota; kingdom Metazoa; phylum Chordata; class Actinopteri; order Salmoniformes; family Salmonidae; genus Salmo; species Salmo salar. The sequence goes on along the minus strand of NC_138296.1, from coordinate 83,549,610 downwards.
CAGTCTGTTGAGTTTCACTAGGCTATTCCCTTCCTCTACTCTACTGAGCCAGTCTGTTGAGTTTCACTAGGCTATTCCCTTCCTCTACTCTACTGAGCCAGTCTGTTGAGTTTCACTAGACTATTCCCTTCCTCTACTGAGCCAGTCTGTTGAGTTTCACTAGACTATTACCTTCCTCTTCTCTACTGAGCCAGTCTGTTGAGTTTCACTAGACTATTCCCTTCCTCTACTCTACTGAGCCAGTCTGTTGAGTTTCACTAGACTATTCCCTTCCTCTACTCTACTGAGCCAGTCTGTTGATTTTCACTATGCTATTCCCTTCCTCTACTGAGCCAGTCTGTTGAGTTTCACTAGACTTTTCCCTTCCTCTACTGAGCCAGTCTGTTGAGTTTCACTACGCTATTCCCTTCCTCTACTGAGCCAGTCTGTTGAGTTTCACTAGACTATTCCCTTCCTCTACTCAGCCAGTCTGTTGAGTTTCACTAGACTTTTCCCTTCCTCTACTCTACTGAGCCAGTCAATTGAGTTTCACTAGACTATTCCCTTCCTCTACTCTACTGAGAAAGTCTGTTGAGTTTCACTAGACTATTCCCTTCCTCTACTCTACTGAGCTCGTCAATTGAGTTTCACTAGACTATTCCCTTCCTCTACTCTACTGAGAAAGTCTGTTGAGTTTCACTAGCATATTCCCTTCCTCCACTGAGCCAGTCTGTTGAGTTTCACTAGGCTATTCTATTCCCTTCCTCTACTCTACTGAGCCAGTCTGTTGAGTTTCACTAGACTATTCCCTTCCTCTACTCTACTGAGCCAGTCTGTTGAGTTTCCCTAGAATATTCCCTTCCTCTACTCTACTGAGCCAGTCAATTGAGTTTCACTAGACTATTCCCTTCCTCTACTGAGCCAGTCTGTTGAGTTTCACTAGGCTATTCCCTTCTTCTACTGAGCCAGTCTGTTGAGTTTCACTTGACTATTCCCTTTCTCTACTCTACTGAGCCCGTCTGTTGAGTTTCACTAGCCTATTCCCTTCCTCTACTCTACCAAGCCAGTCTGTTGATTTTCACGAGGCTATTCTATTCCCTTCCTCTACTGAGCCAGTGTGTTGAGTTTCACTAGGCTATTCCCTTCCTCTACTGAGCAAGTGTGTTGAGTTTCACTAGGCTATTCCCTTCCTCTACTGAGCAAGTGTGTTGAGTTTCACTAGGCTATTCCCTTCCTCTACTCAGCCAGTCTGTTGAGTTTCACTAGACTATTCCCTTCCTCTACTGAGCTAGTCTGTTGAGTTTCACTACGCTATTCCCTTCCTCTACTCAGCCAGTCTGTTGAGTTTCACTAGACTTTTCCCTTCCTCTACTGAGCCAATCTTTTGAGTTTCACTAGGCTATTCCATTGCTCTACTGAACCAGTCTGTTGATTTTCACTTGACTATTCCCTTCCTCTACTCTACTCAGCCTGCCTGTTGAGTTTCACTAGACTATTCCCTTCCTCTACTCTACTGAGCCAGTCTGTTGAGTTTCACTAGGCTATTCCCTTCCTCTACTCTAATGAGCCATTTTGTTGACTTTCACTAGACTATTCCCTTCCTCTACTGAGCCAGTCTGTTGAGTTTCACTAGGCTATTGCCTTCCTCTACTCTACTGAGCCAATCTGTTGAGTTTCACTAGACTATTCACTTCCTCTACTCTACTGAGCCTGTCTGTTGAGTTTCACTAGACTATTCCCTTCCTCTACTCTACTGAGCCAGTCTGTTGAGTTTCACTAGACTATTCCCTTCCTCTACTCTACTGAGCCAGTCAATTGAGTTTCACTAGACTATTCCCTTCCTCTACTGAGCCAGTCTGTTGAGTTTCACTACGCTATTCCCTTCCTCTACTCAGCCAGTCTGTTGAGTTTCACTAGGCTATTCCCTTCTTCTACTGAGCCAGTCTGTTGAGTTTCACTTGACTATTCCCTTCCTCTACTCTACCAAGCCAGTCTGTTGATTTTCACTAGGCTATTCTATTCCCTTCCTCTACTGAGCCAGTCTGTTGAGTTTCACTACGCTATTCCCTTCCTCTACTCAGCCAGTCTTGAGTTTCACTAGACTATTCCCTTCCTCTACTAAGCCAGTCTGTTGAGTTTCACTAGACTTTTCCCTTCCTCTACTCAGCCAGTCTGTTGAGTTTCACTGGACTTTTCCCTTCCTCTACTGAGCCAATCTTTTGAGTTTCACTAGGCTATTCCCTTGCTCTACTGAGCCAGTCTGTTGAGTTTCACTAGACTATTCCCTTCTTCTACTCTACGGAGCCAGTCTGTTGAGTTTCACTAGACTATTCCCTTCCTCTACTCTACTGAGCCAGTCTGTTGAGTTTCACTAGACTATTCCCTTTCTCTACTCTACTGAGCCAGTCTGTTGAGTTTCACTAGACTATTCCCTTCCTCTACTCTACTGAGCCAGTCTGTTGAGTTTCTCTATACTATTCCCTTCCTCTATTGAGCCAGTCTGTTGAGGTTCACTAGGCTATTCCCTTCCTCTACTCTACTGAGCCAGTCTGTTGAGTTTCACTAGGCTATTCCCTTCCTCTACTCTACTGAGCCAGTCTGTTGAGTTTCACTAGACTATTCCCTTCCTCTACCGAGCCAGTCTGTTGAGTTTCACTAGACTATTACCTTCCTCTTCTCTACTGAGCCAGTCTGTTGAGTTTCACTAGACTATTCCCTTCCTCTACTCTACTGAGCCAGTCTGTTGATTTTCACTAGGCTATTCCCTTCCTCTACTGAGCAAGTGTGTTGAGTTTCACTAGGCTATTCCCTTCCTCTACTGAGCCAGTCTGTTGAGTTTCACTACGCTATTCCCTTCCTCTACTGAGCCAGTCTGTTGAGTTTCACTAGACTATTCCCTTCCTCTACTGAGCCAGTCTGTTGAGTTTCACTACGCTATTCCCTTCCTCTACTGAGCCAGTCTGTTGAGTTTCACTAGACTATTCCCTTCCTCTACTCAGCCAGTCTGTTGAGTTTCACTAGACTTTTCCCTTCCTCTACTCAGCCAGTCTGTTGAGTTTCACTAGACTTTTCCCTTCCTCTACTCTACTGAGCCAGTCTGTTGAGTTTCACTAGACTATTCCCTTCCTCTACGCTACTGAGAAAGTCTGTTGAGTTTCACTAGCATATTCCCTTCCTCCACTGAGCCAGTCTGTTGAGTTTCACTAGGCTATTCTATTCCCTTCCTCTACTCTACTGAGCCAGTCGGTTGAGTTTCACTAGACTATTCCCTTCCTCTACTCTACTGAGCCTGTCTGTTGAGTTTCACTAGACTATTCCCTTCCTCTACTCTACTGAGCCAGTCTGTTGAGTTTCACTAGAATATTCCCTTCCTCTACTCTACTGAGCCAGTCAATTGAGTTTCACTAGACTATTCCCTTCCTCTACTGAGCCAGTCTGTTGAGTTTCACTACGCTATTCCCTTCCTCTACTCAGCCAGTCTGTTGAGTTTCACTAGGCTATTCCCTTCTTCTACTGAGCCAGTCTGTTGAGTTTCACTTGACTATTCCCTTCCTCTACTCTACTGAGCCAGTCTGTTGAGTTTCACTAGCCTATTCCCTTCCTCTACTCTACCAAGCCAGTCTGTTGATTTTCACTAGGCTATTCTATTCCCTTCCTCTACTGAGCCAGTCTGTTGAGTTTCACTAGGCTATTCCCTTCCTGTACTCAGCCAGTCTGTTGAGTTTCACTAGCCTATTCCCTTCCTCTACTCTACCAAGCCAGTCTGTTGATTTTCACGAGGCTATTCTATTCCCTTCCTCTACTGAGCCAGTCGGTTGAGTTTCACTACGCTATTCCCTTCCTCTACTGAGCAAGTGTGTTGAGTTTCACTAGGCTATTCCCTTCCTCTACTGAGCCAGTCTGTTGAGTTTCACTAGACTATTCCCTTCCTCTACTGAGCTAGTCTGTTGAGTTTCACTACGCTATTCCCTTCCTCTACTCAGCCAGTCTTGAGTTTCACTAGACTATTCCCTTCCTCTACTCAGCCAGTCTGTTGAGTTTCACTAGACTTTTCCCTTCCTCTACTGAGCCAATCTTTTGAGTTTCACTAGGCTATTCCCTTGCTCTACTGAACCAGTCTGTTGATTTTCACTTGACTATTCCCTTCCTCTACTCTACTGAGCCAGTCTGTTGAGTTTCACTAGACTATTCCCTTCCTCTACTCTACTGAGCCAGTCTGTTGAGTTTCACTAGACTATTCCCTTCCTCTACTCTACTGAGCCAGTCTGTTGAGTTTCACTAGACTATTCCCTTCCTCTACTCTACTGAGCCAGTCTGTTGAGTTTCACTAGACTATTCCCTTCCTCTACTCTACTGAGCCAGTCTGTTGAGTTTCTCTATACTATTCCCTTCCTCTACTGAGCCAGTCTGTTGAGGTTCCCTAGGCTATTCCCTTCCTCTACTCTACTCAGCCCTTCTGTTGAGTTTCACTAGACTATTCCCTTCCTCTACTCTACTGAGCCAGTCTGTTGAGTTTCACTAGGCTATTCCCTTCCTCTACTCTAATGAGCCATTCTGTTGAGTTTCTCTATACTATTCCCGTCCTCTACTGAGCCAGTCTGTTGAGTTTCACTTGACTATTCCATTCCTCTACTGAGCCAGTCTGTTGAGTTTCACTAGGCTATTCCCTTCCTCTACTCTACTGAGCCAGTCTGTTGAGTTTCACTAGGCTATTCCTTTCCTCTACTCTACTGAGCCAGTCTGTTGAGTTTCACTAGACTATTCCCTTCCTCTACTGAGCCAGTCTGTTGAGTTTCACTAGACTATTACCTTCCTCTTCTCTACTGAGCCAGTCTGTTGAGTTTCACTAGACTATTCCCTTCCTCTACTCTACTGAGCCAGTCTGTTGAGTTTCACTAGACTATTCCCTTCCTCTACTCTACTGAGCCAGTCTGTTGATTTTCACTATGCTATTCCCTTCCTCTACTGAGCCAGTCTGTTGAGTTTCACTAGACTTTTCCCTTCCTCTACTGAGCCAGTCTGTTGAGTTTCACTAGGCTATTCCCTTCCTCTACTCTACTGAGCCAGTCTGTTGAGTTTCACTAGGCTATTCCCTTCCTCTACTCTACTGAGCCAGTCTGTTGAGTTTCACTAGACTATTCCCTTCCTCTACTGAGCCAGTCTGTTGAGTTTCACTAGACTATTACCTTCCTCTTCTCTACTGAGCCAGTCTGTTGAGTTTCACTAGACTATTCCCTTCCTCTACTCTACTGAGCCAGTCTGTTGAGTTTCACTAGACTATTCCCTTCCTCTACTCTACTGAGCCAGTCTGTTGATTTTCACTATGCTATTCCCTTCCTCTACTGAGCCAGTCTGTTGAGTTTCACTAGACTTTTCCCTTCCTCTACTGAGCCAGTCTGTTGAGTTTCACTACGCTATTCCCTTCCTCTACTGAGCCAGTCTGTTGAGTTTCACTAGACTATTCCCTTCCTCTACTCAGCCAGTCTGTTGAGTTTCACTAGACTTTTCCCTTCCTCTACTCTACTGAGCCAGTCAATTGAGTTTCACTAGACTATTCCCTTCCTCTACTCTACTGAGAAAGTCTGTTGAGTTTCACTAGACTATTCCCTTCCTCTACTCTACTGAGCTCGTCAATTGAGTTTCACTAGACTATTCCCTTCCTCTACTCTACTGAGAAAGTCTGTTGAGTTTCACTAGCATATTCCCTTCCTCCACTGAGCCAGTCTGTTGAGTTTCACTAGGCTATTCTATTCCCTTCCTCTACTCTACTGAGCCAGTCTGTTGAGTTTCACTAGACTATTCCCTTCCTCTACTCTACTGAGCCAGTCTGTTGAGTTTCACTAGAATATTCCCTTCCTCTACTCTACTGAGCCAGTCAATTGAGTTTCACTAGACTATTCCCTTCCTCTACTGAGCCAGTCTGTTGAGTTTCACTAGGCTATTCCCTTCTTCTACTGAGCCAGTCTGTTGAGTTTCACTTGACTATTCCCTTTCTCTACTCTACTGAGCCCGTCTGTTGAGTTTCACTAGCCTATTCCCTTCCTCTACTCTACCAAGCCAGTCTGTTGATTTTCACGAGGCTATTCTATTCCCTTCCTCTACTGAGCCAGTGTGTTGAGTTTCACTAGGCTATTCCCTTCCTCTACTGAGTAAGTGTGTTGAGTTTCACTAGGCTATTCCCTTCCTCTACTGAGCAAGTGTGTTGAGTTTCACTAGGCTATTCCCTTCCTCTACTCAGCCAGTCTGTTGAGTTTCACTAGACTATTCCCTTCCTCTACTGAGCTAGTCTGTTGAGTTTCACTACGCTATTCCCTTCCTCTACTCAGCCAGTCTGTTGAGTTTCACTAGACTTTTCCCTTCCTCTACTGAGCCAATCTTTTGAGTTTCACTAGGCTATTCCCTTGCTCTACTGAACCAGTCTGTTGATTTTCACTTGACTATTCCCTTCCTCTACTCTACTCAGCCTGCCTGTTGAGTTTCACTAGACTATTCCCTTCCTCTACTCTACTGAGCCAGTCTGTTGAGTTTCACTAGGCTATTCGCTTCCTCTACTCTAATGAGCCATTTTGTTGACTTTCACTAGACTATTCCCTTCCTCTACTGAGCCAGTCTGTTGAGTTTCACTAGGCTATTCCCTTCCTCTACTCTACTGAGCCAGTCTGTTGAGTTTCACTAGACTATTCCCTTCCTCTACTGAGCCAGTCTGTTGAGTTTCACTAGACTATTACCTTCCTATTCTCTACTGAGCCAGTCTGTTGAGTTTCACTAGACTATTCCCTTCCTCTACTCTACTGAGCCAGTCTGTTGAGTTTCACTAGACTATTCCCTTCCTCTACTCTACTGAGCCAGTCTGTTGATTTTCACTATGCTATTCCCTTCCTCTACTGAGCCAGTCTGTTGAGTTTCACTAGACTTTTCCCTTCCTCTACTGAGCCAGTCTGTTGAGTTTCACTACGCTATTCCCTTCCTCTACTGAGCCAGTCTGTTGAGTTTCACTAGACTATTCCCTTCCTCTACTCAGCCAGTCTGTTGAGTTTCACTAGACTTTTCCCTTCCTCTACTCTACTGAGCCAGTCAATTGAGTTTCACTAGACTATTCCCTTCCTCTACTCTACTGAGAAAGTCTGTTGAGTTTCACTAGACTATTCCCTTCCTCTACTCTACTGAGCTCGTCAATTGAGTTTCACTAGACTATTCCCTTCCTCTACTCTACTGAGAACGTCTGTTGAGTTTCACTAGGCTATTCTATTCCCTTCCTCTACTCTACTGAGCCAGTCTGTTGAGTTTCACTAGAATATTCCCTTCCTCTACTCTACTGAGCCAGTCAATTGAGTTTCACTAGACTATTCCCTTCCTCTACTGAGCCAGTCTGTTGAGTTTCACTACTCTATTCCCTTCCTCTACTCAGCCAGTCTGTTGAGTTTCACTAGGCTATTCCCTTCTTCTACTGAGCCAGTCTGTTGAGTTTCACTTGACTATTCCCTTCCTCTACTCTACTGAGCCCGTCTGTTGAGTTTCACTAGCCTATTCCCTTCCTCTACTCTACCAAGCCAGTCTGTTGATTTTCACGAGGCTATTCTATTCCCTTCCCCTACTGAGCCAGTGTGTTGAGTTTCACTAGGCTATTCCCTTCCTCTACTGAGCAAGTGTGTTGAGTTTCACTAGGCTATTCCCTTCCTCTACTGAGCAAGTGTGTTGAGTTTCACTAGGCTATTCCCTTCCTCTACTGAGCCAGTCTGTTGAGTTTCACTACGCTATTCCCTTCCTCTACTCAGCCAGTCTTGAGTTTCACTAGACTATTCCCTTCCTCTACTCAGCCAGTCTGTTGAGTTTCACTCGACTTTTCCCTTCCTATACTCAGCCAGTCTGTTGAGTTTCACTAGACTTTTCCCTTCCTCTACTGAGCCAATCTTTTGAGTTTCACTAGGCTATTCCCTTGCTCTACTGAGCCAGTCTGTTGAGTTTCACTAGACTATTCCCTTCCTCTACTCTACTGAGCCAGTCTATTGAGTTTCACTAGACTATTCCCTTCCTCTACTCTAATGAGCCAGTCTGTTGAGTTTCACTAGACTATTCCATTCCTCTACTCTACTGAGCCAGTCTGTTGAGTTTCACTTGACTATTCCCTTCCTCTACTCTACTGAGCCAGTCTGTTGAGTTTCACTAGACTATTCCCTTCCTCTACTCTACTGAGCCAGTCTGTTGAGTTTCTCTATACTATTCCCTTCCTCTACTGAGCCAGTCTGTTGAGGTTCACTAGGCTATTCCCTTCCTCTACTCTACTCAGCCCGTCTGTTGAGTTTCACTAGACTATTCCCTTCCTCTACTCTACTGAGCCAGTCTGTTGAGTTTCACTAGGCTATTCCCTTCCTCTACTCTAATGAGCCATTCTGTTGAGTTTCACTAGACTATTCCCTTCCTCTACTGAGCCAGTCTGTTGAGTTTCACTTGACTATTCCCTTCCTCTACTGAGCCAGTCTGTTGAGTTTCACTAGACTATTACCTTCCTCTTCTCTACTGAGCCAGTCTGTTGAGTTTCACTAGACTATTCCCTTCCTCTACTCTACTGAGCCAGTCTGTTGAGTTTCACTAGGCTATTCCCTTCCTCTACTGAGCCAGTCGGTTGAGTTTCACTAGGCTATTCCCTTCCTCTACTGAGCAAGTGTGTTGAGTTTCACTAGGCTATTCCCTTCCTCTACTGAGCAAGTGTGTTGAGTTTCACTAGGCTATTCCCTTCCTCTACTGAGCCAGTCTGTTGAGTTTCACTAGACTATTCCCTTCCTCTACTGAGCCAGTCTGTTGAATTTCACTACGCTAAACCCTTCCTCTACTCAGCCAGTCTTGAGTTTCACTAGACTATTCCCTTCCTCTACTCAGCCAATCTGTTGAGTTTCACTAGACTTTTCCCTTCCTCTACTCAGCCAGTCTGTTGAGTTTTACTAGACTTTTCCCTTCCTCTACTGAGACAATCTTTTGAAGTTTCACTAGGCTATTCCCTTGCTCTACTGAGCCAGTCTGTTGAGTTTCACTAGACTATTCCCTTCCTCTACTCTACTGAGCCAGTCTGTTGAGTTTCACTAGACTATTCCCTTCCTCTACTCTACTGAGCCAGTCTGTTGAGTTTCACTAGACTATTCCCTTCCTCTACTCTACTGAGCCAGTCTGTTGAGTTTCACTAGACTATTCCCTTCCTCTACTCAGCCAGTCTGTTGAGTTTCACTAGGCAATTCCCTTCCTCTACTGAGCAAGTGTGTTGAGTTTCACTAGACTATTCCCTTCCTCTACTGAGCCAGTCTGTTGAGTTTCACTACGCTATTCTCTTCCTCTACTCAGCCAGTCTTGAGTTTCACTAGACTATTCCCTTCCACTACTCAGCCAGTCTGTTGAGTTTCACTCGACTTTTCCCTTCCTCTACTCAGCCAGTCTGTTGAGTTTCACTAGACTTTTCCCTTCCTCTACTGAGCCAATCTTTTGAGTTTCACTAGGCTATTCCCTTGCTCTACTGAGCCAGTCTGTTGAGTTTCACTAGACTATTCCCTTCCTCTACTCTACTGAGCCAGTCTGTTGAGTTTCACTAGACTATTCCCTTCCTCTACTCTACTGAGCCAGTCTGTTGAGTTTCACTAGGCTATTCCCTTCCTCTACTGAGCCAGTCGGTTGAGTTTCACTAGGCTATTCCCTTCCTCTACTGAGCAAGTGTGTTGAGTTTCACTAGGCTATTCCCTTCCTCTACTGAGCAAGTGTGTTGAGTTTCACTAGGCTATTCCCTTCCTCTACTGAGCCAGTCTGTTGAGTTTCACTAGACTATTCCCTTCCTCTACTGAGCCAGTCTGTTGAGTTTCACTACGCTAAACCCTTCCTCTACTCAGCCAGTCTTGAGTTTCACTAGACTATTCCCTTCCTCTACTCAGCCAATCTGTTGAGTTTCACTAGACTTTTCCCTTCCTCTACTCAGCCAGTCTGTTGAGTTTTACTAGACTTTTCCCTTCCTCTACTGAGACAATCTTTTGAAGTTTCACTAGGCTATTCCCTTGCTCTACTGAGCCAGTCTGTTGAGTTTCACTAGACTATTCCCTTCCTCTACTCTACTGAGCCAGTCTGTTGAGTTTCACTAGACTATTCCCTTCCTCTACTCTACTGAGCCAGTCTGTTGAGTTTCACTAGACTATTCCCTTCCTCTACTCTACTGAGCCAGTCTGTTGAGTTTCACTAGACTATTCCCTTCCTCTACTCAGCCAGTCTGTTGAGTTTCACTAGGCAATTCCCTTCCTCTACTGAGCAAGTGTGTTGAGTTTCACTAGACTATTCCCTTCCTCTACTGAGCCAGTCTGTTGAGTTTCACTACGCTATTCCCTTCCTCTACTCAGCCAGTCTTGAGTTTCACTAGACTATTCCCTTCCTCTACTCAGCCAGTCTGTTGAGTTTCACTCGACTTTTCCCTTCCTCTACTCTACTGAGCCAGTCTGTTGAGTTTCACTAGACTATTCCCTTCCTCTACTCTACTGAGCCAGTCTGTTGAGTTTCTCTATACTATTCCCTTCCTCTACTGAGCCAGTCTGTTGAGGTTCACTAGGCTATTCCCTTGCTCTACTGAGCCAGTCTGTTGAGTTTCACTAGACTATTCCCTTCCTCTACTCTACTGAGCCAGTCTGTTGAGTTTCACTAGGCTATTCCCTTCCTCTACTCTACTGAGCCAGTCTGTTGAGTTTCACTAGACTATTCCCTTCCTCTACTCTACTGAGCCAGTCTGTTGAGTTTCACTAGACTATTCCCTTCCTCTACTCAGCCAGTCTGTTGAGTTTCACTAGGCAATTCCCTTCCTCTACTGAGCAAGTGTGTTGAGTTTCACTAGACTATTCCCTTCCTCTACTGAGCCAGTCTGTTGAGTTTCACTACGCGATTCCCTTCCTCTACTCAGCCAGTCTTGAGTTTCACTAGACTATTCCCTTCCTCTACTCAGCCAGTCTGTTGAGTTTCACTAGACTTTTCCCTTCCTCTACTGAGCCAATCTTTTGAGTTTCACTAGGCTATTCCCTTGCTCTACTGAGCCAGTCTGTTGAGTTTCACTAGACTATTCCCTTCCTCTACTCTACTGAGCCAGTCTATTGAGTTTCACTAGACTATTCCCTTCCTCTACTCTACTGAGCCAGTCTGTTGAGTTTCACTAGACTATTCCCTTCCTCTACTGAGCCAGTCTGTTGAGTTTCACTACGCTAAACCCTTCCTCTACTCAGCCAGTCTTGAGTTTCACTAGACTATTCCCTTCCTCTACTCAGCCAATCTGTTGAGTTTCACTAGACTTTTCCCTTCCTCTACTCAGCCAGTCTGTTGAGTTTTACTAGACTTTTCCCTTCCTCTACTGAGACAATCTTTTGAAGTTTCACTAGGCTATTCCCTTGCTCTACTGAGCCAGTCTGTTGAGTTTCACTAGACTATTCCCTTCCTCTACTCTACTGAGCCAGTCTGTTGAGTTTCACTAGACTATTCCCTTCCTCTACTCTACTGAGCCAGTCTGTTGAGTTTCACTAGACTATTCCCTTCCTCTACTCTACTGAGCCAGTCTGTTGAGTTTCACTAGACTATTCCCTTCCTCTACTCAGCCAGTCTGTTGAGTTTCACTAGGCAATTCCCTTCCTCTACTGAGCAAGTGTGTTGAGTTTCACTAGACAATTCCCTTCCTCTACTGAGCCAGTCTGTTGAGTTTCACTACGCTATTCCCTTCCTCTACTCAGCCAGTCTTGAGTTTCACTAGACTATTCCCTTCCTCTACTCAGCCAGTCTGTTGAGTTTCACTCGACTTTTCCCTTCCTCTACTCAGCCAGTCTGTTGAGTTTCACTAGACTTTTCCCTTCCTCTACTGAGCCAATCTTTTGATTTTCACTAGGCTATTCCCTTGCTCTACTGAGCCAGTCTGTTGAGTTTCACTAGACTATTCCCTTCCTCTACTCTACTGAGCCAGTCTATTGAGTTTCACTAGACTATTCCCTTCCTCTACTCTAATGAGCCAGTCTGTTGAGTTTCACTAGACTATTCCATTCCTCTACTCTACTGAGCCAGTCTGTTGAGTTTCACTAGACTATTCCCTTCCTCTACTCTACTGAGCCAGTCTGTTGAGTTTCACTAGACTATTCCCTTCCTCTACTCTACTGAGCCAGTCTGTTGAGTTTCTCTATACTATTCCCTTCCTCTACTGAGCCAGTCTGTTGAGTTTCACTAGACTATTCCCTTCCTCTACTCTACTGAGCCAGTCTGTTGAGTTTCACTAGACTATTCCCTTCCTCTACTCTACTGAGCCAGTCTGTTGAGTTTCACTAGACTATTCCCTTCCTCTACTCTACTGAGCCAGTCTGTTGAGTTTCACTAGACTATTCCCTTCCTCTACTCAGCCAGTCTGTTGAGTTTCACTAGGCAATTCCCTTCCTCTACTGAGCAAGTGTGTTGAGTTTCACTAGACTATTCCCTTCCTCTACTGAGCCAGTCTGTTGAGTTTCACTACGCTATTCCCTTCCTCTACTCAGCCAGTCTTGAGTTTCACTAGACTGTTCCCTTCCTCTACTCAGCCAGTCTGTTGAGTTTCACTCGACTTTTCCCTTCCTCTACTCAGCCAGTCTGTTGAGTTTCACTAGACTTTTCCCTTCCTCTACTGAGCCAATCTTTTGAGTTTCACTAGGCTATTCCCTTGCTCTACTGAGCCAGTCTGTTGAGTTTCACTAGACTATTCCCTTCCTCTACTCTACTGAGCCAGTCTATTGAGTTTCACTAGACTATTCCCTTCCTCTACTCTAATGAGCCAGTCTGTTGAGTTTCACTAGACTATTCCATTCCTCTACTCTACTGAGCCAGTCTGTTGAGTTTCACTAGACTATTCCCTTCCTCTACTCTACTGAGCCAGTCTGTTGAGTTTCACTAGACTATTCCCTTCCTCTACTCTACTGAGCCAGTCTGTTGAGTTTCTCTATACTATTCCCTTCCTCTACTGAGCCAGTCTGTTGAGGTTCACTAGGCTATTCCCTTCCTCTACTCTACTCAGCCCGTCTGTTGAGTTTCACTAAACTATTCCCTTCCTCTACTCTACTGAGCCAGTCTGTTGAGTTTCACTAGGCTATTCCCTTCCTCTACTCTAATGAGCCATTCTGTTGAGTTTCACTAGACTATTCCCTTCCTCTACTGAGCCAGTCTGTTGAGTTTCACTTGACTATTCCCTTCCTCTACTGAGCCAGTCTGTTGAGTTTCACTACGCTATTCCCTTCCTCTACTGAGCCAGTCTGTTGAGTTTCACTAGACTATTCCCTTCCTCTACTCTACTGAGCCAGTCTGTTGAGTTTCTCTATACTATTCCCTTCCTCTACTGAGCCAGTCTGTTGAGTTTCACTAGGCTATTCCCTTCCTCTACTCTACTGAGCCATTCTGTTGAGTTTCACTAGCCTATTCCCTTCCTCTACTCTACCAAGCCAGTCTGTTGATTTTCACTAGGCTATTCTATTCCCTTCCTCTACTGAGGCAGTCTGTTGAGTTTCACTAGGCTATTCCCTTCCTGTACTCAGCCAGTCTGTTGAGTTTCACTAGACTATTCCCTTCCTCTACTCTACTGAGCCAGTCTGTTGAGTTTCACTAGGCTATTCCCTTCCTCTACTGAGCCAGTCTGTTGAGTTTCACTAGACTATTCCCTTCCTCTACTCTACTGACTCAGTCTGTTGAGTTTCACTAGGCTATCCCTTTCCTCTACTGAGCCAGTCTGTTGAGTTTCACTAGACTATTCCCTTCCTCTACTCTACTGAGCCAGTCTGTTGAGTTTCACTAGGCTATTCCCTACCTCTACTCAGCCAGTCTGTTGAGTTTCACTAGACTATTCCCTTCCTCTACTGAGCCAGTCTGTTGAGTTTCACTACGCTAAACCCTTCCTCTACTCAGCCAGTCTTGAGTTTCACTAGACTATTCCCTTCCTCTACTCAGCCAATCTGTTGAGTGTCACTAGACTTTTCCCTTCCTCTACTCAGCCAGTCTGTTGAGTTTTACTAGACTTTTCCCTTCCTCTACTGAGACAATCTTTTGAAGTTTCACTAGGCTATTCCCTTGCTCTACTGAGCCAGTCTGTTGAGTTTCACTAGACTATTCCCTTCCTCTACTCTACTGAGCCAGTCTGTTGAGTTTCACTAGACTATTCCCTTCCTCTACTCTACTGAGCCAGTCTGTTGAGTTTCACTAGACTATTCCCTTCCTCTACTCTACTGAGCCAGTCTGTTGAGTTTCACTAGACTATTCCCTTCCTCTACTCAGCCAGTCTGTTGAGTTTCACTAGGCAATTCCCTTCCTCTACTGAGCAAGTGTGTTGAGTTTCACTAGACTATTCCCTTCCTCTACTGAGCCAGTCTGTTGAGTTTCACTACGCTATTCCCTTCCTCTACTCAGCCAGTCTTGAGTTTCACTAGACTATTCCCTTCCTCTACTCAGCCAGTCTGTTGAGTTTCACTCGACTTTTCCCTTCCTCTACTCAGCCAGTCTGTTGAGTTTCACTAGACTTTTCCCTTCCTCTACTGAGCCAATCTTTTGAGTTTCACTAGGCTATTCCCTTGCTCTACTGAGCCAGTCTGTTGAGTTTCACTAGACTATTCCCTTCCTCTACTCTACTGAGCCAGTCTATTGAGTTTCACTAGACTATTCCCTTCCTCTACTCTAATGAGCCAGTCTGTTGAGTTTCACTAGACTATTCCATTCCTCTACTCTACTGAGCCAGTCTGTTGAGTTTCACTAGACTATTCCCTTCCTCTACTCTACTGAGCCAGTCTGTTGAGTTTCACTAGACTATTCCCTTCCTCTACTCTACTGAGCCAGTCTGTTGAGTTTTTCTATACTATTCCATTCCTCTACTGAGCCAGTCTGTTGAGGTTCACTAGGCTATTCCCTTCCTCTACTCTACTCAGCCCGTCTGTTGAGTTTCACTAGACTATTCCCTTCCTCTACTCTACTGAGCCAGTCTGTTGAGTTTCACTAGGCTATTCCCTTCCTCTACTCTAATGAGCCATTCTGTTGAGTTTCACTAGACTATTCCCTTCCTCTACTGAGCCAGTCTGTTGAGTTTCACTTGACTATTCCCTTCCTCTACTGAGCCAGTCTGTTGAGTTTCACTAGACTATTACCTTCCTCTTCTCTATTGAGCCAGTCTGTTGAGTTTCACTAGACTATTCCCTTCCTCTACTCTACTGAGCCAGTCTGTTGAGTTTCACTAGGCTATTCCCTTCCTCTACTGAGCCAGTCGGTTGAGTTTCACTAGGCTATTCCCTTCCTCTACTGAGCAAGTGTGTTGAGTTTCACTAGGCTATTCCCTTCCTCTACTGAGCAAGTGTGTTGAGTTTCACTAGGCTATTCCCTTCCTCTACTGAGCCAGTCTGTTGAGTTTCACTAGACTATTCCCTTCCTCTACTGAGCCAGTCTGTTGAGTTTCACTACGCTAAACCCTTCCTCTACTCAGCCAGTCTTGAGTTTCACTAGACTATTCCCTTCCTCTACTCAGCCAATCTGTTGAGTTTCACTAGACTTTTCCCTTCCTCTACTCAGCCAGTCTGTTGAGTTTTACTAGACTTTTCCCTTCCTCTACTGAGACAATCTTTTGAAGTTTCACTAGGCTATTCCCTTGCTCTACTGAGCCAGTCTGTTGAGTTTCACTAGACTATTCCCTTCCTCTACTCTACTGAGCCAGTCTGTTGAGTTTCACTAGACTATTCCCTTCCTCTACTCTACTGAGCCAGTCTGTTGAGTTTCACTAGACTATTCCCTTCCTCTACTCAGCCAGTCTGTTGAGTTTCACTAGGCAATTCCCTTCCTCTACTGAGCAAGTGTGTTGAGTTTCACTAGACTATTCCCTTCCTCTACTGAGCCAGGCTGTTGAGTTTCACTACGCTATTCCCTTCCTCTACTCAGCCAGTCTTGAGTTTCACTAGACTATTCCCTTCCTCTACTCAGCCAGTCTGTTGAGTTTCACTCGACTTTTCCCTTCCTCTACTCAGCCAGTCTGTTGAGTTTCACTAGACTTTTCCCTTCCTCTACTGAGCCAATCTTTTGAGTTTCACTAGGCTATTCCCTTGCTCTACTGAGCCAGTCTGTTGAGTTTCACTAGACTATTCCCTTCCTCTACTCTACTGAGCCAGTCTATTGAGTTTCACTAGACTATTCCCTTCCTCTACTCTAATGAGCCAGTCTGTTGAGTTTCACTAGGCTATTCCCTTCCTCTACTCTACTGAGCCAGTCTGTTGAGTTTCACTAGCCTATTCCCTTCCTCTACTCTATCAAGCCAGTCTGTTGATTTTCACTAGGCTATTCTATTCCCTTCCTCTACTCTACCAAGCCAGTCTGTTGATTTTCACTAGGCTATTCTATTCCCTTCCTCTACTGAGCCAGTCTGTTGAGTTTCACTAGGCTATTCCCTTCCTGTACTCAGCCAGTCTGTTGAGTTTCACTAGACTATTCCCTTCCTCTACTCTACTGAGCCAGTCTGTTGAGTTTCACTAGGCTATTCCCTTCGTCTACTGAGCCAGTCTGTTGAGTTTCACTAGACTATTCCCTTCCTCTACTCTACTGACTCAGTCTGTTGAGTTTCACTAGGCTATTCCTTTCCTCTACTGAGCCAGTCTGTTGAGTTTCACTAGACTATTCCCTTCCTCTACTCTACTGAGCCAGTCTGTTGAGTTTCACTAGGCTATTCCCTACCTCTACTCAGCCAGTCTGTTGAGTTTCACTAGACTATTCCCTTCCTCTACTGAGCCAGTCTGTTGAGTTTCACTACGCTAAACCCTTCCTCTACTCAGCCAGTCTTGAGTTTCACTAGACTATTCCCTTCCTCTACTCTACTGAGCCAGTCTGTTGAGTTTCACTAGACTATTCCCTTCCTCTACTCAGCCAGTCTGTTGAGTTTCACTAGGCAATTCCCTTCCTCTACTGAGCAAGTGTGTTGAGTTTCACTAGACTATTCCCTTCCTCTACTGAGCCAGGCTGTTGAGTTTCACTACGCTATTCCCTTCCTCTACTCAGCCAGTCTTGAGTTTCACTAGACTATTCCCTTCCTCTACTCAGCCAGTCTGTTGAGTTTCACTCGACTTTTCCCTTCCTCTACTCAGCCAGTCTGTTGAGTTTCACTAGACTTTTCCCTTCCTCTACTGAGCCAATCTTTTGAGTTTCACTAGGCTATTCCCTTGCTCTACTGAGCCAGTCTGTTGAGTTTCACTAGACTATTCCCTTCCTCTACTCTACTGAGCCAGTCTATTGAGTTTCACTAGACTATTCCCTTCCTCTACTCTAATGAGCCAGTCTGTTGAGTTTCACTAGGCTATTCCCTTCCTCTACTCTACTGAGCCAGTCTGTTGAGTTTCACTAGCCTATTCCCTTCCTCTACTCTATCAAGCCAGTCTGTTGATTTTCACTAGGCTATTCTATTCCCTTCCTCTACTCTACCAAGCCAGTCTGTTGATTTTCACTAGGCTATTCTATTCCCTTCCTCTACTGAGCCAGTCTGTTGAGTTTCACTAGGCTATTCCCTTCCTGTACTCAGCCAGTCTGTTGAGTTTCACTAGACTATTCCCTTCCTCTACTCTACTGAGCCAGTCTGTTGAGTTTCACTAGGCTATTCCCTTCCTCTACTGAGCCAGTCTGTTGAGTTTCACTAGACTATTCCCTTCCTCTACTCTACTGACTCAGTCTGTTGAGTTTCACTAGGCTATTCCTTTCCTCTACTGAGCCAGTCTGTTGAGTTTCACTAGACTATTCCCTTCCTCTACTCTACTGAGCCAGTCTGTTGAGTTTCACTAGGCTATTCCCTACCTCTACTCAGCCAGTCTGTTGAGTTTCACTAGACTATTCCCTTCCTCTACTGAGCCAGTCTGTTGAGTTTCACTACGCTAAACCCTTCCTCTACTCAGCCAGTCTTGAGTTTCACTAGACTATTCCCTTCCTCTACTCAGCCAATCTGTTGAGTGTCACTAGACTTTTCCCTTCCTCTACTCAGCCAGTCTGTTGAGTTTTACTAGACTTTTCCCTTCCTCTAGTGAGACAATCTTTTGAAGTTTCACTAGGCTATTCCCTTGCTCTACTGAGCCAGTCTGTTGAGTTTCACTAGACTATTCCCTTCCTCTACTCTACTGAGCCAGTCTGTTGAGTTTCACTAGACTATTCCCTTCCTCTACTCTACTGAGCCAGTCTGTTGAGTTTCACTAGACTATTCCCTTCCTCTACTCTACTGAGCCAGTCTGTTGAGTTTCACTAGACTATTCCCTTCCTCTACTCAGCCAGTCTGTTGAGTTTCACTAGGCAATTCCCTTCCTCTACTGAGCAAGTGTGTTGAGTTTCACTAGACTATTCCCTTCCTCTACTGAGCCAGTCTGTTGAGTTTCACTACGCTATTCCCTTCCTCTACTCAGCCAGTCTTGAGTTTCACTAGACTATTCCCTTCCTCTACTCAGCCAGTCTGTTGAGTTTCACTCGACTTTTCCCTTCCTCTACTCAGCCAGTCTGTTGAGTTTCACTAGACTTTTCCCTTCCTCTACTGAGCCAATCTTTTGAGTTTCACTAGGCTATTCCCTTGCTCTACTGAGCCAGTCTGTTGAGTTTCACTAGACTATTCCCTTCCTCTACTCTACTGAGCCAGTCTATTGAGTTTCACTAGACTATTCCCTTCCTCTACTCTAATGAGCCAGTCTGTTGAGTTTCACTAGACTATTCCATTCCTCTACTCTACTGAGCCAGTCTGTTGAGTTTCACTAGACTATTCCCTTCCTCTACTCTACTGAGCCAGTCTGTTGAGTTTCACTAGACTATTCCCTTCCTCTACTCTACTGAGCCAGTCTGTTGAGTTTTTCTATACTATTCCCTTCCTCTACTGAGCCAGTCTGTTGAGGTTCACTAGGCTATTCCCTTCGTCTACTCTACTCAGCCCGTCTGTTGAGTTTCACTAGACTATTCCCTTCCTCTACTCTACTGAGCCAGTCTGTTGAGTTTCACTAGGCTATTCCCTTCCTCTACTCTAATGAGCCATTCTGTTGAGTTTCACTAGACTATTCCCTTCCTCTACTGAGCCAGTCTGTTGAGTTTCACTTGACTATTCCCTTCCTCTACTGAGCCAGTCTGTTGAGTTTCACTAGACTATTACCTTCCTCTTCTCTATTGAGCCAGTCTGTTGAGTTTCACTAGACTATTCCCTTCCTCTACTCTACTGAGCCAGTCTGTTGAGTTTCACTAGGCTATTCCCTTCCTCTACTGAGCCAGTCGGTTGAGTTTCACTAGGCTATTCCCTTCCTCTACTGAGCAAGTGTGTTGAGTTTCACTAGGCTATTCCCTTCCTCTACTGAGCAAGTGTGTTGAGTTTCACTAGGCTATTCCCTTCCTCTACTGAGCCAGTCTGTTGAGTTTCACTAGACTATTCCCTTCCTCTACTGAGCCAGTCTGTTGAGTTTCACTACGCTAAACCCTTCCTCTACTCAGCCAGTCTTGAGTTTCACTAGACTATTCCCTTCCTCTACTCAGCCAATCTGTTGAGTTTCACTAGACTTTTCCCTTCCTCTACTCAGCCAGTCTGTTGAGTTTTACTAGACTTTTCCCTTCCTCTACTGAGACAATCTTTTGAAGTTTCACTAGGCTATTCCCTTGCTCTACTGAGCCAGTCTGTTGAGTTTCACTAGACTATTCCCTTCCTCTACTCTACTGAGCCAGTCTGTTGAGTTTCACTAGACTATTCCCTTCCTCTACTCTACTGAGCCAGTCTGTTGAGTTTCACTAGACTATTCCCTTCCTCTACTCAGCCAGTCTGTTGAGTTTCACTAGGCAATTCCCTTCCTCTACTGAGCAAGTGTGTTGAGTTTCACTAGACTATTCCCTTCGTCTACTGAGCCAGGCTGTTGAGTTTCACTACGCTATTCCCTTCCTCTATTCAGCCAGTCTTGAGTTTCACTAGACTATTCCCTTCCTCTACTCAGCCAGTCTGTTGAGTTTCACTCGACTTTTCCCTTCCTCTACTCAGCCAGTCTGTTGAGTTTCACTAGACTTTTCCCTTCCTCTACTGAGCCAATCTTTTGAGTTTCACTAGGCTATTCCCTTGCTCTACTGAGCCAGTCTGTTGAGTTTCACTAGACTATTCCCTTCCTCTACTCTACTGAGCCAGTCTATTGAGTTTCACTAGACTATTCCCTTCCTCTACTCTAATGAGCCAGTCTGTTGAGTTTCACTAGGCTATTCCCTTCCTCTACTCTACTGAGCCAGTCTGTTGAGTTTCACTAGCCTATTCCCTTCCTCTACTCTATCAAGCCAGTCTGTTGATTTTCACTAGGCTATTCTATTCCCTTCCTCTACTGAGCCAGTCTGTTGAGTTTCACTAGGCTATTCCCTTCCTGTCCTCAGCCAGTCTGTTGAGTTTCACTAGACTATTCCCTTCCTCTACTCTACTGAGCCAGTCTGTTGAGTTTCACTAGGCTATTCCCTTCCTCTACTGAGCCAGTCGGTTGAGTTTCACTAGGCTATTCCCTTCCTCTACTGAGCAAGTGTGTTGAGTTTCACTAGGCTATTCCCTTCCTCTACTGAGCAAGTGTGTTGAGTTTCACTAGGCTATTCCCTTCCTCTACTGAGCCAGTCTGTTGAGTTTCACTAGACTATTCCCTTCCTCTACTGAGCCAGTCTGTTGAGTTTCACTACGCTAAACCCTTCCTCTACTCAGCCAGTCTTGAGTTTCACTAGACTATTCCCTTCCTCTACTCAGCCAATCTGTTGAGTTTCACTAGACTTTTCCCTTCCTTTACTCAGCCAGTCTGTTGAGTTTTACTAGACTTTTCCCTTCCTCTACTGAGACAATCTTTTGAAGTTTCACTAGGCTATTCCCTTGCTCTACTGAGCCAGTCTGTTGAGTTTCACTAGACTATTCCCTTCCTCTACTCTACTGAGCCAGTCTGTTGAGTTTCACTAGACTATTCCCTTCCTCTACTCTACTGAGCCAGTCTGTTGAGTTTCACTAGACTATTCCCTTCCTCTACTCTACTGAGAAAGTCTGTTGAGTTTCACTAGACTATTCCCTTCCTCTACTCAGCCAGTCTGTTGAGTTTCACTAGGCAATTCCCTTCCTCTACTGAGCAAGTGTGTTGAGTTTCACTAGACTATTCCCTTCCTCTACTGAGCCAGTCTGTTGAGTTTCACTACGCTATTCCCTTCCTCTACTCAGCCAGTCTTGAGTTTCACTAGACTATTCCCTTCCTCTACTCAGCCAGTCTGTTGAGTTTCACTCGACTTTTCCCTTCCTCTACTCAGCCAGTCTGTTGAGTTTCACTAGACTTTTCCCTTCCTCTACTGAGCCAATCTTTTGAGTTTCACTAGGCTATTCCCTTGCTCTACTGAGCCAGTCTGTTGAGTTTCACTAGACTATTCCCTTCCTCTACTCTACTGAGCCAGTCTATTGAGTTTCACTAGACTATTCCCTTCCTCTACTCTAATGAGCCAGTCTGTTGAGTTTCACTAGACTATTCCATTCCTCTACTCTACTGAGCCAGTCTGTTGAGTTTCACTAGACTATTCCCTTCCTCTACTCTACTGAGCCAGTCTGTTGAGTTTCACTAGACTATTCCCTTCCTCTACTCTACTGAGCCAGTCTGTTGAGTTTCTCTATACTATTCCCTTCCTCTACTGAGCCAGTCTGTTGAGGTTCACTAGGCTATTCCCTTCCTCTACTCTACTCAGCCCGTCTGTTGAGTTTCACTAGACTATTCCCTTCCTCTACTCTACTGAGCCAGTCTGTTGAGTTTCACTAGGCTATTCCCTTCCTCTACTCTAATGAGCCATTCTGTTGAGTTTCACTAGACTATTCCCTTCCTCTACTGAGCCAGTCTGTTGAGTTTCACTTGACTATTCCCTTCCTCTACTGAGCCAGTCTGTTGAGTTTCACTAGACTATTACCTTCCTCTTCTCTACTGAGCCAGTCTGTTGAGTTTCACTAGACTATTCCCTTCCTCTACTCTACTGAGCCAGTCTGTTGAGTTTCACTAGGCTATTCCCTTCCTCTACTGAGCCAGTCGGTTGAGTTTCACTAGGCTATTCCCTTCCTCTACTGAGCAAGTGTGTTGAGTTTCACTAGGCTATTCCCTTCCTCTACTGAGCCAGTCTGTTGAGTTTCACTAGGCTATTCCCTTCCTCTTCTGAGCAAGTGTGTTGAGTTTCACTAGGCTATTCCCTTCCTCTACTGAGCAAGTGTGTTGAGTTTCACTAGGCTATTCCCTTCCTCTACTGAGCCAGTCTGTTGAGTTTCACTAGACTATTCCCTTCCTCTACTGAGCCAGTCTGTTGAGTTTCACTACGCTAAACCCTTCCTCTACTCAGCCAGTCTTGAGTTTCACTAGACTATTCCCTTCCTCTACTCAGCCAATCTGTTGAGTTTCACTAGACTTTTCCCTTCCTCTACTCAGCCAGTCTGTTGAGTTTTACTAGACTTTTCCCTTCCTCTACTGAGACAATCTTTTGAAGTTTCACTAGGCTATTCCCTTGCTCTACTGAGCCAGTCTGTTGAGTTTCACTAGACTATTCCCTTCCTCTACTCTACTGAGCCAGTCTGTTGAGTTTCACTAGACTATTCCCTTCCTCTACTCTACTGAGCCAGTCTGTTGAGTTTCACTAGACTATTCCCTTCCTCTACTCTACTGAGCCAGTCTGTTGAGTTTCACTAGACTATTCCCTTCCTCTACTCAGCCAGTCTGTTGAGTTTCACTAGGCAATTCCCTTCCTCTACTGAGCAAGTGTGTTGAGTTTCACTAGACTATTCCCTTCCTCTACTGAGCCAGTCTGTTGAGTTTCACTACGCTTTTCCCTTCCTCTACTCTGCCAGTCTTGAGTTTCACTAGACTATTCCCTTCCTCTACTCAGCCAGTCTGTTGAGTTTCACTCGACTTTTCCCTTCCTCTACTCAGCCAGTCTGTTGAGTTTCACTAGACTTTTCCCTTCCTCTACTGAGCCAATCTTTTGAGTTTCACTAGGCTATTCCCTTGCTCTACTGAGCCAGTCTGTTGAGTTTCACTTGACTATTCCCTTCCTCTACTCTACTGAGCCAGTCTATTGAGTTTCACTAGACTATTCCCTTCCTCTACTCTAATGAGCCAGTCTGTTGAGTTTCACTAGACTATTCCATTCCTCTACTCTACTGAGCCAGTCTGTTGAGTTTCACTAGACTATTCCCTTCCTCTACTCTACTGAGCCAGTCTGTTGAGTTTCACTAGACTATTCCCTTCCTCTACTCTACTGAGCCAGTCTGTTGAGTTTCTCTATACTATTCCCTTCCTCTACTGAGCCAGTCTGTTGAGGTTCACTAGGCTATTCCCTTCCTCTACTCTACTCAGCCCGTCTGTTGAGTTTCACTAGACTATTCCCTTCCTCTACTCTACTGAGCCAGTCTGTTGAGTTTCACTAGGCTATTCCCTTCCTCTACTCTAATGAGCCATTCTGTTGAGTTTCACTAGACTATTCCCTTCCTCTACTGAGCCAGTCTGTTGAGTTTCACTTGACTATTCCCTTCCTCTACTGAGCCAGTCTGTTGAGTTTCACTACGCTATTCCCTTCCTCTACTGAGCCAGTCTGTTGAGTTTCACTAGACTATTCCCTTCCTCTACTCTACTGAGCCAGTCTGTTGAGTTTCTCTATACTATTCCCTTCCTCTACTGAGCCAGTCTGTTGAGTTTCACTAGGCTATTCCCTTCCTCTACTCTACTGAGCCATTCTGTTGAGTTTCACTAGCCTATTCCCTTCCTCTACTCTACCAAGCCAGTCTGTTGATTTTCACTAGGCTATTCTATTCCCTTCCTCTACTGAGCCAGTCTGTTGAGTTTCACTAGGCTATTCCCTTCCTGTACTCAGCCAGTCTGTTGAGTTTCACTAGACTATTCCCTTCCTCTACTCTACTGAGCCAGTCTGTTGAGTTTCACTAGGCTATTCCCTTCCTCTACTGAGCCAGTCTGTTGAGTTTCACTAGACTATTCCCTTCCTCTACTCTACTGACTCAGTCTGTTGAGTTTCACTAGGCTATTCCTTTCCTCTACTGAGCCAGTCTGTTGAGTTTCACTAGACTATTCCCTTCCTCTACTCTACTGAGCCAGTCTGTTGAGTTTCACTAGGCTATTCCCTACCTCTACTCAGCCAGTCTGTTGAGTTTCACTAGACTATTCCCTTCCTCTACTGAG
Source organism: Salmo salar (assembly GCF_965601325.2). NCBI lineage: Eukaryota > Metazoa > Chordata > Actinopteri > Salmoniformes > Salmonidae > Salmo > Salmo salar. Next base: position 83,525,446 of record NC_138296.1, on the reverse strand, counting down.
CCAGTCTGTTGAGTTTCACTACGCTAAACCCTTCCTCTACTCAGCCAGTCTTGAGTTTCACTAGACTAATCCCTTCCTCTACTCAGCCAATCTGTTGAGTTTCACTAGACTTTTCCCTTCCTCTACTCAGCCAGTCTGTTGAGTTTTACTAGACTTTTCCCTTCCTCTACTGAGACAATCTTTTGAAGTTTCACTAGGCTATTCCCTTGCTCTACTGAGCCAGTCTGTTGAGTTTCACTAGACTATTCCCTTCCTCTACTCTACTGAGCCAGTCTGTTGAGTTTCACTAGACTATTCCCTTCCTCTACTCTACTGAGCCAGTCTGTTGAGTTTCACTAGACTATTCTCTTCCACTACTCTACTGAGCCAGTCTGTTGAGTTTCACTAGACTATTCCCTTCCTCTACTCAGCCAGTCTGTTGAGTTTCACTAGGCAATTCCCTTCCTCTACTGAGCAAGTGTGTTGAGTTTCACTAGACTATTCCCTTCCTCCACTGAGCCAGTCTGTTGAGTTTCACTCGACTTTTCCCTTCCTCTACTCAGCCAGTCTGTTGAGTTTCACTAGACTTTTCCCTTCCTCTACTGAGCCAATCTTTTGACTTTCACTAGGCTATTCCCTTGCTCTACTGAGCCAGTCTGTTGAGTTTCACTAGACTATTCCCTTCCTCTACTCTACTGAGCCAGTCTATTGAGTTTCACTAGACTATTCCCTTCCTCTACTCTAATGAGCCAGTCTGTTGAGTTTCACTAGACTATTCCATTCCTCTACTCTACTGAGCCAGTCTGTTGAGTTTCACTAGACTATTCCCTTCCTCTACTCTACTGAGCCAGTCTGTTGAGTTTCACTAGACTATTCCCTTCCTCTACTCTACTGAGACAGTCTGTTGAGTTTCTCTATACTATTCCCTTCCTCTACTGAGCCAGTCTGTTGAGGTTCACTAGGCTATTCCCTTCCTCTACTCTACTCAGCCCGTCTGTTGAGTTTCACTACACTATTCCCTTCCTCTACTCTACTGAGCCAGTCTGTTGAGTTTCACTAGACTATTCCCTTCCTCTACTCTACTGAGCCAGTCTGTTGAGTTTCTCTATACTATTCCCTTCCTCTACTGAGCCAGTCTGTTGAGGTTCACTAGGCTATTCCCTTCCTCTACTCTACTCAGCCCGTCTGTTGAGTTTCACTAGACTATTCCCTTCCTCTACTCTACTGAGCCAGTCTGTTGAGTTTCACTAGGCTATTCCCTTCCTCTACTCTAATGAGCCATTCTGTTGAGTTTCACTAGACTATTCCCTTCCTCTACTGAGCCAGTCTGTTGAGTTTCACTTGACTATTCCCTTCCTCTACTGAGCCAGTCTGTTGAGTTTCACTACGCTATTCCCTTCCTCTACTGAGCCAGTCTGTTGAGTTTCACTAGACTATTCCCTTCCTCTACTCTACTGAGCCAGTCTGTTGAGTTTCTCTATACTATTCCCTTCCTCTACTGAGCCAGTCTGTTGAGTTTCACTAGGCTATTCCCTTCCTCTACTCTACTGAGCCATTCTGTTGAGTTTCACTAGCCTATTCCCTTCCTCTACTCTACCAAGCCAGTCTGTTGATTTTCACTAGGCTATTCTATTCCCTTCCTCTACTGAGCCAGTCTGTTGAGTTTCACTAGGCTATTCCCTTCCTGTACTCAGCCAGTCTGTTGAGTTTCACTAGACTATTCCCTTCCTCTACTCTACTGAGCCAGTCTGTTGAGTTTCACTAGGCTATTCCCTTCCTCTACTGAGCCAGTCTGTTGAGTTTCACTAGACTATTCCCTTCCTCTACTCTACTGACTCAGTCTGTTGAGTTTCACTAGGCTATTCCTTTCCTCTACTGAGCCAGTCTGTTGAGTTTCACTAGACTATTCCCTTCCTCTACTCTACTGAGCCAGTCTGTTGAGTTTCACTAGGCTATTCCCTACCTCTACTCAGCCAGTCTGTTGAGTTTCACTAGACTATTCCCTTCCTCTACTGAGCCAGTCTGTTGAGTTTCACTACGCTAAACCCTTCCTCTACTCAGCCAGTCTTGAGTTTCACTAGACTATTCCCTTCCTCTACTCAGCCAATCTGTTGAGTTTCACTAGACTTTTCCCTTCCTCTACTCAGCCAGTCTGTTGAGTTTTACTAGACATTTCCCTTCCTCTACTGAGACAATCTTTTGAAGTTTCACTAGGCTATTCCCTTGCTCTACTGAGCCAGTCTGTTGAGTTTCACTAGACTATTCCCTTCCTCTACTCTACTGAGCCAGTCTGTTGAGTTTCACTAGACTATTCCCTTCCTCTACTCTACTGAGCCAGTCTGTTGAGTTTCACTAGACTATTCCCTTCCTCTACTCTACTGAGCCAGTCTGTTGAGTTTCACTAGACTATTCCCTTCCTCTACTCAGCCAGTCTGTTGAGTTTCACTATGCAATTCCCTTCCTCTACTGAGCAAGTGTGTTGAGTTTCACTAGACTATTCCCTTCCTCTACTGAGCCAGTCTGTTGAGTTTCACTACGCTATTCCCTTCCTCTACTCAGCCAGTCTTGAGTTTCACTAGACTATTCCCTTCCTCTACTCAGCCAGTCTGTTGAGTTTCACTCGACTTTTCCCTTCCTCTACTCAGCCAGTCTGTTGAGTTTCACTAGACTTTTCCCTTCCTCTACTGAGCCAATCTTTTGAGTTTCACTAGGCTATTCCCTTGCTCTACTGAGCCAGTCTGTTGAGTTTCACTAGACTATTCCCTTCCTCTACTCTACTGAGCCAGTCTATTGAGTTTCACTAGACTATTCCCTTCCTCTACTCTAATGAGCCAGTCTGTTGAGTTTCACTAGACTATTCCATTCCTCTACTCTACTGAGCCAGTCTGTTGAGTTTCACTAGACTATTCCCTTCCTCTACTCTACTGAGCCAGTCTGTTGAGTTTCACTAGACTATTCCCTTCCTCTACTCTACTGAGCCAGTCTGTTGAGTTTCTCTATACTATTCCCTTCCTCTACTGAGCCAGTCTGTTGAGGTTCACTAGGCTATTCCCTTCCTCTACTCTACTCAGCCCGTCTGTTGAGTTTCACTAGACTATTCCCTTCCTCTACTCTACTGAGCCAGTCTGTTGAGTTTCACTAGGCTATTCCCTTCCTCTACTCTAATGAGCCATTCTGTTGAGTTTCACTAGACTATTCCCTTCCTCTACTGAGCCAGTCTGTTGAGTTTCACTTGACTATTCCCTTCCTCTACTGAGCCAGTCTGTTGAGTTTCACTAGACTATTACCTTCCTCTTCTCTACTGAGCCAGTCTGTTGAGTTTCACTAGACTATTCCCTTCCTCTACTCTACTGAGCCAGTCTGTTGAGTTTCACTAGGCTATTCCCTTCCTCTACTGAGCCAGTCGGTTGAGTTTCACTAGGCTATTCCCTTCCTCTACTGAGCAAGTGTGTTGAGTTTCACTACGCTATTCCCTTCCTCTACTGAGCCAGTCTGTTGAGTTTCACTAGACTATTCCCTTCCTCTACTCTACTGAGCCAGTCTGTTGAGTTTCACTAGACTATTCCCTTCCTCTACTCTACTGAGCCAGTCTGTTGAGTTTCTCTATACTATTCCCTTCCTCTACTGAGCCAGTCTGTTGAGTTTCACTAGGCTATTCCCTTCCTCTACTCTACTGAGCCATTCTGTTGAGTTTCACTAGCCTATTCCCTTCCTCTACTCTACCAAGCCAGTCTGTTGATTTTCACTAGGCTATTCTATTCCCTTCCTCTACTGAGCCAGTCTGTTGAGTTTCACTAGGCTATTCCCTTCCTGTACTCAGCCAGTCTGTTGAGTTTCACTAGACTATTCCCTTCCTCTACTCTACTGAGCCAGTCTGTTGAGTTTCACTAGGCTATTCCCTTCCTCTACTGAGCCAGTCTGTTGAGTTTCACTAGACTATTCCCTTCCTCTACTCTACTGACTCAGTCTGTTGAGTTTCACTAGGCTATTCCTTTCCTCTACTGAGCCAGTCTGTTGAGTTTCACTAGACTATTCCCTTCCTCTACTCTACTGAGCCAGTCTGTTGAGTTTCACTAGGCTATTCCCTACCTCTACTCAGCCAGTCTGTTGAGTTTCACTAGACTGTTCCCTTCCTCTACTGAGCCAGTCTGTTGAGTTTCACTACGCTAAACCCTTCCTCTACTCAGCCAGTCTTGAGTTTCACTAGACTATTCCCTTCCTCTACTCAGCCAATCTGTTGAGTTTCACTAGACTTTTCCCTTCCTCTACTCAGCCAGTCTGTTGAGTTTTACTAGACTTTTCCCTTCCTCTACTGAGACAATCTTTTGAAGTTTCACTAGGCTATTCCCTTGCTCTACTGAGCCAGTCTGTTGAGTTTCACTAGACTATTCCCTTCCTCTACTCTACTGAGCCAGTCTGTTGAGTTTCACTAGACTATTCCCTTCCTCTACTCTACTGAGCCAGTCTGTTGAGTTTCACTAGACTATTCCCTTCCTCTACTCTACTGAGCCAGTCTGTTGAGTTTCACTAGACTATTCCCTTCCTCTACTCAGCCAGTCTGTTGAGTTTCACTATGCAATTCCCTTCCTCTACTGAGCAAGTGTGTTGAGTTTCACTAGACTATTCCCTTCCTCTACTGAGCCAGTCTGTTGAGTTTCACTACGCTATTCCCTTCCTCTACTCAGCCAGTCTTGAGTTTCACTAGACTATTCCCTTCCTCTACTCAGCCAGTCTGTTGAGTTTCACTCGACTTTTCCCTTCCTCTACTCAGCCAGTCTGTTGAGTTTCACTAGACTTTTCCCTTCCTCTACTGAGCCAATCTTTTGAGTTTCACTAGGCTATTCCCTTGCTCTACTGAGCCAGTCTGTTGAGTTTCACTAGACTATTCCCTTCCTCTACTCTACTGAGCCAGTCTATTGAGTTTCACTAGACTATTCCCTTCCTCTACTCTAATGAGCCAGTCTGTTGAGTTTCACTAGACTATTCCATTCCTCTACTCTACTGAGCCAGTCTGTTGAGTTTCACTAGACTATTCCCTTCCTCTACTCTACTGAGCCAGTCTGTTGAGTTTCACTAGACTATTCCCTTCCTCTACTCTACTGAGCCAGTCTGTTGAGTTTCTCTATACTATTCCCTTCCTCTACTGAGCCAGTCTGTTGAGGTTCACTAGGCTATTCCCTTCCTCTACTCTACTCAGCCCGTCTGTTGAGTTTCACTAGACTATTCCCTTCCTCTACTCTACTGAGCCAGTCTGTTGAGTTTCACTAGGCTATTCCCTTCCTCTACTCTAATGAGCCATTCTGTTGAGTTTCACTAGACTATTCCCTTCCTCTACTCTAATGAGCCAGTCTGTTGAGTTTCACTTGACTATTCCCTTCCTCTACTGAGCCAGTCTGTTGAGTTTCACTAGACTATTACCTTCCTCTTCTCTACTGAGCCAGTCTGTTGAGTTTCACTAGACTATTCCCTTCCTCTACTCTACTGAGCCAGTCTGTTGAGTTTCACTAGGCTATTCCCTTCCTCTACTGAGCCAGTCGGTTGAGTTTCACTAGGCTATTCCCTTCCTCTACTGAGCAAGTGTGTTGAGTTTCACTAGGCTATTCCCTTCCTCTACTGAGCAAGTGTGTTGAGTTTCACTAGGCTATTCCCTTCCTCTACTGAGCCAGTCTGTTGAGTTTCACTAGACTATTCCCTTCCTCTACTGAGCCAGTCTGTTGAGTTTCACTACGCTAAACCCTTCCTCTACTCAGCCAGTCTTGAGTTTCACTAGACTATTCCCTTCCTCTACTCAGCCAATCTGTTGAGTTTCACTAGACTTTTCCCTTCCTCTACTCAGCCAGTCTGTTGAGTTTTACTAGACTTTTCCCTTCCTCTACTGAGACAATCTTTTGAAGTTTCACTAGGCTATTCCCTTGCTCTACTGAGCCAGTCTGTTGAGTTTCACTAGACTATTCCCTTCCTCTACTCTACTGAGCCAGTCTGTTGAGTTTCACTAGACTATTCCCTTCCTCTACTCTACTGAGCCAGTCTGTTGAGTTTCACTAGACTATTCCCTTCCTCTACTCTACTGAGCCAGTCTGTTGAGTTTCACTAGACTATTCCCTTCCTCTACTCAGCCAGTCTGTTGAGTTTCACTAGGCAATTCCCTTCCTCTACTGAGCAAGTGTGTTGAGTTTCACTAGACTATTCCCTTCCTCTACTGAGCCAGTCTGTTGAGTTTCACTACGCTATTCCCTTCCTCTACTCAGCCAGTCTTGAGTTTCACTAGACTATTCCCTTCCTCTACTCAGCCAGTCTGTTGAGTTTCACTCGACTTTTCCCTTCCTCTACTCAGCCAGTCTGTTGAGTTTCACTAGACTTTTCCCTTCCTCTACTGAGCCAATCTTTTGAGTTTCACTAGGCTATTCCCTTGCTCTACTGAGCCAGTCTGTTGAGTTTCACTAGACTATTCCCTTCCTCTACTCTACTGAGCCAGTCTATTGAGTTTCACTAGACTATTCCCTTCCTCTACTCTAATGAGCCAGTCTGTTGAGTTTCACTAGACTATTCCATTCCTCTACTCTACTGAGCCAGTCTGTTGAGTTTCACTAGACTATTCCCTTCCTCTACTCTACTGAGCCAGTCTGTTGAGTTTCACTAGACTATTCCCTTCCTCTACTCTACTGAGCCAGTCTGTTGAGTTTCTCTATACTATTCCCTTCCTCTACTGAGCCAGTCTGTTGAGGTTCACTAGGCTATTCCCTTCCTCTACTCTACTCAGCCCGTCTGTTGAGTTTCACTAGACTATTCCCTTCCTCTACTCTACTGAGCCAGTCTGTTGAGTTTCACTAGGCTATTCCCTTCCTCTACTCTAATGAGCCATTCTGTTGAGTTTCACTAGACTATTCCCTTCCTCTACTGAGCCAGTCTGTTGAGTTTCACTTGACTATTCCCTTCCTCTACTGAGCCAGTCTGTTGAGTTTCACTACGCTATTCCCTTCCTCTACTGAGCCAGTCTGTTGAGTTTCACTAGACTATTCCCTTCCTCTACTCTACTGAGCCAGTCTGTTGAGTTTCTCTATACTATTCCCTTCCTCTACTGAGCCAGTCTGTTGAGTTTCACTAGGCTATTCCCTTCCTCTACTCTACTGAGCCATTCTGTTGAGTTTCACTAGCCTATTCCCTTCCTCTACTCTACCAAGCCAGTCTGTTGATTTTCACTAGGCTATTCTATTCCCTTCCTCTACTGAGCCAGTCTGTTGAGTTTCACTAGGCTATTCCCTTCCTGTACTCAGCCAGTCTGTTGAGTTTCACTAGACTATTCCCTTCCTCTACTCTACTGAGCCAGTCTGTTGAGTTTCACTAGGCTATTCCCTTCCTCTACTGAGCCAGTCTGTTGAGTTTCACTAGACTATTCCCTTCCTCTACTCTACTGACTCAGTCTGTTGAGTTTCACTAGGCTATTCCTTTCCTCTACTGAGCCAGTCTGTTGAGTTTCAATAGACTATTCCCTTCCTCTACTCTACTGAGCCAGTCTGTTGAGTTTCACTAGGCTATTCCCTACCTCTACTCAGCCAGTCTGTTGAGTTTCACTAGACTTTTCCCTTCCTCTACTGAGCCAGTCTGTTGAGTTTCACTAGGCTATTCCCTTCCTCTACTCTACTGAGCCATTCTGTTGAGATTCACTACGTTATTCCCTTCCTCTACTGAGCCAGTCTGTTGAGATTCACTAGAGTCTTCCCTTCCTCTACTCACCCAGTCTGTTGAGTTTCACTAGGCTATTCCCTTCCTCTACTCTACTGAGCCAGTCTGTTGAGATTCCCTACGTTATTCCCTTCCTCTTCTCTACTGAGCCAGTCTGTTGAGTTTCACTAGGCTATTCCCTTCCTCTACTCTACTCAGCCCGTCTGTTGAGTTTCACTAGGCTATTCCCTTCCTCTACTCTACTTAGCCATTCTGTTGAGTTTCACTAGACTATTCCCTTCCTCTACTGAGCCAGTCTGTTGAGTTTCACTAGACTATTCCCTTCCTCTACTGAGCCAGTCTGTTGAGTTTCACTAGACTATTACCTTCCTCTACTCTACTGAGCCAGTCTGTTGAGTTTCACTAGACTATTCCCTTCCTCTACTCTACTGAGCCAGTCTGTTGAGTTTCTCTAGACTATTCCCTTCCTCTACTGAGCCAGTCTTTTGAGTTTCACTAGGCTATTCCCTTGCTCTACTGAGCCAGTCTGTTGAGTTTCACTTGACTATTCCCTTCCTCTACTCTACTGAGCCATTCTGTTGAGTTTCACTAGACTATTCCCTTCCTCTACTCTAATGAGCCAGTCTATTGAGTTTCACTACACTATTCCCTTCCTCTACTCTACTGAGCCAGTCTGTTGAGTTTCACTAGGCTATTCCCTTCCTCTACTATACTGAGCCAGTCTGTTGAGTTTCACTAGACTATTCCCTTCCTCTACTGAGCCAGTCTGTTGAGTTTCACTAGACTATTCCCTTCCTCTACTCTACTGAGCCAGTCTGTTGAGTTTCACTAGACTATTCCCTTCCTCTACTCTACTGAGCCAGTCTGTTGAGTTTCACTAGACTATTCCCTTCCTCTACTCTACTGAGCCAGTCTGTTGAGTTTCGTTAGGCTATTCCCTTCCTCTACTGAGCAAGTGTGTTGAGTTTCACTAGACTATTCCCTTCCTCTACTCTACTGAGCCAGTCTGTTGAGTTTCACTAGACTATTCCCTTCCTCTACTGAGCCAGTCTGTTGAGTTTCACTTGACTATTCCCTTCCTCTACTGAGCCAGTCTGTTGAGTTTCACTACGCTATTCCCTTCCTCTACTGAGCCAGTCTGTTGAGTTTCACTAGACTATTCCCTTCCTCTACTCTACTGAGCCAGTCTGTTGAGTTTCTCTATACTATTCCCTTCCTCTACTGAGCCAGTCTGTTGAGTTTCACTAGGCTATTCCCTTCCTCTACTCTACTGAGCCATTCTGTTGAGTTTCACTAGCCTATTCCCTTCCTCTACTCTACCAAGCCAGTCTGTTGATTTTCACTAGGCTATTCTATTCCCTTCCTCTACTGAGCCAGTCTGTTGAGTTTCACTAGGCTATTCCCTTCCTGTACTCAGCCAGTCTGTTGAGTTTCACTAGACTATTCCCTTCCTCTACTCTACTGAGCCAGTCTGTTGAGTTTCACTAGGCTATTCCCTTCCTCTACTGAGCCAGTCTGTTGAGTTTCACTAGACTATTCCCTTCCTCTACTCTACTGACTCAGTCTGTTGAGTTTCACTAGGCTATTCCTTTCCTCTACTGAGCCAGTCTGTTGAGTTTCACTAGACTATTCCCTTCCTCTACTCTACTGAGCCAGTCTGTTGAGTTTCACTAGGCTATTCCCTACCTCTACTCAGCCAGTCTGTTGAGTTTCACTAGACTATTCCCTTCCTCTACTGAGCCAGTCTGTTGAGTTTCACTACGCTAAACCCTTCCTCTACTCAGCCAGTCTTGAGTTTCACTAGACTAATCCCTTCCTCTACTCAGCCAATCTGTTGAGTTTCACTAGACTTTTCCCTTCCTCTACTCAGCCAGTCTGTTGAGTTTTACTAGACTTTTCCCTTCCTCTACTGAGACAATCTTTTGAAGTTTCACTAGGCTATTCCCTTGCTCTACTGAGCCAGTCTGTTGAGTTTCACTAGACTATTCCCTTCCTCTACTCTACTGAGCCAGTCTGTTGAGTTTCACTAGACTATTCCCTTCCTCTACTCTACTGAGCCAGTCTGTTGAGTTTCACTAGACTATTCTCTTCCACTACTCTACTGAGCCAGTCTGTTGAGTTTCACTAGACTATTCCCTTCCTCTACTCAGCCAGTCTGTTGAGTTTCACTAGGCAATTCCCTTCCTCTACTGAGCAAGTGTGTTGAGTTTCACTAGACTATTCCCTTCCTCCACTGAGCCAGTCTGTTGAGTTTCACTCGACTTTTCCCTTCCTCTACTCAGCCAGTCTGTTGAGTTTCACTAGACTTTTCCCTTCCTCTACTGAGCCAATCTTTTGACTTTCACTAGGCTATTCCCTTGCTCTACTGAGCCAGTCTGTTGAGTTTCACTAGACTATTCCCTTCCTCTACTCTACTGAGCCAGTCTATTGAGTTTCACTAGACTATTCCCTTCCTCTACTCTAATGAGCCAGTCTGTTGAGTTTCACTAGACTATTCCATTCCTCTACTCTACTGAGCCAGTCTGTTGAGTTTCACTAGACTATTCCCTTCCTCTACTCTACTGAGCCAGTCTGTTGAGTTTCACTAGACTATTCCCTTCCTCTACTCTACTGAGACAGTCTGTTGAGTTTCTCTATACTATTCCCTTCCTCTACTGAGCCAGTCTGTTGAGGTTCACTAGGCTATTCCCTTCCTCTACTCTACTCAGCCCGTCTGTTGAGTTTCACTACACTATTCCCTTCCTCTACTCTACTGAGCCAGTCTGTTGAGTTTCACTAGACTATTCCCTTCCTCTACTCTACTGAGCCAGTCTGTTGAGTTTCTCTATACTATTCCCTTCCTCTACTGAGCCAGTCTGTTGAGGTTCACTAGGCTATTCCCTTCCTCTACTCTACTCAGCCCGTCTGTTGAGTTTCACTAGACTATTCCCTTCCTCTACTCTACTGAGCCAGTCTGTTGAGTTTCACTAGGCTATTCCCTTCCTCTACTCTAATGAGCCATTCTGTTGAGTTTCACTAGACTATTCCCTTCCTCTACTGAGCCAGTCTGTTGAGTTTCACTTGACTATTCCCTTCCTCTACTGAGCCAGTCTGTTGAGTTTCACTACGCTATTCCCTTCCTCTACTGAGCCAGTCTGTTGAGTTTCACTAGACTATTCCCTTCCTCTACTCTACTGAGCCAGTCTGTTGAGTTTCTCTATACTATTCCCTTCCTCTACTGAGCCAGTCTGTTGAGTTTCACTAGGCTATTCCCTTCCTCTACTCTACTGAGCCATTCTGTTGAGTTTCACTAGCCTATTCCCTTCCTCTACTCTACCAAGCCAGTCTGTTGATTTTCACTAGGCTATTCTATTCCCTTCCTCTACTGAGCCAGTCTGTTGAGTTTCACTAGGCTATTCCCTTCCTGTACTCAGCCAGTCTGTTGAGTTTCACTAGACTATTCCCTTCCTCTACTCTACTGAGCCAGTCTGTTGAGTTTCACTAGGCTATTCCCTTCCTCTACTGAGCCAGTCTGTTGAGTTTCACTAGACTATTCCCTTCCTCTACTCTACTGACTCAGTCTGTTGAGTTTCACTAGGCTATTCCTTTCCTCTACTGAGCCAGTCTGTTGAGTTTCACTAGACTATTCCCTTCCTCTACTCTACTGAGCCAGTCTGTTGAGTTTCACTAGGCTATTCCCTACCTCTACTCAGCCAGTCTGTTGAGTTTCACTAGACTATTCCCTTCCTCTACTGAGCCAGTCTGTTGAGTTTCACTACGCTAAACCCTTCCTCTACTCAGCCAGTCTTGAGTTTCACTAGACTATTCCCTTCCTCTACTCAGCCAATCTGTTGAGTTTCACTAGACTTTTCCCTTCCTCTACTCAGCCAGTCTGTTGAGTTTTACTAGACATTTCCCTTCCTCTACTGAGACAATCTTTTGAAGTTTCACTAGGCTATTCCCTTGCTCTACTGAGCCAGTCTGTTGAGTTTCACTAGACTATTCCCTTCCTCTACTCTACTGAGCCAGTCTGTTGAGTTTCACTAGACTATTCCCTTCCTCTACTCTACTGAGCCAGTCTGTTGAGTTTCACTAGACTATTCCCTTCCTCTACTCTACTGAGCCAGTCTGTTGAGTTTCACTAGACTATTCCCTTCCTCTACTCAGCCAGTCTGTTGAGTTTCACTATGCCATTCCCTTCCTCTACTGAGCAAGTGTGTTGAGTTTCACTAGACTATTCCCTTCCTCTACTGAGCCAGTCTGTTGAGTTTCACTACGCTATTCCCTTCCTCTACTCAGCCAGTCTTGAGTTTCACTAGACTATTCCCTTCCTCTACTCAGCCAGTCTGTTGAGTTTCACTCGACTTTTCCCTTCCTCTACTCAGCCAGTCTGTTGAGTTTCACTAGACTTTTCCCTTCCTCTACTGAGCCAATCTTTTGAGTTTCACTAGGCTATTCCCTTGCTCTACTGAGCCAGTCTGTTGAGTTTCACTAGACTATTCCCTTCCTCTACTCTACTGAGCCAGTCTATTGAGTTTCACTAGACTATTCCCTTCCTCTACTCTAATGAGCCAGTCTGTTGAGTTTCACTAGACTATTCCATTCCTCTACTCTACTGAGCCAGTCTGTTGAGTTTCACTAGACTATTCCCTTCCTCTACTCTACTGAGCCAGTCTGTTGAGTTTCTCTATACTATTCCCTTCCTCTACTGAGCCAGTCTGTTGAGGTTCACTAGGCTATTCCCTTCCTCTACTCTACTCAGCCCGTCTGTTGAGTTTCACTAGACTATTCCCTTCCTCTACTCTACTGAGCCAGTCTGTTGAGTTTCACTAGGCTATTCCCTTCCTCTACTCTAATGAGCCATTCTGTTGAGTTTCACTAGACTATTCCCTTCCTCTACTGAGCCAGTCTGTTGAGTTTCACTTGACTATTCCCTTCCTCTACTGAGCCAGTCTGTTGAGTTTCACTAGACTATTACCTTCCTCTTCTCTACTGAGCCAGTCTGTTGAGTTTCACTAGACTATTCCCTTCCTCTACTCTACTGAGCCAGTCTGTTGAGTTTCACTAGGCTATTCCCTTCCTCTACTGAGCCAGTCGGTTGAGTTTCACTAGGCTATTCCCTTCCTCTACTGAGCAAGTGTGTTGAGTTTCACTACGCTATTCCCTTCCTCTACTGAGCCAGTCTGTTGAGTTTCACTAGACTATTCCCTTCCTCTACTCTACTGAGCCAGTCTGTTGAGTTTCACTAGACTATTCCCTTCCTCTACTCTACTGAGCCAGTCTGTTGAGTTTCTCTATACTATTCCCTTCCTCTACTGAGCCAGTCTGTTGAGTTTCACTAGGCTATTCCCTTCCTCTACTCTACTGAGCCATTCTGTTGAGTTTCACTAGCCTATTCCCTTCCTCTACTCTACCAAGCCAGTCTGTTGATTTTCACTAGGCTATTCTATTCCCTTCCTCTACTGAGCCAGTCTGTTGAGTTTCACTAGGCTATTCCCTTCCTGTACTCAGCCAGTCTGTTGAGTTTCACTAGACTATTCCCTTCCTCTACTCTACTGAGCCAGTCTGTTGAGTTTCACTAGGCTATTCCCTTCCTCTACTGAGCCAGTCTGTTGAGTTTCACTAGACTATTCCCTTCCTCTACTCTACTGACTCAGTCTGTTGAGTTTCACTAGGCTATTCCTTTCCTCTACTGAGCCAGTCTGTTGAGTTTCACTAGACTATTCCCTTCCTCTACTCTACTGAGCCAGTCTGTTGAGTTTCACTAGGCTATTCCCTACCTCTACTCAGCCAGTCTGTTGAGTTTCACTAGACTATTCCCTTCCTCTACTGAGCCAGTCTGTTGAGTTTCACTACGCTAAACCCTTCCTCTACTCAGCCAGTCTTGAGTTTCACTAGACTATTCCCTTCCTCTACTCAGCCAATCTGTTGAGTTTCACTAGACTTTTCCCTTCCTCTACTCAGCCAGTCTGTTGAGTTTTACTAGACTTTTCCCTTCCTCTACTGAGACAATCTTTTGAAGTTTCACTAGGCTATTCCCTTGCTCTACTGAGCCAGTCTGTTGAGTTTCACTAGACTATTCCCTTCCTCTACTCTACTGAGCCAGTCTGTTGAGTTTCACTAGACTATTCCCTTCCTCTACTCTACTGAGCCAGTCTGTTGAGTTTCACTAGACTATTCCCTTCCTCTACTCTACTGAGCCAGTCTGTTGAGTTTCACTAGACTATTCCCTTCCTCTACTCAGCCAGTCTGTTGAGTTTCACTATGCAATTCCCTTCCTCTACTGAGCAAGTGTGTTGAGTTTCACTAGACTATTCCCTTCCTCTACTGAGCCAGTCTGTTGAGTTTCACTACGCTATTCCCTTCCTCTACTCAGCCAGTCTTGAGTTTCACTAGACTATTCCCTTCCTCTACTCAGCCAGTCTGTTGAGTTTCACTCGACTTTTCCCTTCCTCTACTCAGCCAGTCTGTTGAGTTTCACTAGACTTTTCCCTTCCTCTACTGAGCCAATCTTTTGAGTTTCACTAGGCTATTCCCTTGCTCTACTGAGCCAGTCTGTTGAGTTTCACTAGACTATTCCCTTCCTCTACTCTACTGAGCCAGTCTATTGAGTTTCACTAGACTATTCCCTTCCTCTACTCTAATGAGCCAGTCTGTTGAGTTTCACTAGACTATTCCATTCCTCTACTCTACTGAGCCAGTCTGTTGAGTTTCACTAGACTATTCCCTTCCTCTACTCTACTGAGCCAGTCTGTTGAGTTTCACTAGACTATTCCCTTCCTCTACTCTACTGAGCCAGTCTGTTGAGTTTCTCTATACTATTCCCTTCCTCTACTGAGCCAGTCTGTTGAGGTTCACTAGGCTATTCCCTTCCTCTACTCTACTCAGCCCGTCTGTTGAGTTTCACTAGACTATTCCCTTCCTCTACTCTACTGAGCCAGTCTGTTGAGTTTCACTAGGCTATTCCCTTCCTCTACTCTAATGAGCCATTCTGTTGAGTTTCACTAGACTATTCCCTTCCTCTACTGAGCCAGTCTGTTGAGTTTCACTTGACTATTCCCTTCCTCTACTGAGCCAGTCTGTTGAGTTTCACTAGACTATTACCTTCCTCTTCTCTACTGAGCCAGTCTGTTGAGTTTCACTAGACTATTCCCTTCCTCTACTCTACTGAGCCAGTCTGTTGAGTTTCACTAGGCTATTCCCTTCCTCTACTGAGCCAGTCGGTTGAGTTTCACTAGGCTATTCCCTTCCTCTACTGAGCAAGTGTGTTGAGTTTCACTAGGCTATTCCCTTCCTCTACTGAGCAAGTGTGTTGAGTTTCACTAGGCTATTCCCTTCCTCTACTGAGCCAGTCTGTTGAGTTTCACTAGACTATTCCCTTCCTCTACTGAGCCAGTCTGTTGAGTTTCACTACGCTAAACCCTTCCTCTACTCAGCCAGTCTTGAGTTTCACTAGACTATTCCCTTCCTCTACTCAGCCAATCTGTTGAGTTTCACTAGACTTTTCCCTTCCTCTACTCAGCCAGTCTGTTGAGTTTTACTAGACTTTTCCCTTCCTCTACTGAGACAATCTTTTGAAGTTTCACTAGGCTATTCCCTTGCTCTACTGAGCCAGTCTGTTGAGTTTCACTAGACTATTCCCTTCCTCTACTCTACTGAGCCAGTCTGTTGAGTTTCACTAGACTATTCCCTTCCTCTACTCTACTGAGCCAGTCTGTTGAGTTTCACTAGACTATTCCCTTCCTCTACTCTACTGAGCCAGTCTGTTGAGTTTCACTAGACTATTCCCTTCCTCTACTCAGCCAGTCTGTTGAGTTTCACTAGGCAATTCCCTTCCTCTACTGAGCAAGTGTGTTGAGTTTCACTAGACTATTCCCTTCCTCTACTGAGCCAGTCTGTTGAGTTTCACTACGCTATTCCCTTCCTCTACTCAGCCAGTCTTGAGTTTCACTAGACTATTCCCTTCCTCTACTCAGCCAGTCTGTTGAGTTTCACTCGACTTTTCCCTTCCTCTACTCAGCCAGTCTGTTGAGTTTCACTAGACTTTTCCCTTCCTCTACTGAGCCAATCTTTTGAGTTTCACTAGGCTATTCCCTTGCTCTACTGAGCCAGTCTGTTGAGTTTCACTAGACTATTCCCTTCCTCTACTCTACTGAGCCAGTCTATTGAGTTTCACTAGACTATTCCCTTCCTCTACTCTAATGAGCCAGTCTGTTGAGTTTCACTAGACTATTCCATTCCTCTACTCTACTGAGCCAGTCTGTTGAGTTTCACTAGACTATTCCCTTCCTCTACTCTACTGAGCCAGTCTGTTGAGTTTCACTAGACTATTCCCTTCCTCTACTCTACTGAGCCAGTCTGTTGAGTTTCTCTATACTATTCCCTTCCTCTACTGAGCCAGTCTGTTGAGGTTCACTAGGCTATTCCCTTCCTCTACTCTACTCAGCCCGTCTGTTGAGTTTCACTAGACTATTCCCTTCCTCTACTCTACTGAGCCAGTCTGTTGAGTTTCACTAGGCTATTCCCTTCCTCTACTCTAATGAGCCATTCTGTTGAGTTTCACTAGACTATTCCCTTCCTCTACTGAGCCAGTCTGTTGAGTTTCACTTGACTATTCCCTTCCTCTACTGAGCCAGTCTGTTGAGTTTCACTACGCTATTCCCTTCCTCTACTGAGCCAGTCTGTTGAGTTTCACTAGACTATTCCCTTCCTCTACTCTACTGAGCCAGTCTGTTGAGTTTCTCTATACTATTCCCTTCCTCTACTGAGCCAGTCTGTTGAGTTTCACTAGGCTATTCCCTTCCTCTACTCTACTGAGCCATTCTGTTGAGTTTCACTAGCCTATTCCCTTCCTCTACTCTACCAAGCCAGTCTGTTGATTTTCACTAGGCTATTCTATTCCCTTCCTCTACTGAGCCAGTCTGTTGAGTTTCACTAGGCTATTCCCTTCCTGTACTCAGCCAGTCTGTTGAGTTTCACTAGACTATTCCCTTCCTCTACTCTACTGAGCCAGTCTGTTGAGTTTCACTAGGCTATTCCCTTCCTCTACTGAGCCAGTCTGTTGAGTTTCACTAGACTATTCCCTTCCTCTACTCTACTGACTCAGTCTGTTGAGTTTCACTAGGCTATTCCTTTCCTCTACTGAGCCAGTCTGTTGAGTTTCAATAGACTATTCCCTTCCTCTACTCTACTGAGCCAGTCTGTTGAGTTTCACTAGGCTATTCCCTACCTCTACTCAGCCAGTCTGTTGAGTTTCACTAGACTTTTCCCTTCCTCTACTGAGCCAGTCTGTTGAGTTTCACTAGGCTATTCCCTTCCTCTACTCTACTGAGCCATTCTGTTGAGATTCACTACGTTATTCCCTTCCTCTACTGAGCCAGTCTGTTGAGATTCACTAGAGTCTTCCCTTCCTCTACTCACCCAGTCTGTTGAGTTTCACTAGGCTATTCCCTTCCTCTACTCTACTGAGCCAGTCTGTTGAGATTCCCTACGTTATTCCCTTCCTCTTCTCTACTGAGCCAGTCTGTTGAGTTTCACTAGGCTATTCCCTTCCTCTACTCTACTCAGCCCGTCTGTTGAGTTTCACTAGGCTATTCCCTTCCTCTACTCTACTTAGCCATTCTGTTGAGTTTCACTAGACTATTCCCTTCCTCTACTGAGCCAGTCTGTTGAGTTTCACTAGACTATTCCCTTCCTCTACTGAGCCAGTCTGTTGAGTTTCACTAGACTATTACCTTCCTCTACTCTACTGAGCCAGTCTGTTGAGTTTCACTAGACTATTCCCTTCCTCTACTCTACTGAGCCAGTCTGTTGAGTTTCTCTAGACTATTCCCTTCCTCTACTGAGCCAGTCTTTTGAGTTTCACTAGGCTATTCCCTTGCTCTACTGAGCCAGTCTGTTGAGTTTCACTTGACTATTCCCTTCCTCTACTCTACTGAGCCATTCTGTTGAGTTTCACTAGACTATTCCCTTCCTCTACTCTAATGAGCCAGTCTATTGAGTTTCACTACACTATTCCCTTCCTCTACTCTACTGAGCCAGTCTGTTGAGTTTCACTAGGCTATTCCCTTCCTCTACTATACTGAGCCAGTCTGTTGAGTTTCACTAGACTATTCCCTTCCTCTACTGAGCCAGTCTGTTGAGTTTCACTAGACTATTCCCTTCCTCTACTCTACTGAGCCAGTCTGTTGAGTTTCACTAGACTATTCCCTTCCTCTACTCTACTGAGCCAGTCTGTTGAGTTTCACTAGACTATTCCCTTCCTCTACTCTACTGAGCCAGTCTGTTGAGTTTCGTTAGGCTATTCCCTTCCTCTACTGAGCAAGTGTGTTGAGTTTCACTAGACTATTCCCTTCCTCTACTCTACTGAGCCAGTCTGTTGAGTTTCACTAGACTATTCCCTTCCTCTACTCTACTGAGCCAGTCTGTTGAGTTTCACTAGACTATTCCCTTCCTCTACTCTACTGAGCCAGTCTGTTGAGTTTCACTAGACTATTCCCTTCCTCTACTCTACTGAGCCAGTCTGTTGAGTTTCTCTATACTATACCCTTCCTCTACTGAGCCAGTCTGTTGAGTTTCACTAGGCTATTCCCTTCCTCTACTCTACTGAGCCATTCTGTTGAGTTTCACTAGCCTATTCCCTTCCTCTACTCTACCAAGCCAGTCTGTTGATTTTCACTAGGCTATTCTATTCCCTTCCTCTACTGAGCCAGTCTGTTGAGTTTCACTAGGCTATTCTATTCCCTTCCTCTACTGAGCCAGTCTGTTGAGTTTCACTAGGCTATTCCCTTCCTGTCCTCAGCCAGTCTGTTGAGTTTCACTAGACTATTCCCTTCCTCTACTCTACTGAGCCAGTCTGTTGAGTTTCTCTATACTATTCCCTTCCTCTACTGAGCCAGTCTGTTGAGTTTCACTAGGCTATTCCCTTCCTCTACTCTACTGAGCCATTCTGTTGAGTTTCACTAGCCTATTCCCTTCCTCTACTCTACCAAGCCAGTCTGTTGATTTTCACTAGGCTATTCTATTCCCTTCCTCTACTGAGCCAGTCTGTTGAGTTTCACTAGGCTATTCCCTTCCTGTACTCAGCCAGTCTGTTGAGTTTCACTAGACTATTCCCTTCCTCTACTCTACTGAGCCAGTCTGTTGAGTTTCACTAGGCTATTCCCTTCCTCTACTGAGCCAGTCTGTTGAGTTTCACTAGACTATTCCCTTCCTCTACTCTACTGACTCAGTCTGTTGAGTTTCACTAGGCTATTCCTTTCCTCTACTGAGCCAGTCTGTTGAGTTTCAATAGACTATTCCCTTCCTCTACTCTACTGAGCCAGTCTGTTGAGTTTCACTAGGCTATTCCCTACCTCTACTCAGCCAGTCTGTTGAGTTTCACTAGACTTTTCCCTTCCTCTACTGAGCCAGTCTGTTGAGTTTCACTAGGCTATTCCCTTCCTCTACTCTACTGAGCCATTCTGTTGAGATTCACTACGTTATTCCCTTCCTCTACTGAGCCAGTCTGTTGAGATTCACTAGAGTCTTCCCTTCCTCTACTCACCCAGTCTGTTGAGTTTCACTAGGCTATTCCCTTCCTCTACTCTACTGAGCCAGTCTGTTGAGATTCCCTACGTTATTCCCTTCCTCTTCTCTACTGAGCCAGTCTGTTGAGTTTCACTAGGCTATTCCCTTCCTCTACTCTACTCAGCCCGTCTGTTGAGTTTCACTAGGCTATTCCCTTCCTCTACTCTACTTAGCCATTCTGTTGAGTTTCACTAGACTATTCCCTTCCTCTACTGAGCCAGTCTGTTGAGTTTCACTAGACTATTCCCTTCCTCTACTGAGCCAGTCTGTTGAGTTTCACTAGACTATTACCTTCCTCTACTCTACTGAGCCAGTCTGTTGAGTTTCACTAGACTATTCCCTTCCTCTACTCTACTGAGCCAGTCTGTTGAGTTTCTCTAGACTATTCCCTTCCTCTACTGAGCCAGTCTTTTGAGTTTCACTAGGCTATTCCCTTGCTCTACTGAGCCAGTCTGTTGAGTTTCACTTGACTATTCCCTTCCTCTACTCTACTGAGCCATTCTGTTGAGTTTCACTAGACTATTCCCTTCCTCTACTCTAATGAGCCAGTCTATTGAGTTTCACTACACTATTCCCTTCCTCTACTCTACTGAGCCAGTCTGTTGAGTTTCACTAGGCTATTCCCTTCCTCTACTATACTGAGCCAGTCTGTTGAGTTTCACTAGACTATTCCCTTCCTCTACTGAGCCAGTCTGTTGAGTTTCACTAGACTATTCCCTTCCTCTACTCTACTGAGCCAGTCTGTTGAGTTTCACTAGACTATTCCCTTCCTCTACTCTACTGAGCCAGTCTGTTGAGTTTCACTAGACTATTCCCTTCCTCTACTCTACTGAGCCAGTCTGTTGAGTTTCGTTAGGCTATTCCCTTCCTCTACTGAGCAAGTGTGTTGAGTTTCACTAGACTATTCCCTTCCTCTACTCTACTGAGCCAGTCTGTTGAGTTTCACTAGACTATTCCCTTCCTCTACTCTACTGAGCCAGTCTGTTGAGTTTCACTAGACTATTCCCTTCCTCTACTCTACTGAGCCAGTCTGTTGAGTTTCACTAGACTATTCCCTTCCTCTACTCTACTGAGCCAGTCTGTTGAGTTTCTCTATACTATACCCTTCCTCTACTGAGCCAGTCTGTTGAGTTTCACTAGGCTATTCCCTTCCTCTACTCTACTGAGCCATTCTGTTGAGTTTCACTAGCCTATTCCCTTCCTCTACTCTACCAAGCCAGTCTGTTGATTTTCACTAGGCTATTCTATTCCCTTCCTCTACTGAGCCAGTCTGTTGAGTTTCACTAGGCTATTCTATTCCCTTCCTCTACTGAGCCAGTCTGTTGAGTTTCACTAGGCTATTCCCTTCCTGTCCTCAGCCAGTCTGTTGAGTTTCACTAGACTATTCCCTTCCTCTACTCTACTGAGCCAGTCTGTTGAGTTTCACTAGGCTATTCCCTTCCTCTACTGAGCCAGTCGGTTGAGTTTCACTAGGCTATTCCCTTCCTCTACTCTACTGAGCCAGTCTGTTGAGTTTCACTAGCCTATTCCCTTCCTCTACTCTACCAAGCCACTCTGTTGATTTTCACTAGGCTATTCTATTCCCTTCCTCTACTGAGCCAGTCTGTTGAGTTTCACTAGGCTATTCCCTTCCTGTCCTCAGCCAGTCTGTTGAGTTTCACTAGACTATTCCCTTCCTCGACTCTACTGAGCCAGTCTGTTGAGTTTCACTAGGCTATTCCCTTCCTGTACTGAGCCAGTCGGTTGAGTTTCACTAGGCTATTCCCTTCCTCTACTGAGCAAGTGTGTTGAGTTTCATTAGACTATTCCCTTCCTCTACTCAGCCAGTCTGTTGAGTTTCACTTGACTATTCCCTTCCTCTACTCTACTGAGCCAGTCTGTTGAGTTTCTCTATACTATTCCCTTCCTCTACTGAGCCAGTCTGTTGAGTTTCACTAGGCTATTCCCTTCCTCTACTCTACCGAGCCAGTCTGTTGAGTTTCACTAGCCTATTCCCTTCCTCTACTCTACCAAGCCAGTCTGTTGATTTTCACTAGGCTATTCTATTCCCTATCTCTACTGAGCCAGTCTGTTGATTTTCACTAGACTATTCCCTTCCTCTACTCTACTGAGCCAGTCTGTTGAGTTTCACTAGACTATTCCCTTCCTCTACTCAGCCAGTCTGTTGAGTTTCACTAGGCTATTCCCTTCCTCTACTGAGCCAGTCTGTTGAGTTTCTCTATACTATTCCCTTCCTCTACTGAGCCAGTCTGTTGAGTTTCACTAGGCTATTCCCTTCCTCTACTCTACTGAGCCAGTCTGTTGAGTTTCACTAGCCTATTCCCTTCCTCTACTCTACCAAGCCAGTCTGTTGATTTTCACTAGGCTATTCTATTCCCTTCCTCTACTGAGCCAGTCTGTTGAGTTTCACTAGGCTATTCCCTTCCTGTCCTCAGCCAGTCTGTTGAGTTTCACTAGACTATTCCCTTCATCTACGCTACTGAGCCAGTCTGTTGAGTTTCACTAGGCTATTCCCTTCCTCTACTGAGCCAGTCGGTTGAGTTTCACTAGGCTATTCCCTTCCTCTACTGAGCAA
This sequence comes from Salmo salar, assembly GCF_965601325.2. Taxonomy (NCBI): domain Eukaryota; kingdom Metazoa; phylum Chordata; class Actinopteri; order Salmoniformes; family Salmonidae; genus Salmo; species Salmo salar. The sequence continues at coordinate 83,503,662 of NC_138296.1, read as the reverse complement.
GTGTGTTGAGTTTCACTAGGCTATTCCCTTCCTCTACTGAGCCAGTCTGTTGAGTTTCACTACGCTAAACCCTTCCTCTACTCAGCCAGTCTTGAGTTTCACTAGACTATTCCCTTCCTCTACTCAGCCAATCTGTTGAGTTTCACTAGACTTTTCCCTTCCTCTACTCAGCCAGTCTGTTGAGTTTTACTAGACTTTTCCCTTCCTCTACTGAGACAATCTTTTGAGTTTCACTAGGCTATTCCCTTGCTCTACTGAGCCAGTCTGTTGAGTTTCACTAGACTATTCCCTTCCTCTACTCTACTGAGCCAGTCTGTTGAGTTTCACTAGACTATTCCCTTCCTCTACTCTACTGAGCCAGTCTGTTGAGTTTCACTAGACTATTCCCTTCCTCTACTCTACTGAGCCAGTCTGTTGAGTTTCACTAGACTATTCCCTTCCTCTACTCAGCCAGTCTGTTGAGTTTCACTAGGCAATTCCCTTCCTCTACTGAGCAAGTGTGTTGAGTTTCACTAGACTATTCCCTTCCTCTACTCTACTGAGTCAGTCTGTTGAGTTTCACGAGGCTATTCCCTTCCTCTACTGAGCCAGTCTGTTGAGTTTCACTAGACTATTACCTTCCTCTACTCTACTGACTCAGTCTGTTGAGTTTCACTAGGCTATTCCTTTCCTCTACTGAGCCAGTCTGTTGAGTTTCACTAGACTATTCCCTTCCTCTACTCTACTGAGCCAGTCTGTTGAGTTTCACTAGGCTATTCCCTACCTCTACTGAGCCAGTCTTTTGAGTCTCACTAGACTATTCCCTTCCTCTATTCTACTGAGCCAGTCTGTTGAGTTTCACTAGGCTATTCCCTTCCTCTACTGAGCCAGTCTGTTGAGTTTCACTAGACTATTCCCTTCCTTTTCTCAGCTAGTCTGTTGAGTTTCACCAGACTATTCCCTTCCTCTACTCAGCCAGTCTGTTGAGTTTCACTAGACTTTTCCCTTCCTCTACTGAGCCAGTCTGTTGAGTTTCACTAGGCTATTCCCTTCCTCTACTCTACTGAGCCATTCTGTTGAGATTCACTACGTTATTCCCTTCCTCTACTGAGCCAGTCTGTTGAGATTCACTAGAGTCTTCCCTTCCTCTACTCACCCAGTCTGTTGAGTTTCACTAGGCTATTCCCTTCCTCTACTCTACTGAGCCAGTCTGTTGAGATTCCCTACGTTATTCCCTTCCTCTTCTCTACTGAGCCAGTCTGTTGAGTTTCACTAGGCTATTCCCTTCCTCTAATCTACTCAGCCCGTCTGTTGAGTTTCACTAGTCTATTCCCTTCCTCTACTCTACTGAGCCATTCTGTTGAGAATCACTACGTTATTCCCTTCCTCTACTGAGCCAGTCTGTTGAGATTCACTAGAGTCTTCCCTTCCTCTACTGAGCCAGTCTGTTGAGTTTCACTAGACTATTCCCTTCCTCTACTGAGCCAGTCTGTTGAGTTTCACTAGACTATTCCATTCCTCTACTCTACTGAGCCAGTCTTTTGAGTTTCTCTAGACTATTCCCTTCCTCTACTGAGCCAGTCTTTTGAGTTTCACTAGGCTATTCCCTTGCTCTACTGAGCCAGTCTGTTGAGTTTCACTTGACTATTCCCTTCCTCTACTCTACTGAGCCAGTCTGTTGAGTTTCACTAGACTATTCCCTTCCTCTACTCTACTGAGCCAGTCTGTTGAGTTTCACTAGGCTATTCCCTTCCTCTACTCTACTGAGCCAGTCTGTTGAGTTTCACTAGACTATTCCCTTCCTCTACTGAGCCAGTCTGTTGAGTTTCACTAGACTATTCCCTTCCTCTACTCTACTGAGCCAGTCTGTTGAGTTTCACTAGACTATTCCCTTCCTCTACTCTACTGAGCCAGTCTGTTGAGTTTCACTAGACTATTCCCTTCCTCTACTCTACTGAGCCAGTCTGTTGAGTTTCATTAGGCTATTCCCTTCCTCTACTGAGCAAGTGTGTTGAGTTTCACTAGACTATTCCCTTCCTCTACTCTACTGAGCCAGTCTGTTGAGTTTCACTAGACTATTCCCTTCCTTTTCTCAGCTAGTCTGTTGAGTTTCACCAGACTATTCCCTTCCTCTACTCAGCCAGTCTGTTGAGTTTCACTAGACTTTTCCCTTCCTCTACTGAGCCAGTCTGTTGAGTTTCACTAGGCTATTCCCTTCCTCTACTCTACTGAGCCATTCTGTTGAGATTCACTACGTTATTCCCTTCCTCTACTGAGCCAGTCTGTTGAGATTCACTAGAGTCTTCCCTTCCTCTACTCACCCAGTCTGTTGAGTTTCACTAGGCTATTCCCTTCCTCTACTCTACTGAGCCAGTCTGTTGAGATTCCCTACGTTATTCCCTTCCTCTTCTCTACTGAGCCAGTCTGTTGAGTTTCACTAGGCTATTCCCTTCCTCTACTCTACTGAGCCATTCTGTTGAGAATCACTACGTTATTCCCTTCCTCTACTGAGCCAGTCTGTTGAGATTCACTAGAGTCTTCCCTTCCTCTACTGAGCCAGTCTGTTGAGTTTCACTAGACTATTCCCTTCCTCTACTGAGCCAGTCTGTTGAGTTTCACTAGACTATTCCCTTCCTCTACTCTACTGAGCCAGTCTGTTGAGTTTCACTAGACTATTCCCTTCCTCTACTCAGCCAGTCTGTTGAGTTTCACTAGGCAATTCCCTTCCTCTACTGAGCAAGTGTGTTGAGTTTCACTAGACTATTCCCTTCCTCTACTCTACTGAGCCAGTCTGTTGAGTTTCACGAGGCTATTCCCTTCCTCTACTGAGCCAGTCTGTTGAGTTTCACTAGACTATTACCTTCCTCTACTCTACTGACTCAGTCTGTTGAGTTTCACTAGGCTATTCCTTTCCTCTACTGAGCCAGTCTGTTGAGTTTCACTAGACTATTCCCTTCCTCTAATCTACTGAGCCAGTCTGTTGAGTTTCACTAGGCTATTCCCTACCTCTACTGAGCCAGTCTTTTGAGTCTCACTAGACTATTCCCTTCCTCTATTCTACTGAGCCAGTCTGTTGAGTTTCACTAGGCTATTCCCTTCCTCTACTGAGCCAGTCTGTTGAGTTTCACTAGACTATTCCCTTCCTTTTCTCAGCCAGTCTGTTGAGTTTCACTAGACTATTCCCTTCCTCTACTCTACTGAGCCAGTCTTTTGAGTTTCATTAGGCTATTCCCTTCCTCTACTGAGCAAGTGTGTTGAGTTTCACTAGACTATTCCCTTCCTCTACTCTACTGAGCCAGTCTGTTGAGTTTCACTAGACTATTCCCTTCCTCTACTGAGCCAGTCTGTTGAGTTTCACTAGACTATTACCTTCCTCTACTCTACTGAGCCAGTCTGTTGAGTTTCACTAGACTATTCCCTTCCTCTACTCTACTGAGCCAGTCTGTTGAGTTTCTCTAGACTATTCCCTTCCTCTACTGAGCCAGTCTTTTGAGTTTCACTAGGCTATTCCCTTGCTCTACTGAGCCAGTCTGTTGAGTTTCACTTGACTATTCCCTTCCTCTACTCTACTGAGCCATTCTGTTGAGTTTCACTAGACTATTCCCTTCCTCTACTCTAATGAGCCAGTCTATTGAGTTTCACTACACTATTCCCTTCCTCTACTCTACTGAGCCAGTCTGTTGAGTTTCACTAGGCTATTCCCTTCCTCTACTATACTGAGACAGTCTTTTGAGTTTCACTAGACTATTCCCTTCCTCTACTGAGCCAGTCTGTTGAGTTTCACTAGACTATTCCCTTCCTCTACTCTACTGAGCCAGTCTGTTGAGTTTCACTAGACTATTCCCTTCCTCTACTCTACTGAGCCAGTCTGTTGAGTTTCACTAGACTATTCCCTTCCTCTACTCTACTGAGCCAGTCTGTTGAGTTTCGTTAGGCTATTCCCTTCCTCTACTGAGCAAGTGTGTTGAGTTTCACTAGACTATTCCCTTCCTCTACTCTACTGAGCCAGTCTGTTGAGTTTCACTAGACTATTCCCTTCCTCTACTCTACTGAGCCAGTCTGTTGAGTTTCACTAGACTATTCCCTTCCTCTACTCTACTGAGCCAGTCTGTTGAGTTTCACTAGACTATTCCCTTCCTCTACTCTACTGAGCCAGTCTGTTGAGTTTCTCTATACTATACCCTTCCTCTACTGAGCCAGTCTGTTGAGTTTCACTAGGCTATTCCCTTCCTCTACTCTACTGAGCCATTCTGTTGAGTTTCACTAGCCTATTCCCTTCCTCTACTCTACCAAGCCAGTCTGTTGATTTTCACTAGGCTATTCTATTCCCTTCCTCTACTGAGCCAGTCTGTTGAGTTTCACTAGGCTATTCTATTCCCTTCCTCTACTGAGCCAGTCTGTTGAGTTTCACTAGGCTATTCCCTTCCTGTCCTCAGCCAGTCTGTTGAGTTTCACTAGACTATTCCCTTCCTCTACTCTACTGAGCCAGTCTGTTGAGTTTCACTAGGCTATTCCCTTCCTCTACTGAGCCAGTCGGTTGAGTTTCACTAGGCTATTCCCTTCCTCTACTCTACTGAGCCAGTCTGTTGAGTTTCACTAGCCTATTCCCTTCCTCTACTCTACCAAGCCACTCTGTTGATTTTCACTAGGCTATTCTATTCCCTTCCTCTACTGAGCCAGTCTGTTGAGTTTCACTAGGCTATTCCCTTCCTGTCCTCAGCCAGTCTGTTGAGTTTCACTAGACTATTCCCTTCCTCGACTCTACTGAGCCAGTCTGTTGAGTTTCACTAGGCTATTCCCTTCCTGTACTGAGCCAGTCGGTTGAGTTTCACTAGGCTATTCCCTTCCTCTACTGAGCAAGTGTGTTGAGTTTCATTAGACTATTCCCTTCCTCTACTCAGCCAGTCTGTTGAGTTTCACTTGACTATTCCCTTCCTCTACTCTACTGAGCCAGTCTGTTGAGTTTCACTAGGCTATTCCCTTCCTCTACTCTACCGAGCCAGTCTGTTGAGTTTCACTAGCCTATTCCCTTCCTCTACTCTACCAAGCCAGTCTGTTGATTTTCACTAGGCTATTCTATTCCCTATCTCTACTGAGCCAGTCTGTTGATTTTCACTAGACTATTCCCTTCCTCTACTCTACTGAGCCAGTCTGTTGAGTTTCACTAGACTATTCCCTTCCTCTACTCAGCCAGTCTGTTGAGTTTCACTAGGCTATTCCCTTCCTCTACTGAGCCAGTCTGTTGAGTTTCTCTATACTATTCCCTTCCTCTACTGAGCCAGTCTGTTGAGTTTCACTAGGCTATTCCCTTCCTCTACTCTACTGAGCCAGTCTGTTGAGTTTCACTAGCCTATTCCCTTCCTCTACTCTACCAAGCCAGTCTGTTGATTTTCACTAGGCTATTCTATTCCCTTCCTCTACTGAGCCAGTCTGTTGAGTTTCACTAGGCTATTCCCTTCCTGTCCTCAGCCAGTCTGTTGAGTTTCACTAGACAATTCCCTTCATCTACTCTACTGAGCCAGTCTGTTGAGTTTCACTAGGCTATTCCCTTCCTCTACTGAGCCAGTCGGTTGAGTTTCACTAGGCTATTCCCTTCCTCTACTGAGCAAGTGTGTTGAGTTTCACTAGGCTATTCCCTTCCTTTACTGAGCAAGTGTGTTGAGTTTCACTAGGCTATTCCCTTCCTCTACTGAGCCAGTCTGTTGAGTTTCACTACGCTAAACCCTTCCTCTACTCAGCCAGTCTTGAGTTTCACTAGACTATTCCCTTCCTCTACTCAGCCAATCTGTTGAGTTTCACTAGACTTTTCCCTTCCTCTACTCAGCCAGTCTGTTGAGTTTTACTAGACTTTTCCCTTCCTCTACTGAGACAATCTTTTGAGTTTCACTAGGCTATTCCCTTGCTCTACTGAGCCAGTCTGTTGAGTTTCACTAGACTATTCCCTTCCTCTACTCTACTGAGCCAGTCTGTTGAGTTTCACTAGACTATTCCCTTCCTCTACTCTACTGAGCCAGTCTGTTGAGTTTCACTAGACTATTCCCTTCCTCTACTCTACTGAGCCAGTCTGTTGAGTTTCACTAGACTATTCCCTTCCTCTACTCAGCCAGTCTGTTGAGTTTCACTAGGCAATTCCCTTCCTCTACTGAGCAAGTGTGTTGAGTTTCACTAGACTATTCCCTTCCTCTACTCTACTGAGCCAGTCTGTTGAGTTTCACGAGGCTATTCCCTTCCTCTACTGAGCCAGTCTGTTGAGTTTCACTAGACTATTACCTTCCTCTACTCTACTGACTCAGTCTGTTGAGTTTCACTAGGCTATTCCTTTCCTCTACTGAGCCAGTCTGTTGAGTTTCACTAGACTATTCCCTTCCTCTACTCTACTGAGCCAGTCTGTTGAGTTTCACTAGGCTATTCCCTACCTCTACTGAGCCAGTCTTTTGAGTCTCACTAGACTATTCCCTTCCTCTATTCTACTGAGCCAGTCTGTTGAGTTTCACTAGGCTATTCCCTTCCTCTACTGAGCCAGTCTGTTGAGTTTCACTAGACTATTCCCTTCCTTTTCTCAGCTAGTCTGTTGAGTTTCACCAGACTATTCCCTTCCTCTACTCAGCCAGTCTGTTGAGTTTCACTAGACTTTTCCCTTCCTCTACTGAGCCAGTCTGTTGAGTTTCACTAGGCTATTCCCTTCCTCTACTCTACTGAGCCATTCTGTTGAGATTCACTACGTTATTCCCTTCCTCTACTGAGCCAGTCTGTTGAGATTCACTAGAGTCTTCCCTTCCTCTACTCACCCAGTCTGTTGAGTTTCACTAGGCTATTCCCTTCCTCTACTCTACTGAGCCAGTCTGTTGAGATTCCCTACGTTATTCCCTTCCTCTTCTCTACTGAGCCAGTCTGTTGAGTTTCACTAGGCTATTCCCTTCCTCTAATCTACTCAGCCCGTCTGTTGAGTTTCACTAGTCTATTCCCTTCCTCTACTCTACTGAGCCATTCTGTTGAGAATCACTACGTTATTCCCTTCCTCTACTGAGCCAGTCTGTTGAGATTCACTAGAGTCTTCCCTTCCTCTACTGAGCCAGTCTGTTGAGTTTCACTAGACTATTCCCTTCCTCTACTGAGCCAGTCTGTTGAGTTTCACTAGACTATTCCATTCCTCTACTCTACTGAGCCAGTCTTTTGAGTTTCTCTAGACTATTCCCTTCCTCTACTGAGCCAGTCTTTTGAGTTTCACTAGGCTATTCCCTTGCTCTACTGAGCCAGTCTGTTGAGTTTCACTTGACTATTCCCTTCCTCTACTCTACTGAGCCAGTCTGTTGAGTTTCACTAGACTATTCCCTTCCTCTACTCTACTGAGCCAGTCTGTTGAGTTTCAATAGGCTATTCCCTTCCTCTACTCTACTGAGCCAGTCTGTTGAGTTTCACTAGACTATTCCCTTCCTCTACTGAGCCAGTCTGTTGAGTTTCACTAGACTATTCCCTTCCTCTACTCTACTGAGCCAGTCTGTTGAGTTTCACTAGACTATTCCCTTCCTCTACTCTACTGAGCCAGTCTGTTGAGTTTCACTAGACTATTCCCTTCCTCTACTCTACTGAGCCAGTCTGTTGAGTTTCATTAGGCTATTCCCTTCCTCTACTGAGCAAGTGTGTTGAGTTTCACTAGACTATTCCCTTCCTCTACTCTACTGAGCCAGTCTGTTGAGTTTCACTAGACTATTCCCTTCCTCTACTCAGCCAGTCTGTTGAGTTTCACTAGGCAATTCCCTTCCTCTACTGAGCAAGTGTGTTGAGTTTCACTAGACTATTCCCTTCCTCTACTCTACTGAGCCAGTCTGTTGAGTTTCACGAGGCTATTCCCTTCCTCTACTGAGCCAGTCTGTTGAGTTTCACTAGACTATTACCTTCCTCTACTCTACTGACTCAGTCTGTTGAGTTTCACTAGGCTATTCCTTTCCTCTACTGAGCCAGTCTGTTGAGTTTCACTAGACTATTCCCTTCCTCTACTCTACTGAGCCAGTCTGTTGAGTTTCACTAGGCTATTCCCTACCTCTACTGAGCCAGTCTTTTGAGTCTCACTAGACTATTCCCTTCCTCTATTCTACTGAGCCAGTCTGTTGAGTTTCACTAGGCTATTCCCTTCCTCTACTGAGCCAGTCTGTTGAGTTTCACTAGACTATTCCCTTCCTTTTCTCAGCTAGTCTGTTGAGTTTCACCAGACTATTCCCTTCCTCTACTCAGCCAGTCTGTTGAGTTTCACTAGACTTTTCCCTTCCTCTACTGAGCCAGTCTGTTGAGTTTCACTAGGCTATTCCCTTCCTCTACTCTACTGAGCCATTCTGTTGAGATTCACTACGTTATTCCCTTCCTCTACTGAGCCAGTCTGTTGAGATTCACTAGAGTCTTCCCTTCCTCTACTCACCCAGTCTGTTGAGTTTCACTAGGCTATTCCCTTCCTCTACTCTACTGAGCCAGTCTGTTGAGATTCCCTACGTTATTCCCTTCCTCTTCTCTACTGAGCCAGTCTGTTGAGTTTCACTAGGCTATTCCCTTCCTCTAATCTACTCAGCCCGTCTGTTGAGTTTCACTAGTCTATTCCCTTCCTCTACTCTACTGAGCCATTCTGTTGAGAATCACTACGTTATTCCCTTCCTCTACTGAGCCAGTCTGTTGAGATTCACTAGAGTCTTCCCTTCCTCTACTGAGCCAGTCTGTTGAGTTTCACTAGACTATTCCCTTCCTCTACTGAGCCAGTCTGTTGAGTTTCACTAGACTATTCCATTCCTCTACTCTACTGAGCCAGTCTTTTGAGTTTCTCTAGACTATTCCCTTCCTCTACTGAGCCAGTCTTTTGAGTTTCACTAGGCTATTCCCTTGCTCTACTGAGCCAGTCTGTTGAGTTTCACTTGACTATTCCCTTCCTCTACTCTACTGAGCCAGTCTGTTGAGTTTCACTAGACTATTCCCTTCCTCTACTCTACTGAGCCAGTCTGTTGAGTTTCAATAGGCTATTCCCTTCCTCTACTCTACTGAGCCAGTCTGTTGAGTTTCACTAGACTATTCCCTTCCTCTACTGAGCCAGTCTGTTGAGTTTCACTAGACTATTCCCTTCCTCTACTCTACTGAGCCAGTCTGTTGAGTTTCACTAGACTATTCCCTTCCTCTACTCTACTGAGCCAGTCTGTTGAGTTTCACTAGACTATTCCCTTCCTCTACTCTACTGAGCCAGTCTGTTGAGTTTCATTAGGCTATTCCCTTCCTCTACTGAGCAAGTGTGTTGAGTTTCACTAGACTATTCCCTTCCTCTACTCTACTGAGCCAGTCTGTTGAGTTTCACTAGACTATTCCCTTCCTTTTCTCAGCTAGTCTGTTGAGTTTCACCAGACTATTCCCTTCCTCTACTCAGCCAGTCTGTTGAGTTTCACTAGACTTTTCCCTTCCTCTACTGAGCCAGTCTGTTGAGTTTCACTAGGCTATTCCCTTCCTCTACTCTACTGAGCCATTCTGTTGAGATTCACTACGTTATTCCCTTCCTCTACTGAGCCAGTCTGTTGAGATTCACTAGAGTCTTCCCTTCCTCTACTCACCCAGTCTGTTGAGTTTCACTAGGCTATTCCCTTCCTCTACTCTACTGAGCCAGTCTGTTGAGATTCCCTACGTTATTCCCTTCCTCTTCTCTACTGAGCCAGTCTGTTGAGTTTCACTAGGCTATTCCCTTCCTCTAATCTACTCAGCCCGTCTGTTGAGTTTCACTAGGCTATTCCCTTCCTCTACTCTACTGAGCCATTCTGTTGAGAATCACTACGTTATTCCCTTCCTCTACTGAGCCAGTCTGTTGAGATTCACTAGAGTCTTCCCTTCCTCTACTGAGCCAGTCTGTTGAGTTTCACTAGACTATTCCCTTCCTCTACTGAGCCAGTCTGTTGAGTTTCACTAGACTATTCCATTCCTCTACTCTACTGAGCCAGTCTTTTGAGTTTCTCTAGACTATTCCCTTCCTCTACTGAGCCAGTCTTTTGAGTTTCACTAGGCTATTCCCTTGCTCTACTGAGCCAGTCTGTTGAGTTTCACTTGACTATTCCCTTCCTCTACTGAGCAAGTGTGTTGAGTTTCACTAGGCTATTCCCTTCCTCTACTGAGCCAGTCTGTTGAGTTTCACTAGACTATTCCCTTCCTCTACTGAGCCAGTCTGTTGAGTTTCACTACTCTATTCCTTTCCTCTACTCAGCCAGTCTGTTGAGTTTCACTAGACTATTCCCTTCCTCTACTCAGCCAGTCTGTTGAGTTTCACTAGACTTTTCCCTTCCTCTACTCAGCCAGTCTGTTGAGTTTCACTAGACTTTTCCCTTCCTCTACTGAGCCAGTCTTTTGAGTTTCACTAGGCTATTCCCTTGCTCTACTGAGCCAGTCTGTTGAGTTTGACTTGACTATTCCCTTCGTCTACTCTACTGAGCCAGTCTGTTGAGTTTCACTAGACTATTCCCTTCCTCTACTCTACTGAGCCAGTCTGTTGAGTTTCACTAGACTATTCCCTTCCTCTACTCAGCCAGTCTGTTGAGTTTCACTAGACTTTTCCCTTCCTCTACTCAGCCAGTCTGTTGAGTTTCACTAGACTTTTCCCTTCCTCTACTGAGCCAGTCTGTTGAGTTTCACTAGACTATTCCCTTCCTCTACTGAGCCAGTCTGATGAGTTTCACTAGGCTTTTCCCTTCCTCTACTCTACTAAGCCAGTCTGTTGAGTTTCACTAGGCTATTCCCTTCCTCTACTCTACTGAGCCAGTCTGTTGAGTTTCACTAGACTATTCCCTTCCTCTACTGAGCCAGTCTGTTGAGTTTCACTAGACTATTACCTTCCTCTACTCTACTGAGCCAGTCTGTTGAGTTTCTCTATACTATACCCTTCCTCTACTGAGCCAGTCTGTTGAGTTTCACTAGGCTATTCCCTTCCTCTACTCTACTGAGCCATTCTGTTGAGTTTCACTAGCCTATTCCCTTCCTCTACTCTACCAAGCCAGTCTGTTGATTTTCACTAGGCTATTCTATTCCCTTCCTCTACTGAGCCAGTCTGTTGAGTTTCACTAGGCTATTCTATTCCCTTCCTCTACTGAGCCAGTCTGTTGAGTTTCACTAGGCTATTCCCTTCCTGTACTCAGCCAGTCTGTTGAGTTTCACTAGAATATTCCCTTCCTCTACTCTACTGAGCCAGTCTGTTGAGTTTCACTAGGCTATTCCCTTCCTCTACTGAGCCAGTCGGTTGAGTTTCACTAGGCTATTCCCTTCCTCTACTGAGCAAGTGTTTTGAGTTTCACTAGGCTATTCCCTTCCTCTACTGAGCAAGTGTGTTGAGTTTCACTAGGCTATTCCCTTCCTCTACTGAGCCAGTCTGTTGAGTTTCACTAGACTATTCCCTTCCTCTACTGAGCCAGTCTGTTGAGTTTCACTACGCTATTCCCTTCCTCTACTCAGCCAGTCTGTTGAGTTTCACTAGACTATTCCCTTCCTCTACTCAGCCAGTCTGTTGAGTTTCACTAGGCTATTCCCTTCCTGTCCTCAGCCAGTCTGTTGAGTTTCACTAGACTATTCCCTTCCTCTACTCTACTGAGCCAGTCTGTTGAGTTTCACTAGGCTATTCCCTTCCTCTACTGATCCAGTCGGTTGAGTTTCACTAGGCTATTCCCTTCCTCTACTCTACTGAGCCAGTCTGTTGAGTTTCACTAGCCTATTCCCTTCCTCTACTCTACCAAGCCAGTCTGTTGATTTTCACTAGGCTATTCTATTCCCTTCCTCTACTGAGCCAGTCTGTTGAGTTTCACTAGGCTATTCCCTTCCTGTCCTCAGCCAGTCTGTTGAGTTTCACTAGACTATTCCCTTCCTCGACTCTACTGAGCCAGTCTGTTGAGTTTCACTAGGCTATTCCCTTCCTGTACTGAGCCAGTCGGTTGAGTTTCACTAGGCTATTCCCTTCCTCTACTGAGCAAGTGTGTTGAGTTTCATTAGACTATTCCCTTCCTCTACTCAGCCAGTCTGTTGAGTTTCACTTGACTATTCCCTTCCTCTACTCTACTGAGCCAGTCTGTTGAGTTTCTCTATACTATTCCCTTCCTCTACTGAGCCAGTCTGTTGAGTTTCACTAGGCTATTCCCTTCCTCTACTCTACCGAGCCAGTCTGTTGAGTTTCACTAGCCTATTCCCTTCCTCTACTCTACCAAGCCAGTCTGTTGATTTTCACTAGGCTATTCTATTCCCTTCCTCTACTGAGCCAGTCTGTTGATTTTCACTAGACTATTCCCTTCCTCTACTCTACTGAGCCAGTCTGTTGAGTTTCACTAGACTAATCCCTTCCTCTACTCAGCCAGTCTGTTGAGTTTCACTAGGCTATTCCCTTCCTCTACTGAGCCAGTCTGTTGAGTTTCTCTATACTATTCCCTTCCTCTACTGAGCCAGTCTGTTGAGTTTCACTAGGCTATTCCCTTCCTCTACTCTACTGAGCCAGTCTGTTGAGTTTCACTAGCCTATTCCCTTCCTCTACTCTACCAAGCCAGTCTGTTGATTTTCACTAGGCTATTCTATTCCCTTCCTCTACTGAGCCAGTCTGTTGAGTTTCACTAGGCTATTCCCTTCCTGTCCTCAGCCAGTCTGTTGAGTTTCACTAGACTATTCCCTTCCTCTACTCTACTGAGCCAGTCTGTTGAGTTTCACTAGGCTATTCCCTTCCTCTACTGAGCCAGTCGGTTGAGTTTCACTAGGCTATTCCCTTCCTCTACTGAGCAAGTGTGTTGAGTTTCACTAGGCTATTCCCTTCCTTTACTGAGCAAGTGTGTTGAGTTTCACTAGGCTATTCCCTTCCTCTACTGAGCCAGTCTGTTGAGTTTCACTAGACTATTCCCTTCCTCTACTGAGCCAGTCTGTTGAGTTTCACTACGCTAAACCCTTCCTCTACTCAGCCAGTCTTGAGTTTCACTAGACTATTCCCTTCCTCTACTCAGCCAATCTGTTGAGTTTCACTAGAATTTTCCCTTCCTCTACTGAGCCAGTCTGTTGAGTTTTACTAGACTTTTCCCTTCCTCTACTGAGACAATCTTTTGAGTTTCACTAGGCTATTCCCTTGCTCTACTGAGCCAGTCTGTTGAGTTTCACTAGACTATTCCCTTCCTCTACTCTACTGAGCCAGTCTGTTGAGTTTCACTAGACTATTCCCTTCCTCTACTCTACTGAGCCAGTCTGTTGAGTTTCACTAGACTATTCCCTTCCTCTACTCTACTGAGCCTGTCTGTTGAGTTTCACTAGACTATTCCCTTCCTCTACTCAGCCAGTCTGTTGAGTTTCACTAGGCAATTCCCTTCCTCTACTGAGCAAGTGTGTTGAGTTTCACTAGACTATTCCCTTCCTCTACTCTACTGAGCCAGTCTGTTGAGTTTCACGAGGCTATTCCCTTCCTCTACTGAGCCAGTCTGTTGAGTTTCACTAGACTATTACCTTCCTCTACTCTACTGACTCAGTCTGTTGAGTTTCACTAGGCTATTCCTTTCCTCTACTGAGCCAGTCTGTTGAGTTTCACTAGACTATTCCCTTCCTCTACTCTACTGAGCCAGTCTGTTGAGTTTCACTAGGCTATTCCCTACCTCTACTGAGCCAGTCTTTTGAGTCTCACTAGACTATTCCCTTCCTCTATTCTACTGAGCCAGTCTGTTGAGTTTCACTAGGCTATTCCCTTCCTCTACTGAGCCAGTCTGTTGAGTTTCACTAGACTATTCCCTTCCTTTTCTCAGCTAGTCTGTTGAGTTTCACCAGACTATTCCCTTCCTCTACTCAGCCAGTCTGTTGAGTTTCACTAGACTTTTCCCTTCCTCTACTGAGCCAGTCTGTTGAGTTTCACTAGACTATTCCCTTGCTCTACTGAGCCAGTCTGTTGAGTTTCACTAGGCTATTCCCTTCCTCTACTCTACTGAGCCATTCTGTTGAGATTCACTACGTTATTCCCTTCCTCTACTGAGCCAGTCTGTTGAGATTCACTAGAGTCTTCCCTTCCTCTACTCACCCAGTCTGTTGAGTTTCACTAGGCTATTCCCTTCCTCTACTCTACTGAGCCAGTCTGTTGAGATTCCCTACGTTATTCCCTTCCTCTTCTCTACTGAGCCAGTCTGTTGAGTTTCACTAGGCTATTCCCTTCCTCTACTCTACTGAGCCAGTCTGTTGAGTTTCACTAGACTATTCCCTTCCTCTACTCTACTGAGCCAGTCTGTTGAGTTTCACTAGACTATTCCCTTCCTCTACTCTACTGAGCCAGTCTGTTGAGTTTCACTAGACTATTCCCTTCCTCTACTCTACTGAGCCAGTCTGTTGAGTTTCATTAGGCTATTCCCTTCCTCTACTGAGCAAGTGTGTTGAGTTTCACTAGACTATTCCCTTCCTCTACTCTACTGAGCCAGTCTGTTGAGTTTCACTAGACTATTCCCTTCCTCTACTCTACTGAGCCAGTCTGTTGAGTTTCACTAGACTATTCCCTTCCTCTACTCTACTGAGCCAGTCTGTTGAGTTTCACTAGACTATTCCCTTCCTCTACTCTACTGAGCCAGTCTGTTGAGTTTCTCTATACTATACCCTTCCTCTACTGAGACAGTCTGTTGAGTTTCACTAGGCTATTCCCTTCCTCTACTCTACTGAGCCAGTCTGTTGAGTTTCACTAGCCTATTCCCTTCCTCTACTCTACCAAGCCAGTCTGTTGATTTTCACTAGGCTATTCTATTCCCTTCCTCTACTGAGCCAGTCTGTTGAGTTTCACTAGGCTATTCCCTTCCTGTACTCAGCCAGTCTGTTGAGTTTCACTAGACTATTCTCTTCCTCTACTCTACTGAGCCAGTCTGTTGAGTTTCACTAGGCTATTCCCTTCCTCTACTGAGCCAGTCGGTTGAGTTTCACTAGGCTATTCCCTTCCTCTACTGAGCAAGTGTGTTGAGTTTCACTAGGCTATTCCCTTCCTCTACTGAGCAAGTGTGTTGAGTTTCACTAGGCTATTCCCTTCCGCTACTGAGCCAGTCTGTTGAGTTTCACTACGCTATTCCCTTCCTCTACTCAGCCAGTCTGTTGAGTTTCACTAGACTATTCCCTTCCTCTACTCAGCCAGTCTGTTTAGTTTCACTAGACTTTTCCCTTCCTCTACTCAGCCAGTCTGTTGAGTTTCACTAGACTTTTCCCTTCCTCTACTGAGCCAGTCTTTTGAGTTTCACTAGGCTATTCCCTTGCTCTACTGAGCCAGTCTGTTGAGTTTGACTTGACTATTCCCTTCGTCTACTCTACTGAGCCAGTCTGTTGAGTTTCACTAGACTATTCCCTTCCTCTACTCTACTGAGCCAGTCTGTTGAGTTTCACTAGACTATTCCCTTCCTCTACTCAGCCAGTCTGTTGAGTTTCACTAGACTTTTCCCTTCCTCTACTCAGCCAGTCTGTTGAGTTTCACTAGACTTTTCCCTTCCTCTACTGAGCAAGTCTGTTGAGTTTCACTAGACTATTCCCTTCCTCTACTGAGCCAGTCTGATGAGTTTCACTAGGCTTTTCCCTTCCTCTACTCTACTAAGCCAGTCTGTTGAGTTTCACTAGGCTATTCCCTTCCTCTACTCTACTGAGCCAGTCTGTTGAGTTTCACTAGACTATTCCCTTCCTCTACTGAGCCAGTCTGTTGAGTTTCACTAGACTATTACCTTCCTCTACTCTACTGAGCCAGTCTGTTGAGTTTCACTAGACTATTCCCTTCCTCTACTCTACTGAGCCAGTCTGTTGAGTTTCTCTATACTATACCCTTCCTCTACTGAGCCAGTCTGTTGAGTTTCACTAGACTTTTCCCTTCCTCTACTGAGCCAGTCTGTTGAGTTTCACTAGACTATTCCCTTCCTCTACTGAGCCAGTCTGATGAGTTTCACTAGGCTTTTCCCTTCCTCTACTCTACTAAGCCAGTCTGTTGAGTTTCACTAGGCTATTCCCTTCCTCTACTCTACTGAGCCAGTCTGTTGAGTTTCACTAGACTATTCCCTTCCTCTACTGAGCCAGTCTGTTGAGTTTCACTAGACTATTCCCTTCCTCTACTCTACTGAGCCAGTCTGTTGAGTTTCACTAGACTATTCCCTTCCTCTACTCTACTGAGCCAGTCTGTTGAGTTTCACTAGACTATTCCCTTCCTCTACTGAGCCAGTCTGTTGAGTTTCACTAGACTATTACCTTCCTCTACTCTACTGAGCCAGTCTGTTGAGTTTGACTTGACTATTCCCTTCGTCTACTCTACTGAGCCAGTCTGTTGAGTTTCACTAGACTATTCCCTTCCTCTACTCTACTGAGCCAGTCTGTTGAGTTTCACTAGACTATTCCCTTCCTCTACTCTACTGAGCCAGTCTGTTGAGTTTCACTAGACCAATCCCTTCCTCTACTCTACTGAGCCAGTCTGTTGAGTTTCACTAGACTATTCCCTTCCTCTACTCTACTGAGCCAGTCTGTTGAGTTTCATTAGGCTATTCCCTTCCTCTACTGAGCCAGTCGGTTGAGTTTCACTAGGCTATTCCCTTCCTCTACTGAGCAAGTGTGTTGAGTTTCACTAGGCTATTCCCATCCTCTACTGAGCAAGTGTGTTGAGTTTCACTAGGCTATTCCCTTCCTCTACTGAGCCAGTCTGTTGAGTTTCACTACTCTATTCCTTTCCTCTACTCAGCCAGTCTGTTGAGTTTCACTAGACTATTCCCTTCCTCTACTCAGCCAGTCTGTTGAGTTTCACTAGACTTTTCCCTTCCTCTACTCAGCCAGTCTGTTGAGTTTCACTAGACTTTTCCCTTCCTCTACTCAGCCAGTCTGTTGAGTTTCACTAGACTTTTCCCTTCCTCTACTCAGCCAGTCTGTTGAGTTTCACTAGACTTTTCCCTTCCTCTACTGAGCCAGTCTGTTGAGTTTCACTAGACTATTCCCTTCCTCTACTCTACTGAGCCAGTCTGTTGAGTTTCACTAGACTATTCCCTTCCTCTACTCTACTGAGCCAGTCTGTTGAGTTTCTCTATACTATACCCTTCCTCTACTGAGCCAGTCTGTTGAGTTTCACTAGACTTTTCCCTTCCTCTACTGAGCCAGTCTGTTGAGTTTCACTAGACTATTCCCTTCCTCTACTGAGCCAGTCTGATGAGTTTCACTAGGCTTTTCCCTTCCTCTACTCTACTAAGCCAGTCTGTTGAGTTTCACTAGGCTATTCCCTTCCTCTACTCTACTGAGCCAGTCTGTTGAGTTTCACTAGACTATTCCCTTCCTCTACTGAGCCAGTCTGTTGAGTTTCACTAGACTATTACCTTCCTCTACTCTACTGAGCCAGTCTGTTGAGTTTCACTAGACTATTCCCTTCCTCTACTCTACTGAGCCAGTCTGTTGAGTTTCACTAGACTATTCCCTTCCTCTACTGAGCCAGTCTGTTGAGTTTCACTAGACTATTACCTTCCTCTACTCTACTGAGCCAGTCTGTTGAGTTTCACTAGACTATTCCCTTCCTCTACTCTACTGAGCCAGTCTGTTGAGTTTCACTTGCCTATTCCCTTCCTCTACTCTACCAAGCCAGTCTGTTGATTTTCACTAGGCTATTCTATTCCCTTCCTCTACTGAGCCAGTCTGTTGAGTTTCACTAGGCTATTCCCTTCCTGTCCTCAGCCAGTCTGTTGAGTTTCACTAGACTATTCCCTTCCTCTACTCTACTGAGCCAGTCTGTTGAGTTTCACTAGGCTATTCCCTTCCTCTACTGAGCCAGTCGGTTGAGTTTCACTAGGCTATTCCCTTCCTCTACTGAGCAAGTGTGTTGAGTTTCACTAGGCTATTCCCTTCCTTTACTGAGCAAGTGTGTTGAGTTTCACTAGGCTATTCCCTTCCTCTACTGAGCCAGTCTGTTGAGTTTCACTAGACTATTCCCTTCCTCTACTGAGCCAGTCTGTTGAGTTTCACTACGCTAAACCCTTCCTCTACTCAGCCAGTCTTGAGTTTCACTAGACTATTCCCTTCCTCTACTCAGCCAATCTGTTGAGTTTCACTAGAATTTTCCCTTCCTCTACTGAGCCAGTCTGTTGAGTTTTACTAGACTTTTCCCTTCCTCTACTGAGACAATCTTTTGAGTTTCACTAGGCTATTCCCTTGCTCTACTGAGCCAGTCTGTTGAGTTTCACTAGACTATTCCCTTCCTCTACTCTACTGAGCCAGTCTGTTGAGTTTCACTAGACTATTCCCTTCCTCTACTCTACTGAGCCAGTCTGTTGAGTTTCACTAGACTATTCCCTTCCTCTACTCTACTGAGCCAGTCAATTGAGTTTCACTACTCTATTCCTTTCCTCTACTCAGCCAGTCTGTTGAGTTTCACTAGACTATTCCCTTCCTCTACTCAGCCAGTCTGTTGAGTTTCACTAGACTTTTCCCTTCCTCTACTCAGCCAGTCTGTTGAGTTTCACTAGACTTTTCCCTTCCTCTACTGAGCCAGTCTTTTGAGTTTCACTAGGCTATTCCCTTGCTCTACTGAGCCAGTCTGTTGAGTTTGACTTGACTATTCCCTTCGTCTACTCTACTGAGCCAGTCTGTTGAGTTTCACTAGACTATTCCCTTCCTCTACTCTACTGAGCCAGTCTGTTGAGTTTCACTAGACTATTCCCTTCCTCTACTCAGCCAGTCTGTTGAGTTTCACTAGACTTTTCCCTTCCTCTACTCAGCCAGTCTGTTGAGTTTCACTAGACTTTTCCCTTCCTCTACTGAGCCAGTCTGTTGAGTTTCACTAGACTATTCCCTTCCTCTACTGAGCCAGTCTGATGAGTTTCACTAGGCTTTTCCCTTCCTCTACTCTACTAAGCCAGTCTGTTGAGTTTCACTAGGCTATTCCCTTCCTCTACTCTACTGAGCCAGTCTGTTGAGTTTCACTAGACTATTCCCTTCCTCTACTGAGCCAGTCTGTTGAGTTTCACTAGACTATTACCTTCCTCTACTCTACTGAGCCAGTCTGTTGAGTTTCTCTATACTATACCCTTCCTCTACTGAGCCAGTCTGTTGAGTTTCACTAGGCTATTCCCTTCCTCTACTCTACTGAGCCATTCTGTTGAGTTTCACTAGCCTATTCCCTTCCTCTACTCTACCAAGCCAGTCTGTTGATTTTCACTAGGCTATTCTATTCCCTTCCTCTACTGAGCCAGTCTGTTGAGTTTCACTAGGCTATTCTATTCCCTTCCTCTACTGAGCCAGTCTGTTGAGTTTCACTAGGCTATTCCCTTCCTGTACTCAGCCAGTCTGTTGAGTTTCACTAGAATATTCCCTTCCTCTACTCTACTGAGCCAGTCTGTTGAGTTTCACTAGGCTATTCCCTTCCTCTACTGAGCCAGTCGGTTGAGTTTCACTAGGCTATTCCCTTCCTCTACTGAGCAAGTGTTTTGAGTTTCACTAGGCTATTCCCTTCCTCTACTGAGCAAGTGTGTTGAGTTTCACTAGGCTATTCCCTTCCTCTACTGAGCCAGTCTGTTGAGTTTCACTAGACTATTCCCTTCCTCTACTGAGCCAGTCTGTTGAGTTTCACTACGCTATTCCCTTCCTCTACTCAGCCAGTCTGTTGAGTTTCACTAGACTATTCCCTTCCTCTACTCAGCCAGTCTGTTGAGTTTCACTAGGCTATTCCCTTCCTGTCCTCAGCCAGTCTGTTGAGTTTCACTAGACTATTCCCTTCCTCTACTCTACTGAGCCAGTCTGTTGAGTTTCACTAGGCTATTCCCTTCCTCTACTGATCCAGTCGGTTGAGTTTCACTAGGCTATTCCCTTCCTCTACTCTACTGAGCCAGTCTGTTGAGTTTCACTAGCCTATTCCCTTCCTCTACTCTACCAAGCCAGTCTGTTGATTTTCACTAGGCTATTCTATTCCCTTCCTCTACTGAGCCAGTCTGTTGAGTTTCACTAGGCTATTCCCTTCCTGTCCTCAGCCAGTCTGTTGAGTTTCACTAGACTATTCCCTTCCTCGACTCTACTGAGCCAGTCTGTTGAGTTTCACTAGGCTATTCCCTTCCTGTACTGAGCCAGTCGGTTGAGTTTCACTAGGCTATTCCCTTCCTCTACTGAGCAAGTGTGTTGAGTTTCATTAGACTATTCCCTTCCTCTACTCAGCCAGTCTGTTGAGTTTCACTTGACTATTCCCTTCCTCTACTCTACTGAGCCAGTCTGTTGAGTTTCTCTATACTATTCCCTTCCTCTACTGAGCCAGTCTGTTGAGTTTCACTAGGCTATTCCCTTCCTCTACTCTACCGAGCCAGTCTGTTGAGTTTCACTAGCCTATTCCCTTCCTCTACTCTACCAAGCCAGTCTGTTGATTTTCACTAGGCTATTCTATTCCCTTCCTCTACTGAGCCAGTCTGTTGATTTTCACTAGACTATTCCCTTCCTCTACTCTACTGAGCCAGTCTGTTGAGTTTCACTAGACTAATCCCTTCCTCTACTCAGCCAGTCTGTTGAGTTTCACTAGGCTATTCCCTTCCTCTACTGAGCCAGTCTGTTGAGTTTCTCTATACTATTCCCTTCCTCTACTGAGCCAGTCTGTTGAGTTTCACTAGGCTATTCCCTTCCTCTACTCTACTGAGCCAGTCTGTTGAGTTTCACTAGCCTATTCCCTTCCTCTACTCTACCAAGCCAGTCTGTTGATTTTCACTAGGCTATTCTATTCCCTTCCTCTACTGAGCCAGTCTGTTGAGTTTCACTAGGCTATTCCCTTCCTGTCCTCAGCCAGTCTGTTGAGTTTCACTAGACTATTCCCTTCCTCTACTCTACTGAGCCAGTCTGTTGAGTTTCACTAGGCTATTCCCTTCCTCTACTGAGCCAGTTGGTTGAGTTTCACTAGGCTATTCCCTTCCTCTACTGAGCAAGTGTGTTGAGTTTCACTAGGCTATTCCCTTCCTTTACTGAGCAAGTGTGTTGAGTTTCACTAGGCTATTCCCTTCCTCTACTGAGCCAGTCTGTTGAGTTTCACTAGACTATTCCCTTCCTCTACTGAGCCAGTCTGTTGAGTTTCACTACGCTAAACCCTTCCTCTACTCAGCCAGTCTTGAGTTTCACTAGACTATTCCCTTCCTCTACTCAGCCAATCTGTTGAGTTTCACTAGAATTTTCCCTTCCTCTACTGAGCCAGTCTGTTGAGTTTTACTAGACTTTTCCCTTCCTCTACTGAGACAATCTTTTGAGTTTCACTAGGCTATTCCCTTGCTCTACTGAGCCAGTCTGTTGAGTTTCACTAGACTATTCCCTTCCTCTACTCTACTGAGCCAGTCTGTTGAGTTTCACTAGACTATTCCCTTCCTCTACTCTACTGAGCCAGTCTGTTGAGTTTCACTAGACTATTCCCTTCCTCTACTCTACTGAGCCTGTCTGTTGAGTTTCACTAGACTATTCCCTTCCTCTACTCAGCCAGTCTGTTGAGTTTCACTAGGCAATTCCCTTCCTCTACTGAGCAAGTGTGTTGAGTTTCACTAGACTATTCCCTTCCTCTACTCTACTGAGCCAGTCTGTTGAGTTTCACGAGGCTATTCCCTTCCTCTACTGAGCCAGTCTGTTGAGTTTCACTAGACTATTACCTTCCTCTACTCTACTGACTCAGTCTGTTGAGTTTCACTAGGCTATTCCTTTCCTCTACTGAGCCAGTCTGTTGAGTTTCACTAGACTATTCCCTTCCTCTACTCTACTGAGCCAGTCTGTTGAGTTTCACTAGGCTATTCCCTACCTCTACTGAGCCAGTCTTTTGAGTCTCACTAGACTATTCCCTTCCTCTATTCTACTGAGCCAGTCTGTTGAGTTTCACTAGGCTATTCCCTTCCTCTACTGAGCCAGTCTGTTGAGTTTCACTAGACTATTCCCTTCCTTTTCTCAGCTAGTCTGTTGAGTTTCACCAGACTATTCCCTTCCTCTACTCAGCCAGTCTGTTGAGTTTCACTAGACTTTTCCCTTCCTCTACTGAGCCAGTCTGTTGAGTTTCACTAGACTATTCCCTTGCTCTACTGAGCCAGTCTGTTGAGTTTCACTAGGCTATTCCCTTCCTCTACTCTACTGAGCCATTCTGTTGAGATTCACTACGTTATTCCCTTCCTCTACTGAGCCAGTCTGTTGAGATTCACTAGAGTCTTCCCTTCCTCTACTCACCCAGTCTGTTGAGTTTCACTAGGCTATTCCCTTCCTCTACTCTACTGAGCCAGTCTGTTGAGATTCCCTACGTTATTCCCTTCCTCTTCTCTACTGAGCCAGTCTGTTGAGTTTCACTAGGCTATTCCCTTCCTCTACTCTACTGAGCCAGTCTGTTGAGTTTCACTAGACTATTCCCTTCCTCTACTCTACTGAGCCAGTCTGTTGAGTTTCACTAGACTATTCCCTTCCTCTACTCTACTGAGCCAGTCTGTTGAGTTTCACTAGACTATTCCCTTCCTCTACTCTACTGAGCCAGTCTGTTGAGTTTCATTAGGCTATTCCCTTCCTCTACTGAGCAAGTGTGTTGAGTTTCACTAGACTATTCCCTTCCTCTACTCTACTGAGCCAGTCTGTTGAGTTTCACTAGACTATTCCCTTCCTCTACTCTACTGAGCCAGTCTGTTGAGTTTCACTAGACTATTCCCTTCCTCTACTCTACTGAGCCAGTCTGTTGAGTTTCACTAGACTATTCCCTTCCTCTACTCTACTGAGCCAGTCTGTTGAGTTTCTCTATACTATACCCTTCCTCTACTGAGACAGTCTGTTGAGTTTCACTAGGCTATTCCCTTCCTCTACTCTACTGAGCCAGTCTGTTGAGTTTCACTAGCCTATTCCCTTCCTCTACTCTACCAAGCCAGTCTGTTGATTTTCACTAGGCTATTCTATTCCCTTCCTCTACTGAGCCAGTCTGTTGAGTTTCACTAGGCTATTCCCTTCCTGTACTCAGCCAGTCTGTTGAGTTTCACTAGACTATTCTCTTCCTCTACTCTACTGAGCCAGTCTGTTGAGTTTCACTAGGCTATTCCCTTCCTCTACTGAGCCAGTCGGTTGAGTTTCACTAGGCTATTCCCTTCCTCTACTGAGCAAGTGTGTTGAGTTTCACTAGGCTATTCCCTTCCTCTACTGAGCAAGTGTGTTGAGTTTCACTAGGCTATTCCCTTCCGCTACTGAGCCAGTCTGTTGAGTTTCACTACGCTATTCCCTTCCTCTACTCAGCCAGTCTGTTGAGTTTCACTAGACTATTCCCTTCCTCTACTCAGCCAGTCTGTTTAGTTTCACTAGACTTTTCCCTTCCTCTACTCAGCCAGTCTGTTGAGTTTCACTAGACTTTTCCCTTCCTCTACTGAGCCAGTCTTTTGAGTTTCACTAGGCTATTCCCTTGCTCTACTGAGCCAGTCTGTTGAGTTTGACTTGACTATTCCCTTCGTCTACTCTACTGAGCCAGTCTGTTGAGTTTCACTAGACTATTCCCTTCCTCTACTCTACTGAGCCAGTCTGTTGAGTTTCACTAGACTATTCCCTTCCTCTACTCAGCCAGTCTGTTGAGTTTCACTAGACTTTTCCCTTCCTCTACTCAGCCAGTCTGTTGAGTTTCACTAGACTTTTCCCTTCCTCTACTGAGCAAGTCTGTTGAGTTTCACTAGACTATTCCCTTCCTCTACTGAGCCAGTCTGATGAGTTTCACTAGGCTTTTCCCTTCCTCTACTCTACTAAGCCAGTCTGTTGAGTTTCACTAGGCTATTCCCTTCCTCTACTCTACTGAGCCAGTCTGTTGAGTTTCACTAGACTATTCCCTTCCTCTACTGAGCCAGTCTGTTGAGTTTCACTAGACTATTACCTTCCTCTACTCTACTGAGCCAGTCTGTTGAGTTTCACTAGACTATTCCCTTCCTCTACTCTACTGAGCCAGTCTGTTGAGTTTCTCTATACTATACCCTTCCTCTACTGAGCCAGTCTGTTGAGTTTCACTAGACTTTTCCCTTCCTCTACTGAGCCAGTCTGTTGAGTTTCACTAGACTATTCCCTTCCTCTACTGAGCCAGTCTGATGAGTTTCACTAGGCTTTTCCCTTCCTCTACTCTACTAAGCCAGTCTGTTGAGTTTCACTAGGCTATTCCCTTCCTCTACTCTACTGAGCCAGTCTGTTGAGTTTCACTAGACTATTCCCTTCCTCTACTGAGCCAGTCTGTTGAGTTTCACTAGACTATTCCCTTCCTCTACTCTACTGAGCCAGTCTGTTGAGTTTCACTAGACTATTCCCTTCCTCTACTCTACTGAGCCAGTCTGTTGAGTTTCACTAGACTATTCCCTTCCTCTACTGAGCCAGTCTGTTGAGTTTCACTAGACTATTACCTTCCTCTACTCTACTGAGCCAGTCTGTTGAGTTTGACTTGACTATTCCCTTCGTCTACTCTACTGAGCCAGTCTGTTGAGTTTCACTAGACTATTCCCTTCCTCTACTCTACTGAGCCAGTCTGTTGAGTTTCACTAGACTATTCCCTTCCTCTACTCTACTGAGCCAGTCTGTTGAGTTTCACTAGACCAATCCCTTCCTCTACTCTACTGAGCCAGTCTGTTGAGTTTCACTAGACTATTCCCTTCCTCTACTCTACTGAGCCAGTCTGTTGAGTTTCATTAGGCTATTCCCTTCCTCTACTGAGCCAGTCGGTTGAGTTTCACTAGGCTATTCCCTTCCTCTACTGAGCAAGTGTGTTGAGTTTCACTAGGCTATTCCCATCCTCTACTGAGCAAGTGTGTTGAGTTTCACTAGGCTATTCCCTTCCTCTACTGAGCCAGTCTGTTGAGTTTCACTACTCTATTCCTTTCCTCTACTCAGCCAGTCTGTTGAGTTTCACTAGACTATTCCCTTCCTCTACTCAGCCAGTCTGTTGAGTTTCACTAGACTTTTCCCTTCCTCTACTCAGCCAGTCTGTTGAGTTTCACTAGACTTTTCCCTTCCTCTACTCAGCCAGTCTGTTGAGTTTCACTAGACTTTTCCCTTCCTCTACTCAGCCAGTCTGTTGAGTTTCACTAGACTTTTCCCTTCCTCTACTGAGCCAGTCTGTTGAGTTTCACTAGACTATTCCCTTCCTCTACTCTACTGAGCCAGTCTGTTGAGTTTCACTAGACTATTCCCTTCCTCTACTCTACTGAGCCAGTCTGTTGAGTTTCTCTATACTATACCCTTCCTCTACTGAGCCAGTCTGTTGAGTTTCACTAGACTTTTCCCTTCCTCTACTGAGCCAGTCTGTTGAGTTTCACTAGACTATTCCCTTCCTCTACTGAGCCAGTCTGATGAGTTTCACTAGGCTTTTCCCTTCCTCTACTCTACTAAGCCAGTCTGTTGAGTTTCACTAGGCTATTCCCTTCCTCTACTCTACTGAGCCAGTCTGTTGAGTTTCACTAGACTATTCCCTTCCTCTACTGAGCCAGTCTGTTGAGTTTCACTAGACTATTACCTTCCTCTACTCTACTGAGCCAGTCTGTTGAGTTTCACTAGACTATTCCCTTCCTCTACTCTACTGAGCCAGTCTGTTGAGTTTCACTAGACTATTCCCTTCCTCTACTGAGCCAGTCTGTTGAGTTTCACTAGACTATTACCTTCCTCTACTCTACTGAGCCAGTCTGTTGAGTTTCACTAGACTATTCCCTTCCTCTACTCTACTGAGCCAGTCTGTTGAGTTTCACTTGCCTATTCCCTTCCTCTACTCTACCAAGCCAGTCTGTTGATTTTCACTAGGCTATTCTATTCCCTTCCTCTACTGAGCCAGTCTGTTGAGTTTCACTAGGCTATTCCCTTCCTGTCCTCAGCCAGTCTGTTGAGTTTCACTAGACTATTCCCTTCCTCTACTCTACTGAGCCAGTCTGTTGAGTTTCACTAGGCTATTCCCTTCCTCTACTGAGCCAGTCGGTTGAGTTTCACTAGGCTATTCCCTTCCTCTACTGAGCAAGTGTGTTGAGTTTCACTAGGCTATTCCCTTCCTTTACTGAGCAAGTGTGTTGAGTTTCACTAGGCTATTCCCTTCCTCTACTGAGCCAGTCTGTTGAGTTTCACTAGACTATTCCCTTCCTCTACTGAGCCAGTCTGTTGAGTTTCACTACGCTAAACCCTTCCTCTACTCAGCCAGTCTTGAGTTTCACTAGACTATTCCCTTCCTCTACTCAGCCAATCTGTTGAGTTTCACTAGAATTTTCCCTTCCTCTACTGAGCCAGTCTGTTGAGTTTTACTAGACTTTTCCCTTCCTCTACTGAGACAATCTTTTGAGTTTCACTAGGCTATTCCCTTGCTCTACTGAGCCAGTCTGTTGAGTTTCACTAGACTATTCCCTTCCTCTACTCTACTGAGCCAGTCTGTTGAGTTTCACTAGACTATTCCCTTCCTCTACTCTACTGAGCCAGTCTGTTGAGTTTCACTAGACTATTCCCTTCCTCTACTCTACTGAGCCTGTCTGTTGAGTTTCACTAGACTATTCCCTTCCTCTACTCAGCCAGTCTGTTGAGTTTCACTAGGCAATTCCCTTCCTCTACTGAGCAAGTGTGTTGAGTTTCACTAGACTATTCCCTTCCTCTACTCTACTGAGCCAGTCTGTTGAGTTTCACGAGGCTATTCCCTTCCTCTACTGAGCCAGTCTGTTGAGTTTCACTAGACTATTACCTTCCTCTACTCTACTGACTCAGTCTGTTGAGTTTCACTAGGCTATTCCTTTCCTCTACTGAGCCAGTCTGTTGAGTTTCACTAGACTATTCCCTTCCTCTACTCTACTGAGCCAGTCTGTTGAGTTTCACTAGGCTATTCCCTACCTCTACTGAGCCAGTCTTTTGAGTCTCACTAGACTATTCCCTTCCTCTATTCTACTGAGCCAGTCTGTTGAGTTTCACTAGGCTATTCCCTTCCTCTACTGAGCCAGTCTGTTGAGTTTCACTAGACTATTCCCTTCCTTTTCTCAGCTAGTCTGTTGAGTTTCACCAGACTATTCCCTTCCTCTACTCAGCCAGTCTGTTGAGTTTCACTAGACTTTTCCCTTCCTCTACTGAGCCAGTCTGTTGAGTTTCACTAGACTATTCCCTTGCTCTACTGAGCCAGTCTGTTGAGTTTCACTAGGCTATTCCCTTCCTCTACTCTACTGAGCCATTCTGTTGAGATTCACTACGTTATTCCCTTCCTCTACTGAGCCAGTCTGTTGAGATTCACTAGAGTCTTCCCTTCCTCTACTCACCCAGTCTGTTGAGTTTCACTAGGCTATTCCCTTCCTCTACTCTACTGAGCCAGTCTGTTGAGATTCCCTACGTTATTCCCTTCCTCTTCTCTACTGAGCCAGTCTGTTGAGTTTCACTAGGCTATTCCCTTCCTCTACTCTACTGAGCCAGTCTGTTGAGTTTCACTAGACTATTCCCTTCCTCTACTCTACTGAGCCAGTCTGTTGAGTTTCACTAGACTATTCCCTTCCTCTACTCTACTGAGCCAGTCTGTTGAGTTTCACTAGACTATTCCCTTCCTCTACTCTACTGAGCCAGTCTGTTGAGTTTCATTAGGCTATTCCCTTCCTCTACTGAGCAAGTGTGTTGAGTTTCACTAGACTATTCCCTTCCTCTACTCTACTGAGCCAGTCTGTTGAGTTTCACTAGACTATTCCCTTCCTCTACTCTACTGAGCCAGTCTGTTGAGTTTCACTAGACTATTCCCTTCCTCTACTCTACTGAGCCAGTCTGTTGAGTTTCACTAGACTATTCCCTTCCTCTACTCTACTGAGCCAGTCTGTTGAGTTTCTCTATACTATACCCTTCCTCTACTGAGACAGTCTGTTGAGTTTCACTAGGCTATTCCCTTCCTCTACTCTACTGAGCCAGTCTGTTGAGTTTCACTAGCCTATTCCCTTCCTCTACTCTACCAAGCCAGTCTGTTGATTTTCACTAGGCTATTCTATTCCCTTCCTCTACTGAGCCAGTCTGTTGAGTTTCACTAGGCTATTCCCTTCCTGTACTCAGCCAGTCTGTTGAGTTTCACTAGACTATTCTCTTCCTCTACTCTACTGAGCCAGTCTGTTGAGTTTCACTAGGCTATTCCCTTCCTCTACTGAGCCAGTCGGTTGAGTTTCACTAGGCTATTCCCTTCCTCTACTGAGCAAGTGTGTTGAGTTTCACTAGGCTATTCCCTTCCTCTACTGAGCAAGTGTGTTGAGTTTCACTAGGCTATTCCCTTCCGCTACTGAGCCAGTCTGTTGAGTTTCACTACGCTATTCCCTTCCTCTACTCAGCCAGTCTGTTGAGTTTCACTAGACTATTCCCTTCCTCTACTCAGCCAGTCTGTTTAGTTTCACTAGACTTTTCCCTTCCTCTACTCAGCCAGTCTGTTGAGTTTCACTAGACTTTTCCCTTCCTCTACTGAGCCAGTCTTTTGAGTTTCACTAGGCTATTCCCTTGCTCTACTGAGCCAGTCTGTTGAGTTTGACTTGACTATTCCCTTCGTCTACTCTACTGAGCCAGTCTGTTGAGTTTCACTAGACTATTCCCTTCCTCTACTCTACTGAGCCAGTCTGTTGAGTTTCACTAGACTATTCCCTTCCTCTACTCAGCCAGTCTGTTGAGTTTCACTAGACTTTTCCCTTCCTCTACTCAGCCAGTCTGTTGAGTTTCACTAGACTTTTCCCTTCCTCTACTGAGCAAGTCTGTTGAGTTTCACTAGACTATTCCCTTCCTCTACTGAGCCAGTCTGATGAGTTTCACTAGGCTTTTCCCTTCCTCTACTCTACTAAGCCAGTCTGTTGAGTTTCACTAGGCTATTCCCTTCCTCTACTCTACTGAGCCAGTCTGTTGAGTTTCACTAGACTATTCCCTTCCTCTACTGAGCCAGTCTGTTGAGTTTCACTAGACTATTACCTTCCTCTACTCTACTGAGCCAGTCTGTTGAGTTTCACTAGACTATTCCCTTCCTCTACTCTACTGAGCCAGTCTGTTGAGTTTCTCTATACTATACCCTTCCTCTACTGAGCCAGTCTGTTGAGTTTCACTAGACTTTTCCCTTCCTCTACTGAGCCAGTCTGTTGAGTTTCACTAGACTATTCCCTTCCTCTACTGAGCCAGTCTGATGAGTTTCACTAGGCTTTTCCCTTCCTCTACTCTACTAAGCCAGTCTGTTGAGTTTCACTAGGCTATTCCCTTCCTCTACTCTACTGAGCCAGTCTGTTGAGTTTCACTAGACTATTCCCTTCCTCTACTGAGCCAGTCTGTTGAGTTTCACTAGACTATTCCCTTCCTCTACTCTACTGAGCCAGTCTGTTGAGTTTCACTAGACTATTCCCTTCCTCTACTCTACTGAGCCAGTCTGTTGAGTTTCACTAGACTATTCCCTTCCTCTACTGAGCCAGTCTGTTGAGTTTCACTAGACTATTACCTTCCTCTACTCTACTGAGCCAGTCTGTTGAGTTTGACTTGACTATTCCCTTCGTCTACTCTACTGAGCCAGTCTGTTGAGTTTCACTAGACTATTCCCTTCCTCTACTCTACTGAGCCAGTCTGTTGAGTTTCACTAGACTATTCCCTTCCTCTACTCTACTGAGCCAGTCTGTTGAGTTTCACTAGACCAATCCCTTCCTCTACTCTACTGAGCCAGTCTGTTGAGTTTCACTAGACTATTCCCTTCCTCTACTCTACTGAGCCAGTCTGTTGAGTTTCATTAGGCTATTCCCTTCCTCTACTGAGCCAGTCGGTTGAGTTTCACTAGGCTATTCCCTTCCTCTACTGAGCAAGTGTGTTGAGTTTCACTAGGCTATTCCCATCCTCTACTGAGCAAGTGTGTTGAGTTTCACTAGGCTATTCCCTTCCTCTACTGAGCCAGTCTGTTGAGTTTCACTACTCTATTCCTTTCCTCTACTCAGCCAGTCTGTTGAGTTTCACTAGACTATTCCCTTCCTCTACTCAGCCAGTCTGTTGAGTTTCACTAGACTTTTCCCTTCCTCTACTCAGCCAGTCTGTTGAGTTTCACTAGACTTTTCCCTTCCTCTACTCAGCCAGTCTGTTGAGTTTCACTAGACTTTTCCCTTCCTCTACTCAGCCAGTCTGTTGAGTTTCACTAGACTTTTCCCTTCCTCTACTGAGCCAGTCTGTTGAGTTTCACTAGACTATTCCCTTCCTCTACTCTACTGAGCCAGTCTGTTGAGTTTCACTAGACTATTCCCTTCCTCTACTCTACTGAGCCAGTCTGTTGAGTTTCTCTATACTATACCCTTCCTCTACTGAGCCAGTCTGTTGAGTTTCACTAGACTTTTCCCTTCCTCTACTGAGCCAGTCTGTTGAGTTTCACTAGACTATTCCCTTCCTCTACTGAGCCAGTCTGATGAGTTTCACTAGGCTTTTCCCTTCCTCTACTCTACTAAGCCAGTCTGTTGAGTTTCACTAGGCTATTCCCTTCCTCTACTCTACTGAGCCAGTCTGTTGAGTTTCACTAGACTATTCCCTTCCTCTACTGAGCCAGTCTGTTGAGTTTCACTAGACTATTACCTTCCTCTACTCTACTGAGCCAGTCTGTTGAGTTTCACTAGACTATTCCCTTCCTCTACTCTACTGAGCCAGTCTGTTGAGTTTCACTAGACTATTCCCTTCCTCTACTGAGCCAGTCTGTTGAGTTTCACTAGACTATTACCTTCCTCTACTCTACTGAGCCAGTCTGTTGAGTTTCACTAGACTATTCCCTTCCTCTACTCTACTGAGCCAGTCTGTTGAGTTTCACTTGCCTATTCCCTTCCTCTACTCTACCAAGCCAGTCTGTTGATTTTCACTAGGCTATTCTATTCCCTTCCTCTACTGAGCCAGTCTGTTGAGTTTCACTAGGCTATTCCCTCCCTGTACTCAGCCAGTCTGTTGAGTTTCACTAGACTATTCCCTTCCTCTACTCTACTGAGCCAGTCTGTTGAGTTTCACTAGGCTATTCCCTTCCTCTACTGAGCCAGTCGGTTGAGTTTCACTAGGCTATTCCCTTCCTCTACTGAGCAAGTGTGTTGAGTTTCACTAGGCTATTCCCATCCTCTACTGAGCAAGTGTGTTGAGTTTCACTAGGCTATTCCCTTCCTCTACTGAGCCAGTCTGTTGAGTTTCACTACTCTATTCCTTTCCTCTACTCAGCCAGTCTGTTGAGTTTCACTAGACTATTCCCTTCCTCTACTCAGCCAGTCTGTTGAGTTTCACTAGACTTTTCCCTTCCTCTACTCAGCCAGTCTGTTGAGTTTCACTAGACTTTTCCCTTCCTCTACTGAGCCAGTCTTTTGAGTTTCACTAGGCTATTCCCTTGCTCTACTGGGCCAGTCTGTTGAGTTTGACTTGACTATTCCCTTCGTCTACTCTACTGAGCCAGTCTGTTGAGTTTCACTAGACTATTCCCTTCCTCTACTCTACTGAGCCAGTCTGTTGAGTTTCACTAGACTATTCCCTTCCTCTACTCAGCCAGTCTGTTGAGTTTCACTAGACTTTTCCCTTCCTCTACTCAGCCAGTCTGTTGAGTTTCACTAGACTTTTCCCTTCCTCTACTGAGCCAGTCTGTTGAGTTTCACTAGACTATTCCCTTCCTCTACTGAGCCAGTCTGATGAGTTTCACTAGGCTTTTCCCTTCCTCTACTGAGCCAGTCTGTTGAGTTTCACTAGACTATTACCTTCCTCTACTCTACTGAGCCAGTCTGTTGAGTTTCACTAGACTATTCCCTTCCTCTACTCTACTGAGCCAGTCTGTTGAGTTTCACTAGACTTTTCCCTTCCTCTACTCAGCCAGTCTGTTGAGTTTCACTAGACTTTTCCCTTCCTCTGCTGAGCCAGTCTGTTGAGTTTCACTAGACTATTCCCTTCCTCTACTCTACTGAGCCAGTCTGTTGAGTTTCACTAGACTATTCCCTTCCTCTACTCTACTGAGCCAGTCTGTTGAGTTTCTCTATACTATACCCTTCCTCTACTGAGCCAGTCTGTTGAGTTTCACTAGGCTATTCCCTTCCTCTACTCTACTGAGCCAGTCTGTTGAGTTTCACTTTCCTATTCCCTTCCTCTACTCTACCAAGCCAGTCTGTTGATTTTCACTAGGCTATTCTATTCCCTTCCTCTACTGAGCCAGTCTGTTGAGTTTCACTAGGCTATTCCCTTCCTGTACTCAGCCAGTCTGTTGAGTTTCACTAGACTATTCGCTTCCTCTACTCTACTGAGCCAGTCTGTTGAGTTTCACTAGGCTATTCCCTTCCTCTACTGAGCCAGTCGGTTGAGTTTCACTAGGCTATTCCCTTCCTCTACTGAGCAAGTGTGTTGAGTTTCACTAGGCTATTGCCTTCCTCTACTGAGCAAGTGTGTTGAGTTTCACTAGGCTATTCCCTTCCTCTACTGAGCCAGTCTGTTGAGTTTCACTAGGCTATTCCCTTCCTCTACTGAGCCAGTCTGTTGAGTTTCACTAGACTATTCCCTTCCTCTACTGAGCCAGTCTGTTGAGTTTCACTACGCTATTCCCTTCCTCTACTCAGCCAGTCTGTTGAGTTTCACTAGACTATTCCCTTCCTCTACTCTACTGAGCCAGTCTGTTGAGTTTCACTAGACTATTCCCTTCCTCTACTCTACTGAGCCAGTCTGTTGAGTTTCACTAGACTATTCCCTTCCTCTACTCAGGCAGTCTGTTGAGTTTCACTAGACTATTCCCTTGCTCTACTGAGCCAGTCTGTTGAGTTTCACTAGGCTATTCCCTTCCTCTACTCTACTGAGCCATTCTGTTGAGATTCACTACGTTATTCCCTTCCTCTACTGAGCCAGTCTGTTGAGATTCCCTACGTTATTCCCTTCCTCTTCTCTACTGAGCCAGTCTGTTGAGTTTCACTAGACTATTCCCTTCCTCTACTCTACTGAGCCAGTCTGTTGAGTTTCACTAGACTATTCCCTTCCTCTACTCAGGCAGTCTGTTGAGTTTCACTAGACTATTCCCTTCCTCTACTCAGCCAGTCTGTTGAGTTTCACTAGACTTTTCCCTTCCTCTACTCAGCCAGTCTGTTGAGTTTCACTAGACTTTTCCCTTCCTCTACTGAGCCAGTCTTTTGAGTTTCACTAGGCTATTCCCTTGCTCTACTGGGCCAGTCTGTTGAGTTTGACTTGACTATTCCCTTCGTCTACTCTACTGAGCCAGTCTGTTGAGTTTCACTAGACTATTCCCTTCCTCTACTCTACTGAGCCAGTCTGTTGAGTTTCACTAGACTATTCCCTTCCTCTACTCAGCCAGTCTGTTGAGTTTCACTAGACTTTTCCCTTCCTCTACTCAGCCAGTCTGTTGAGTTTCACTAGACTTTTCCCTTCCTCTACTGAGCCAGTCTGTTGAGTTTCACTAGACTATTCCCTTCCTCTACTGAGCCAGTCTGATGAGTTTCACTAGGCTTTTCCCTTCCTCTACTGAGCCAGTCTGTTGAGTTTCACTAGACTATTACCTTCCTCTACTCTACTGAGCCAGTCTGTTGAGTTTCACTAGACTATTCCCTTCCTCTACTCTACTGAGCCAGTCTGTTGAGTTTCACTAGACTTTTCCCTTCCTCTACTCAGCCAGTCTGTTGAGTTTCACTAGACTTTTCCCTTCCTCTGCTGAGCCAGTCTGTTGAGTTTCACTAGACTATTCCCTTCCTCTACTCTACTGAGCCAGTCTGTTGAGTTTCACTAGACTATTCCCTTCCTCTACTCTACTGAGCCAGTCTGTTGAGTTTCTCTATACTATACCCTTCCTCTACTGAGCCAGTCTGTTGAGTTTCACTAGGCTATTCCCTTCCTCTACTCTACTGAGCCAGTCTGTTGAGTTTCACTTTCCTATTCCCTTCCTCTACTCTACCAAGCCAGTCTGTTGATTTTCACTAGGCTATTCTATTCCCTTCCTCTACTGAGCCAGTCTGTTGAGTTTCACTAGGCTATTCCCTTCCTGTACTCAGCCAGTCTGTTGAGTTTCACTAGACTATTCGCTTCCTCTACTCTACTGAGCCAGTCTGTTGAGTTTCACTAGGCTATTCCCTTCCTCTACTGAGCCAGTCGGTTGAGTTTCACTAGGCTATTCCCTTCCTCTACTGAGCAAGTGTGTTGAGTTTCACTAGGCTATTGCCTTCCTCTACTGAGCAAGTGTGTTGAGTTTCACTAGGCTATTCCCTTCCTCTACTGAGCCAGTCTGTTGAGTTTCACTAGGCTATTCCCTTCCTCTACTGAGCCAGTCTGTTGAGTTTCACTAGACTATTCCCTTCCTCTACTGAGCCAGTCTGTTGAGTTTCACTACGCTATTCCCTTCCTCTACTCAGCCAGTCTGTTGAGTTTCACTAGACTATTCCCTTCCTCTACTCTACTGAGCCAGTCTGTTGAGTTTCACTAGACTATTCCCTTCCTCTACTCTACTGAGCCAGTCTGTTGAGTTTCACTAGACTATTCCCTTCCTCTACTCAGGCAGTCTGTTGAGTTTCACTAGACTATTCCCTTGCTCTACTGAGCCAGTCTGTTGAGTTTCACTAGGCTATTCCCTTCCTCTACTCTACTGAGCCATTCTGTTGAGATTCACTACGTTATTCCCTTCCTCTACTGAGCCAGTCTGTTGAGATTCCCTACGTTATTCCCTTCCTCTTCTCTACTGAGCCAGTCTGTTGAGTTTCACTAGACTATTCCCTTCCTCTACTCTACTGAGCCCGTCTGTTGAGTTTCACTAGGCTATTCCCTTCCTCTACTGAGCCAGTCGGTTGAGTTTCACTAGACTATTCCCTTCCTCTACTTAGCCAGTCTGTTGAGTTTCACTAGACTATTCCCTTCCTCTACTGAGCCAGTCTGATGAGTTTCACTAGGCTATTCCCTTCCTCTACTCAGCCAGTCTGTTGAGTTTCACTAGAATTTTCCCTTCCTCTACTCAGCCAGTCTGTTGAGTTTCACTAGACTTTTCCCTTCCTCTACTGAGCCAGTCTTTTGAGTTTCACTAGGCTATTCTCTTGCTCTACTGAGCCAGTCTGTTGAGTTTCACTTGACTATTCCCTTCCTCTACTCTACTGAGCCAGTCTGTTGAGTTTCACTAGACTATTCCCTTCCTCTACTCTACTGAGCCAGTCTGTTGAGTTTCACTAGACTATTCCCTTCCTCTACTCTACTGAGCCAGTCTGTTGAGTTTCACTAGGCTATTCCCTTCCTCTACTCTACTGAGCCAGTCTGTTGAGTTTCACTAGGCTATTCCCTTCCTCTACTCTACTGAGCCAGTCTGTTGAGTTTCACTAGACTATTCCCTTCCTCTACTGAGCCAGTCTGTTGAGTTTCACTAGACTATTACCTTCCTCTACTCTACTGAGCCAGTCTGTTGAGTTTCACTAGACTATTCCCTTCCTCTGCTCTACTGAGCCAGTCTGTTGAGTTTCACTAGGCTATTCCCTTCCTCTACTGAGCCAGTCTGTTGAGTTTCTCTAGACTATTCCCTTCCTCTACTGAGCCAGTCTGTTGAGTTTCACTACGCTATTCCCTTCCTCTACTGAGCCAGTCTGTTGAGTTTCACTAGACTATTCCCTTCCTCTACTCAGCCAGTCTGTTGAGTTTCACTAGACTTTTCCCTTCCTCTACTGAGCCAGTCTGTTGAGTTTCACTTGACTATTCCCTTCCTCTACTCTACTGAGCCAGTCTGTTGAGTTTCACTAGACTATTCCCTTCCTCTACTCTACTGAGCAAGTCTGTTGAGTTTCACTAGGTTATTCCCTTCCTCTACTGAGCCAGTCTGTTGAGTTTCACTAGACTATTCCCTTCCTCTACTGAGCCAGTCTTTTGAGTTTCACTAGACATTTCCCTTCCTCTATTGAGCCAGTCTCATGAGTTTCACTAGACTATTCCCTTCCGCTACTGAGCCAGTCTGTTTAGTTTCACTAGACTATTCCCTTCCTCTACTCTACTGAGCCAGTCTGTTGAGTTTCACGAGACTATTCCCTTCCTCTACTCTACTGAGCCAGTCTGTTGAGTTTCACGAGGCTATTCCCTTCCTCTACTGAGCCAGTCTGTTTAGTTTCACTAGACTTTTCCCTTCCTCTACTCTACTGAGCCAGTCTGTTGAGTTTCACTAGGCTATTCCCTTCCTCTACTGAGCCAGTCTGTTGAGTTTCTCTAGACTTTTCCCTTCCTCTACTGAGCCAGTCTGTTGAGTTTCACTAGACTATTCCCTTCCTCTACTCAGCCAGTCTGTTGAGTTTCACTAGACTATTCCCTTGCTCTTCTGAGCCAGTCTGTTGAGTTTCACTAGGCTATTCCCTTCCTCTACTCTACTGAGCCATTCTGTTTAGATTCACTACGTTTTTCCCTTCCTCTACTGAGCCAGTCTGTTGAGATTCACTAGACTTTTCCCTTCCTCTACTCACCCAGTCTGTTGAGTTTCACTAGGCTA
Source organism: Salmo salar (assembly GCF_965601325.2). Classification (NCBI taxonomy): domain Eukaryota; kingdom Metazoa; phylum Chordata; class Actinopteri; order Salmoniformes; family Salmonidae; genus Salmo; species Salmo salar. Next base: position 83,467,337 of record NC_138296.1, on the reverse strand, counting down.
TTCCCTTCCTCTACTCTACTGAGCCAGTCTGTTGAGTTTCACTTGACTATTCCCTTCCTCTATTCTACTGAGGAAGTCTGTTGAGTTTCACTTGTCTATTCCCTTCCTCTACTCTACTGAGCAAGTCTGTTGAGTTTAACTAGGCTATTCCCTTCCTCTACTCTACTGAGCCAGTCTGTTGAGTTTCACTAGACTATTCCCTTCCTCTACTCTACTGAGCAAGTCTGTTGAGTTTCACTACGTTATTCCTTTCCTCTACTCTACTGAGCAAGTCTGTTGAGTTTAACGAGGCCTTTCCCTTCCTCTACTCTACTGAGCAAGTCTGTTGAGTTTCACTAGACTATTCCCTTTCTCTACTCTACTGAGCCAGTCTTTTGAGTTTCACTAGACTTTTCCCTTCCTCTATTGAGCCAGTCTGTTGAGTTTCACTAGACTATTCCCTTCCTCTACTGAGCCAGTCTGTTGAGTTTCACTAGACTATTCCCATCCTCTACTCTACTGAGCAAGTCTGTTGAGTTTCACTAGACTATTCCCTTCCTCTACTGAGCCAGTCTGTTGAGTTTCACTAGGCTATTCCCTTCCTCTACTCTACTGAGCAAGTCTGTTGAGTTTCACTAGACTATTCCCTTCCTCTACTCTACTGAGCCAGTCTGTTGAGTTTCACTAGACTATTCCCTTCCTCTACTCTACTGAGCAAGTCTGTTGAGTTTCACTAGACTATTCTCTTCCTCTACTCTACTGAGCCAGTCTGTTGAGTTTCACTAGACTATTCCCTTCCTCTACTCTACTGAACCAGTCTGTTGAGTTTCACTAGACTATTCCCTTCCTCTACTCTACTGAGCCAGTCTGTTGAGTTTCATGAGACTATTCCCTTCCTCTACTCTACCGAACCAGTCTGTTGAGTTTCACTAGACTCTTCCCTTCCTCTACTCAGCCAGTCTGTTATGTTTCACTAGACTATTCCCTTCCTCTACTGAGCCAGTCTGTTGAGTTTCACGAGGCTATTCCCTTCCTCTACTGAGCCAGTCTGTTTAGTTTCACTAGACTTTTCCCTTCCTCTACTCTACTGAGCCAGTCTGTTGAGTTTCACTAGGCTATTCCCTTCCTCTACTGAGCCAGTCTGTTGAGTTTCACTAGACTATTCCCTTCCTCTACTCAGCCAGTCTGTTGAGTTTCACTAGACTATTCCCTTGCTCTACTGAGCCAGTCTGTTGAGTTTCACTAGGCTATTCCCTTCCTCTACTCTACTGAGCCATTCTGTTGAGATTCACTACATTAATCCCTTCCTCTACTGAGCCAGTCTGTTGAGATTCACTAGACTATTCCCTTCCTCTACTCTACTGAGCCAGTCTGTTGAGTTTCACTAGACTATTCCCTTCCTCTACTCTACTGAGCAAGTCTGTTGAGTTTCACTAGGTTATTCCCTTCCTCTACTGAGCCAGTCTGTTGAGTTTCACTAGACTATTCCCTTCCTCTACAAAGCCAGTCTGTTGAGTTTCACTAGGCTATTCCCTTCCTCTACTGAGACAGTCTGTTGAGTTTCACTAGACTATTCCCTTCCTCTACTCTACTTAGCCAGTCTGTTGATTTTCATTAGACTATTCCCTTCCTCTACTCTACTGAGCCAGTCTGTTGAGTTTCACTAGACTATTCCCTTCCTCTACTCTACTGAGCCAGTCTGTTGAGTTTCACGAGACTATTCCCTTCCTCTACTCTACTGAGCCAGTCTGTTGAGTTTCACGAGGCTATTCCCTTCCTCTACTGAGCCAGTCTATTTAGTTTCACTAGACTTTTCCCTTCCTCTACTCTACTGAGCCAGTCTGTTGAGTTTCACTAGGCTATTCCCTTCCTCTACTGAGCCAGTCTGTTGAGTTTCACTAGACTATTCCCTTCCTCTACTGAGCCAGTCTTTTGAGTTTCACTAGACTTTTCCCTTCCTCTATTGAGCCAGTCTGTTGAGTTTCACTAGACTATTCCCTTCCTCTACTGAGCCAGTCTGTTGAGTTTCACTAGACTATTCCCGTCCTCTACTCTACTGAGCAAGTCTGTTGAGTTTCACTAGACTATTCCCTTCCTCTACTGAGCCAGTCTGTTGAGTTTCACTAGGCTATTCCCTTCCTCTACTCTACTGAGCAAGTCTGTTGAGTTTCACTAGACTATTCCCTTCCTCTACTCTACTGAGCCAGTCTGTTGAGTTTCACTAGACTATTCCCTTCCTCTACTCTACTGAGCAAGTCTGTTGAGTTTCACTAGACTATTCTCTTCCTCTACTCTACTGAGCCAGTCTGTTGAGTTTCACTAGACTATTCCCTTCCTCTACTCTACTGAGCCAGTCTGTTGAGTTTCACGAGACTATTCCCTTCCTCTACTCTACTGAACCAGTCTGTTGAGTTTCACTAGACTATTCCCTTCCTCTACTCTACTGAGCCAGTCTGTTGAGTTTCACGAGACTATTCCCTTCCTCTACTCTACCGAACCAGTCTGTTGAGTTTCACTAGACTCTTCCCTTCCTCTACTCAGCCAGTCTGTTATGTTTCACTAGACTATTCCCTTCCTCTACTGAGCCAGTCTGTTGAGTTTCACGAGGCTATTCCCTTCCTCTACTGAGCCAGTCTGTTTAGTTTCACTAGACTTTTCCCTTCCTCTACTCTACTGAGCCAGTCTGTTGAGTTTCACTAGGCTATTCCCTTCCTCTACTGAGCCAGTCTGTTGAGTTTCACTAGACTATTCCCTTCCTCTACTGAGCAAGTCTGTTGAGTTTCACTAGACTATTCCCTTCCTCTACTGAGCCAGTCTGTTGAGTTTCATTAGATTATTCCCTTCCTCTACTGAGCCAGTCTGTTGAGTTTCACAAGGTTATTCCTTTCCTCTACTGAGCCAGTCTGTTGAGTTTCACTAGGCTATTCCATTCCTCTACTCTACTGAGCCAGTCTGTTGAGTTTCACTAGACTATTCCCTTCCTCTACAAATTAAGTCTGTTGAGTTTCACTAGACTATTCCCTTCCTCTACTGAGCCAGTCTGTTGAGTTTCACAAGGTTATTCCCTTCCTCTACTGAGCCAGTCTGTTGAGTTTCACTAGGCTATTCCATTCCTCTACTCTACTGAGCCAGTCTGTTGAGTTTCACTAGGCTATTCCATTCCTCTACTCTACTGAGCCAGTCTGTTGAGTTTCACTAGACTATTCCCTTCCTCTACAAAGCCAGTCTGTTGAGTTTCACTAGGCTATTCCCTTCCTCTACTGAGACAGTCTGTTGAGTTTCACTAGACTATTCCCTTCCTCTACTGAGCCAGTCTGTTGAGTTTCACGAGACTATTCCCTTCCTCTACTCTACTTAGCCAGTCTGTTGAGTTTCACTAGACTATTCCCTTCCTCTACTCAGCCAGTCTGTTGAGTTTCACTAGACTATTCCCTTGCTCTACTGAGCCAGTCTGTTGAGTTTCACTAGGCTATTCCCTTCCTCTACTCTACTGAGCCATTCTGTTGAGATTCACTACGTTATTCCCTTCCTCTACTGAGCCAGTCTGTTGAGATTCACTAGACTATTCCCTTTCTCTACTCTACTGAGCCAGTCTGTTGAGTTTCACTAGACTATTCCCTTCCTCTGTTGAGCCAGTCTCATGAGTTTCACTAGACTATTCCCTTCCTCTACTGAGCCAGTCTGTTGAGTTTCACTAGACTATTCCCTTCCTCTACTGAGCAAGTCTGTTGAGTTTCACTAGACTATTCCCTTCCTCTACTGAGCCAGTCTGTTGAGTTTCATTAGACTATTCCCTTCCTCTACTGAGCCAGTCTGTTGAGTTTCACAAGGTTATTCCTTTCCTCTACTGAGCCAGTCTGTTGAGTTTCACTAGGCTATTCCATTCCTCTACTCTACTGAGCCAGTCTGTTGAGTTTCACTAGACTATTCCCTTCCTCTACAAATTAAGTCTGTTGAGTTTCACTAGACTATTCCCTTCCTCTACTGAGCCAGTCTGTTGAGTTTCACAAGGTTATTCCCTTCCTCTACTGAGCCAGTCTGTTGAGTTTCACTAGGCTATTCCATTCCTCTACTCTACTGAGCCAGTCTGTTGAGTTTCACTAGGCTATTCCCTTCCTCTACTCTACTGAGCCATTCTGTTGAGATTCACTACGTTATTCCCTTCCTCTACTGAGCCAGTCTGTTGAGATTCACTAGACTATTCCCTTCCTCTACTCTACTGAGCCAGTCTGTTGAGTTTCACTAGACTATTCCCTTCCTCTACTCTACTGAGCAAGTCTGTTGAGTTTCACTAGGTTATTCCCTTCCTCTACTGAGCCAGTCTGTTGAGTTTCACTAGACTTTTCCCTTCCTCTGTTGAGCCAGTCTCATGAGTTTCACTAGACTATTCCCTTCCTCTACTGAGCCAGTCTGTTGAGTTTCACTAGACTATTCCCTTCCTCTACTGAGCAAGTCTGTTGAGTTTCACTAGACTATTCCCTTCCTCTACTGAGCCAGTCTGTTGAGTTTCATTAGACTATTCCCTTCCTCTACTGAGCCAGTCTGTTGAGTTTCACAAGGTTATTCCTTTCCTCTACTGAGCCAGTCTGTTGAGTTTCACTAGGCTATTCCATTCCTCTACTCTACTGAGCCAGTCTGTTGAGTTTCACTAGACTATTCCCTTCCTCTACAAATTAAGTCTGTTGAGTTTCACTAGACTATTCCCTTCCTCTACTGAGCCAGTCTGTTGAGTTTCACAAGGTTATTCCCTTCCTCTACTGAGCCAGTCTGTTGAGTTTCACTAGGCTATTCCATTCCTCTACTCTACTGAGCCAGTCTGTTGAGTTTCACTAGGCTATTCCATTCCTCTACTCTACTGAGCCAGTCTGTTGAGTTTCACTAGACTATTCCCTTCCTCTACAAAGCCAGTCTGTTGAGTTTCACTAGGCTATTCCCTTCCTCTACTGAGACAGTCTGTTGAGTTTCACTAGACTATTCCCTTCCTCTACTGAGCCAGTCTGTTGAGTTTCACGAGACTATTCCCTTCCTCTACTCTACTTAGCCAGTCTGTTGAGTTTCACTAGACTATTCCCTTCCTCTACTCTACTGAGCCAGTCTGTTGAGTTTCACTAAACTATTCCCTTCCTCTACTCTACTGAGCCAGTCTGTTGAGTTTCACGAGACTATTCCCTTCCTCTACTCTACTGAGCCAGTCTGTTGAGTTTCACGAGGCTATTCCCTTCCTCTACTGAGCCAGTCTGTTGAGTTTCACAAGGTTATTCCTTTCCTCTACTGAGCCAGTCTGTTGAGTTTCACTAGGCTATTCCATTCCTCTACTCTACTGAGCCAGTCTGTTGAGTTTCACTAGACTATTCCCTTCCTCTACAAATTAAGTCTGTTGAGTTTCACTAGACTATTCCCTTCCTCTACTGAGCCAGTCTGTTGAGTTTCACAACGTTATTCCCTTCCTCTACTGAGCCAGTCTGTTGAGTTTCACTAGGCTATTCCATTCCTCTACTCTACTGAGCCAGTCTGTTGAGTTTCACTAGGCTATTCCATTCCTCTACTCTACTGAGCCAGTCTGTTGAGTTTCACTAGACTATTCCCTTCCTCTACAAAGCCAGTCTGTTGAGTTTCACTAGGCTATTCCCTTCCTCTACTGAGACAGTCTGTTGAGTTTCACTAGACTATTCCCTTCCTCTACTGAGCCAGTCTGTTGAGTTTCACGAGACTATTCCCTTCCTCTACTCTACTGAGCCAGTCTGTTGAGTTTCACTAGACTATTCCCTTCCTCTACTCTACTGAGCCAGTCTGTTGAGTTTCACGAGACTATTCCCTTCCTCTACTCTACTGAGCCAGTCTGTTGAGTTTCACGAGGCTATTCCCTTCCTCTACTGAGCCAGTCTGTTTAGTTTCACTAGACTTTTCCCTTCCTCTACTCTACTGAGCCAGTCTGTTGAGTTTCACTAGGCTATTCCCTTCCTCTACTGAGCCAGTCTTGAGTTTCTCTAGACTTTTCCCTTCCTCTACTGAGCCAGTCTGTTGAGTTTCACTAGACTATTCCCTTCCTCTACTCAGCCAGTCTGTTGAGTTTCACTAGACTATTCCCTTGCTCTACTGAGCCAGTCTGTTGAGTTTCACTAGGCTATTCCCTTCCTCTACTCTACTGAGCCATTCTGTTTAGATTCACTATGTTTTTCCCTTCCTCTACTGAGCCAGTCTGTTGAGATTCACTAGACTATTCCCTTCCTCTACTCACCCAGTCTGTTGAGTTTCACTAGGCTATTCCCTTCCTCTACTCTATTGAGCCAGTCTGTTGAGTTTCACTTGACTATTCCGTTCCTCTGTTCTACTGAGGAAGTCTGTTGAGTTTCACTAGTCTATTCCCTTCCTCTACTCTACTGAGCAAGTCTGTTGAGTTTAACTAGGCTATTCCCTTCCTCTACTCTACTGAGCCAGTCTGTTGAGTTTCACTAGACTATTCCCTTCCTCTATTCTACTGAGGAAGTCTGTTGAGTTTCACTTGTCTATTCCCTTCCTCTACTCTACTGAGCAAGTCTGTTGAGTTTAACTAGGCTATTCCCTTCCTCTACTCTACTGAGCCAGTCTGTTGAGTTTCACTACGTTATTCCTTTCCTCTACTCTACTGAGCAAGTCTGTTGAGTTTAACGAGGCCTTTCCCTTCCTCTACTCTACTGAGCCAGTCTGTTGAGTTTCACTAGACTATTCCCTTCCTCTACTCTACTGAGCCAGTCTGTTGAGTTTCACGAGACTATTCCCTTCCTCTACTCTACTGAGCCAGTCTGTTGAGTTTCACGAGGCTATTCCCTTCCTCTACTGAGCCAGTCTATTTAGTTTCACTAGACTTTTCCCTTCCTCTACTCTACTGAGCCAGTCTGTTGAGTTTCACTAGGCTATTCCCTTCCTCTACTGAGCCAGTCTGTTGAGTTTCACTAGACTATTCCCTTCCTCTACTGAGCCAGTCTTTTGAGTTTCACTAGACTTTTCCCTTCCTCTATTGAGCCAGTCTGTTGAGTTTCACTAGACTATTCCCTTCCTCTACTGAGCCAGTCTGTTGAGTTTCACTAGACTATTCCCGTCCTCTACTCTACTGAGCAAGTCTGTTGAGTTTCACTAGACTATTCCCTTCCTCTACTGAGCCAGTCTGTTGAGTTTCACTAGGCTATTCCCTTCCTCTACTCTACTGAGCAAGTCTGTTGAGTTTCACTAGACTATTCCCTTCCTCTACTCTACTGAGCCAGTCTGTTGAGTTTCACTAGACTATTCCCTTCCTCTACTCTACTGAGCAAGTCTGTTGAGTTTCACTAGACTATTCTCTTCCTCTACTCTACTGAGCCAGTCTGTTGAGTTTCACTAGACTATTCCCTTCCTCTACTCTACTGAGCCAGTCTGTTGAGTTTCACGAGACTATTCCCTTCCTCTACTCTACTGAACCAGTCTGTTGAGTTTCACTAGACTATTCCCTTCCTCTACTCTACTGAGCCAGTCTGTTGAGTTTCACGAGACTATTCCCTTCCTCTACTCTACCGAACCAGTCTGTTGAGTTTCACTAGACTCTTCCCTTCCTCTACTCAGCCAGTCTGTTATGTTTCACTAGACTATTCCCTTCCTCTACTGAGCCAGTCTGTTGAGTTTCACGAGGCTATTCCCTTCCTCTACTGAGCCAGTCTGTTTAGTTTCACTAGACTTTTCCCTTCCTCTACTCTACTGAGCCAGTCTGTTGAGTTTCACTAGGCTATTCCCTTCCTCTACTGAGCCAGTCTGTTGAGTTTCACTAGACTATTCCCTTCCTCTACTGAGCAAGTCTGTTGAGTTTCACTAGACTATTCCCTTCCTCTACTGAGCCAGTCTGTTGAGTTTCATTAGACTATTCCCTTCCTCTACTGAGCCAGTCTGTTGAGTTTCACAAGGTTATTCCTTTCCTCTACTGAGCCAGTCTGTTGAGTTTCACTAGGCTATTCCATTCCTCTACTCTACTGAGCCAGTCTGTTGAGTTTCACTAGACTATTCCCTTCCTCTACAAATTAAGTCTGTTGAGTTTCACTAGACTATTCCCTTCCTCTACTGAGCCAGTCTGTTGAGTTTCACAAGGTTATTCCCTTCCTCTACTGAGCCAGTCTGTTGAGTTTCACTAGGCTATTCCATTCCTCTACTCTACTGAGCCAGTCTGTTGAGTTTCACTAGGCTCTTCCATTCCTCTACTCTACTGAGCCAGTCTGTTGAGTTTCACTAGACTATTCCCTTCCTCTACTCTACTGAGCAAGTCTGTTGAGTTTCACTAGGTTATTCCCTTCCTCTACTGAGCCAGTCTGTTGAGTTTCACTAGACTTTTCCCTTCCTCTGTTGAGCCAGTCTCATGAGTTTCACTAGACTATTCCCTTCCTCTACTGAGCCAGTCTGTTGAGTTTCACTAGACTATTCCCTTCCTCTACTGAGCAAGTCTGTTGAGTTTCACTAGACTATTCCCTTCCTCTACTGAGCCAGTCTGTTGAGTTTCATTAGACTATTCCCTTCCACTACTGAGCCAGTCTGTTGAGTTTCACTAGACTATTCCCTTGCTCTACTGAGCCAGTCTGTTGAGTTTCACTAGGCTATTCCCTTCCTCTACTCTACTGAGCCATTCTGTTGAGATTCACTACGTTATTCCCTTCCTCTACTGAGCCAGTCTGTTGAGATTCACTAGACTATTCCCTTCCTCTACTCTACTGAGCCAGTCTGTTGAGTTTCACTAGACTATTCCCTTCCTCTACTCTACTGAGCAAGTCTGTTGAGTTTCACTAGGTTATTCCCTTCCTCTACTGAGCCAGTCTGTTGAGTTTCAATAGACTTTTCCCTTCCTCTGTTGAGCCAGTCTCATGAGTTTCACTAGACTATTCCCTTCCTCTACTGAGCCAGTCTGTTGAGTTTCACTAGACTATTCCCTTCCTCTACTGAGCAAGTCTGTTGAGTTTCACTAGACTATTCCCTTCCTCTACTGAGCCAGTCTGTTGAGTTTCATTAGACTATTCCCTTCCTCTACTGAGCCAGTCTGTTGAGTTTCACAAGGTTATTCCTTTCCTCTACTGAGCCAGTCTGTTGAGTTTCACTAGGCTATTCCATTCCTCTACTCTACTGACCCAGTCTGTTGAGTTTCACTAGACTATTCCCTTCCTCTACAAATTAAGTCTGTTGAGTTTCACTAGACTATTCCCTTCCTCTACTGAGCCAGTCTGTTGAGTTTCACAAGGTTATTCCCTTCCTCTACTGAGCCAGTCTGTTGAGTTTCACTAGGCTATTCCATTCCTCTACTCTACTGAGCCAGTCTGTTGAGTTTCACTAGGCTATTCCCTTCCTCTACTCTACTGAGCCATTCTGTTGAGATTCACTACGTTATTCCCTTCCTCTACTGAGCCAGTCTGTTGAGATTCACTAGACTATTCCCTTCCTCTACTCTACTGAGCCAGTCTGTTGAGTTTCACTAGACTATTCCCTTCCTCTACTCTACTGAGCAAGTCTGTTGAGTTTCACTAGGTTATTCCCTTCCTCTACTGAGCCAGTCTGTTGAGTTTCACTAGACTTTTCCCTTCCTCTGTTGAGCCAGTCTCATGAGTTTCACTAGACTATTCCCTTCCTCTACTGAGCCAGTCTGTTGAGTTTCACTAGACTATTCCCTTCCTCTACTGAGCAAGTCTGTTGAGTTTCACTAGACTATTCCCTTCCTCTACTGAGCCAGTCTGTTGAGTTTCATTAGACTATTCCCTTCCTCTACTGAGCCAGTCTGTTGAGTTTCACAAGGTTATTCCTTTCCTCTACTGAGCCAGTCTGTTGAGTTTCACTAGGCTATTCCATTCCTCTACTCTACTGAGCCAGTCTGTTGAGTTTCACTAGACTATTCCCTTCCTCTACAAATTAAGTCTGTTGAGTTTCACTAGACTATTCCCTTCCTCTACTGAGCCAGTCTGTTGAGTTTCACAAGGTTATTCCCTTCCTCTACTGAGCCAGTCTGTTGAGTTTCACTAGGCTATTCCATTCCTCTACTCTACTGAGCCAGTCTGTTGAGTTTCACTAGGCTATTCCATTCCTCTACTCTACTGAGCCAGTCTGTTGAGTTTCACTAGACTATTCCCTTCCTCTACAAAGCCAGTCTGTTGAGTTTCACTAGGCTATTCCCTTCCTCTACTGAGACAGTCTGTTGAGTTTCACTAGACTATTCCCTTCCTCTACTGAGCCAGTCTGTTGAGTTTCACGAGACTATTCCCTTCCTCTACTCTACTTAGCCAGTCTGTTGAGTTTCACTAGACTATTCCCTTCCTCTACTCTACTGAGCCAGTCTGTTGAGTTTCACTAAACTATTCCCTTCCTCTACTCTACTGAGCCAGTCTGTTGAGTTTCACGAGACTATTCCCTTCCTCTACTCTACTGAGCCAGTCTGTTGAGTTTCACGAGGCTATTCCCTTCCTCTACTGAGCCAGTCTGTTGAGTTTCACAAGGTTATTCCTTTCCTCTACTGAGCCAGTCTGTTGAGTTTCACTAGGCTATTCCATTCCTCTACTCTACTGAGCCAGTCTGTTGAGTTTCACTAGACTATTCCCTTCCTCTACAAATTAAGTCTGTTGAGTTTCACTAGACTATTCCCTTCCTCTACTGAGCCAGTCTGTTGAGTTTCACAACGTTATTCCCTTCCTCTACTGAGCCAGTCTGTTGAGTTTCACTAGGCTATTCCATTCCTCTACTCTACTGAGCCAGTCTGTTGAGTTTCACTAGGCTATTCCATTCCTCTACTCTACTGAGCCAGTCTGTTGAGTTTCACTAGACTATTCCCTTCCTCTACTGAGCCAGTCTGTTGAGTTTCACAAGGTTATTCCCTTCCTCTACTGAGCCAGTCTGTTGAGTTTCACTAGGCTATTCCATTCCTCTACTCTACTGAGCCAGTCTGTTGAGTTTCACTAGGCTATTCCCTTCCTCTACTCTACTGAGCCATTCTGTTGAGATTCACTACGTTATTCCCTTCCTCTACTGAGCCAGTCTGTTGAGATTCACTAGACTATTCCCTTCCTCTACTCTACTGAGCCAGTCTGTTGAGTTTCACTAGACTATTCCCTTCCTCTACTCTACTGAGCAAGTCTGTTGAGTTTCACTAGGTTATTCCCTTCCTCTACTGAGCCAGTCTGTTGAGTTTCACTAGACTTTTCCCTTCCTCTGTTGAGCCAGTCTCATGAGTTTCACTAGACTATTCCCTTCCTCTACTGAGCCAGTCTGTTGAGTTTCACTAGACTATTCCCTTCCTCTACTGAGCAAGTCTGTTGAGTTTCACTAGACTATTCCCTTCCTCTACTGAGCCAGTCTGTTGAGTTTCATTAGACTATTCCCTTCCTCTACTGAGCCAGTCTGTTGAGTTTCACAAGGTTATTCCTTTCCTCTACTGAGCCAGTCTGTTGAGTTTCACTAGGCTATTCCATTCCTCTACTCTACTGAGCCAGTCTGTTGAGTTTCACTAGACTATTCCCTTCCTCTACAAATTAAGTCTGTTGAGTTTCACTAGACTATTCCCTTCCTCTACTGAGCCAGTCTGTTGAGTTTCACAAGGTTATTCCCTTCCTCTACTGAGCCAGTCTGTTGAGTTTCACTAGGCTATTCCATTCCTCTACTCTACTGAGCCAGTCTGTTGAGTTTCACTAGGCTATTCCATTCCTCTACTCTACTGAGCCAGTCTGTTGAGTTTCACTAGACTATTCCCTTCCTCTACAAAGCCAGTCTGTTGAGTTTCACTAGGCTATTCCCTTCCTCTACTGAGACAGTCTGTTGAGTTTCACTAGACTATTCCCTTCCTCTACTGAGCCAGTCTGTTGAGTTTCACGAGACTATTCCCTTCCTCTACTCTACTTAGCCAGTCTGTTGAGTTTCACTAGACTATTCCCTTCCTCTACTCTACTGAGCCAGTCTGTTGAGTTTCACTAAACTATTCCCTTCCTCTACTCTACTGAGCCAGTCTGTTGAGTTTCACGAGACTATTCCCTTCCTCTACTCTACTGAGCCAGTCTGTTGAGTTTCACGAGGCTATTCCCTTCCTCTACTGAGCCAGTCTGTTGAGTTTCACAAGGTTATTCCTTTCCTCTACTGAGCCAGTCTGTTGAGTTTCACTAGGCTATTCCATTCCTCTACTCTACTGAGCCAGTCTGTTGAGTTTCACTAGACTATTCCCTTCCTCTACAAATTAAGTCTGTTGAGTTTCACTAGACTATTCCCTTCCTCTACTGAGCCAGTCTGTTGAGTTTCACAACGTTATTCCCTTCCTCTACTGAGCCAGTCTGTTGAGTTTCACTAGGCTATTCCATTCCTCTACTCTACTGAGCCAGTCTGTTGAGTTTCACTAGGCTATTCCATTCCTCTACTCTACTGAGCCAGTCTGTTGAGTTTCACTAGACTATTCCCTTCCTCTACAAAGCCAGTCTGTTGAGTTTCACTAGGCTATTCCCTTCCTCTACTGAGACAGTCTGTTGAGTTTCACTAGACTATTCCCTTCCTCTACTGAGCCAGTCTGTTGAGTTTCACGAGACTATTCCCTTCCTCTACTCTACTGAGCCAGTCTGTTGAGTTTCACTAGACTATTCCCTTCCTCTACTCTACTGAGCCAGTCTGTTGAGTTTCACGAGACTATTCCCTTCCTCTACTCTACTGAGCCAGTCTGTTGAGTTTCACGAGGCTATTCCCTTCCTCTACTGAGCCAGTCTGTTTAGTTTCACTAGACTTTTCCCTTCCTCTACTCTACTGAGCCAGTCTGTTGAGTTTCACTAGGCTATTCCCTTCCTCTACTGAGCCAGTCTTGAGTTTCTCTAGACTTTTCCCTTCCTCTACTGAGCCAGTCTGTTGAGTTTCACTAGACTATTCCCTTCCTCTACTCAGCCAGTCTGTTGAGTTTCACTAGACTATTCCCTTGCTCTACTGAGCCAGTCTGTTGAGTTTCACTAGGCTATTCCCTTCCTCTACTCTACTGAGCCATTCTGTTTAGATTCACTACGTTTTTCCCTTCCTCTACTGAGCCAGTCTGTTGAGATTCACTAGACTATTCCCTTCCTCTACTCACCCAGTCTGTTGAGTTTCACTAGGCTATTCCCTTCCTCTACTCTATTGAGCCAGTCTGTTGAGTTTCACTTGACTATTCCGTTCCTCTGTTCTACTGAGGAAGTCTGTTGAGTTTCACTAGTCTATTCCCTTCCTCTACTCTACTGAGCAAGTCTGTTGAGTTTAACTAGGCTATTCCCTTCCTCTACTCTACTGAGCCAGTCTGTTGAGTTTCACTACGTTATTCCTTTCCTCTACTCTACTGAGCAAGTCTGTTGAGTTTAACGAGGCCTTTCCCTTCCTCTACTCTACTGAGCCAGTCTGTTGAGTTTCACTAGACTATTCCCTTCCTCTACTCTACTGAGCCAGTCTGTTGAGTTTCACGAGACTATTCCCTTCCTCTACTCTACTGAGCCAGTCTGTTGAGTTTCACGAGGCTATTCCCTTCCTCTACTGAGCCAGTCTATTTAGTTTCACTAGACTTTTCCCTTCCTCTACTCTACTGAGCCAGTCTGTTCAGTTTCACTAGGCTATTCCCTTCCTCTACTGAGCCAGTCTGTTGAGTTTCACTAGACTATTCCCTTCCTCTACTGAGCCAGTCTTTTGAGTTTCACTAGACTTTTCCCTTCCTCTATTGAGCCAGTCTGTTGAGTTTCACTAGACTATTCCCTTCCTCTACTGAGCCAGTCTGTTGAGTTTCACTAGACTATTCCCGTCCTCTACTCTACTGAGCAAGTCTGTTGAGTTTCACTAGACTATTCCCTTCCTCTACTGAGCCAGTCTGTTGAGTTTTACTAGGCTATTCCCTTCCTCTACTCTACTGAGCAAGTCTGTTGAGTTTCACTAGACTATTCCCTTCCTCTACTCTACTGAGCCAGTCTGTTGAGTTTCACTAGACTATTCCCTTCCTCTACTCTACTGAGCAAGTCTGTTGAGTTTCACTAGACTATTCTCTTCCTCTACTCTACTGAGCCAGTCTGTTGAGTTTCACTAGACTATTCCCTTCCTCTACTCTACTGAGCCAGTCTGTTGAGTTTCACGAGACTATTCCCTTCCTCTACTCTACTGAACCAGTCTGTTGAGTTTCACTAGACTATTCCCTTCCTCTACTCTACTGAGCCAGTCTGTTGAGTTTCACGAGACTATTCCCTTCCTCTACTCTACCGAACCAGTCTGTTGAGTTTCACTAGACTCTTCCCTTCCTCTACTCAGCCAGTCTGTTATGTTTCACTAGACTATTCCCTTCCTCTACTGAGCCAGTCTGTTGAGTTTCACGAGGCTATTCCCTTCCTCTACTGAGCCAGTCTGTTTAGTTTCACTAGACTTTTCCCTTCCTCTACTCTACTGAGCCAGTCTGTTGAGTTTCACTAGGCTATTCCCTTCCTCTACTGAGCAAGTCTGTTGAGTTTCACTAGACTATTCCCTTCCTCTACTGAGCCAGTCTGTTGAGTTTCATTAGACTATTCCCTTCCTCTACTGAGCCAGTCTGTTGAGTTTCACAAGGTTATTCCTTTCCTCTACTGAGCCAGTCTGTTGAGTTTCACTAGGCTATTCCATTCCTCTACTCTACTGAGCCAGTCTGTTGAGTTTCACTAGACTATTCCCTTCCTCTACAAATTAAGTCTGTTGAGTTTCACTAGACTATTCCCTTCCTCTACTGAGCCAGTCTGTTGAGTTTCACAAGGTTATTCCCTTCCTCTACTGAGCCAGTCTGTTGAGTTTCACTAGGCTATTCCATTCCTCTACTCTACTGAGCCAGTCTGTTGAGTTTCACTAGGCTATTCCATTCCTCTACTCTACTGAGCCAGTCTGTTGAGTTTCACTAGACTATTCCCTTCCTCTACAAAGCCAGTCTGTTGAGTTTCACTAGGCTATTCCCTTCCTCTACTGAGACAGTCTGTTGAGTTTCACTAGACTATTCCCTTCCTCTACTGAGCCAGTCTGTTGAGTTTCACGAGACTATTCCCTTCCTCTACTCTACTTAGCCAGTCTGTTGAGTTTCACTAGACTATTCCCTTCCTCTACTCAGCCAGTCTGTTGAGTTTCACTAGACTATTCCCTTCCTCTACAAAGCCAGTCTGTTGAGTTTCACTAGGCTATTCCCTTCCTCTACTGAGACAGTCTGTTGAGTTTCACTAGACTATTCCCTTCCTCTACTCTACTTAGCCCGTCTGTTGATTTTCATTAGACTATTCCCTTCCTCTACTCTACTGAGCCAGTCTGTTGAGTTTCACTAGACTATTCCCTTCCTCTACTCTACTGAGCCAGTCTGTTGAGTTTCACGAGACTATTCCCTTCCTCTACTCTACTGAGCCAGTCTGTTGAGTTTCACGAGGCTATTCCCTTCCTCTACTGAGCCAGTCTATTTAGTTTCACTAGACTTTTCCCTTCCTCTACTCTACTGAGCCAGTCTGTTGAGTTTCACTAGGCTATTCCCTTCCTCTACTGAGCCAGTCTGTTGAGTTTCACTAGACTATTCCCTTCCTCTACTGAGCCAGTCTTTTGAGTTTCACTAGACTTTTCCCTTCCTCTATTGAGCCAGTCTGTTGAGTTTCACTAGACTATTCCCTTCCTCTACTGAGCCAGTCTGTTGAGTTTCACTAGACTATTCCCGTCCTCTACTCTACTGAGCAAGTCTGTTGAGTTTCACTAGACTATTCCCTTCCTCTACTGAGCCAGTCTGTTGAGTTTTACTAGGCTATTCCCTTCCTCTACTCTACTGAGCAAGTCTGTTGAGTTTCACTAGACTATTCCCTTCCTCTACTCTACTGAGCCAGTCTGTTGAGTTTCACTAGACTATTCCCTTCCTCTACTCTACTGAGCAAGTCTGTTGAGTTTCACTAGACTATTCTCTTCCTCTACTCTACTGAGCCAGTCTGTTGAGTTTCACTAGACTATTCCCTTCCTCTACTCTACTGAGCCAGTCTGTTGAGTTTCACGAGACTATTCCCTTCCTCTACTCTACTGAACCAGTCTGTTGAGTTTCACTAGACTATTCCCTTCCTCTACTTTACTGAGCCAGTCTGTTGAGTTTCACGAGACTATTCCCTTCCTCTACTCTACCGAACCAGTCTGTTGAGTTTCACTAGACTCTTCCCTTCCTCTACTCAGCCAGTCTGTTATGTTTCACTAGACTATTCCCTTCCTCTACTGAGCCAGTCTGTTGAGTTTCACGAGGCTATTCCCTTCCTCTACTGAGCCAGTCTGTTTAGTTTCACTAGACTTTTCCCTTCCTCTACTCTACTGAGCCAGTCTGTTGAGTTTCACTAGGCTATTCCCTTCCTCTACTGAGCAAGTCTGTTGAGTTTCACTAGACTATTCCCTTCCTCTACTGAGCCAGTCTGTTGAGTTTCATTAGACTATTCCCTTCCTCTACTGAGCCAGTCTGTTGAGTTTCACAAGGTTATTCCTTTCCTCTACTGAGCCAGTCTGTTGAGTTTCACTAGGCTATTCCATTCCTCTACTCTACTGAGCCAGTCTGTTGAGTTTCACTAGACTATTCCCTTCCTCTACAAATTAAGTCTGTTGAGTTTCACTAGACTATTCCCTTCCTCTACTGAGCCAGTCTGTTGAGTTTCACAAGGTTATTCCCTTCTTCTACTGAGCCAGTCTGTTGAGTTTCACTAGGCTATTCCATTCCTCTACTCTACTGAGCCAGTCTGTTGAGTTTCACTAGGCTATTCCATTCCTCTACTCTACTGAGCCAGTCTGTTGAGTTTCACTAGACTATTCCCTTCCTCTACAAAGCCAGTCTGTTGAGTTTCACTAGGCTATTCCCTTCCTCTACTGAGACAGTCTGTTGAGTTTCACTAGACTATTCCCTTCCTCTACTGAGCCAGTCTGTTGAGTTTCACGAGACTATTCCCTTCCTCTACTCTACTTAGCCAGTCTGTTGAGTTTCACTAGACTATTCCCTTCCTCTACTCAGCCAGTCTGTTGAGTTTCACTAGACTATTCCCTTGCTCTACTGAGCCAGTCTGTTGAGTTTCACTAGGCTATTCCCTTCCTCTACTCTACTGAGCCATTCTGTTGAGATTCACTACGTTATTCCCTTCCTCTACTGAGCCAGTCTGTTGAGATTCACTAGACTATTCCCTTCCTCTACTCTACTGAGCCAGTCTGTTGAGTTTCACTAGACTATTCCCTTCCTCTACTCTACTGAGCAAGTCTGTTGAGTTTCACTAGGTTATTCCCTTCCTCTACTGAGCCAGTCTGTTGAGTTTCACTAGACTTTTCCCTTCCTCTGTTGAGCCAGTCTCATGAGTTTCACTAGACTATTCCCTTCCTCTACTGAGCCAGTCTGTTGAGTTTCACTAGACTATTCCCTTCCTCTACTGAGCAAGTCTGTTGAGTTTCACTAGACTATTCCCTTCCTCTACTGAGCCAGTCTGTTGAGTTTCATTAGACTATTCCCTTCCTCTACTGAGCCAGTCTGTTGAGTTTCACAAGGTTATTCCTTTCCTCTACTGAGCCAGTCTGTTGAGTTTCACTAGGCTATTCCATTCCTCTACTCTACTGAGCCAGTCTGTTGAGTTTCACTAGACTATTCCCTTCCTCTACAAATTAAGTCTGTTGAGTTTCACTAGACTATTCCCTTCCTCTACTGAGCCAGTCTGTTGAGTTTCACAAGGTTATTCCCTTCCTCTACTGAGCCAGTCTGTTGAGTTTCACTAGGCTATTCCATTCCTCTACTCTACTGAGCCAGTCTGTTGAGTTTCACTAGGCTATTCCATTCCTCTACTCTACTGAGCCAGTCTGTTGAGTTTCACTAGACTATTCCCTTCCTCTACAAATTAAGTCTGTTGAGTTTCACTAGACTATTCCCTTCCTCTACTGAGCCAGTCTGTTGAGTTTCACAAGGTTATTCCCTTCCTCTACTGAGCCAGTCTGTTGAGTTTCACTAGACTATTCCCTTGCTCTACTGAGCCAGTCTGTTGAGTTTCACTAGGCTATTCCCTTCCTCTACTCTACTGAGCCATTCTGTTGAGATTCACTACGTTATTCCCTTCCTCTACTGAGCCAGTCTGTTGAGATTCACTAGACTATTCCCTTCCTCTACTCTACTGAGCCAGTCTGTTGAGTTTCACTAGACTATTCCCTTCCTCTACTCTACTGAGCAAGTCTGTTGAGTTTCACTAGGTTATTCCCTTCCTCTACTGAGCCAGTCTGTTGAGTTTCACTAGACTTTTCCCTTCCTCTGTTGAGCCAGTCTCATGAGTTTCACTAGACTATTCCCTTCCTCTACTGAGCCAGTCTGTTGAGTTTCACTAGACTATTCCCTTCCTCTACTGAGCAAGTCTGTTGAGTTTCACTAGACTATTCCCTTCCTCTACTGAGCCAGTCTGTTGAGTTTCATTAGACTATTCCCTTCCTCTACTGAGCCAGTCTGTTGAGTTTCACAAGGTTATTCCTTTCCTCTACTGAGCCAGTCTGTTGAGTTTCACTAGGCTATTCCATTCCTCTACTCTACTGAGCCAGTCTGTTGAGTTTCACTAGACTATTCCCTTCCTCTACAAATTAAGTCTGTTGAGTTTCACTAGACTATTCCCTTCCTCTACTGAGCCAGTCTGTTGAGTTTCACAAGGTTATTCCCTTCCTCTACTGAGCCAGTCTGTTGAGTTTCACTAGGCTATTCCATTCCTCTACTCTACTGAGCCAGTCTGTTGAGTTTCACTAGGCTATTCCCTTCCTCTACTCTACTGAGCCATTCTGTTGAGATTCACTACGTTATTCCCTTCCTCTACTGAGCCAGTCTGTTGAGATTCACTAGACTATTCCCTTCCTCTACTCTACTGAGCCAGTCTGTTGAGTTTCACTAGACTATTCCCTTCCTCTACTCTACTGAGCAAGTCTGTTGAGTTTCACTAGGTTATTCCCTTCCTCTACTGAGCCAGTCTGTTGAGTTTCACTAGACTTTTCCCTTCCTCTGTTGAGCCAGTCTCATGAGTTTCACTAGACTATTCCCTTCCTCTACTGAGCCAGTCTGTTGAGTTTCACTAGACTATTCCCTTCCTCTACTGAGCAAGTCTGTTGAGTTTCACTAGACTATTCCCTTCCTCTACTGAGCCAGTCTGTTGAGTTTCATTAGACTATTCCCTTCCTCTACTGAGCCAGTCTGTTGAGTTTCACAAGGTTATTCCTTTCCTCTACTGAGCCAGTCTGTTGAGTTTCACTAGGCTATTCCATTCCTCTACTCTACTGAGCCAGTCTGTTGAGTTTCACTAGACTATTCCCTTCCTCTACAAATTAAGTCTGTTGAGTTTCACTAGACTATTCCCTTCCTCTACTGAGCCAGTCTGTTGAGTTTCACAAGGTTATTCCCTTCCTCTACTGAGCCAGTCTGTTGAGTTTCACTAGGCTATTCCATTCCTCTACTCTACTGAGCCAGTCTGTTGAGTTTCACTAGGCTATTCCATTCCTCTACTCTACTGAGCCAGTCTGTTGAGTTTCACTAGACTATTCCCTTCCTCTACAAAGCCAGTCTGTTGAGTTTCACTAGGCTATTCCCTTCCTCTACTGAGACAGTCTGTTGAGTTTCACTAGACTATTCCCTTCCTCTACTGAGCCAGTCTGTTGAGTTTCACGAGACTATTCCCTTCCTCTACTCTACTTAGCCAGTCTGTTGAGTTTCACTAGACTATTCCCTTCCTCTACTCTACTGAGCCAGTCTGTTGAGTTTCACTAAACTATTCCCTTCCTCTACTCTACTGAGCCAGTCTGTTGAGTTTCACGAGACTATTCCCTTCCTCTACTCTACTGAGCCAGTCTGTTGAGTTTCACGAGGCTATTCCCTTCCTCTACTGAGCCAGTCTGTTGAGTTTCACAAGGTTATTCCTTTCCTCTACTGAGCCAGTCTGTTGAGTTTCACTAGGCTATTCCATTCCTCTACTCTACTGAGCCAGTCTGTTGAGTTTCACTAGACTATTCCCTTCCTCTACAAATTAAGTCTGTTGAGTTTCACTAGACTATTCCCTTCCTCTACTGAGCCAGTCTGTTGAGTTTCACAACGTTATTCCCTTCCTCTACTGAGCCAGTCTGTTGAGTTTCACTAGGCTATTCCATTCCTCTACTCTACTGAGCCAGTCTGTTGAGTTTCACTAGGCTATTCCATTCCTCTACTCTACTGAGCCAGTCTGTTGAGTTTCACTAGACTATTCCCTTCCTCTACAAAGCCAGTCTGTTGAGTTTCACTAGGCTATTCCCTTCCTCTACTGAGACAGTCTGTTGAGTTTCACTAGACTATTCCCTTCCTCTACTGAGCCAGTCTGTTGAGTTTCACGAGACTATTCCCTTCCTCTACTCTACTGAGCCAGTCTGTTGAGTTTCACTAGACTATTCCCTTCCTCTACTCTACTGAGCCAGTCTGTTGAGTTTCACGAGACTATTCCCTTCCTCTACTCTACTGAGCCAGTCTGTTGAGTTTCACGAGGCTATTCCCTTCCTCTACTGAGCCAGTCTGTTTAGTTTCACTAGACTTTTCCCTTCCTCTACTCTACTGAGCCAGTCTGTTGAGTTTCACTAGGCTATTCCCTTCCTCTACTGAGCCAGTCTTGAGTTTCTCTAGACTTTTCCCTTCCTCTACTGAGCCAGTCTGTTGAGTTTCACTAGACTATTCCCTTCCTCTACTCAGCCAGTCTGTTGAGTTTCACTAGACTATTCCCTTGCTCTACTGAGCCAGTCTGTTGAGTTTCACTAGGCTATTCCCTTCCTCTACTCTACTGAGCCATTCTGTTTAGATTCACTACGTTTTTCCCTTCCTCTACTGAGCCAGTCTGTTGAGATTCACTAGACTATTCCCTTCCTCTACTCACCCAGTCTGTTGAGTTTCACTAGGCTATTCCCTTCCTCTACTCTATTGAGCCAGTCTGTTGAGTTTCACTTGACTATTCCGTTCCTCTGTTCTACTGAGGAAGTCTGTTGAGTTTCACTAGTCTATTCCCTTCCTCTACTCTACTGAGCAAGTCTGTTGAGTTTAACTAGGCTATTCCCTTCCTCTACTCTACTGAGCCAGTCTGTTGAGTTTCACTAGACTATTCCCTTCCTCTATTCTACTGAGGAAGTCTGTTGAGTTTCACTTGTCTATTCCCTTCCTCAACTCTACTGAGCAAGTCTGTTGAGTTTAACTAGGCTATTCCCTTCCTCTACTCTACTGAGCCAGTCTGTTGAGTTTCACTAGACTATTCCCTTCCTCTACTCTACTGAGCAAGTCTGTTGAGTTTCACTACGTTATTCCTTTCCTCTACTCTACTGAGCAAGTCTGTTGAGTTTAACGAGGCCTTTCCCTTCCTCTACTCTACTGAGCCAGTCTGTTGAGTTTCACTAGACTATTCCCTTTCTCTACTCTACTGAGCAAGTCTGTTGAGTTTCACTAGGTTATTCCCTTCCTCTACTGAGCCAGTCTGTTGAGTTTCACTAGACTATTCCCTTCCTCTACTGAGCCAGTCTTTTGAGTTTCACTAGACTTTTCCCTTCCTCTATTGAGCCAGTCTGTTGAGTTTCACTAGACTATTCCCTTCCTCTACTGAGCCAGTCTGTTGAGTTTCACTAGACTATTCCCATCCTCTACTCTACTGAGCAAGTCTGTTGAGTTTCACTAGACTATTCCCTTCCTCTACTGAGCCAGTCTGTTGAGTTTCACTAGGCTATTCCCTTCCTCTACTCTACTGAGCAAGTCTGTTGAGTTTCACTAGACTATTCCCTTCCTCTACTCTACTGAGCCAGTCTGTTGAGTTTCACTAGACTATTCCCTTCCTCTACTCTACTGAGCAAGTCTGTTGAGTTTCACTAGACTATTCTCTTCCTCTACTCTACTGAGCCAGTCTGTTGAGTTTCACTAGACTATTCCCTTCCTCTACTCTACTGAGACAGTCTGTTGAGTTTCACGAGACTATTCCCTTCCTCTACTCTACTGAACCAGTCTGTTGAGTTTCACTAGACTATTCCCTTCCTCTACTCTACTGAGCCAGTCTGTTGAGTTTCATGAGACTATTCCCTTCCTCTACTCTACCGAACCAGTCTGTTGAGTTTCACTAGACTCTTCCCTTCCTCTACTCAGCCAGTCTGTTATGTTTCACTAGACTATTCCCTTCCTCTACTGAGCCAGTCTGTTGAGTTTCACGAGGCTATTCCCTTCCTCTACTGAGCCAGTCTGTTTAGTTTCACTAGACTTTTCCCTTCCTCTACTCTACTGAGCCAGTCTGTTGAGTTTCACTAGGCTATTCCATTCCTCTACTCTACTGAGCCAGTCTGTTGAGTTTCACTAGGCTATTCCCTTCCTCTACTCTACTGAGCCATTCTGTTGAGATTCACTACGTTATTCCCTTCCTCTACTGAGCCAGTCTGTTGAGATTCACTAGACTATTCCCTTCCTCTACTCTACTGAGCCAGTCTGTTGAGTTTCACTAGACTATTCCCTTCCTCTACTCTACTGAGCAAGTCTGTTGAGTTTCACTAGGTTATTCCCTTCCTCTACTGAGCCAGTCTGTTGAGTTTCACTAGACTTTTCCCTTCCTCTGTTGAGCCAGTCTCATGAGTTTCACTAGACTATTCCCTTCCTCTACTGAGCCAGTCTGTTGAGTTTCACTAGACTATTCCCTTCCTCTACTGAGCAAGTCTGTTGAGTTTCACTAGACTATTCCCTTCCTCTACTGAGCCAGTCTGTTGAGTTTCATTAGACTATTCCCTTCCTCTACTGAGCCAGTCTGTTGAGTTTCACAAGGTTATTCCTTTCCTCTACTGAGCCAGTCTGTTGAGTTTCACTAGGCTATTCCATTCCTCTACTCTACTGAGCCAGTCTGTTGAGTTTCACTAGACTATTCCCTTCCTCTACAAATTAAGTCTGTTGAGTTTCACTAGACTATTCCCTTCCTCTGCTGAGCCAGTCTGTTGAGTTTCACAAGGTTATTCCCTTCCTCTACTGAGCCAGTCTGTTGAGTTTCACTAGGCTATTCCATTCCTCTACTCTACTGAGCCAGTCTGTTGAGTTTCACTAGGCTATTCCATTCCTCTACTCTACTGAGCCAGTCTGTTGAGTTTCACTAGACTATTCCCTTCCTCTACAAAGCCAGTCTGTTGAGTTTCACTAGGCTATTCCCTTCCTCTACTGAGACAGTCTGTTGAGTTTCACTAGACTATTCCCTTCCTCTACTGAGCCAGTCTGTTGAGTTTCACGAGACTATTCCCTTCCTCTACTCTACTTAGCCAGTCTGTTGAGTTTCACTAGACTATTCCCTTCCTCTACTCTACTGAGCCAGTCTGTTGAGTTTCACTAAACTATTCCCTTCCTCTACTCTACTGAGCCAGTCTGTTGAGTTTCACGAGACTATTCCCTTCCTCTACTCTACTGAGCCAGTCTGTTGAGTTTCACGAGGCTATTCCCTTCCTCTACTGAGCCAGGCTGTTGAGTTTCACAAGGTTATTCCTTTCCTCTACTGAGCCAGTCTGTTGAGTTTCACTAGGCTATTCCATTCCTCTACTCTACTGAGCCAGTCTGTTGAGTTTCACTAGACTATTCCCTTCCTCTACAAATTAAGTCTGTTGAGTTTCACTAGACTATTCCCTTCCTCTACTGAGCCAGTCTGTTGAGTTTCACAACGTTATTCCCTTCCTCTACTGAGCCAGTCTGTTGAGTTTCACTAGGCTATTCCATTCCTCTACTCTACTGAGCCAGTCTGTTGAGTTTCACTAGGCTATTCCATTCCTCTACTCTACTGAGCCAGTCTGTTGAGTTTCACTAGACTATTCCCTTCCTCTACAAAGCCAGTCTGTTGAGTTTCACTAGGCTATTCCCTTCCTCTACTGAGACAGTCTGTTGAGTTTCACTAGACTATTCCCTTCCTCTACTGAGCCAGTCTGTTGAGTTTCACGAGACTATTCCCTTCCTCTACTCTACTGAGCCAGTCTGTTGAGTTTCACTAGACTATTCCCTTCCTCTACTCTACTGAGCCAGTCTGTTGAGTTTCACGAGACTATTCCCTTCCTCTACTCTACTGAGCCAGTCTGTTGAGTTTCACGAGGCTATTCCCTTCCTCTACTGAGCCAGTCTGTTTAGTTTCACTAGACTTTTCCCTTCCTCTACTCTACTGAGCCAGTCTGTTGAGTTTCACTAGGCTATTCCCTTCCTCTACTGAGCCAGTCTTGAGTTTCTCTAGACTTTTCCCTTCCTCTACTGAGCCAGTCTGTTGAGTTTCACTAGACTATTCCCTTCCTCTACTCAGCCAGTCTGTTGAGTTTCACTAGACTATTCCCTTGCTCTACTGAGCCAGTCTGTTGAGTTTCACTAGGCTATTCCCTTCCTCTACTCTACTGAGCCATTCTGTTTAGATTCACTACGTTTTTCCCTTCCTCTACTGAGCCAGTCTGTTGAGATTCACTAGACTATTCCCTTCCTCTACTCACCCAGTCTGTTGAGTTTCACTAGGCTATTCCCTTCCTCTACTCTATTGAGCCAGTCTGTTGAGTTTCACTTGACTATTCCGTTCCTCTGTTCTACTGAGGAAGTCTGTTGAGTTTCACTAGTCTATTCCCTTCCTCTACTCTACTGAGCAAGTCTGTTGAGTTTAACTAGGCTATTCCCTTCCTCTACTCTACTGAGCCAGTCTGTTGAGTTTCACTAGACTATTCCCTTCCTCTATTCTACTGAGGAAGTCTGTTGAGTTTCACTTGTCTATTCCCTTCCTCTACTCTACTGAGCAAGTCTGTTGAGTTTAACTAGGCTATTCCCTTCCTCTACTCTACTGAGCCAGTCTGTTGAGTTTCACGAGGCTATTCCCTTCCTCTACTGAGCCAGTCTGTTTAGTTTCACTAGACTTTTCCCTTCCTCTACTCTACTGAGCCAGTCTGTTGAGTTTCACTAGGCTATTCCCTTCCTCTACTGAGCCAGTCTTGAGTTTCTCTAGACTTTTCCCTTCCTCTACTGAGCCAGTCTGTTGAGTTTCACTAGACTATTCCCTTCCTCTACTCAGCCAGTCTGTTGAGTTTCACTAGACTATTCCCTTGCTCTACTGAGCCAGTCTGTTGAGTTTCACTAGGCTATTCCCTTCCTCTACTCTACTGAGCCATTCTGTTTAGATTCACTACGTTTTTCCCTTCCTCTACTGAGCCAGTCTGTTGAGATTCACTAGACTATTCCCTTCCTCTACTCACCCAGTCTGTTGAGTTTCACTAGGCTATTCCCTTCCTCTACTCTATTGAGCCAGTCTGTTGAGTTTCACTTGACTATTCCGTTCCTCTGTTCTACTGAGGAAGTCTGTTGAGTTTCACTAGTCTATTCCCTTCCTCTACTCTACTGAGCAAGTCTGTTGAGTTTAACTAGGCTATTCCCTTCCTCTACTCTACTGAGCCAGTCTGTTGAGTTTCACTAGACTATTCCCTTCCTCTATTCTACTGAGGAAGTCTGTTGAGTTTCACTTGTCTATTCCCTTCCTCTACTCTACTGAGCAAGTCTGTTGAGTTTAACTAGGCTATTCCCTTCCTCTACTCTACTGAGCCAGTCTGTTGAGTTTCACTAGACTATTCCCTTCCTCTACTCTACTGAGCAAGTCTGTTGAGTTTCACTACGTTATTCCTTTCCTCTACTCTACTGAGCAAGTCTGTTGAGTTTAACGAGGCCTTTCCCTTCCTCTACTCTACTGAGCCAGTCTGTTGAGTTTCACTAGACTATTCCCTTTCTCTACTCTACTGAGCAAGTCTGTTGAGTTTCACTAGGTTATTCCCTTCCTCTACTGAGCCAGTCTGTTGAGTTTCACTAGACTATTCCCTTCCTCTACTGAGCCAGTCTTTTGAGTTTCACTAGACTTTTCCCTTCCTCTATTGAGCCAGTCTGTTGAGTTTCACTAGACTATTCCCTTCCTCTACTGAGCCAGTCTGTTGAGTTTCACTAGACTATTCCCATCCTCTACTCTACTGAGCAAGTCTGTTGAGTTTCACTAGACTATTCCCTTCCTCTACTGAGCCAGTCTGTTGAGTTTCACTAGGCTATTCCCTTCCTCTACTCTACTGAGCAAGTCTGTTGAGTTTCACTAGACTATTCCCTTCCTCTACTCTACTGAGCCAGTCTGTTGAGTTTCACTAGACTATTCCCTTCCTCTACTCTACTGAGCAAGTCTGTTGAGTTTCACTAGACTATTCTCTTCCTCTACTCTACTGAGCCAGTCTGTTGAGTTTCACTAGACTATTCCCTTCCTCTACTCTACTGAGACAGTCTGTTGAGTTTCACGAGACTATTCCCTTCCTCTACTCTACTGAACCAGTCTGTTGAGTTTCACTAGACTATTCCCTTCCTCTACTCTACTGAGCCAGTCTGTTGAGTTTCATGAGACTATTCCCTTCCTCTACTCTACCGAACCAGTCTGTTGAGTTTCACTAGACTCTTCCCTTCCTCTACTCAGCCAGTCTGTTATGTTTCACTAGACTATTCCCTTCCTCTACTGAGCCAGTCTGTTGAGTTTCACGAGGCTATTCCCTTCCTCTACTGAGCCAGTCTGTTTAGTTTCACTAGACTTTTCCCTTCCTCTACTCTACTGAGCCAGTCTGTTGAGTTTCACTAGGCTATTCCCTTCCTCTACTGAGCCAGTCTGTTGAGTTTCACTAGACTATTCCCTTCCTCTACTCAGCCAGTCTGTTGAGTTTCACTAGACTATTCCCTTGCTCTACTGAGCCAGTCTGTTGAGTTTCACTAGGCTATTCCCTTCCTCTACTCTACTGAGCCATTCTGTTGAGATTCACTACATTATTCCCTTCCTCTACTGAGCCAGTCTGTTGAGATTCACTAGACTATTCCCTTCCTCTACTCTACTGAGCCAGTCTGTTGAGTTTCACTAGACTATTCCCTTCCTCTACTCTACTGAGCAAGTCTGTTGAGTTTCACTAGGTTATTCCCTTCCTCTACTGAGCCAGTCTGTTGAGTTTCACTAGACTATTCCCTTCCTCTACAAAGCCAGTCTGTTGAGTTTCACTAGGCTATTCCCTTCCTCTACTGAGACAGTCTGTTGAGTTTCACTAGACTATTCCCTTCCTCTACTCTACTTAGCCCGTCTGTTGATTTTCATTAGACTATTCCCTTCCTCTACTCTACTGAGCCAGTCTGTTGAGTTTCACTAGACTATTCCCTTCCTCTACTCTACTGAGCCAGTCTGTTGAGTTTCACGAGACTATTCCCTTCCTCTACTCTACTGAGCCAGTCTGTTGAGTTTCACGAGGCTATTCCCTTCCTCTACTGAGCCAGTCTATTTAGTTTCACTAGACTTTTCCCTTCCTCTACTCTACTGAGCCAGTCTGTTGAGTTTCACTAGGCTATTCCCTT
The DNA here is from genome assembly GCF_965601325.2 of Salmo salar. Lineage (NCBI taxonomy): Eukaryota > Metazoa > Chordata > Actinopteri > Salmoniformes > Salmonidae > Salmo > Salmo salar. The sequence goes on along the minus strand of NC_138296.1, from coordinate 83,440,015 downwards.
CCTCTACTGAGCCAGTCTGTTGAGTTTCACTAGACTATTCCCTTCCTCTACTGAGCCAGTCTTTTGAGTTTCACTAGACTTTTCCCTTCCTCTATTGAGCCAGTCTGTTGAGTTTCACTAGACTATTCCCTTCCTCTACTGAGCCAGTCTGTTGAGTTTCACTAGACTATTCCCGTCCTCTACTCTACTGAGCAAGTCTGTTGAGTTTCACTAGACTATTCCCTTCCTCTACTGAGCCAGTCTGTTGAGTTTCACTAGGCTATTCCCTTCCTCTACTCTACTGAGCAAGTCTGTTGAGTTTCACTAGACTATTCCCTTCCTCATCTCTACTGAGCAAGTCTGTTGAGTTTCACTAGACTATTCCCTTCCTCTACTCTACTGAGCAAGTCTGTTGAGTTTCACTAGACTATTCTCTTCCTCTACTCTACTGAGCCAGTCTGTTGAGTTTCACTAGACTATTCCCTTCCTCTACTCTACTGAGCCAGTCTGTTGAGTTTCACGAGACTATTCCCTTCCTCTACTCTACTGAACCAGTCTGTTGAGTTTCACTAGACTATTCCCTTCCTCTACTCTACTGAGCCAGTCTGTTGAGTTTCACGAGACTATTCCCTTCCTCTACTCTACCGAACCAGTCTGTTGAGTTTCACTAGACTCTTCCCTTCCACTACTCAGCCAGTCTGTTATGTTTCACTAGACTATTCCCTTCCTCTACTGAGCCAGTCTGTTGAGTTTCACGAGGCTATTCCCTTCCTCTACTGAGCCAGTCTGTTTAGTTTCACTAGACTTTTCCCTTCCTCTACTCTACTGAGCCAGTCTGTTGAGTTTCACTAGGCTATTCCCTTCCTCTACTGAGCCAGTCTGTTGAGTTTCACTAGGCTATTCCCTTCCTCTACTCTATTGAGCCAGTCTGTTGAGTTTCACTTGACTATTCCGTTCCTCTGTTCTACTGAGGAAGTCTGTTGAGTTTCACTAGTCTATTCCCTTCCTCTACTCTACTGAGCAAGTCTGTTGAGTTTAACTAGGCTATTCCCTTCCTCTACTCTACTGAGCCAGTCTGTTGAGTTTCACTAGACTATTCCCTTCCTCTATTCTACTGAGGAAGTCTGTTGAGTTTCACTTGTCTATTCCCTTCCTCAACTCTACTGAGCAAGTCTGTTGAGTTTAACTAGGCTATTCCCTTCCTCTACTCTACTGAGCCAGTCTGTTGAGTTTCACTAGACTATTCCCTTCCTCTACTCTACTGAGCAAGTCTGTTGAGTTTCACTACGTTATTCCTTTCCTCTACTCTACTGAGCAAGTCTGTTGAGTTTAACGAGGCCTTTCCCTTCCTCTACTCTACTGAGCCAGTCTGTTGAGTTTCACTAGACTATTCCCTTTCTCTACTCTACTGAGCAAGTCTGTTGAGTTTCACTAGGTTATTCCCTTCCTCTACTGAGCCAGTCTGTTGAGTTTCACTAGACTATTCCCTTCCTCTACTGAGCCAGTCTTTTGAGTTTCACTAGACTTTTCCCTTCCTCTATTGAGCCAGTCTGTTGAGTTTCACTAGACTATTCCCTTCCTCTACTGAGCCAGTCTGTTGAGTTTCACTAGACTATTCCCATCCTCTACTCTACTGAGCAAGTCTGTTGAGTTTCACTAGACTATTCCCTTCCTCTACTGAGCCAGTCTGTTGAGTTTCACTAGGCTATTCCCTTCCTCTACTCTACTGAGCAAGTCTGTTGAGTTTCACTAGACTATTCCCTTCCTCTACTCTACTGAGCCAGTCTGTTGAGTTTCACTAGACTATTCCCTTCCTCTACTCTACTGAGCAAGTCTGTTGAGTTTCACTAGACTATTCTCTTCCTCTACTCTACTGAGCCAGTCTGTTGAGTTTCACTAGACTATTCCCTTCCTCTACTCTACTGAGACAGTCTGTTGAGTTTCACGAGACTATTCCCTTCCTCTACTCTACTGAACCAGTCTGTTGAGTTTCACTAGACTATTCCCTTCCTCTACTCTACTGAGCCAGTCTGTTGAGTTTCATGAGACTATTCCCTTCCTCTACTCTACCGAACCAGTCTGTTGAGTTTCACTAGACTCTTCCCTTCCTCTACTCAGCCAGTCTGTTATGTTTCACTAGACTATTCCCTTCCTCTACTGAGCCAGTCTGTTGAGTTTCACGAGGCTATTCCCTTCCTCTACTGAGCCAGTCTGTTTAGTTTCACTAGACTTTTCCCTTCCTCTACTCTACTGAGCCAGTCTGTTGAGTTTCACTAGGCTATTCCATTCCTCTACTCTACTGAGCCAGTCTGTTGAGTTTCACTAGGCTATTCCCTTCCTCTACTCTACTGAGCCATTCTGTTGAGATTCACTACGTTATTCCCTTCCTCTACTGAGCCAGTCTGTTGAGATTCACTAGACTATTCCCTTCCTCTACTCTACTGAGCCAGTCTGTTGAGTTTCACTAGACTATTCCCTTCCTCTACTCTACTGAGCAAGTCTGTTGAGTTTCACTAGGTTATTCCCTTCCTCTACTGAGCCAGTCTGTTGAGTTTCACTAGACTTTTCCCTTCCTCTGTTGAGCCAGTCTCATGAGTTTCACTAGACTATTCCCTTCCTCTACTGAGCCAGTCTGTTGAGTTTCACTAGACTATTCCCTTCCTCTACTGAGCAAGTCTGTTGAGTTTCACTAGACTATTCCCTTCCTCTACTGAGCCAGTCTGTTGAGTTTCATTAGACTATTCCCTTCCTCTACTGAGCCAGTCTGTTGAGTTTCACAAGGTTATTCCTTTCCTCTACTGAGCCAGTCTGTTGAGTTTCACTAGGCTATTCCATTCCTCTACTCTACTGAGCCAGTCTGTTGAGTTTCACTAGACTATTCCCTTCCTCTACAAATTAAGTCTGTTGAGTTTCACTAGACTATTCCCTTCCTCTGCTGAGCCAGTCTGTTGAGTTTCACAAGGTTATTCCCTTCCTCTACTGAGCCAGTCTGTTGAGTTTCACTAGGCTATTCCATTCCTCTACTCTACTGAGCCAGTCTGTTGAGTTTCACTAGGCTATTCCATTCCTCTACTCTACTGAGCCAGTCTGTTGAGTTTCACTAGACTATTCCCTTCCTCTACAAAGCCAGTCTGTTGAGTTTCACTAGGCTATTCCCTTCCTCTACTGAGACAGTCTGTTGAGTTTCACTAGACTATTCCTTTCCTCTACTGAGCCAGTCTGTTGAGTTTCACGAGACTATTCCCTTCCTCTACTCTACTTAGCCAGTCTGTTGAGTTTCACTAGACTATTCCCTTCCTCTACTCTACTGAGCCAGTCTGTTGAGTTTCACTAAACTATTCCCTTCCTCTACTCTACTGAGCCAGTCTGTTGAGTTTCACGAGACTATTCCCTTCCTCTACTCTACTGAGCCAGTCTGTTGAGTTTCACGAGGCTATTCCCTTCCTCTACTGAGCCAGTCTGTTGAGTTTCACAAGGTTATTCCTTTCCTCTACTGAGCCAGTCTGTTGAGTTTCACTAGGCTATTCCATTCCTCTACTCTACTGAGCCAGTCTGTTGAGTTTCACTAGACTATTCCCTTCCTCTACAAATTAAGTCTGTTGAGTTTCACTAGACTATTCCCTTCCTCTACTGAGCCAGTCTGTTGAGTTTCACAACGTTATTCCCTTCCTCTACTGAGCCAGTCTGTTGAGTTTCACTAGGCTATTCCATTCCTCTACTCTACTGAGCCAGTCTGTTGAGTTTCACTAGGCTATTCCATTCCTCTACTCTACTGAGCCAGTCTGTTGAGTTTCACTAGACTATTCCCTTCCTCTACAAAGCCAGTCTGTTGAGTTTCACTAGGCTATTCCCTTCCTCTACTGAGACAGTCTGTTGAGTTTCACTAGACTATTCCCTTCCTCTACTGAGCCAGTCTGTTGAGTTTCACGAGACTATTCCCTTCCTCTACTCTACTGAGCCAGTCTGTTGAGTTTCACTAGACTATTCCCTTCCTCTACTCTACTGAGCCAGTCTGTTGAGTTTCACGAGACTATTCCCTTCCTCTACTCTACTGAGCCAGTCTGTTGAGTTTCACGAGGCTATTCCCTTCCTCTACTGAGCCAGTCTGTTTAGTTTCACTAGACTTTTCCCTTCCTCTACTCTACTGAGCCAGTCTGTTGAGTTTCACTAGGCTATTCCCTTCCTCTACTGAGCCAGTCTTGAGTTTCTCTAGACTTTTCCCTTCCTCTACTGAGCCAGTCTGTTGAGTTTCACTAGACTATTCCCTTCCTCTACTCAGCCAGTCTGTTGAGTTTCACTAGACTATTCCCTTGCTCTACTGAGCCAGTCTGTTGAGTTTCACTAGGCTATTCCCTTCCTCTACTCTACTGAGCCATTCTGTTTAGATTCACTACGTTTTTCCCTTCCTCTACTGAGCCAGTCTGTTGAGATTCACTAGACTATTCCCTTCCTCTACTCACCCAGTCTGTTGAGTTTCACTAGGCTATTCCCTTCCTCTACTCTATTGAGCCAGTCTGTTGAGTTTCACTTGACTATTCCGTTCCTCTGTTCTACTGAGGAAGTCTGTTGAGTTTCACTAGTCTATTCCCTTCCTCTACTCTACTGAGCAAGTCTGTTGAGTTTAACTAGGCTATTCCCTTCCTCTACTCTACTGAGCCAGTCTGTTGAGTTTCACTAGACTATTCCCTTCCTCTATTCTACTGAGGAAGTCTGTTGAGTTTCACTTGTCTATTCCCTTCCTCTACTCTACTGAGCAAGTCTGTTGAGTTTAACTAGGCTATTCCCTTCCTCTACTCTACTGAGCCAGTCTGTTGAGTTTCACTAGACTATTCCCTTCCTCTACTCTACTGAGCAAGTCTGTTGAGTTTCACTACGTTATTCCTTTCCTCTACTCTACTGAGCAAGTCTGTTGAGTTTAACGAGGCCTTTCCCTTCCTCTACTCTACTGAGCCAGTCTGTTGAGTTTCACTAGACTATTCCCTTTCTCTACTCTACTGAGCAAGTCTGTTGAGTTTCACTAGGTTATTCCCTTCCTCTACTGAGCCAGTCTGTTGAGTTTCACTAGACTATTCCCTTCCTCTACTGAGCCAGTCTTTTGAGTTTCACTAGACTTTTCCCTTCCTCTATTGAGCCAGTCTGTTGAGTTTCACTAGACTATTCCCTTCCTCTACTGAGCCAGTCTGTTGAGTTTCACTAGACTATTCCCATCCTCTACTCTACTGAGCAAGTCTGTTGAGTTTCACTAGACTATTCCCTTCCTCTACTGAGCCAGTCTGTTGAGTTTCACTAGGCTATTCCCTTCCTCTACTCTACTGAGCAAGTCTGTTGAGTTTCACTAGACTATTCCCTTCCTCTACTCTACTGAGCCAGTCTGTTGAGTTTCACTAGACTATTCCCTTCCTCTACTCTACTGAGCAAGTCTGTTGAGTTTCACTAGACTATTCTCTTCCTCTACTCTACTGAGCCAGTCTGTTGAGTTTCACTAGACTATTCCCTTCCTCTACTCTACTGAGACAGTCTGTTGAGTTTCACGAGACTATTCCCTTCCTCTACTCTACTGAACCAGTCTGTTGAGTTTCACTAGACTATTCCCTTCCTCTACTCTACTGAGCCAGTCTGTTGAGTTTCATGAGACTATTCCCTTCCTCTACTCTACCGAACCAGTCTGTTGAGTTTCACTAGACTCTTCCCTTCCTCTACTCAGCCAGTCTGTTATGTTTCACTAGACTATTCCCTTCCTCTACTGAGCCAGTCTGTTGAGTTTCACGAGGCTATTCCCTTCCTCTACTGAGCCAGTCTGTTTAGTTTCACTAGACTTTTCCCTTCCTCTACTCTACTGAGCCAGTCTGTTGAGTTTCACTAGGCTATTCCCTTCCTCTACTGAGCCAGTCTGTTGAGTTTCACTAGACTATTCCCTTCCTCTACTCAGCCAGTCTGTTGAGTTTCACTAGACTATTCCCTTGCTCTACTGAGCCAGTCTGTTGAGTTTCACTAGGCTATTCCCTTCCTCTACTCTACTGAGCCATTCTGTTGAGATTCACTACATTATTCCCTTCCTCTACTGAGCCAGTCTGTTGAGATTCACTAGACTATTCCCTTCCTCTACTCTACTGAGCCAGTCTGTTGAGTTTCACTAGACTATTCCCTTCCTCTACTCTACTGAGCAAGTCTGTTGAGTTTCACTAGGTTATTCCCTTCCTCTACTGAGCCAGTCTGTTGAGTTTCACTAGACTATTCCCTTCCTCTACAAAGCCAGTCTGTTGAGTTTCACTAGGCTATTCCCTTCCTCTACTGAGACAGTCTGTTGAGTTTCACTAGACTATTCCCTTCCTCTACTCTACTTAGCCCGTCTGTTGATTTTCATTAGACTATTCCCTTCCTCTACTCTACTGAGCCAGTCTGTTGAGTTTCACTAGACTATTCCCTTCCTCTACTCTACTGAGCCAGTCTGTTGAGTTTCACGAGACTATTCCCTTCCTCTACTCTACTGAGCCAGTCTGTTGAGTTTCACGAGGCTATTCCCTTCCTCTACTGAGCCAGTCTATTTAGTTTCACTAGACTTTTCCCTTCCTCTACTCTACTGAGCCAGTCTGTTGAGTTTCACTAGGCTATTCCCTTCCTCTACTGAGCCAGTCTGTTGAGTTTCACTAGACTATTCCCTTCCTCTACTGAGCCAGTCTTTTGAGTTTCACTAGACTTTTCCCTTCCTCTATTGAGCCAGTCTGTTGAGTTTCACTAGACTATTCCCTTCCTCTACTGAGCCAGTCTGTTGAGTTTCACTAGACTATTCCCGTCCTCTACTCTACTGAGCAAGTCTGTTGAGTTTCACTAGACTATTCCCTTCCTCTACTGAGCCAGTCTGTTGAGTTTCACTAGGCTATTCCCTTCCTCTACTCTACTGAGCAAGTCTGTTGAGTTTCACTAGACTATTCCCTTCCTCATCTCTACTGAGCAAGTCTGTTGAGTTTCACTAGACTATTCCCTTCCTCTACTCTACTGAGCAAGTCTGTTGAGTTTCACTAGACTATTCTCTTCCTCTACTCTACTGAGCCAGTCTGTTGAGTTTCACTAGACTATTCCCTTCCTCTACTCTACTGAGCCAGTCTGTTGAGTTTCACGAGACTATTCCCTTCCTCTACTCTACTGAACCAGTCTGTTGAGTTTCACTAGACTATTCCCTTCCTCTACTCTACTGAGCCAGTCTGTTGAGTTTCACGAGACTATTCCCTTCCTCTACTCTACCGAACCAGTCTGTTGTGTTTCACTAGACTCTTCCCTTCCACTACTCAGCCAGTCTGTTATGTTTCACTAGACTATTCCCTTCCTCTACTGAGCCAGTCTGTTGAGTTTCACGAGGCTATTCCCTTCCTCTACTGAGCCAGTCTGTTTAGTTTCACTAGACTTTTCCCTTCCTCTACTCTACTGAGCCAGTCTGTTGAGTTTCACTAGGCTATTCCCTTCCTCTACTGAGCCAGTCTGTTGAGTTTCACTAGACTATTCCCTTCCTCTACTGAGCAAGTCTGTTGAGTTTCACTAGACTATTCCCTTCCTCTACTGAGCCAGTCTGTTGAGTTTCATTAGACTATTCCCTTCCTCTACTGAGCCAGTCTGTTGAGTTTCACAAGGTTATTCCTTTCCTCTACTGAGCCAGTCTGTTGAGTTTCACTAGGCTATTCCATTCCTCTACTCTACTGAGCCAGTCTGTTGAGTTTCACTAGACTATTCCCTTCCTCTACAAATTAAGTCTGTTGAGTTTCACTAGACTATTCCCTTCCTCTACTGAGCCAGTCTGTTGAGTTTCACAAGGTTATTCCCTTCCTCTACTGAGCCAGTCTGTTGAGTTTCACTAGGCTATTCCATTCCTCTACTCTACTGAGCCAGTCTGTTGAGTTTCACTAGACTATTCCCTTCCTCTACAAAGCCAGTCTGTTGAGTTTCACTAGGCTATTCCCTTCCTCTACTGAGACAGTCTGTTGAGTTTCACTAGACTATTCCCTTCCTCTACTGAGCCAGTCTGTTGAGTTTCACGAGACTATTCCCTTCCTCTACTCTACTTAGCCAGTCTGTTGAGTTTCACTAGACTATTCCCTTCCTCTACTCAGCCAGTCTGTTGAGTTTCACTAGACTATTCCCTTGCTCTACTGAGCCAGTCTGTTGAGTTTCACTAGGCTATTCCCTTCCTCTACTCTACTGAGCCATTCTGTTGAGTTTCACGAGGCTATTCCCTTCCTCTACTGAGCCAGTCTATTTAGTTTCACTAGACTTTTCCCTTCCTCTACTCTACTGAGCCAGTCTGTTGAGTTTCACTAGGCTATTCCCTTCCTCTACTGAGCCAGTCTGTTGAGTTTCACTAGACTATTCCCTTCCTCTACTGAGCCAGTCTTTTGAGTTTCACTAGACTTTTCCCTTCCTCTATTGAGCCAGTCTGTTGAGTTTCACTAGACTATTCCCTTCCTCTACTGAGCCAGTCTGTTGAGTTTCACTAGACTATTCCCGTCCTCTACTCTACTGAGCAAGTCTGTTGAGTTTCACTAGACTATTCCCTTCCTCTACTGAGCCAGTCTGTTGAGTTTCACTAGGCTATTCCCTTCCTCTACTCTACTGAGCAAGTCTGTTGAGTTTCACTAGACTATTCCCTTCCTCATCTCTACTGAGCAAGTCTGTTGAGTTTCACTAGACTATTCCCTTCCTCTACTCTACTGAGCAAGTCTGTTGAGTTTCACTAGACTATTCTCTTCCTCTACTCTACTGAGCCAGTCTGTTGAGTTTCACTAGACTATTCCCTTCCTCTACTCTACTGAGCCAGTCTGTTGAGTTTCACGAGACTATTCCCTTCCTCTACTCTACTGAACCAGTCTGTTGAGTTTCACTAGACTATTCCCTTCCTCTACTCTACTGAGCCAGTCTGTTGAGTTTCACGAGACTATTCCCTTCCTCTACTCTACCGAACCAGTCTGTTGAGTTTCACTAGACTCTTCCCTTCCACTACTCAGCCAGTCTGTTATGTTTCACTAGACTATTCCCTTCCTCTACTGAGCCAGTCTGTTGAGTTTCACGAGGCTATTCCCTTCCTCTACTGAGCCAGTCTGTTTAGTTTCACTAGACTTTTCCCTTCCTCTACTCTACTGAGCCAGTCTGTTGAGTTTCACTAGGCTATTCCCTTCCTCTACTGAGCCAGTCTGTTGAGTTTCACTAGACTATTCCCTTCCTCTACTGAGCAAGTCTGTTGAGTTTCACTAGACTATTCCCTTCCTCTACTGAGCCAGTCTGTTGAGTTTCATTAGACTATTCCCTTCCTCTACTGAGCCAGTCTGTTGAGTTTCACAAGGTTATTCCTTTCCTCTACTGAGCCAGTCTGTTGAGTTTCACTAGGCTATTCCATTCCTCTACTCTACTGAGCCAGTCTGTTGAGTTTCACTAGACTATTCCCTTCCTCTACAAATTAAGTCTGTTGAGTTTCACTAGACTATTCCCTTCCTCTACTGAGCCAGTCTGTTGAGTTTCACAAGGTTATTCCCTTCCTCTACTGAGCCAGTCTGTTGAGCTTCACTAGGCTATTCCATTCCTCTACTCTACTGAGCCAGTCTGTTGAGTTTCACTAGGCTATTCCATTCCTCTACTCTACTGAGCCAGTCTGTTGAGTTTCACTAGACTATTCCCTTCCTCTACAAAGCCAGTCTGTTGAGTTTCACTAGGCTATTCCCTTCCTCTACTGAGACAGTCTGTTGAGTTTCACTAGACTATTCCCTTCCTCTACTGAGCCAGTCTGTTGAGTTTCACGAGACTATTCCCTTCCTCTACTCTACTTAGCCAGTCTGTTGAGTTTCACTAGACTATTCCCTTCCTCTACTCAGCCAGTCTGTTGAGTTTCACTAGACTATTCCCTTGCTCTACTGAGCCAGTCTGTTGAGTTTCACTAGGCTATTCCCTTCCTCTACTCTACTGAGCCATTCTGTTGAGATTCACTACGTTATTCCCTTCCTCTACTGAGCCAGTCTGTTGAGATTCACTAGACTATTCCCTTCCTCTACTCTACTGAGCCAGTCTGTTGAGTTTCACTAGACTATTCCCTTCCTCTACTCTACTGAGCAAGTCTGTTGAGTTTCACTAGGTTATTCCCTTCCTCTACTGAGCCAGTCTGTTGAGTTTCACTAGACTTTTCCCTTCCTCTGTTGAGCCAGTCTCATGAGTTTCACTAGACTATTCCCTTCCTCTACTGAGCCAGTCTGTTGAGTTTCACTAGACTATTCCCTTCCTCTACTGAGCAAGTCTGTTGAGTTTCACGAGGCTATTCCCTTCCTCTACTGAGCCAGTCTGTTTAGTTTCACTAGACTTTTCCCTTCCTCTACTCTACTGAGCCAGTCTGTTGAGTTTCACTAGGCTATTCCCTTCCTCTACTGAGCCAGTCTTGAGTTTCTCTAGACTTTTCCCTTCCTCTACTGAGCCAGTCTGTTGAGTTTCACTAGACTATTCCCTTCCTCTACTCAGCCAGTCTGTTGAGTTTCACTAGACTATTCCCTTGCTCTACTGAGCCAGTCTGTTGAGTTTCACTAGGCTATTCCCTTCCTCTACTCTACTGAGCCATTCTGTTTAGATTCACTACGTTTTTCCATTCCTCTACTGAGCCAGTCTGTTGAGATTCACTAGACTATTCCCTTCCTCTACTCACCCAGTCTGTTGAGTTTCACTAGGCTATTCCCTTCCTCTACTCTATTGAGCCAGTCTGTTGAGTTTCACTTGACTATTCCGTTCCTCTGTTCTACTGAGGAAGTCTGTTGAGTTTCACTAGTCTATTCCCTTCCTCTACTCTACTGAGCAAGTCTGTTGAGTTTAACTAGGCTATTCCCTTCCTCTACTCTACTGAGCCAGTCTGTTGAGTTTCACTAGACTATTCCCTTCCTCTATTCTACTGAGGAAGTCTGTTGAGTTTCACTTGTCTATTCCCTTCCTCTACTCTACTGAGCAAGTCTGTTGAGTTTAACTAGGCTATTCCCTTCCTCTACTCTACTGAGCCAGTCTGTTGAGTTTCACTAGACTATTCCCTTCCTCTACTCTACTGAGCAAGTCTGTTGAGTTTCACTACGTTATTCCTTTCCTCTACTCTACTGAGCAAGTCTGTTGAGTTTAACGAGGCCTTTCCCTTCCTCTACTCTACTGAGCCAGTCTGTTGAGTTTCACTAGACTATTCCCTTTCTCTACTCTACTGAGCAAGTCTGTTGAGTTTCACTAGGTTATTCCCTTCCTCTACTGAGCCAGTCTGTTGAGTTTCACTAGACTATTCCCTTCCTCTACTGAGCCAGTCTTTTGAGTTTCACTAGACTTTTCCCTTCCTCTATTGAGCCAGTCTGTTGAGTTTCACTAGACTATTCCCTTCCTCTACTGAGCCAGTCTGTTGAGTTTCACTAGACTATTCCCATCCTCTACTCTACTGAGCAAGTCTGTTGAGTTTCACTAGACTATTCCCTTCCTCTACTGAGCCAGTCTGTTGAGTTTCACTAGGCTATTCCCTTCCTCTACTCTACTGAGCAAGTCTGTTGAGTTTCACTAGACTATTCCCTTCCTCTACTCTACTGAGCCAGTCTGTTGAGTTTCACTAGACTATTCCCTCCCTCTACTCTACTGAGCAAGTCTGTTGAGTTTCACTAGACTATTCTCTTCCTCTACTCTACTGAGCCAGTCTGTTGAGTTTCACTAGACTATTCCCTTCCTCTACTCTACTGAGACAGTCTGTTGAGTTTCACGAGACTATTCCCTTCCTCTACTCTACTGAACCAGTCTGTTGAGTTTCACTAGACTATTCCCTTCCTCTACTCTACTGAGCCAGTCTGTTGAGTTTCATGAGACTATTCCCTTCCTCTACTCTACCGAACCAGTCTGTTGAGTTTCACTAGACTCTTCCCTTCCTCTACTCAGCCAGTCTGTTATGTTTCACTAGACTATTCCCTTCCTCTACTGAGCCAGTCTGTTGAGTTTCACGAGGCTATTCCCTTCCTCTACTGAGCCAGTCTGTTTAGTTTCACTAGACTTTTCCCTTCCTCTACTCTACTGAGCCAGTCTGTTGAGTTTCACTAGGCTATTCCCTTCCTCTACTGAGCCAGTCTGTTGAGTTTCACTAGACTATTCCCTTCCTCTACTCAGCCAGTCTGTTGAGTTTCACTAGACTATTCCCTTGCTCTACTGAGCCAGTCTGTTGAGTTTCACTAGGCTATTCCCTTCCTCTACTCTACTGAGCCATTCTGTTGAGATTCACTACATTATTCCCTTCCTCTACTGAGCCAGTCTGTTGAGATTCACTAGACTATTCCCTTCCTCTACTCTACTGAGCCAGTCTGTTGAGTTTCACTAGACTATTCCCTTCCTCTACTCTACTGAGCAAGTCTGTTGAGTTTCACTAGACTATTCCCTTCCTCTACTCAGCCAGTCTGTTGAGTTTCACTAGACTATTCCCTTGCTCTACTGAGACAGTCTGTTGAGTTTCACTAGACTATTCCCTTCCTCTACTCTACTTAGCCCGTCTGTTGATTTTCATTAGACTATTCCCTTCCTCTACTCTACTGAGCCAGTCTGTTGAGTTTCACGAGACTATTCCCTTCCTCTACTCTACTGAGCCAGTCTGTTGAGTTTCACGAGGCTATTCCCTTCCTCTACTGAGCCAGTCTATTTAGTTTCACTAGACTTTTCCCTTCCTCTACTCTACTGAGCCAGTCTGTTGAGTTTCACTAGGCTATTCCCTTCCTCTACTGAGCCAGTCTGTTGAGTTTCACTAGACTATTCCCTTCCTCTACTGAGCCAGTCTTTTGAGTTTCACTAGACTTTTCCCTTCCTCTATTGAGCCAGTCTGTTGAGTTTCACTAGACTATTCCCTTCCTCTACTGAGCCAGTCTGTTGAGTTTCACTAGACTATTCCCGTCCTCTACTCTACTGAGCAAGTCTGTTGAGTTTCACTAGACTATTCCCTTCCTCTACTGAGCCAGTCTGTTGAGTTTCACTAGGCTATTCCCTTCCTCTACTCTACTGAGCAAGTCTGTTGAGTTTCACTAGACTATTCCCTTCCTCTACTCTACTGAGCCAGTCTGTTGAGTTTCACTAGACTATTCCCTTCCTCTACTCTACTGAGCAAGTCTGTTGAGTTTCACTAGACTATTCTCTTCCTCTACTCTACTGAGCCAGTCTGTTGAGTTTCACTAGACTATTCCCTTCCTCTACTCTACTGAGCCAGTCTGTTGAGTTTCACGAGACTATTCCCTTCCTCTACTCTACTGAACCAGTCTGTTGAGTTTCACTAGACTATTCCCTTCCTCTACTCTACTGAGCCAGTCTGTTGAGTTTCACGAGACTATTCCCTTCCTCTACTCTACCGAACCAGTCTGTTGAGTTTCACTAGACTCTTCCCTTCCACTACTCAGCCAGTCTGTTATGTTTCACTAGACTATTCCCTTCCTCTACTGAGCCAGTCTGTTGAGTTTCACGAGGCTATTCCCTTCCTCTACTGAGCCAGTCTGTTTAGTTTCACTAGACTTTTCCCTTCCTCTACTCTACTGAGCCAGTCTGTTGAGTTTCACTAGGCTATTCCCTTCCTCTACTGAGCCAGTCTGTTGAGTTTCACTAGACTATTCCCTTCCTCTACTGAGCAAGTCTGTTGAGTTTCACTAGACTATTCCCTTCCTCTACTGAGCCAGTCTGTTGAGTTTCATTAGACTATTCCCTTCCTCTACTGAGCCAGTCTGTTGAGTTTCACAAGGTTATTCCTTTCCTCTACTGAGCCAGTCTGTTGAGTTTCACTAGGCTATTCCATTCCTCTACTCTACTGAGCCAGTCTGTTGAGTTTCACTAGACTATTCCCTTCCTCTACAAATTAAGTCTGTTGAGTTTCACTAGACTATTCCCTTCCTCTACTGAGCCAGTCTGTTGAGTTTCACAAGGTTATTCCCTTCCTCTACTGAGCCAGTCTGTTGAGTTTCACTAGGCTATTCCATTCCTCTACTCTACTGAGCCAGTCTGTTGAGTTTCACTAGGCTATTCCATTCCTCTACTCTACTGAGCCAGTCTGTTGAGTTTCACTAGACTATTCCCTTCCTCTACAAAGCCAGTCTGTTGAGTTTCACTAGGCTATTCCCTTCCTCTACTGAGACAGTCTGTTGAGTTTCACTAGACTATTCCCTTCCTCTACTGAGCCAGTCTGTTGAGTTTCACGAGACTATTCCCTTCCTCTACTCTACTTAGCCAGTCTGTTGAGTTTCACTAGACTATTCCCTTCCTCTACTCAGCCAGTCTGTTGAGTTTCACTAGACTATTCCCTTGCTCTACTGAGCCAGTCTGTTGAGTTTCACTAGGCTATTCCCTTCCTCTACTCTACTGAGCCATTCTGTTGAGATTCACTACGTTATTCCCTTCCTCTACTGAGCCAGTCTGTTGAGATTCACTAGACTATTCCCTTCCTCTACTCTACTGAGCCAGTCTGTTGAGTTTCACTAGACTATTCCCTTCCTCTACTCTACTGAGCAAGTCTGTTGAGTTTCACTAGGTTATTCCCTTCCTCTACTGAGCCAGTCTGTTGAGTTTCACTAGACTTTTCCCTTCCTCTGTTGAGCCAGTCTCATGAGTTTCACTAGACTATTCCCTTCCTCTACTGAGCCAGTCTGTTGAGTTTCACTAGACTATTCCCTTCCTCTACTGAGCAAGTCTGTTGAGTTTCACTAGACTATTCCCTTCCTCTACTGAGCCAGTCTGTTGAGTTTCATTAGACTATTCCCTTCCTCTACTGAGCCAGTCTGTTGAGTTTCACAAGGTTATTCCTTTCCTCTACTGAGCCAGTCTGTTGAGTTTCACTAGGCTATTCCATTCCTCTACTCTACTGAGCCAGTCTGTTGAGTTTCACTAGACTATTCCCTTCCTCTACAAATTAAGTCTGTTGAGTTTCACTAGACTATTCCCTTCCTCTACTGAGCCAGTCTGTTGAGTTTCACAAGGTTATTCCCTTCCTCTACTGAGCCAGTCTGTTGAGTTTCACTAGGCTATTCCATTCCTCTACTCTACTGAGCCAGTCTGTTGAGTTTCACTAGGCTATTCCATTCCTCTACTCTACTGAGCCAGTCTGTTGAGTTTCACTAGACTATTCCCTTCCTCTACAAAGCCAGTCTGTTGAGTTTCACTAGGCTATTCCCTTCCTCTACTGAGCCAGTCTGTTGAGTTTCACTAGACTATTCCCTTCCTCTACTGAGCCAGTCTGTTGAGTTTCACGAGACTATTCCCTTCCTCTACTCTACTTAGCCAGTCTGTTGAGTTTCACTAGACTATTGCCTTCCTCTACTCTACTGAGCCAGTCTGTTGAGTTTCACTAAACTATTCCCTTCCTCTACTCTACTGAGCCAGTCTGTTGAGTTTCACGAGACTATTCCCTTCCTCTACTCTACTGAGCCAGTCTGTTGAGTTTCACGAGGCTATTCCCTTCCTCTACTGAGCCAGTCTGTTGAGTTTCACAAGGTTATTCCTTTCCTCTACTGAGCCAGTCTGTTGAGTTTCACTAGGCTATTCCATTCCTCTACTCTACTGAGCCAGTCTGTTGAGTTTCACTAGACTATTCCCTTCCTCTACAAATTAAGTCTGTTGAGTTTCACTAGACTATTCCCTTCCTCTACTGAGCCAGTCTGTTGAGTTTCACAAGGTTATTCCCTTCCTCTACTGAGCCAGTCTGTTGAGTTTCACTAGGCTATTCCATTCCTCTACTCTACTGAGCAAGTCTGTTGAGTTTCACTAGGTTATTCCCTTCCTCTACTGAGCCAGTCTGTTGAGTTTCACTAGACTTTTCCCTTCCTCTGTTGAGCCAGTCTCATGAGTTTCACTAGACTATTCCCTTCCTCTACTGAGCCAGTCTGTTGAGTTTCACTAGACTATTCCCTTCCTCTACTGAGCAAGTCTGTTGAGTTTCACTAGACTATTCCCTTCCTCTACTGAGCCAGTCTGTTGAGTTTCATTAGACTATTCCCTTCCTCTACTGAGCCAGTCTGTTGAGTTTCACAAGGTTATTCCTTTCCTCTACTGAGCCAGTCTGTTGAGTTTCACTAGGCTATTCCATTCCTCTACTCTACTGAGCCAGTCTGTTGAGTTTCACTAGACTATTCCCTTCCTCTACAAATTAAGTCTGTTGAGTTTCACTAGACTATTCCCTTCCTCTACTGAGCCAGTCTGTTGAGTTTCACAAGGTTATTCCCTTCCTCTACTGAGCCAGTCTGTTGAGTTTCACTAGGCTATTCCATTCCTCTACTCTACTGAGCCAGTCTGTTGAGTTTCACTAGGCTATTCCATTCCTCTACTCTACTGAGCCAGTCTGTTGAGTTTCACTAGACTATTCCCTTCCTCTACAAAGCCAGTCTGTTGAGTTTCACTAGGCTATTCCCTTCCTCTACTGAGCCAGTCTGTTGAGTTTCACTAGACTATTCCCTTCCTCTACTGAGCCAGTCTGTTGAGTTTCACGAGACTATTCCCTTCCTCTACTCTACTTAGCCAGTCTGTTGAGTTTCACTAGACTATTGCCTTCCTCTACTCTACTGAGCCAGTCTGTTGAGTTTCACTAAACTATTCCCTTCCTCTACTCTACTGAGCCAGTCTGTTGAGTTTCACGAGACTATTCCCTTCCTCTACTCTACTGAGCCAGTCTGTTGAGTTTCACGAGGCTATTCCCTTCCTCTACTGAGCCAGTCTGTTGAGTTTCACAAGGTTATTCCTTTCCTCTACTGAGCCAGTCTGTTGAGTTTCACTAGGCTATTCCATTCCTCTACTCTACTGAGCCAGTCTGTTGAGTTTCACTAGACTATTCCCTTCCTCTACAAATTAAGTCTGTTGAGTTTCACTAGACTATTCCCTTCCTCTACTGAGCCAGTCTGTTGAGTTTCACAAGGTTATTCCCTTCCTCTACTGAGCCAGTCTGTTGAGTTTCACTAGGCTATTCCATTCCTCTACTCTACTGAGCCAGTCTGTTGAGTTTCACTAGGCTATTCCATTCCTCTACTCTACTGAGCCAGTCTGTTGAGTTTCACTAGACTATTCCCTTCCTCTACAAAGCCAGTCTGTTGAGTTTCACTAGGCTATTCCCTTCCTCTACTGAGACAGTCTGTTGAGTTTCACTAGACTATTCCCTTCCTCTACTGAGCCAGTCTGTTGAGTTTCACGAGACTATTCCCTTCCTCTACTCTACTGAGCCAGTCTGTTGAGTTTCACTAGACTATTCCCTTCCTCTACTCTACTGAGCCAGTCTGTTGAGTTTCACGAGACTATTCCCTTCCTCTACTCTACTGAGCCAGTCTGTTGAGTTTCACGAGGCTATTCCCTTCCTCTACTGAGCCAGTCTGTTTAGTTTCACTAGACTTTTCCCTTCCTCTACTCTACTGAGCCAGTCTGTTGAGTTTCACTAGGCTATTCCCTTCCTCTACTGAGCCAGTCTTGAGTTTCTCTAGACTTTTCCCTTCCTCTACTGAGCCAGTCTGTTGAGTTTCACTAGACTATTCCCTTCCTCTACTCAGCCAGTCTGTTGAGTTTCACTAGACTATTCCCTTGCTCTACTGAGCCAGTCTGTTGAGTTTCACTAGGCTATTCCCTTCCTCTACTCTACTGAGCCATTCTGTTTAGATTCACTACGTTTTTCCCTTCCTCTACTGAGCCAGTCTGTTGAGATTCACTAGACTATTCCCTTCCTCTACTCACCCAGTCTGTTGAGTTTCACTAGGCTATTCCCTTCCTCTACTCTATTGAGCCAGTCTGTTGAGTTTCACTTGACTATTCCGTTCCTCTATTCTACTGAGGAAGTCTGTTGAGTTTCACTAGTCTATTCCCTTCCTCTACTCTACTGAGCAAGTCTGTTGAGTTTAACTAGGCTATTCCCTTCCTCTACTCTACTGAGCCAGTCTGTTGAGTTTCACTAGACTATTCCCTTCCTCTATTCTACTGAGGAAGTCTGTTGAGTTTCACTTGTCTATTCCCTTCCTCTACTCTACTGAGCAAGTCTGTTGAGTTTAACTAGGCTATTCCCTTCCTCTACTCTACTGAGCCAGTCTGTTGAGTTTCACTAGACTATTCCCTTCCTCTACTCTACTGAGCAAGTCTGTTGAGTTTAACGAGGCCTTTCCCTTCCTCTACTGTACTGAGCCAGTCTGTTGAGTTTCACTAGACTATTCCCTTCCTCTACTCTACTGAGCAAGTCTGTTGAGTTTCACTAGGTTATTCCCTTCCTCTACTGAGCCAGTCTGTTGAGTTTCACTAGACTATTCCCTTCCTCTACAAAGCCAGTCTGTTGAGTTTCACTAGGCTATTCCCTTCCTCTACTGAGACAGTCTGTTGAGTTTCACTAGACTATTCCCTTCCTCTACTCTACTTAGCCCGTCTGTTGATTTTCATTAGACTATTCCCTTCCTCTACTCTACTGAGCCAGTCTGTTGAGTTTCACTAGACTATTCCCTTCCTCTACTCTACTGAGCCAGTCTGTTGAGTTTCACGAGACTATTCCCTTCCTCTACTCTACTGAGCCAGTCTGTTGAGTTTCACGAGGCTATTCCCTTCCTCTACTGAGCCAGTCTATTTAGTTTCACTAGACTTTTCCCTTCCTCTACTCTACTGAGCCAGTCTGTTGAGTTTCACTAGGCTATTCCCTTCCTCTACTGAGCCAGTCTGTTGAGTTTCA
Organism: Salmo salar; assembly: GCF_965601325.2. Lineage (NCBI taxonomy): Eukaryota > Metazoa > Chordata > Actinopteri > Salmoniformes > Salmonidae > Salmo > Salmo salar. Next base: position 83,421,363 of record NC_138296.1, on the reverse strand, counting down.
CTAGACTATTCCCTTCCTCTACTGAGCCAGTCTTTTGAGTTTCACTAGACTTTTCCCTTCCTCTATTGAGCCAGTCTGTTGAGTTTCACTAGACTATTCCCTTCCTCTACTGAGCCAGTCTGTTGAGTTTCACTAGACTATTCCCGTCCTCTACTCTACTGAGCAAGTCTGTTGAGTTTCACTAGACTATTCCCTTCCTCTACTGAGCCAGTCTGTTGAGTTTCACTAGGCTATTCCCTTCCTCTACTCTACTGAGCAAGTCTGTTGAGTTTCACTAGACTATTCCCTTCCTCTACTCTACTGAGCCAGTCTGTTGAGTTTCACTAGACTATTCCCTTCCTCTACTCTACTGAGCAAGTCTGTTGAGTTTCACTAGACTATTCTCTTCCTCTACTCTACTGAGCCAGTCTGTTGAGTTTCACTAGACTATTCCCTTCCTCTACTCTACTGAGCCAGTCTGTTGAGTTTCACGAGACTATTCCCTTCCTCTACTCTACTGAACCAGTCTGTTGAGTTTCACTAGACTATTCCCTTCCTCTACTCTACTGAGCCAGTCTGTTGAGTTTCACGAGACTATTCCCTTCCTCTACTCTACCGAACCAGTCTGTTGAGTTTCACTAGACTCTTCCCTTCCACTACTCAGCCAGTCTGTTATGTTTCACTAGACTATTCCCTTCCTCTACTGAGCCAGTCTGTTGAGTTTCACGAGGCTATTCCCTTCCTCTACTGAGCCAGTCTGTTTAGTTTCACTAGACTTTTCCCTTCCTCTACTCTACTGAGCCAGTCTGTTGAGTTTCACTAGGCTATTCCCTTCCTCTACTGAGCCAGTCTGTTGAGTTTCACTAGACTATTCCCTTCCTCTACTGAGCAAGTCTGTTGAGTTTCACTAGACTATTCCCTTCCTCTACTGAGCCAGTCTGTTGAGTTTCATTAGACTATTCCCTTCCTCTACTGAGCCAGTCTGTTGAGTTTCACAAGGTTATTCCTTTCCTCTACTGAGCCAGTCTGTTGAGTTTCACTAGGCTATTCCATTCCTCTACTCTACTGAGCCAGTCTGTTGAGTTTCACTAGACTATTCCCTTCCTCTACAAATTAAGTCTGTTGAGTTTCACTAGACTATTCCCTTCCTCTACTGAGCCAGTCTGTTGAGTTTCACAAGGTTATTCCCTTCCTCTACTGAGCCAGTCTGTTGAGTTTCACTAGGCTATTCCATTCCTCTACTCTACTGAGCCAGTCTGTTGAGTTTCACTAGGCTATTCCATTCCTCTACTCTACTGAGCCAGTCTGTTGAGTTTCACTAGACTATTCCCTTCCTCTACAAAGCCAGTCTGTTGAGTTTCACTAGGCTATTCCCTTCCTCTACTGAGACAGTCTGTTGAGTTTCACTAGACTATTCCCTTCCTCTACTGAGCCAGTCTGTTGAGTTTCACGAGACTATTCCCTTCCTCTACTCTACTTAGCCAGTCTGTTGAGTTTCACTAGACTATTCCCTTCCTCTACTCAGCCAGTCTGTTGAGTTTCACTAGACTATTCCCTTGCTCTACTGAGCCAGTCTGTTGAGTTTCACTAGGCTATTCCCTTCCTCTACTCTACTGAGCCATTCTGTTGAGATTCACTACGTTATTCCCTTCCTCTACTGAGCCAGTCTGTTGAGATTCACTAGACTATTCCCTTCCTCTACTCTACTGAGCCAGTCTGTTGAGTTTCACTAGACTATTCCCTTCCTCTACTCTACTGAGCAAGTCTGTTGAGTTTCACTAGGTTATTCCCTTCCTCTACTGAGCCAGTCTGTTGAGTTTCACTAGACTTTTCCCTTCCTCTGTTGAGCCAGTCTCATGAGTTTCACTAGACTATTCCCTTCCTCTACTGAGCCAGTCTTTTGTTTTTCACTAGACTATTCCCTTCCTCTACTGAGCAAGTCTGTTGAGTTTCACTAGACTATTCCCTTCCTCTACTGAGCCAGTCTGTTGAGTTTCATTAGACTATTCCCTTCCTCTACTGAGCCAGTCTGTTGAGTTTCACAAGGTTATTCCTTTCCTCTACTGAGCCAGTCTGTTGAGTTTCACTAGGCTATTCCATTCCTCTACTCTACTGAGCCAGTCTGTTGAGTTTCACTAGACTATTCCCTTCCTCTACAAATTAAGTCTGTTGAGTTTCACTAGACTATTCCCTTCCTCTACTGAGCCAGTCTGTTGAGTTTCACAAGGTTATTCCCTTCCTCTACTGAGCCAGTCTGTTGAGTTTCACTAGGCTATTCCATTCCTCTACTCTACTGAGCCAGTCTGTTGAGTTTCACTAGGCTATTCCATTCCTCTACTCTACTGAGCCAGTCTGTTGAGTTTCACTAGACTATTCCCTTCCTCTACAAAGCCAGTCTGTTGAGTTTCACTAGGCTATTCCCTTCCTCTACTGAGCCAGTCTGTTGAGTTTCACTAGACTATTCCCTTCCTCTACTGAGCCAGTCTGTTGAGTTTCACGAGACTATTCCCTTCCTCTACTCTACTTAGCCAGTCTGTTGAGTTTCACTAGACTATTGCCTTCCTCTACTCTACTGAGCCAGTCTGTTGAGTTTCACTAAACTATTCCCTTCCTCTACTCTACTGAGCCAGTCTGTTGAGTTTCACGAGACTATTCCCTTCCTCTACTCTACTGAGCCAGTCTGTTGAGTTTCACGAGGCTATTCCCTTCCTCTACTGAGCCAGTCTGTTGAGTTTCACAAGGTTATTCCTTTCCTCTACTGAGCCAGTCTGTTGAGTTTCACTAGGCTATTCCATTCCTCTACTCTACTGAGCCAGTCTGTTGAGTTTCACTAGACTATTCCCTTCCTCTACAAATTAAGTCTGTTGAGTTTCACTAGACTATTCCCTTCCTCTACTGAGCCAGTCTGTTGAGTTTCACAAGGTTATTCCCTTCCTCTACTGAGCCAGTCTGTTGAGTTTCACTAGGCTATTCCATTCCTCTACTCTACTGAGCCAGTCTGTTGAGTTTCACTAGGCTATTCCATTCCTCTACTCTACTGAGCCAGTCTGTTGAGTTTCACTAGACTATTCCCTTCCTCTACAAAGCCAGTCTGTTGAGTTTCACTAGGCTATTCCCTTCCTCTACTGAGACAGTCTGTTGAGTTTCACTAGACTATTCCCTTCCTCTACTGAGCCAGTCTGTTGAGTTTCACGAGACTATTCCCTTCCTCTACTCTACTGAGCCAGTCTGTTGAGTTTCACTAGACTATTCCCTTCCTCTACTCTACTGAGCCAGTCTGTTGAGTTTCACGAGACTATTCCCTTCCTCTACTCTACTGAGCCAGTCTGTTGAGTTTCACTAGACTATTCCCGTCCTCTACTCTACTGAGCAAGTCTGTTGAGTTTCACTAGACTATTCCCTTCCTCTACTGAGCCAGTCTGTTGAGTTTCACTAGGCTATTCCCTTCCTCTACTCTACTGAGCAAGTCTGTTGAGTTTCACTAGACTATTCCCTTCCTCTACTCTACTGAGCCAGTCTGTTGAGTTTCACTAGACTATTCCCTTCCTCTACTCTACTGAGCAAGTCTGTTGAGTTTCACTAGACTATTCTCTTCCTCTACTCTACTGAGCCAGTCTGTTGAGTTTCACTAGACTATTCCCTTCCTCTACTCTACTGAGCCAGTCTGTTGAGTTTCACGAGACTATTCCCTTCCTCTACTCTACTGAACCAGTCTGTTGAGTTTCACTAGACTATTCCCTTCCTCTACTCTACTGAGCCAGTCTGTTGAGTTTCACGAGACTATTCCCTTCCTCTACTCTACCGAACCAGTCTGTTGAGTTTCACTAGACTCTTCCCTTCCACTACTCAGCCAGTCTGTTATGTTTCACTAGACTATTCCCTTCCTCTACTGAGCCAGTCTGTTGAGTTTCACGAGGCTATTCCCTTCCTCTACTGAGCCAGTCTGTTTAGTTTCACTAGACTTTTCCCTTCCTCTACTCTACTGAGCCAGTCTGTTGAGTTTCACTAGGCTATTCCCTTCCTCTACTGAGCCAGTCTGTTGAGTTTCACTAGACTATTCCCTTCCTCTACTGAGCAAGTCTGTTGAGTTTCACTAGACTATTCCCTTCCTCTACTGAGCCAGTCTGTTGAGTTTCATTAGACTATTCCCTTCCTCTACTGAGCCAGTCTGTTGAGTTTCACAAGGTTATTCCTTTCCTCTACTGAGCCAGTCTGTTGAGTTTCACTAGGCTATTCCATTCCTCTACTCTACTGAGCCAGTCTGTTGAGTTTCACTAGACTATTCCCTTCCTCTACAAATTAAGTCTGTTGAGTTTCACTAGACTATTCCCTTCCTCTACTGAGCCAGTCTGTTGAGTTTCACAAGGTTATTCCCTTCCTCTACTGAGCCAGTCTGTTGAGTTTCACTAGGCTATTCCATTCCTCTACTCTACTGAGCCAGTCTGTTGAGTTTCACTAGGCTATTCCATTCCTCTACTCTACTGAGCCAGTCTGTTGAGTTTCACTAGACTATTCCCTTCCTCTACAAAGCCAGTCTGTTGAGTTTCACTAGGCTATTCCCTTCCTCTACTGAGACAGTCTGTTGAGTTTCACTAGACTATTCCCTTCCTCTACTGAGCCAGTCTGTTGAGTTTCACGAGACTATTCCCTTCCTCTACTCTACTTAGCCAGTCTGTTGAGTTTCACTAGACTATTCCCTTCCTCTACTCAGCCAGTCTGTTGAGTTTCACTAGACTATTCCCTTGCTCTACTGAGCCAGTCTGTTGAGTTTCACTAGGCTATTCCCTTCCTCTACTCTACTGAGCCATTCTGTTGAGATTCACTACGTTATTCCCTTCCTCTACTGAGCCAGTCTGTTGAGATTCACTAGACTATTCCCTTCCTCTACTCTACTGAGCCAGTCTGTTGAGTTTCACTAGACTATTCCCTTCCTCTACTCTACTGAGCAAGTCTGTTGAGTTTCACTAGGTTATTCCCTTCCTCTACTGAGCCAGTCTGTTGAGTTTCACTAGACTTTTCCCTTCCTCTGTTGAGCCAGTCTCATGAGTTTCACTAGACTATTCCCTTCCTCTACTGAGCCAGTCTTTTGTTTTTCACTAGACTATTCCCTTCCTCTACTGAGCAAGTCTGTTGAGTTTCACTAGACTATTCCCTTCCTCTACTGAGCCAGTCTGTTGAGTTTCATTAGACTATTCCCTTCCTCTACTGAGCCAGTCTGTTGAGTTTCACAAGGTTATTCCTTTCCTCTACTGAGCCAGTCTGTTGAGTTTCACTAGGCTATTCCATTCCTCTACTCTACTGAGCCAGTCTGTTGAGTTTCACTAGACTATTCCCTTCCTCTACAAATTAAGTCTGTTGAGTTTCACTAGACTATTCCCTTCCTCTACTGAGCCAGTCTGTTGAGTTTCACAAGGTTATTCCCTTCCTCTACTGAGCCAGTCTGTTGAGTTTCACTAGGCTATTCCATTCCTCTACTCTACTGAGCCAGTCTGTTGAGTTTCACTAGGCTATTCCATTCCTCTACTCTACTGAGCCAGTCTGTTGAGTTTCACTAGACTATTCCCTTCCTCTACAAAGCCAGTCTGTTGAGTTTCACTAGGCTATTCCCTTCCTCTACTGAGCCAGTCTGTTGAGTTTCACTAGACTATTCCCTTCCTCTACTGAGCCAGTCTGTTGAGTTTCACGAGACTATTCCCTTCCTCTACTCTACTTAGCCAGTCTGTTGAGTTTCACTAGACTATTGCCTTCCTCTACTCTACTGAGCCAGTCTGTTGAGTTTCACTAAACTATTCCCTTCCTCTACTCTACTGAGCCAGTCTGTTGAGTTTCACGAGACTATTCCCTTCCTCTACTCTACTGAGCCAGTCTGTTGAGTTTCACGAGGCTATTCCCTTCCTCTACTGAGCCAGTCTGTTGAGTTTCACAAGGTTATTCCTTTCCTCTACTGAGCCAGTCTGTTGAGTTTCACTAGGCTATTCCATTCCTCTACTCTACTGAGCCAGTCTGTTGAGTTTCACTAGACTATTCCCTTCCTCTACAAATTAAGTCTGTTGAGTTTCACTAGACTATTCCCTTCCTCTACTGAGCCAGTCTGTTGAGTTTCACAAGGTTATTCCCTTCCTCTACTGAGCCAGTCTGTTGAGTTTCACTAGGCTATTCCATTCCTCTACTCTACTGAGCCAGTCTGTTGAGTTTCACTAGGCTATTCCATTCCTCTACTCTACTGAGCCAGTCTGTTGAGTTTCACTAGACTATTCCCTTCCTCTACAAAGCCAGTCTGTTGAGTTTCACTAGGCTATTCCCTTCCTCTACTGAGACAGTCTGTTGAGTTTCACTAGACTATTCCCTTCCTCTACTGAGCCAGTCTGTTGAGTTTCACGAGACTATTCCCTTCCTCTACTCTACTGAGCCAGTCTGTTGAGTTTCACTAGACTATTCCCTTCCTCTACTCTACTGAGCCAGTCTGTTGAGTTTCACGAGACTATTCCCTTCCTCTACTCTACTGAGCCAGTCTGTTGAGTTTCACGAGGCTATTCCCTTCCTCTACTGAGCCAGTCTGTTTAGTTTCACTAGACTTTTCCCTTCCTCTACTCTACTGAGCCAGTCTGTTGAGTTTCACTAGGCTATTCCCTTCCTCTACTGAGCCAGACTTGAGTTTCTCTAGACTTTTCCCTTCCTCTACTGAGCCAGTCTGTTGAGTTTCACTAGACTATTCCCTTCCTCTACTCAGCCAGTCTGTTGAGTTTCACTAGACTATTCCCTTGCTCTACTGAGCCAGTCTGTTGAGTTTCACTAGGCTATTCCCTTCCTCTACTCTACTGAGCCATTCTGTTTAGATTCACTACGTTTTTCCCTTCCTCTACTGAGCCAGTCTGTTGAGATTCACTAGACTATTCCCTTCCTCTACTCACCCAGTCTGTTGAGTTTCAATAGGCTATTCCCTTCCTCTACTCTATTGAGCCAGTCTGTTGAGTTTCACTTGACTATTCCGTTCCTCTATTCTACTGAGGAAGTCTGTTGAGTTTCACTAGTCTATTCCCTTCCTCTACTCTACTGAGCAAGTCTGTTGAGTTTAACTAGGCTATTCCCTTCCTCTACTCTACTGAGCCAGTCTGTTGAGTTTCACTAGACTATTCCCTTCCTCTATTCTACTGAGGAAGTCTGTTGAGTTTCACTTGTCTATTCCCTTCCTCTACTCTACTGAGCAAGTCTGTTGAGTTTAACTACGCTATTCCCTTCCTCTACTCTACTGAGCCAGTCTGTTGAGTTTCACTAGACTATTCCCTTCCTCTACTCTACTGAGCAAGTCTGTTGAGTTTCACTACGTTATTCCTTTCCTCTACTCTACTGAGCAAGTCTGTTGAGTTTAACGAGGCCTTTCCCTTCCTCTACTCTACTGAGCCAGTCTGTTGAGTTTCACTAGACTATTCCCTTTCTCTACTCTACTGAGCAAGTCTGTTGAGTTTCACTAGGTTAATCCCTTCCTCTACTGAGCCAGTCTGTTGAGTTTCACTAGACTATTCCCTTCCTCTACTGAGCCAGTCTTTTGAGTTTCACTAGACTTTTCCCTTCCTCTATTGAGCCAGTCTGTTGAGTTTCACTAGACTATTCCCTTCCTCTACTGAGCCAGTCTGTTGAGTTTCACTAGACTATTCCCATCCTCTACTCTACTGAGCAAGTCTGTTGAGTTTCACTAGACTATTCCCTTCCTCTACTGAGCCAGTCTGTTGAGTTTCACTAGGCTATTCCCTTCCTCTACTCTACTGAGCAAGTCTGTTGAGTTTCACTAGACTATTCCCTTCCTCTACTCTACTGAGCCAGTCTGTTGAGTTTCACTAGACTATTCCCTTCCTCTACTCTACTGAGCAAGTCTGTTGAGTTTCACTAGACTATTCTCTTCCTCTACTCTACTGAGCCAGTCTGTTGAGTTTCACTAGACTATTCCCTTCCTCTACTCTACTGAGACAGTCTGTTGAGTTTCACGAGACTATTCCCTTCCTCTACTCTACTGAACCAGTCTGTTGAGTTTCACTAGACTATTCCCTTCCTCTACTCTACTGAGCCAGTCTGTTGAGTTTCATGAGACTATTCCCTTCCTCTACTCTACCGAACCAGTCTGTTGAGTTTCACTAGACTCTTCCCTTCCTCTACTCAGCCAGTCTGTTATGTTTCACTAGACTATTCCCTTCCTCTACTGAGCCAGTCTGTTGAGTTTCACGAGGCTATTCCCTTCCTCTACTGAGCCAGTCTGTTTAGTTTCACTAGACTTTTCGCTTCCTCTACTCTACTGAGCCAGTCTGTTGAGTTTCACTAGGCTATTCCCTTCCTCTACTGAGCCAGTCTGTTGAGTTTCACTAGACTATTCCCTTCCTCTACTCAGCCAGTCTGTTGAGTTTCACTAGACTATTCCCTTGCTCTACTGAGCCAGTCTGTTGAGTTTCACTAGGCTATTCCCTTCCTCTACTCTACTGAGCCATTCTGTTGAGATTCACTACATTATTCCCTTCCTCTACTGAGCCAGTCTGTTGAGATTCACTAGACTATTCCCTTCCTCTACTCTACTGAGCCAGTCTGTTGAGTTTCACTAGACTATTCCCTTCCTCTACTCTACTGAGCAAGTCTGTTGAGTTTCACTAGGTTATTCCCTTCCTCTACTGAGCCAGTCTGTTGAGTTTCACTAGACTATTCCCTTCCTCTACAAAGCCAGTCTGTTGAGTTTCACTAGGCTATTCCCTTCCTCTACTGAGACAGTCTGTTGAGTTTCACTAGACTATTCCCTTCCTCTACTCTACTTAGCCAGTCTGTTGATTTTCATTAGACTATTCCCTTCCTCTACTCTACTGAGCCAGTCTGTTGAGTTTCACTAGACTATTCCCTTCCTCTACTCTACTGAGCCAGTCTGTTGAGTTTCACGAGACTATTCCCTTCCTCTACTCTACTGAGCCAGTCTGTTGAGTTTCACGAGGCTATTCCCTTCCTCTACTGAGCCAGTCTATTTAGTTTCACTAGACTTTTCCCTTCCTCTACTCTACTGAGCCAGTCTGTTGAGTTTCACTAGGCTATTCCCTTCCTCTACTGAGCCAGTCTGTTGAGTTTCACTAGACTATTCCCTTCCTCTACTGAGCCAGTCTTTTGAGTTTCACTAGACTTTTCCCTTCCTCTATTGAGCCATTCTGTTGAGTTTCACTAGACTATTCCCTTCCTCTACTGAGCCAGTTTGTTGAGTTTCACTAGACTATTCCCGTCCTCTACTCTACTGAGCAAGTCTGTTGAGTTTCACTAGACTATTCCCTTCCTCTACTGAGCCAGTCTGTTGAGTTTCACTAGGCTATTCCCTTCCTCTACTCTACTGAGCAAGTCTGTTGAGTTTCACTAGACTATTCCCTTCCTCTACTCTACTGAGCCAGTCTGTTGAGTTTCACTAGACTATTCCCTTCCTCTACTCTACTGAGCAAGTCTGTTGAGTTTCACTAGACTATTCTCTTCCTCTACTCTACTGAGCCAGTCTGTTGAGTTTCACTAGACTATTCCCTTCCTCTACTCTACTGAGCCAGTCTGTTGAGTTTCACGAGACTATTCCCTTCCTCTACTCTACTGAACCAGTCTGTTGAGTTTCACTAGACTATTCCCTTCCTCTGCTCTACTGAGCCAGTCTGTTGAGTTTCACGAGACTATTCCCTTCCTCTACTCTACCGAACCAGTCTGTTGAGTTTCACTAGACTCTTCCCTTCCTCTACTCAGCCAGTCTGTTATGTTTCACTAGACTATTCCCTTCCTCTACTGAGCCAGTCTGTTGAGTTTCACGAGGCTATTCCCTTCCTCTACTGAGCCAGTCTGTTTAGTTTCACTAGACTTTTCCCTTCCTCTACTCTACTGAGCCAGTCTGTTGAGTTTCACTAGGCTATTCCCTTCCTCTACTGAGCCAGTCTGTTGAGTTTCACTAGACTATTCCCTTCCTCTACTGAGCAAGTCTGTTGAGTTTAACTAGACTATTCCCTTCCTCTACTGAGCCAGTCTGTTGAGTTTCATTAGACTATTCCCTTCCTCTACTGAGCCAGTCTGTTGAGTTTCACAAGGTTATTCCTTTCCTCTACTGAGCCAGTCTGTTGAGTTTCACTAGGCTATTCCATTCCTCTACTCTACTGAGCCAGTCTGTTGAGTTTCACTAGACTATTCCCTTCCTCTACAAATTAAGTCTGTTGAGTTTCACTAGACTATTCCCTTCCTCTACTGAGCCAGTCTGTTGAGTTTCACAAGGTTATTCCCTTCCTCTACTGAGCCAGTCTGTTGAGTTTCACTAGGCTATTCCATTCCTCTACTCTACTGAGCCAGTCTGTTGAGTTTCACTAGGCTATTCCATTCCTCTACTCTACTGAGCCAGTCTGTTGAGTTTCACTAGACTATTCCCTTCCTCTACAAAGCCAGTCTGTTGAGTTTCACTAGGCTATTCCCTTCCTCTACTGAGACAGTCTGTTGAGTTTCACTAGACTATTCCCTTCCTCTACTGAGCCAGTCTGTTGAGTTTCACGAGACTATTCCCTTCCTCTACTCTACTTAGCCAGTCTGTTGAGTTTCACTAGACTATTCCCTTCCTCTACTCTACTGAGCCAGTCTGTTGAGTTTCACTAAACTATTCCCTTCCTCTACTCTACTGAGCCAGTCTGTTGAGTTTCACGAGACTATTCCCTTCCTCTACTCTACTGAGCCAGTCTGTTGAGTTTCACGAGGCTATTCCCTTCCTCTACTGAGCCAGTCTGTTGAGTTTCACAAGGTTATTCCTTTCCTCTACTGAGCCAGTCTGTTGAGTTTCACTAGGCTATTCCATTCCTCTACTCTACTGAGCCAGTCTGTTGAGTTTCACTAGACTATTCCCTTCCTCTACAAATTAAGTCTGTTGAGTTTCACTAGACTATTCCCTTCCTCTACTGAGCCAGTCTGTTGAGTTTCACAAGGTTATTCCCTTCCTCTACTGAGCCAGTCTGTTGAGTTTCACTAGGCTATTCCATTCCTCTACTCTACTGAGCCAGTCTGTTGAGTTTCACTAGGCTATTCCATTCCTCTACTCTACTGAGCCAGTCTGTTGAGTTTCACTAGACTATTCCCTTCCTCTACAAAGCCAGTCTGTTGAGTTTCACTAGGCTATTCCCTTCCTCTACTGAGACAGTCTGTTGAGTTTCACTAGACTATTCCCTTCCTCTACTGAGCCAGTCTGTTGAGTTTCACGAGACTATTCCCTTCCTCTACTCTACTGAGCCAGTCTGTTGAGTTTCACTAGACTATTCCCTTCCTCTACTCTACTGAGCCAGTCTGTTGAGTTTCACGAGACTATTCCCTTCCTCTACTCTACTGAGCCAGTCTGTTGAGTTTCACGAGGCTATTCCCTTCCTCTACTGAGCCAGTCTGTTTAGTTTCACTAGACTTTTCCCTTCCTCTACTCTACTGAGCCAGTCTGTTGAGTTTCACTAGGCTATTCCCTTCCTCTACTGAGCCAGTCTTGAGTTTCTCTAGACTTTTCCCTTCCTCTACTGAGCCAGTCTGTTGAGTTTCACTAGACTATTCCCTTCCTCTACTCAGCCAGTCTGTTGAGTTTCACTAGACTATTCCCTTGCTCTACTGAGCCAGTCTGTTGAGTTTCACTAGGCTATTCCCTTCCTCTACTCTACTGAGCCATTCTGTTTAGATTCACTACGTTTTTCCCTTCCTCTACTGAGCCAGTCTGTTGAGATTCACTAGACTATTCCCTTCCTCTACTCACCCAGTCTGTTGAGTTTCACTAGGCTATTCCCTTCCTCTACTCTATTGAGCCAGTCTGTTGAGTTTCACTTGACTATTCCGTTCCTCTATTCTACTGAGGAAGTCTGTTGAGTTTCACTAGTCTATTCCCTTCCTCTACTCTACTGAGCAAGTCTGTTGAGTTTAACTAGGCTATTCCCTTCCTCTACTCTACTGAGCCTGTCTGTTGAGTTTCACTAGACTATTCCCTTCCTCTACTCTACTGAGCAAGTCTGTTGAGTTTCACTACGTTATTCCCTTCCTCTACTCTACTGAGCCAGTCTGTTGAGTTTAACGAGACTTTTCCCTTCCTCTACTCTACTGAGCCAGTCTGTTGAGTTTCACTAGGTTATTCCCTTCCTCTACTGAGCCAGTCTGTTGAGTTTCACTAGACTATTCCCTTCCACTACTGAGCCAGTCTTTTGAGTTTCACTAGACTTTTCCCTTCCTCTATTGAGCCAGTCTGTTGAGTTTCACTAGACTATTCCCTTCCTCTACTCTACTGAGCAAGTCTGTTGAGTTTCACTAGACTATTCCCTTCCTCTACTGAGCCAGTCTGTTGAGTTTCACTAGACTATTCCCTTCCTCTACTCTACTGAGCAAGTCTGTTGAGTTTCACTAGACTATTCCCTTCCTCTACTGAGCAAGTCTGTTGAGTTTCACTAGACTATTCCCTTCCTCTACTGAGCCAGTCTGTTGAGTTTCATTAGACTATTCCCTTCCTCTACTGAGCCAGTATGTTGAGTTTCACAAGGTTATTCCTTTCCTCTACTGAGCCAGTCTGTTGAGTTTCACTAGGCTATTCCATTCCTCTACTCTACTGAGCCAGTCTGTTGAGTTTCACTAGACTATTCCCTTCCTCTACTGAGCCAGTCTGTTGAGTTTCACTAGACTATTCCCTTCCTCTACTGAGCCAGTCTGTTGAGTTTCACTAGGCTATTCCCTTCCTCTACTCTACTGAGCCAGTCTGTTGAGTTTCACTAGGCTTTTCCCTTCCTCTACTCTACTGAGCCAGTCTGTTGAGTTTCACTAGCCTATTTCCTTCCTCTGAGCTAGTCGTTCTCTTCATTGTGGGGTTTTTTTTGTTTTGCATTGGCAGGGGACCTAGGCAGGACAGGACAGAAAGGGGAGAGACAGAACCAGGGTCCAGCAGGTCGCTTGTTGGGTGTGTGACTAACCAACCTCAGTTGGTTAGTCACATGTGGAGAAGTCACAGGAATGCAGGTCTCAGGTAGGGCAGGGTCAGAGACTGGATCAGGTGGGATCATACCAGAAAGGTTAGCATCAGAGACTGGACCAGGTGGGATCAAACCAAGAAGCTTAGTGTCAGATACTGGACCAGGTGGGATCAAACCAGGAAGCCTAGGGTCAGACATGATTCCTCGATGGTCTGTCAGAGGACCTGTTGAGTTCAACAGGTCATGGCTGATATGGTGTGTGTGTGTGTGTGTGTGTGTGTGTGTGTGTGTGTGTGTGTGTGTGTGTGTGTGTGTGTGTGTGTGTGTGTGTGTGTGTGTGTGTGTGTGTGTGTGTGTGTGTGTGTGTGCTCGTGTTCGCGCGTGTGTGTGCGTGTTTGTGAAGGTTGAAGAGGTCTTCCCTTCCATGTGAGAGACCAGCAACATGCCTTACTCCACAACAACAACAGCATGTGAAAGACAACACCAACCCTGCCAATTGTGTATAAGTACATGTTTCACATTACACACTTTTTTTTTAAGACTGGGTCCTCCTGAAGAGCCTTGAAAATCCTATAATGTTTTTTTTTCTTCGTTTTCAGCAGTGGTTGCCATGACAACTGTGCATTTTATTTCAGGCTCTTTTGATACGGTGTGGATCAGAGTACCTACAAATTATGTATGATGATTGTGGATTTATTCAAGATGGGGTTTCCTGACTACCAGCTCTCACAGTCTATCGTCAGATGTTTCTCCAATGTCAAATTTTAAATTTGTTCCAAACATAAAATTAAAGGTAACAAAATAAAATAACAATAATTAACAGCGAGTAGCAGCAGTGTAATAACAAAGGCGGATGTCAATGTAAATAGTTCAGGTGGCCATTTTATTAATTGTTCAGCAGTCTTATGGAATGAGGATAGAAGCTGTTAAGGAGCCTTTTGGACCTAGACTTTGTGCTTTGCTTGCCGTGCGGTAGCAGAGAGAACAGTCTATGACTTGGGTGACTGGAGTCTTTGACAATTTTTTGGACCTTCCTCTGACACCACCTAGTATATAGGTCCTGGATGGCAGGAAGCTTGGCCCCAGTGATGTACTGGGCCGTACGAGCTACCGTCTGTAGCACCTTTCGGTCGAATGCCGAGCAGTTGCCATACCAGGCGGTCAGGATGCTCTCGATAGTGCAGCTGTAGAAATTTTTGAGGATCTGGGGACCCATGCCAAATCTTTTCACTCTCCTGAGGGGGAAAAGGTGTTGTCGTGCCCTCTTCACGACTGTCTTGGTGAGTTTGGACCATGATAGTTTGTTGGTGATGTGGACACCAAGGAACTTGAAACTCTCGACCCTCTCCACTACAGCTCTGTTGATGTGAATTGGGGTGTGTTCAGCCCTAATTTTCCTGTAGTCCACGACCAGCTCCTTTTGTCTTGCTCACGTTGAGGGATAGGTTGTTGTTCTGGCATCACACTGCCAGGTCTCTGACCTCCGCCCTATAGGCTGTCTCATCGTTGTTGGTGATCAGGCCTACCACTGTTGTGTTGTCAGCAAACTTAATGATGGTGTTGGAGCCGTGCTTGGCCACGCAGTCATGGGTGAACAGGGAGTACGGGAGGGGGGGGGGGGGGGGGGGACGACTAAGCACTCACCCTTGAGTGGCCACCGTGTTGAGGATCAGCGTGGCAGATGTGTTGCTGCCTTCCCTAACCACTTGGGGCGGCCCGTCAGGAATTCCAGAATCCAGTTGCGGAGGGAGGTGTTTAGTCCCAGGGTCCTTAGCTTAGTGATACGCTTCATGGACACTATGGTGATAAATGCTGAGATGATGGTGTTGATGTGAGCCATGACCAGCCTTTCAAAGCGCTTCTTGGCTACCGACGTGAGTGCTACGGGGGGGTAGTCATTTAGGCAGTTTGCCTTCACTTTATTGGGCACAGGGACTATGCTGATCTGCTTGAAACATGTAGGTATTACAGACTCAGTCAGGGAGAGGTTGAAAATATCAGTGAAGACACTTGCCTGAGTACACGTCCTGGTAATCCGTCTAGCCCTGCAGTCTTGTGAATGTTGACCTGTTTAAAGGTCATGCTCACATCGGCTACAGAGAGCGTCCTCACACAGTTGTCCAGAACAGTGGTGCTCCTATGCATGATTCAGTGTTGCTTGCCTTGAAGCGAGCATAAAAGGAATTTAGCTCGTCTGGTAGGCTCGCGTCACTAGGCGGCTCTTGACTGGGTTTCCCTTTGTAGTCCATAATAGTTTGCAAGCCATACCACATCTAACAAGCGTCAGAGCCGGTGTAGTAGGATTCAATCATAGTCCTGTATTGACGCTTTGCCTGTTTGATGGTTCATCTGAAGGCATAGCAGGATTTCTTATAAGTGTCCGGATTAGTGTCCCGCTCCTTGAAAGTGGCAGCTTTATCCTTTAGCTCGGTGCGGATGTTGCCTGTAAAGTTCCAGAGGTGATGGAAGATACCATTAGTCCCAAGCTTCTAGGTATAGTTTCAGAGGTGATGGAAGATACCATTAGTCCCAAGCTCCTAGGTATAGTTTCAGAGGTGATGGAAGATACCATTAGTCTTAAGCTTCTAGGTATAGTCCCAAAGGTGATGGAAGTGGAACAGGAACAGATGTAGAGTGCTATGGTTTTGTTTATGGAGGACTCTTGAGGAGGCTTATGGAAGAGAGGAGAGAGAGGAGATAAATAAGAGAGGGAACTTTCCTGTGGGCCTCTTCAGATCCCTAAAGCCCAGAGAATGATTAGCCTGAGTCTCCCAGCCGGGCTCAACCGGTCTTTATGGTGCTGCACTGGTGGCCGAGTCAGAACAACCTCTCAGCCGGGCTCAACCGGTCTTTACAGCTCTGTGCTGCACTGGTGTCAGAGACAAAACAGCCTGTCAGCCAGGCACAACCGGTCTTTACAGCTCTGTGCTGCACTGGTGGCAGAGACAAAACAGCTAGGCAAAACCAGTCTTTACGGCGCTGCGCTGGTGGCAGAGACAGAACAGCCTCTCAGCCGGGCACAACCGGTCTTTACAGCCTTGCACTGGTGGCAGAGACAGACAGCCTGTCAGCTTGGCTCAAACTGTCATTACGGAGCTGCGCTGCACTGGTGGCAGAGACAGAACAGCCGGACTCAACCTGTCTTCACGGCGCTGCACTGCACTGGTGGCAGAGACAGAACAGTCTCTCAGCCGGGCTCAACCGGTTTTTATGGCGCTGAACTGGTGACAGAAAGAAAACAGCCGGGCTCAACCGGTCATTACGGCACTGCGCTGCGCTGCGCTGGTGGCAGAGATAGAACAGCCCCTTAGCCGGGCTCAACCGGTCTTTTACGGCGCTACACTGGTGGCAGAGACAAAACAGCCTCTAAGCTGGGCTCAACCGGTCTTTACGGCAATGTGCTGCACTGGTGGCAGAGACAGAACATCCTCTCAGCCAGGTTGAACCGGTTTTTACGACGCTGCACTGGTGGCAGAGACAGGACAGCTTCTCAGCCGGGCTAAACCGGATTTTACGGTGCTACGCTGTTGGCAGAGTCTGAACAGCTGGGCTCAACCGGTTGTTACGGTGCTGCGCTGGTGGCAGAGACGGAACAAAAAGTGAGCGCGAGAGTGTGGTGACCTGAGGAGTTCTGATGTAGCGGAACACATAAAACATAATAATAATAACCTTCATAGTGAAGCATTGCATGCATATCATCGCATTTGCGTGGTGGCATAGAGCAGTAGAGTAGAGGCACTTATAGAAGTTGCACACATAGGGAACATTTCTAGTAGCCTATGGTCCGGGAAAATGTTGGCCTTTATAAACACATTTTATGCAATTCTACTTCATTTTACATGACTGGAGACTTTGGCAGAATCTTTTTTAATACTGCACAAATTATCAAAATGGCAGGCTACTTTCTCTGAAAACTGAGAATCTGAGATCAATAAAAACGACCTTGTCTCGAATCTATCAATAGCCTAGGCCTAGGTGTGGGAAATTATAGTCCTAAAAATGCTTTCTAGTTTCACTGACTCAAACCATAAACCTGGGCCAGCCCAACCCAAATCAACTTTTAGAATATTAGGCCCGGGCTGAAAATCTACATTTTTACATTACATTCTTTTGTGGGGGCAGGAGAGTTAACTGAAAGGCAACTCGAATGAACTTTGATCGCTTTTATTAGAATTTTTACATTGCAAAAATTATTTTTCATGCCAGGAGAGGTACCATATCTGACCAAATAGGTTCCGGAACAAAACAGTTCAAAATCGAGAGGTGCAGCTGAAATTAAACACTGGCACTGCAATGGAGGCAGACACAGAACAGCCTCTTATCTGTTTCAAGTAGACCTGGCACAGGAGGGAGGGGCACAGCAGGCTCCTATACAGCTTCAATAAAGTGAATATTTTCAATATTTGATCACTCTGTTGTTGCAGAGAATTTCCCTGCACAGCAGGAATTCCAATTGGTAGTGTATTAGAGGTTTAAAAAGGTTTCTAAGTTTGTAATTTCCACTTAAATGTCATACTTGATTTGCCCTAACCAAAAATGTATCAACCTCATTAAATGTATCAACCCCAACATTAATTATAATCCACATAATAATTCACATTTCCTGCTGCTTAGAAACTGGTCAAATTAAGATCCTACATCTGTATGTACTATATCTTCAAAGTAAATCATCAAAATCTTTATTGGATTTCATGAGATTGTAAAGATACACTTCCCCAGCTCTCTTGCTGCCGTTTTTGAAAGCAGCTGAAGAAACAATTGAGATTTGGAGCTATCATTTACTGCACCTGCATAAGGTGACTGAATGCATTTACACAAGTCTGAGCATTATTCTTATTACTCTCTCTCTCTGTGTATTTCTGACAGACCAGCAGTATTCCCCTTGGTCCCCGTCTCGACACTTCGATGAAGGCAGACGCCACCCCGTCCCCCCAGCTAGGAACATGAAGGGCTTATCGGGCGGTCGCTCCCAGCACCAGATCCTGTCGCCCCACGGGTTGGACCAGTTCGACTACCCCCAAGACATCCATGGCATGGGCCACCATGGTGGAGCCTCCGACTCACGCCACACCTCCTACCTGCTCAGCCCCACTGAGAGCTGCCCCATGGACTACCACCACCGCTACTCACCACGCAGCTCCATCCACTCAGACTGCATGATGATGTCCCCCGTCATGATGGCGCCCTCGTCAGTCGGTGTTGGCCCCATCGATCACGTTTCCAGCAGCACCTTCCCCAGAATGCACTACAGCACCCAGTACTATGACTCAGCCACGCGGGACGACTGCGCCGCCATCACTGCCTCCGCCACCTCCCATGCTGCTGCTGCTGCCACTGCCGCTTCCGTCTTGCAGTACCAGGGCAGCGGCAAGAGCAACCGCATCCCGGCCAACCTGCTGGACCAGTTTGAGAAGCAGCTGCCGCTGCATCACGATGGCTTCCATACCCTGCAGTACCAGAGGGCGTCCACCACCACCACGGAGCAGCGCAGCGAGAGCCCCGGACGCATCCGCCACCTGGTCCACTCCGTCCAGAAGCTTTTCACCAAGTCCCATTCCCTGGAGGGATCGTCCAAGATGAACGGCACCAAGGGTGAAGGAGGAGGAGGGGGACACCACGGCGGCTCCCAACACGGCCACCACGGAGGCTCCAAGCACGGCAGCAAGCGGAGCAAGAGCAAAGAGCGCAAGGCGCACCGCTCGGGGGGCGCGGGCGGCTTCTGGAGCGCTGACGACAACCTGGACAGCGACAGCACCTACCGCACACCCAGCGTCATGAGCCGTCACCACGGTGACTACGCCCATGCTGCCCACTGCTACCCGGACTCCATGCACCACAGTCACTTTGGGGACATGTCCCTCAAGACCTCGAAGAGCAACAACGACGTCAAGTGCTCGGCATGCGAGAGCATGGCCACGGCTCCGGAGGGGAAGTTTATGAAGAGAAGTTCCTGGTCTACGCTGACTGTCAGCCAGGCCAAGGAAGCTTACAGGAAGTCCTCCCTTAACCTAGAGAAACCCATGATGCACACAGACCTCAAGCCCTCACTACGGGCCTGTCACTATCTGCAGGTGAGTGGTGTTCAGAGCCATGGCTCTGTGGTGTGTGTGTGTGTGTGTGTGTGTGTGTGTGTGTGTGTGTGTGTGTGTGTGTGTGTGTGTGTGTGGTGTGTGTGTGTGTGTGTGTGTGTGTGTGTGTGTGTGTGTGTGTGTGTGTGTGCACGTGTGTGTGTGTGTGCATGTGCTCACTGATACTGCTGAACAAAGATGTTGAACCTTGCCCAAAGCTTACAGTAGCTTTTATGTTGTATGTGGAATAATTCAATGTAACATATGACAGAGGTAATATAATAATTTCCCAATTTATCGTATCACACATCCAAATATATTACAAACAATAGCAGCCATTGATCTCATTGATTCTTAGAAAGAACCTCCTGAGCAAAACATAATGATGGATGCATCAGTCAGCCCAGTCAGTAAAACCTCCTTGATTGAACCTGTCCTTTTCTATTCTCAGGGGAACAATTCCAGCTCCTATGTGTGAGGCCAATATACTTTATCTGTGATTCCCCATTGTGAGTTCTCTGGGGGAGCTATTGTCTATTTAGAGCGATCAATTGAGGGAATCAATGTCATTGAGGAAGAGACTGTAGATAATAGGGATGGAAGCTTCCTTGGATAACCTTCTCTATCTTGTGGGCAACTCCTGCTGTTTTTCAAACACCATGGATCTTTTTCAAGCACACACGCACAGAGAGAGAGAAAGAGAGAGAGCGATCTAAAGTAAAATACACTCACCTGACATAACACACAGCAGCAATAAATGATGCTATTTCCAAGTTTGACACGTTTGGGGTTTCAGACTGTTAACCTACCTACCATGGTATAGGCTACGGCTTTCATCTTTTAATAGTTTGATTTCTACCGCAATAACGCTGAATTGCAGAAGTGTCTAACGCCTTGACATATTGGATTTGTGTAAAGTACACTTCAATAGAAGTTTATATAGATATTATTATTCATTATAGCTCTTTGTTGGACACTAACAATCTTCTGAGATAGTGTTGTAAGATGATCAGGGATCGAGTTGAGGGTAGCGCTATTCACAAAATAAAAGAGACGCGCAATCGGTGTTTACTGTACGTGGCTTTTTATTTTGTGAATAGCGTATACCGACGTTTATTTTTTTAACCAATACATCCCTAATTGTAATCTTGCAATGTCAGGAAATGTGATGTCTAACGCATACATAAAGACCTTTAGGACCAGAGGTATCTACATGCAGGTTATTCTACTCTACACCGAGTGTACAAAACATTAAGAACACATGGTCTTTCCATGACATAGACTGAATCCAGGTAAAAGGAAGGTGTTCCTAATATTTGGTATACTCAGTGTATAGTCAGTGACCTAATCCTGATATGTACAGGTTAGTCTATATTCAGTGATCTAATCCTGATAAAATACAGTTTAGTCTATATTCAGTGATCTAATCCTGATAAAATACAGGTTAGTCTATATTCAGTGATCTAATCCTGATAAGATACAGGTTGGTCTATATTCAGTAATCTAATCCTGATCAGATACAGGTAGGTCTATATTCAGTGATCTAACCCTGATAAGATACAGGTTAGTCTATATTCAGTGACCTAATCCTGATAAAATACAGGTTGGTCTATATTCAGTGATCTAATCCTGATAAGATACAGGTAGGTCTATATTCAGTGATCTAATCCTGATAAAATACAGGTTAGTCTATATTCAGTGATCTAATCCTGATAAGATACAGGTAGGTCTATATTCAGTGATCTAATCCTGATATGTACATGTTAGTCTATATTCAGTGATCTAATCATGATAAGATACAGGTTGGTCTATATTCAGTGTTCTAATCCTGATATGTACATGTTAGTCTATATTCAGTGATCTAATCCTGATAAGATACAGGTAGGTCTATATTCAGTGATCTAATCCTGATATGTACATGTTAGTCTATATTCAGTGATCTAATCCTGATAAGATACAGGTAGGTCTATATTCAGTGACCTAATCCTGATATGTACATGTTAGTCTATATTCAGTGATCTAATCCTGATAAGATACAGGTTGGTCTATATTCAGTGACCTAATCCTGATAAGATACAGGTAGGTCTATATTCAGTGACCTAATCCTGATAAGATACAGGTTGGTCTATATTCAGTGATCTAATCCTGATAAGATACAGGTTGGTCTATATTCAGTGATCTAATCCTGATAAGATACAGGTTGGTCTATATTCAGTGACCTAAGCCTAGTAGAAGCAGAGGACTCAGAGGGAGGACAGTGATTGAGAAACGCTGGGCTCTAGATTAAATGTTGTGAGACTCGTCCGTCAACTGCTTCTTCCAAGGGCAGTCATTATGCTAACAAGATCCAATAAATGTCTGCTGCACCTGCTGTAGAAACGGCAAGACCACATCAAGACGATGGAGGTGAAGCCTATTGTGTAATAAAGTGATACATTCAGGCCAAAGGTGAGTGTTTGATTGCATTACTTTCACTCTAGGCCTTACTGTTGCTTCAGTCACCCATCCTTCTGTATTATTGTGGGAGTGATATCCCCCACAATATAGGCATTGATTGAAGCTCAATATTAAATTAAAATCTCCCCACCATCATATCTAAACCAATATGACACCAATCTAGATGAAAATTCGCAAATCAACTTGATTGGAGGTACACAATACACTCCCCGCCTCTCATCATGAGCCGTCTGGCTGTTACAGAGAACCACATACCAGATTATTTAACATGGTTGTTAGCAATTGAGTTTTAAGAGTATTTTCTGCACCTACCTAGCTCAAATTCGAGACATCGGATTAAAATGAGACTACAGCATCCATAAAGTGACTATTTGATTTAAGAAACGTCGGATTGACTAAGTTTGTCAAATGTATAATTTATTGCTCTCACATGCTAATTTCTGTTCATTAAGAACCAACGATGTGCTACCTTTTTGTAGCATTTCTGACCATGCTAACATCTTTTCAGCTGAATCTCAGAGTTCTACAACTGGAACCAACAACTCAGTTGCTGCTTCTCACCAGTCAGATGAGAAGCAAGCCACAAGCAAAGGAACGGAATTTAGCTAGATAGGTATATTTGGTTTGCATCTTTTTTCAAAAAGGACTAAAAATCAGGAATCAAAGGTGAAACCTTCAACTACAGTGTGTTTATCATATGGCTGTTTATCAGTGAATCTGACCAATACAGTTTTTTTTTTTTACATTATCACAGGTGGAAGGCCTACACAAGTATTGCACCGATATTGATACAGCAAATGTGATGGGATAGTCTGGAGCCTGGTAGAGAGGTAGACTGGGCTGAATCTGACAGTCTTCTGTACCGAGCAGATGTTTCTATCCTATCC
Source organism: Salmo salar (assembly GCF_965601325.2). Lineage (NCBI taxonomy): Eukaryota > Metazoa > Chordata > Actinopteri > Salmoniformes > Salmonidae > Salmo > Salmo salar. Next base: position 83,399,022 of record NC_138296.1, on the reverse strand, counting down.
ATTCATCCACATGGCTTTTGAAGTTAGATTTAGACCAAGTATTCTCAGTAACACATCTGAAGGTCAAGCTGGTGTCCCCTGGTGATTTGCACCAGTCATTGTAACAAATGATATCCCCAGGGCCTAAACACCCCAGCATCCATGTGCTTAGAGAGTGTGACACACCCGTCCCCTGTCTGTCTGTCTGTCTGTCTGTCTGTCTGTCTGTCTGTCTGTCTGTCTGTCTGTCTGTCTGTCTGTCTGTCTGTCTGTCTGTCTGTCTGTCTGCTCACCATGCAGCGTTATGGAGACGGATTAGGGTAATGGTCTGCATCCCTGTCCGGTGGGCGTGCTTCAACATCTGGCGCCGTACATGCACCCAGTAATTGTAATGAATAAGCTGTCAAGCCTTACATATATATTTCTCCCTGAGTGCTCGCTGGCTGGGGCGATCTGCTAGCCACACTCAATAAAGTTTGATGGAATGGCTTCTTCTGTCCAGCTGTCATCTTGTGTGTCTAGCACAGCTCAGGCACAGGTGGCAGGACTTTGATTCTTTCACATTATAAACTGGGTGGTTCGAGCCCTGAATGCTAATTGGCTGACAGCCGTGGTATATCAGACCGTATATCATGGGTATGACAAAACATTTATTTGTACTGCTCTAATTACGTTGGTAACCAGTTTATAATAGCAATAAAGCACCTCTGGGGTTTGTGGTATATTGCCAATATACCACGGCTGTCACGTCCTGACCAGTAAAGGGGTCATTTGTCATTGTAGTATGGTCAGGGCGTGGCAGGGGGTGTTTGTTTTGTGGGGTTTTGGTTCTAGGGGATTTTGGTTCTAGTTTTCTATTTCTATGTTTCATTTTCCATGTTTGGCCGAGTATGGTTTCCAATCAGAGGCAAGTGTTTTTCGTTGTCTCTGATTGGAAGCCATACTTAGGCAGCCTGTTTTTTGGGGGGGGGGTTGTGGGTGGTTGTTTTCTGTATAGTCTGTGAAACTTACGGAACTGTCGTTTTGTCGTTTTGTTAATTTTTTTTATTAAGTGTTCACTTTAAATAAGTATAAGAAGATGAGCACAATACCCCCTGCGCCTTGATCCCCTTTCATCGACGCTTATGACAGAACCACCCACCAAAAGAAGACCAAGCAGCGGGGTAAGGAGCAGGAGAGGAGGTATCTCGAGTCATGGACGTGGGAGGAGATCCTCGATGGAAAGGGTCCATGGAGCCAGGCTGGGGAGTACAAGCGCCCGAAGGAGGAGCTGGAGGAAGCGAAGAGGGAACGACGGAATTACGAGGCGTTGTATCCTCCTATTCAGGAGGTGAAGAGGCAGCCTCCCAACATTTTTTGGGGGGGGCATAAGGGGAGTTTTGCTAGGTCAGGGGGGAACCCTGACCAAACGTCCCGGGCATTTCAGAGGGAGCCATGGAGGAAACCAGAGCCGGTCGGGGAGTCAGGAGCGCATGACGATGCAGGATTCCGGAGAAAGGGACTGGTGGAAAGCGCACGACGGAGCAGACGCACAGAGGGAGGAGCTAGGCAGTATGGAGGAAGGCGCACACCGTTGCCCATACGTACTCACAGCCCGGTGCGGTCGATACAGGCTCCTCAACGTTGTCGTGTGACAGTTAGCGGGCAGCCAGGAAAAAGTGCGCCGGCTCAACATATCTGGCCTCCAGTGCGGCTCCTCGGCCCAGGATATCCTATGCCTGCTCCACGCATGATAGCCTGCATTCCCCAGCACAGCCCAGTTCATCCTGTGCTAGCGCTTCGCCCTTGCCGGGCTAGAGTGAGCATTGAGCCAGGACGGGTTATGCTAGCTGTAAGTGGCAGACCTCCAGTGAGAATCCTGGGCCCAGGATATCCTACGCCTGTTCCATGTACGGCAGCCTGCATTCCCCAGCACAGCCCAGTTCATCCTGTGCCAGCGCTCCGCCCTTGTAGGGCTATAGTCAGCATCGGGCCAGGACGGGTTGCTCCAGACTGCCGGTGCGCCTCTACGGCCCAGTGTGCCCCGTGCCCGCGCTGCGCACCCAGTCTCCTGTGAGTCTCCCCAGTCCGGGGAGACCGGTCCCAGCTCCACGCAGGAGGCCTCCAGCGATGCTCCCCAGTCAGGAGCCTCCAGCGACGCTCCTCCGCCCGGAGCCTCCAGCGACGCTCCCCAGTCAGGACCCTCCAGCGACGCTCCTCAGCCCGGAGCCTCCAGCGACGCTCCTCAGCCCGGAACCTCCAGCGACGCTCCTCAGCCCGGAGCCTTCAGCGGTGGTCTGCAGCCAAGAGCCTTCAGCGGTGGTCTGCAGCCAAGAGCCTTCAGCGGTGGTCTGCAGCCCAGAGTCTTCAGAACGGGAGCTACACCCAGAGCCAGAGCCACCTCCATAGTGGGAGGATTGGTGAAGGGGGGGTGTAGCACAGGAACCGTCGTTGACGGTGGCCACCCTCCCTTCCCTCCCTTTAGGTTTGGGGTTGTTTTTGTGGGGTTTTTTGTTTTGAGGTGCAGTCGGGGTCTGCACCTTTGGGGGGGTACTGTCACGTCCTGACCAGTAAAGGGGTCATTTGTAATTGGTAGAGCATGGTGTTTGCAATGCCAGCATGGTGTGTGCAAGCCAGGGTTGTGGGTTCGATTCCCACGGGGGGCCAGTACAAACAAAAAAGTTTTTTTTTAAATGCATGAAATGAAAATGAAATGTATGTATTCACTACTGTAAGTCGCTCTGGATAAGAGCGTCTGCTAAATGACTAAAATGTAAATGTAATGATGTAATTGTAGTATGGTCAGGGCATGGCAGGGGGTGTTTGTTTTGTGTGTTTTGGGGGTTTTGGTTCTAGGGGATTTTGGTTCTAGTTTTCTATTTCTATGTTTCATTTTCCATGTTTGGCCGAGTATGGTTTCCAATCAGAGGCAAGTGTTTTTCGTTGTCTCTGATTGGAAGCCATACTTAGGCAGCCTGTTTTTCTTTGGATTTTGTGGGTGGTTGTTTTCTATATAGTCTGTGAACCTTACGGAACTGTCGTTTTGTCGTTTTGTTAATTTTGTTTAAGTGTTCACTTTAAATAAATATAAGAAGATGAGCACTATACCCACTCCGCCTTGGTCCCCTTTCATTGATGCTTATGACAACGACTAAGGGCTGTGTCCAGGCACTCCACGTTGCGTCGTGCAATGAACAGTCCTTAGCCGTGGTATATTGGCCATATACCACACCCACTCAGGCCTTATTGCTTAATTAGAGACCCTGGGTGCCTGTGGCATTGGCTTTTTTGTCGTTTATCTCATTAATGCAATGTTATGGTTTACATTTTTACTATGAGAATTATTCCATACCCACACAACCGGAAACTCCCTCCCTTCCTCTACTGTTAAACAGTCTGTTTAAGGGAGCAAACCCAATGTATTAGATGGTGGGGACTAACAAAAAGAAAAGCTGTTATCTCAATGTGTGTCAAACTATTCTGAGCATTTTAGTGTTAATCATTCAAGATAGTCCATCTTAGTCTCCTAGCAACTTTTAACTCACCAGTCTGTGGGTGTTGATAAAATGTATACCAACTAATGGCACCAGACCTTTTCTAGCCTAATCGAACCCAGTGGCGCAGCCAAGCGCCTCTTCATTCAGGTGTAACAACATCCACTCAGAGAAGAGACAGGGGAACGCTAACGAGCTAGCGCTGGGCTCTCATGAGCAACGCCTGCCTTGTTAACCACTGCCCCAGCTGATCAAAGACAACGCATTAGGAGAAAAAAATAATACCTTTGCTTTATTGCTGTCTTTAAGCATGATTAATTTAGTTTCCACACAATCACTGTATTTTTATTCAACTCTCTCTTGTGGGAACGGAGAAAAGCACAAACAGCAGATTAGTGTGCATGATAGTTTTGCTGATAGAGCTTTGAAGTGAAGATATAAGCAAGCCAGCTAATTATCCTGTTGGCTTGCCAAGTCAGGCATTGCTGAGGAGATTTGCGTTTTTTTTTTTTAAAGCTTAGCCTCTTTCCTCTCTTGTTAAGCAGTTTGACACACCAACATGTCCGCTTAGGTCACAACAGCAGTCTGTCTGCAATTGCCTTTTGACCCAATGCTTTAGGAAGTGTTCATCAGTATTCACCTTGTATGTAATTAGCTACATTGAATTAGATTTTCCTGATGAATGTTTTTATTTGCTGTTTCCCTCCCTCACTAATCAACAAGGCAACATTGTACTTGAGCGGTACAGGAATGTGTAGCACATGGCATCCGTACTGCCTTTCTGAGACATAGAATTATTGTTGCTCCGGATTCAGAAATGCCTTGTCTTTACTGGGTCAGTGGTATTGACAGTGATTTTTTTTTGTATGTTGTGGAACGGTGAGGAAGGTTGTGCGTTCACGCCCTGGTTGGGGTGGAATTTTCACTCTGTCACATATGCAGCTTCCTGTAGGATCCGTATCACCTCTTCTCTGAAGTTACGTGACCAGATGTTCTTTTGCTCTATACAGATTATATGCAAGAATGGAGCCGTTTATAGATCAGGTTCATGTCCACCGATGGCTGCATTTAATATGTGAGTGAGTGAGTGAGTGAGTGAGTGAGTGAGTGAGGTTACCTCCAGGAACAGAAAACCCAACATTCATCCTACTCTGCTCTCTCTGATAGCAGCCCAGGGACTGTTAAGGGGAAATAACCAGACAGGGCCCATGATTGGTTGGGGTGAGTAACTGGCAGAGGTAGACCACTAGTGCCCCAGGCTGTTGTTCTAAGAACCACTGCTCCCCTTGTCCACTGGGAGCACAGCGTGATGTTATGTTATACATACAGTACATGCGCCTGATCATTATACTGGACAGCTACAACATATGTGTGTCATCATTAATTTGATTGGTCGTTGATGGCTAATTTCATGTCAATGCCAAAATGCATTGAAATAAGTATGTGTAAGATATATGTTTAAAGTGTCTGAGATCAAAATGAATGTCCTTGTACTGTATGAATATGATCATCCGTCTTAGAGTACTAGAAAATATTTCCAATTCGCATGTACTGTCTACTAATGTGGATTGACTAGAACATGCGTTATTAAACTATTAACCTTCTTTGATTTCACCAATTAGAGCTAATTGTACAGTAAATTAGCTGCTTTGTTTTGGTGTGGAAATGTTTATGGCAAAGCAACACCATGTAATTAACAACGATCCCTTAATCACTATTAATTGTTCTGCCGTTCGTCGAACGACTGTTACAGTCGAGGCTACGCCGTTGCATATGCATGATGTGTTAATGTCGCTCGTTTATCTGCAGTTGCTATGGCTGCAACCTACACACTTGCCTACATTGGCCTTAAAATGAGTGTGGAGGATTCGGGAGGAAGACATGGTGTTATCCATGACTTTATTACTCCCCTCACTGTGCTGTGTAACACTCTTCATCCTATAGCTGACCCTGAGACCTCTGGATTTTCAGTAAAAGTTTCATATTTATACAAACAGAACATGCACCACTTGTCTATGCTTGGTAACTGCTGTTGGGGTCCATGGCAAAGACAATTGCTGGACAAGCATAGACAAGTGGTGCATCTCAATAAATGAATGTTCTGTTGGTGTAAATATGAAACTTTTACTGAAAATCCAGAGGTCTCAGGGTCTGCTATAGGATGTTCTATAATCAGCGCAATTTCCTTTTGTCTTGATGAACACTGCGGATACTATGAAAGCCATATGCTTTCTGAATTGTATGTAAAAGTATGTAAAATAAAAATAGGTACTTTAAATCACATTGTCCTGAATATTTGGATATTAATAACAGTAAACCATAATTTAATTTCAGATGTAATTGCATCGTTTCCTAAGAATAGTAGCAAGATTAATAAACTTGTCTGCCGCTAAAATGAATAATTTGTCTCTAACTACAGTACATTGTGTCAACGTAAAAGTTACAAGCACAGCCTCAGGTGAATGAATGGCAGCAACTGTAGGTAAGGTTCAATCAAACCCACACTGTGCCTAGACCGCAATTGTGTGAGAAATCCCATTGGTCCTGCTTCACAAGAATGTATGAACAGGTTGAATGTTGGTCTGTCTCTGCCCTAACAGTCTAACAGGGCAAAGTGGAGCTAGGCCTCCCTGTAGATTAAACAAGCATTTCTTTCCCACTCATTTTACACCCCTCCTCTTCTCACACTAAGCCCATCTCACTGGCACTCGTCACTCTGACGGGCTTGCAGTGTCATTCACTGTGTGGATGGCTTGGCAATCTGTGATGAGATGGAATTCTACAGGCCTCACATCCATCCCCTAGGAAGTTTGACTCCACTCACTGGAGTTTAGACCTCAGAGCCATGCTGTACAAGAGGGGATTACAAGGGGGAAGGGAATTGGCATTTGTATTCATCCCTACGGTACACCATCTCTACAAAAATTTAAATTTGGTAAATGTATTGTGTAATCTGGTAAATGTATTGTGTAGTACTAAGTAATCTGGATTACTAAATAGAATGGTGCCGGAGAAGATGGCTGATGTTTTACGTGCTCCTAACCAACTGTGTTCATTTGTTCGTTTTTTTGCGTTGTTTGTAACTTATTTTTTAACATATTATGTACATAATGTTGCTGCTACCATCCCTTATGACCGAAAATAACTTCTGGACATCAGAACAGCAATTAATCACCACGAACTGGTAGAAGCTTTTTCTTTTAACGAGTCCGACGAGTCCGACATGAAGGATATACTGCTTTCCCGGGAACAGGCCCAAATCCCCGTCATTTGCGTGAAGATAAGACGGAGAAAAAGGGCGCGGAGGTTGGGCTGCCTTCTGAGAATTCATAGCCGAGTGAGTAAAATCCCACTGCTATCCGATCCACTGGCAAATATGCAATCATTGGAAAATAAAATCAATGACCTAAGAGCAAGATTAAACTACCAACGGGACATTAAAAACTGTAATATCTTATGTTTCACCGAGTCTTGGCTGAACGACGACATGAACAACATACAGCTGGCAGGTTTTACACTGTATCGGCAGGATAGAACAGTGGCCTCTGGTAAGACAAGGGGTGGTCTATGTATATTTGTAAACAACAGCTGGTGCACGGTCTCTAAGGAAGTCTCAAGATTTTGCTCGCCTGAGGTAGAGTATCTATTGGTAAACTATAGACCATACTTTCTACCTAGAGAGTTTTCATCTGTATTTTTCATAGCTGTCTACCACAGAGCTATGCTGGCTCTAAGACCACACTCAATGAGCTGTATACCGTCATGAGAAAACAGGAAAACGCTCAACCAGAGCTCCTTGTGTCCGGGTACTTTAATGCAGGGAAACTTAAATCCGTTTTACCAAATTTCCACCAGCATGTTAAATGTGCAACCAGAGGGAGAAAAAAAACTCTAGACCACCTTTACTCCACACACAGAGATGCGTACAAAGCTCTTCCTCACCCTCCATTTGGCATATCTGACCATAATTCTATCCTCCTGATTCCTGCTTGCAAGATAAAAGTAAAGCAGGAAGTACCAGTGACTCGGTCAATAAAAAAGTGGTCAGATATTTTAATTTATTTATTTCACCTTTATTTAACCAGGTAGGCTAGTTGAGAACAAGTTCTCATTTACAACTGCGACCTGGCCAAGATAAAGCAAAGCAGTGCGACACAAACAACAACAGAGTTACACATGGAATAAACAAACATACAGTCAATAACACAATAGAAAAAGTCTATATATAGTGTGTGCAAATGAGGTAAGATAAGGGAGGTAAGGCAATAAATAGGCCATAGTGGAGAAATAATTACAATTTAGCAATTAAACACTGGAGTGATAGATGTGCAGAAGAAGCTCGTCTGGAGGTTAGTTAACACAGTGTCCAAAGAAGGGCCAGAAGTATACAGAATGGTGTCGTCTGTGTAGAGGTGGATCAGAGAATCACCAGCAGCAAGAGCGACATCATTGATGTATACAGAGAAAAGAGTCGGCCCGAGAATTGAACCCTGTGGCACCCCAATAGAGACTGTCAGAGGTCCGGACAACAGGCCCTCCGATTTGACACACTGAACTCTGTCTGAGAAGTAGTTGGTGAATCAGTCAGTTGAGAAACCAAGGCTGTTCAGTCTGCCGATAAGAATGTGGTGATTGACAGAGTCGAAAGCCTAGGCCAGGTCAATGAATACTGCTGCACAGTATTGTCTCCTATCGATGGCGGTTATGATATCATTTAGGACCTTGAGCGTGGTTTAGGTGCACCGAGGACCAGCTCGGAAACCAGATTGCATGGAGAAGGTACGGTGGGTACGGTGGGATTCGAAATGGTCGGTGATCTGTTTTGTTAACTTGGCTTTTGGAGACCTTAGAAAGGCAGGGTAGGATATAGGTCTGTAGCAGTTTGGGTCTAGAGTGTCTCTCCCTTTGAAGAAGGGGATTACCGCGGCAGCTTTCCAATCTTTGGGGATCTCAGACGATACGAAAGAGAGGTTGAACAGGCTAATAATAGGGGTTGCAACAATTTTGCCGGATAATTTTAGAAAGAGAGGGTCCAGATTGTTTAGCCCGGCTGATTTGTAGGGGTCCAGATTTTGCAGCTTTCAGAACATCAGCTATCTGGATTTGGGTGAAGGAGAAATGGGGGATGCTTGGGCAAGGTGCTGTGGGGAGTGCAGGGCTGTTGACCGGGGTAGGGGTAGCCAGGTGGAAAGCATGGCCAGCCGTAGAAAATTGCTTATTGAAATTCTCAATTATCGTGGATTTATCCGTGGTGACAGTGTTTCCTAGCCTCAGTGCAGTGAGCAGCTGGGAGGAGGTGCTCTTATTCTCCATGGACTTTACAGTGTCCCAAACATTTTTGTAGTTTGTGCTACAGGATGCAAATTTCTGTTTGAAAAAGTTAGCCTTTGCTTTCCTAACTGCTTGTGTATATTTGTTCCTAACTTCCCTGAAAAGTTGCATATCGCTGGGGCTATTCGATGCTAATGCATTACGCCACAGGATGTTTTTGTGCTGGTCAAGGGCAGTCAGGTCTGGAGTGAACCAAGGGCTATATCTGTTCCTGGTTCTACATTTTTTGAATGGGGCATGCTTATTTAAGATGGTGAGGAAAGCACTTTTAAAGAATAACCAGGCATCCTCTACTGACGGAATGAGGTCAATATCCTTCCAGGATACCCGGGCCAGGCCTGCTCGCTGAAGTGTTTCAGGGAGCGTTTGACAGTGATGAGGGATGGTCGTTTGACCGCAAACCCATTACGGACACAGGCAATGAGGCAGTGATCGCTGAGATCCTGGTTGAAGAAAGCAGAGGTGTATTTGGAGGGCAGGTTGGTTAGGATGATATCTATGAAGGTGCCCGTGTTTACGGATTTGGTGTTGTACCTGGTAGGTTCATTGATAATTTGTGTGAGATTGAGGGCATCAAGCTTAGATTGTAGGATGGTCGGGGTATTAAGCATGTCCAAATTTAGGTCACCTAACAGCACGAGCTCTGAAGATAGATGAGGGGCAATCAATTCACATATGGTGTCCAGGGCACAGCTGGGGGCAGAAAGTGGTCTATAGCAAGCGGCAACGGTAAGAGACTTGTTTCTGGAAAGGTGGATTTTTAAAAGTAGAAGCTCAAATTGTTTGGGCACAGACCTTGATAGTAAGACAGAACTCTGCAGGCTATCTCTGTAGTAGATTGCAACTCCGCCCCCTTTGACAGTTCTATCTTGTTGAAAAATGTTATATTTAGGGATGAAAATGTCTGGGTTTTTGGTGGCCTTCCTAAGCCAGGATTCATACACGGCTAGGACATCTGGGTTGGCAGAGTGTGCTAAAGCAGTGAATAAAACAAACTTAGGGAGGAGACATCTGGGTTGGCAGAGTGTGCTAAAGCAGTGAATAAAACAAACTTAAGGAGGAGGCTTCTAATGTTAACATCCATGAAACCAAGGCTTTTACGGTTACAGAAGTCAACAAATTAGAGCGCCTGGGGAATGGGAGTTGAGCTAGGAACTGCAGGTCCTGGATGAACCTCTACATCACCGGAAGAACAGAGGAGGAGTAGCATAAGGGCATGGCTAAAGGCTATAAGAACTAGTCGTCTTGTACATTCAGAGCAGAGAGTAAAAGGAGCAGGTTTCTGGGCGTGGTAGAATAGATTCAAGGCATAATGTACAGACAAAGGTACGGTAGGAACTAGAAGCACAAGCATTTCGCTACACTTGCATTAACATCTGCTAACCATGTGTATGTGACCAATAAAATTTGATTTGATTTGATTTAGGATGTGAATACAGTGGAGGTAAACCTAAGCATTGAGTGACGATGAGAGATGTACTATCTCTAGAGACACCATTTAAACCAGGTGAGGTCACCGCATGTGTGGGAGGTGGAACAAAAGGGTTAGCTAAGGCATATTGAACAGGGCTGGAGGCTCTACAGTGAAATAAGACAATAATCACTAACCAAAACAGCAATGGACAAGGCTTATTGGCATTAGGGAGAGGCATGCTTAGCCGAATGATCATAGGGTCCAGTGAGTAGCTAGGCGAGTTGGAGGCATGGCGATTCAGACAGCTAGCGGGCCGGGGATGGCAGGCTAGCAGAAGGGCCTTAGAGGGACGTCGCGACGGAAGAAGTCTGTTGTAGCCCCCTCGTGCGGTTACGTTGGAAGACCAGTCGTGATGGATCAGCAGGGCTCCGTGTAGTAAAAGGGTCCAGGCAATTGACAAAATAGGTATAGTAGCCCAAGAAATTGGCTGATGGACCTCTTCAGCTAACAGTCCGATATGCTCTAGACAGCTAGCGGGCTGCAGCTAGCAGGCTAGCAGATGGGCATTCAGGGAACGTCGCGATGGAGGAGCCTGTTGAAAAAAACCTTCGGGCAGATTACGACGGTAGTCCAGTTGTGATGAATAGGTGGGGCTCCGTATCGGCAGTAAAAGGGGTCCAATTGGCAAAATAGGTATTGTCTCCCAAGGAGTGGCTGATGGACCTCTTCAGCTAGCCGAGAGATGGGCTAGCTCCAGGCTAATTGGTGCTTGCTTCAGGCTAATTGCTGCTTGCTTCGGGACAGAGATGTTAGCCAGGAGTAGCCACTCGGATAGCAGCTAGCTAGCTGCGATTATCCAGGTGAAAAGGTTCAGAGCTTGCGGTAGGAATCCGGAGATATGGAGAAAAAGAAGTCCGATGTGTTGAATCGCGCTGTGCAGACTGGCAGGAGTTGTCCGGGCTAAAGGTTAGCTGATGAACTCTAGCAGTGGCTTGCTGACTACTAGCTAGTAGCTAGTTAGCTGGCTAGCTTCTGTTGGGGGTTCCGGTACTAAAGTAAAGAAAATAGCAGATCCATACCACATTGGGTGAGGTGGGTTGCTGGAGAGTATGTTGAAGTTGAGGTTAAGAAAAATATAAAAAAATATATGCGAAGAAAAAAGATATACACACGGGACATGACAAGACGAAGACAAAGACGCCTGACTGCTACGCCATCTTGGTTTATGAAGCAGACGCTGACGAAGCAGACGCTAAACTACAGTACTGTTTTGCTAGCACAGACTGGAATATGTTCCGGGATTCTTCCGATGGCATGAGGAGTACACCACATCAATCACTGGCTTCATCAATAAGTGCATTGATGACGTCGTCCACACAGTGACTGTACGTACATACCCCAACCAGAAGCCATGGATTACAGGCAACATCCGCACTGAGCTAAAGGGTAGAGCTGCCGCATTCAAGGAGCGGGATTCTAACCCGGAAGCTTATAAGAAATCCCACTATGCCCTCCGATGAACCATCAAACAGGCAAAGCATCAATACAGGACTTAGATCAAATCGTACCACACCGGCTCTGATGCTCGTCGGATGTGGCAGGGCTTGAAAACTATTACATACTACAAAGGGAAGCACAGCCGAGAGCTGCCTATTGATACGAGCCTACCAGATGAGATAAATTACTTCTATGCTCGCTTCGAGGCAAGTAACACTGAAACATGCCTGAGAGCATCAGCTGTTCCGGACGACTGTGATCACGCTCTCCGCAGCCGATATGAGTAAGGCCTTTAAACAGGTCAACATTCACAAGGCCGCAGGGCAAGACGGATATCCAGGACGTACTCCGAGCAGACGCTGACCAACTGGCAAGTGTCTTCACTGACATTTTCAACTTCTCCCTGTCTGAGTCTGTAATACCATGTTTCAAGCAGACCACCATAGTCCCTGTTCCCAAGAACATTAAGGTAACCTGCCTAAACGACCACCGACACGTAGCACTCACGTCTGTAGCCATGAAGTGCTTTGAAAGGCTGGTCATGGCTCACATCAACATCATTAACGGAGAAACCCTAGACCCACTCCAATTTGCATACCGCCTTAACAGATCCACAGATGATGCAATCTCTATTGCACTCCACACTGCCCTTTCCCACCTGGACAAAAGGAACACCTATGTGAGAATGCGATTCATTGACTACAGCTCAGCATTCAACACCATAGTGCCCTCAAAGCTCATCTCTCAACTAAGGACCCTGGGACTAAACACCTCCTCTCTGCAACTGGATCCTGTACTTCCTGACGGGTCTCCCCCAGGTGGTAATTGTAGGTAACAACACATCCGCCACACTGATCCTCAACACGGGGGCCCCTCAGGGGTGCGTGCTTAGTCCCCTCCGGTACTCCCTGTTCACACATGACTGCATGGCCTTGTACGACTCCAACACCATCATTAAGTTTGCCGATGACACAACAGTGGTAGGCCTGATCACGGACAGTGACGATACAGCCTATAGAGAGGAGGTCAGAGACCTGGCCGTGTAGTGCCAGGACAACAACCTCTCCCTCAACGTGATCAAGACAAAGGAGACGATTGTGGACTACAGGAAAAAGAGGACCGAGCACGCCCCCATTCTCATCGACGGGGCTGTAGTGGAGCAGGTTGAGAGCTTAAAGTTCCTCCTCAGGAGACTGAAAAGATTTGACATGGGTCCTCAAAAGGTTCTACAGCTGCACCATTGAGAGTATCCTGACTGGTTGCATCACTGCCTGGTATGGCAACTGCTTCGGCCTCTGAAGGCAAGGCACTATAGAGGGTAGTGCGTACGGCCCAGTACATCACTGTGGCCAAGCTTCCTGCCATCCAGGACCTCTATACCAGGCAGTGTCAGAGGAAGGCCCTAAAAATTGTAAAACACTCCAGCCACCCTAGTCATAGACTGTTCTCTCTGCTATTGCATGGCAAGCTGTACCAGAGCGCCAAGTCTAGGTCCAAGAGGCTTCTAAACAGCTTCTACCCCCAAGCCATAAGAATCCTGAACATCTAGTCAAATGGCTACCCAGACTATTTGCATTGCCCCCCCCCACCACTTTTACATTGCTGCTACTCTCTGTTATTATCTATGCATAGTCACTTTAATAACTCTACCTACATGTACATATTACCTCAATTACCTCGACTAACCGGTGGCCCCGCACATTGACTCTGTACTGGTACCCCACTTTATATAGCCTCACTATTGATATTTTACTGCTGCTCTTTAAATATTTGTTATTTTTATTTCTTATTCTTATTTTATTTTTTGTATTTTATTTTGTTGGTATTTTTAAACTGCATTGTTGGTTAGGGCTTGTAACTAAGCATTTCACTGTAAGGTCTGCCTACACCTGTTGTATTTGGCGAATGTGACAAATAAAATTTGATTTGATTTGATACTTGTATCATGTAATGTTTTTGGAAAAACGTTTAGCTTATTACACTGAGCATATCTTGCCACCATTGAGGATAGTTTCTCTGGAGTTGTTTCTGAGAAATATGTAATGCTATTCAGCTGCTTATACACATCGAAAAGTGCTTTGGCTAAACAACAAAACATTTAATATTAGAGAAAGATGAATAAAACAAAAAGGGCTTGGGAGTAGGAGTATAATGTTATGAGCAGTGAAACTGGTTAATTAGAGTAGCTAGACCCTTGGGGAGTGAGGGGCGAGTCTGAGGGGAGAACATAAGCTGGGGATGGGGATCATTCTGCTCCAGTCAGTCCCTGTGTGTGTTAGGGGAAAACTCTTCCTCAGTTGACTCTGAGTCAGCTCTTACACTCTTTTGGCAGCCGGGCCCCATTGTACTAGCAGATAACATAACTGCTTAGAGAGCAGTCGCACAAGGCTGAGATTTTGTCTCAGGGGTACCCAGAGGCATCCTCTTCTGGTCAACACCTCACTTGTTTCTCCAGTAGAAGTGTGTGTGTGTGTGTGTGTGTGTGTGTGTGTGTGTGTGTGTGTGTGTGTGTGTGTGTGTGTGTGTGTCTGTGTGTGTGTGTGTGTCTGTGTGTGTGTGTGTGTCTGTGAGAGAGATGCAAGACAGAGTACAGTACACCTGTGCAGAAAGTTGGATCTATGTGACTCACTGACAGAGGTGGGCTGTCTGCTGCAGGTGCCTCAGGATGAGTGGAGTGGATACCCGGAGGACGGAGACAAGGACGAGGAGATCCCATGTCGACGGATGCGCAGCAGCAGCTACGTCAAAGCCATGGGAGAGGTAGACAATGACTCTGGTGGCGAATCTGATGGCAGCCCCAAGACCTCACCCCAGAAGGCCATCCGACCCGATGCCCTCGTCCTCAAATCAGTTATGCAGAGGCCCCACATAGACCCCCAAAGGTAGGCCCATCTTAATGTCTCAACTAGAGCTACTTGTGGTATTCAATAATGCATTGTCACTAGATCATTGTTATGGTGTCTGTTTTAGCACACCCTCAGCCTCATAAGTCACTCCTGCTTGAGTCAATCCTCACCCATGAGGTATGAGGCTGAGGATGTTCTAAAATGGACACCGTACATGTCAGCCTGGTCTTATAGACTAGACGTAATATACATTCTTAGGAAATAAAAGTGCTATCTTTAACCTAAAAGGGTTCTTCAGCTGTCCCCATTCGAGAAATATTTGAAGAGCCCTTTTTGTTTTCCGGTAGATCCCTTTTGGGTACCATGTAGAGCCGTTTCTACAGAAGGTTCTACATGGAACCCAAAAGGGTTCTACCTGGAACCAAAAAGGGTTCTCCTATGGGGACAGCCGAAGAACCCCTTTGGAACCCTTTTTTCTAAGAGTGTAGTAAACGTAAATCCAGGACACTCAAATGAGTATGATATGCTACGTTTCGTATGGTTACATGAGACAGAAGGTTAATTAAGGCAAAAATGAAAGTAGGGTGGATGGGTAGGCATATAACACAAATGTCTAGCAACCCAAAGGTTGCGTGTTCAAATTTCATCACGGACAACTTTAGCATTTTAGCAACTTTGCAACTACTTACTACTTTTTAGCTACTTTGCAACTACTTAGCATGTTAGCTAACCCTTCCCCTAACCATAACCCATTAACTTAACCCTTTAACCTAACTCCTAACCCTTTACCTAGCCTCGCTAACATTAGCCACCTAGCTAACCTTAGCATTAGCCACATAGCCACTAGCTAGCGTAAGCCACAACAAATTGTAATTCGTAACATATCGTATGAACTGTAATTCATAACATATCATATGAAATGGATGACGGACATCCACGAATGAGTTACATACCATACAAAACGTAATATATCATAATAGTTGGAGTGTCCTGGATTTACATTTACTAATGTTGCGTGTGTAATGCGTACGCTAAGAATCGGGAAGCAAGTACAGGGAGTGAATTTAATAAATAACGGAACATGGAACAAAACCAGAAACACGAGTAGTGTACAAACATGAAACACAGAAACAGAGTCAATAACGCCTGGGGAAAGAACCAAAGGGAGTGACAGATATAGGGGAGGTAATCAGGAAGATGATGAGGTCCAGGTGGGTCTCATGAGGCGCAGGTGTGCGTAACGATGGTGGCAGGTGTGCGTAATAATGAATAAACTGTAGAGCCAGCTGAGGCGCGGGAACCTGTAGGGCCGGCTGAGGCGTGGGAACCTGTAGGGCCGGCTGAGGCGCGGGAACCTGTAGGGAGGGCTGAGGCACGGGAACCTGTAGGGACGGCTGAGGCACGGGAACCTGTAGGGCCGGCTGAGGTGCGGAAAGGGAACCTGTAGCCGGCTGAGGCGCGGGAAGGGAACCTGTAGCCGTCTGAGACACGGGAGCCTGACGAGCCGGCTGAGGCATGGGAGCCTGACGAGCCAACCGAGGTGCGAGAACCTGTAGGGCCAGCTGAGGCGCGGGAACCTGTAGGGCCGGCTGAGGCGTGGGAAGGGAACCTGTAGCCGGCTGAGGCGCGGGAGCCTGATGAGCCAGCTCAGGCATCCCCGGTTGCCCGGCAGCGGAACTTGGACCCGACGTCACCAGTAAAAAAAAATCCCTGTTGCTTCCCCTTGGGGAGGCGTTATTCTGTAACATGTACGCTAAGAATCGGGAAGCAAGTACAGGGAGTGAATTTAATAAATAACAGAACATGGAACAAAACCAGAAACACGAGTAGTGTACAAACATGAAACACAGAAACAGAGTCAATAACGCCTGGGGAAAGAACCAAAGGGAGTGACAGATATAGGGGAGGTAATCAGGAAGGTGATGAGGTCCAGGTGGGTCTCATGAGGCGCAGGTGCACGTAACAATGGTGGCAGGTGTGCGTAATAATGAATAAACTGTCGATGTCGAGCGCTGGAGAGGGGGAGCGGGAGTAGACGTGCTAATAACCTATCCACAGCTGCCCGACTATATGTGATAAAGTTCAAATCTAAGGCGCGCACCCAACCCTAACCCCCGCTAATATAGAACATATGCTTTAGGCTACAGTCAAAGACAGCAGACTGATTTTTTTACAGGGGGTACAGGATTTAATTTTTTACCCAATTTCTTTTTATACTTTTAGACATTTTGGTAGGTTATATAATTAGATACATGCAGCTTCTGTTGCTCTAGAAGACTAATTAAAGCCTTTCTCACCAGAATAATGTCATAAATAGATTGAATAATTCATTCTATCTAGTTGACATTGTTAAAGTTTTCCCTGTCATCTCTGCTTCTTTCGCGGAGCAAAGACGTTTAGGGACCAGGGAGAAAATGCAATAATAAAACAAAGACTAGAACATTTTCGGTGCAAAATTTCCAAATGACATCAGTTTGACCGGTTGTCAAGAAATTACCCAACATGTTTCTGATAAGATTTCACTTTGGCTTGGATGCATATTTTATGTCGATTAAATACTATCAGCTTTTATGATGCTGTTAAAGATAGCACCTCTACAGATGGTGTCTAACTGTGCATTCGCGTTCTCTCAAGATGGTGAAAGAAAGAAATCATGTTTCTCCACAAAAAAATTGGCCGACATTTGGTGTATAATTTTACAGCAAGAAAGGCTTAATTCTACAGGAGTTAAAATTAAGGCTATGTGAGAGGTTATAGACCTACAGTCAGTTTCCTGATTTCAGTTTCCATTCAACCCATCTGAACAGTAGGCTACAGTTCCCTTGACATGACATAGGCCTATTTGAAGTCCCTGTCTTGTGACTGTCGAATTTGTACAGCGCCTCACAATCATCACACATAACATAGCATAGCCCGCACTGCTATCATCCTCTTTTACCACTTCACCAAATCTTTCCCAAACATTACTTTTCTGGCCCTCCCTTCTCTCTATTTTCAACTCTCCATTTTGCAGCTTTTCTCTTATTGAATTAAATTCTAACATATTCCTTTTTGTCTCCATCGATCGACATGAACTTTTTAATGATGTGTAGGCTATTTGGCGCGCATACAGTTAGGCCCTAACCTTAGACTTACACACTAATGCAGAATAGCCTAAAAAGAATGTAGCCTATAGATATAAATTGCACAAGAATTATACATTTATGGATTTTTTAAGGTATTGTTTTCTCTTTATTCAACCCGCCCACCACCCACCCGCCCTTCATCCAGACAATATTTCATGACCATAAACCCGTGGATATAATCGCAAGGACTGCGGGTTATGAGTCAAACTGCGCATCTGTAACGTCTACTTCTGAGTCCAGGTTGTACGTGTCATTCCCAGGATAAGTTTCAAACAAACTAATGTAGTGTGTGATATTAATATACTGCTATACTGTACAGACAAGGCAGCGTTTTTTATGAATATGCCTCATGAAATTATATTCGTAATTACACAGCATTACTTACATGCTTTTGGTAAACATTTGGCTGCATTACTGAAATTGAAATAACTGTGCTCAAAAGCTTGATTTTGACATTAGATAGGATGGCAGGGTTTAAAGTGATTTTTTTGCCCAGATAGCCAATGTGGCTCATGGATTACCGTAAATAATGTAGAAGCTCTGACCTTCATCTTGACTGGATTTTGACCCTCTTTAAAAAATCTAAACACAGCACCCACCTTTTTGACACACCATTTCAAAACCTTAACCATAGCTCCTGGCTTTTTGCAAACTGTTTTTCATCTAGTCGGCTCAGAGATTCAACCAGCAACCTTTCGGTTACTGGCCCAATGCTCTTAATTGCTAGGCTACCCGCCGTTATAGCTAGGCTACCTGTTATGTCTGTTATATGTCTTTGTGACCTCTGTATGTAGTGGGATTTTCTGGGGAACATGCATGATTTAGCCATGTCACTCGATGTTGCTGGGCAACAGAGGAAGAATAGCGCCTTTGTTACGATTGGCTGTGACATGTTCCTATTGTACCCCAATGTCTCTTCAGCCTGTATTAATGCATGACTAAGAGCTCTGCTACATTTGTTTGGTCAATTGGTTTGTAGCCGCTTCACTGCTTTGTGCCCCTGTCCTTGTGTTTGGATTGTTCTCTGTTTACTATTGGAGCCCAGTTCTCCTCATGAGCTCAGATATTAAAGTAGTACTTTAGCTAGTGAGTGTCAGACCAATGCAGGCATTATATCTGACCTTTATCAACTGCTATTTCAATATTTGCTTACCGAGGCAATGTACCTCATGTTATCACAGCACTGTTGACAAGGCAGTGGTAAGTCTGTCACTTCTCTCAAATGTCACAGTCAAATGACTAGGTACAGTATTAAGCATGAACAGGATATTCATTGGCTGACAATCAAATCTCATGTATTTCTTTGAATGCCTTCATATAAGTGAAATTGTCTTTCATTCTCACTTGAGCTGTCTCACTCCGCAAAAAAAGAGCCTGTTTGCTCTCATTCCCCCTCTTGATAGACAACACTCCATAGATTCAAAGATAAATGAGCTTTAGGTAAACTATAAGAAGCAGGACAGTGGTACAGAGTGATTTTGTAGTAAAAAAAAATGAAATGATTGGACAGAAAAAGAAAAGGACACCATCAAAATATTGTACACCTAGATGTGTAGCATGGCATGGGATCTTGAAAGCAGTAATGATGGTTACAATAACGATTATTATACCAACCAATCAGAAGATGCATAATATTCTGAATGACAAAGTCCAAATGATTCTCTCGGTATGAATGAAAGGGCTTGGAGACGAACTAAAAAACCTCCTCTACTGATTGTACCATACATTATGCACCTCTTGGTATTAGTGCAACAATTTCTATACCTTATTGTACTGTTAATTGCATCAGAGCAGAATATCTTCCCATCCTGATTCTGACCCAGATGATCCATCGCCCTCTGAGATGTCTCTTATAGTTATTCTAGACTAGGCTTGCAAATATTTCTTCCAGAACAGGACGGATGCTTGTGTTCTGGAGGTCTGCACGCACACCTCTGAGATGTCTCTTATAGTTATTCTAGACTAGGCTTGCAAATATTTCTTCCAGAACAGGACGGATGCTTGTGTTCTGGAGGTCTGCACACACACACACACACACACACACACACACACACACACACACACACACACACACACACACACACACACACACACACACACACACACACACACGCACACGCAGGGAGATACCTGGGGAGGTGCCCTGCATGTATCAGTCCTGTATGCTACTCAGGGCTCAGACTCCCTATCCTTTTGTTACCCACAGCTTAATCATCATCTCACTGGGATTCTACTTATGAAATGCTTTGAAAGGCTGGTCATGGCTCTCATCAACACCATCATCCCAGAAACCCTGGACCCACTCCAATTCGCCCCAACAAATCCACATATGACGCAATCTCTATTGCACTCCACACTGCCCTCTCCCACCTGTATAAGAGTAATACCTATGTGAGAATGTTGTTCATTGACTACAGCTCAGCATTCAACACCATAGTGCCCTCCAAGCTCATCACTAAGCTAAGGACCCTGGGACTGAACACATCCCTCTGCAACTGGATC
The DNA here is from genome assembly GCF_965601325.2 of Salmo salar. NCBI lineage: Eukaryota > Metazoa > Chordata > Actinopteri > Salmoniformes > Salmonidae > Salmo > Salmo salar. Next base: position 83,378,855 of record NC_138296.1, on the reverse strand, counting down.
CTGGACTCCTTGACGGGCCGCCCCCAGGTGGTGAGGGTAGGCAACAAGACATTTGCCACGCTGATTGCTCAACACGGGGGCCCCTCAGGGGTGCGTGCTTAGTCCCTTCCTGTACTCTTTGTTCACCCATGACTGCTTGGTCACGCACAACTCCAACACCAGCGTGTGCCAAGCATGACTCCAACACCATCATTAAGTTGCTGACGACACAACAGTGGTAGGCCTGATCACCGACAACAATGAGACAGCCTATAGGGAGGTCAGAGACCTGGCAGAGTGGTGCAAGGACAACAACCTCTCCCTCAACATGAGCAAGAAAGGAGATGATCGTGGACTACACGAAAAGGAGGGCCGAACATGCCCCAATTCACATCGACAGGGCTGTAGTGGAGCAGGTCGAGAGTTTCAAGTTCCTTGGTGTCCACATCACCAACAAATTATTATGGTCCAAACACACCAAGAGTGTCATGGAGAGGGCACGACAACAACTTTTCTCCCTCAGGAGACTGAAAAGATTTGGCATGGGTCCCCAGATCCTCAAAAAGTTCTACAGCTGCACCATTGAGAGCATCCTGACTGGTTGCATCACTGCCTGGTATGGCAACTGCTCGGCATCCGACCGTAAGGCACTACAGAGGGTAGCGCGTATGGCCCAATACATCACTGGGGCCAAGCTTCCTGCCATCCAGGACCTACAGTTGAAGCCGGAAGTTTACATGCACTTAGGTTGGAGTCATTAAAACTCGTTTTTCAACCACTCCACAAATTTCTTGTGAACAAACTATAGTTTTGGCAAGTCGGTTAGGATATCTACTTTGTGCATGACACCAAACAAAAATCCAACCATTGTTTACAGACAGATTATTTCACTTATAATTCAGTGTATCACAATTCCAGTGGGTCAGAAGTTTACATACACTAAGTTGACTGTGCCTTTAAACAGCTTGGAAAATTCCAGAAAATGATGTCATGGCTTTAGAAGTTTCTGATATGCTAATTGACATCATGTGAGTCAATTGGAGGTGAACCTGTGGATGTATTTCATGGCCTACCTTCAAATTCACTGCCCCTTTGCTTGACATCATGGGATAATCAAAAGAAATCAGGCAGGACCTCAGAAAAAAATAGTCTGGTTCATCCTTGGGAGCAATTTCCAAACGCCTGAAGGTACCACGTTCATCAGTACAAATAATAGTATGCAAGTATAAACACCATGGGACCTCGCAGCCGTCATACCGATCAGGAAGGAAACACTTTCTGTCACCTAAAGATGAACGTACCTTGGTGTGAAAAGTGCAAATCAATGCCAGAACAACAGCAAAGGACCTTGTAAAGATGCTGGAGGAAACAGGTACAAAAGTATCTATATCCACAGTAAAACGAGTCCTATATCGACATAACCTGAAAGGCCACTCAGCAAGGAAGAAGTCACTGCTCCAAAACCACCATAAAAAAGACAGACCAGTTTGCAACTGCACATGGGGACAAAGATACATACTTTTTGGAGAAATGTCCTCTGATCTGATGAAACAAAAATAGAACTGTTTTGCCATAATGACCATTATTATGTTCAGAGGAAAAAGGGGGAGGCTTGCAAGCTGAAGAACACCATCCCAACCGTGAAGCACGTGGGTGGCAGCATCATGTTGTGGGGTGCTTTGCTGCAGGAGGAACTGGTGGACTTCACAAAATAGATGGCATCATGAGGCAGGAAAATTATGTTGATATATTGAAGCAACATCTCAAGACATCAGTCAGGAAGTTAAAGCTTGGTCGCAAATGGGTCTTCCAAATGGACATTGACCCCAAGCATACTTCCAAACCTGTGGCAAAATTGCTTAAGGACAACAAAGTCAAGGTATTGGAGTGGCCATCACAAAGCCCTGACCTCAATCCTATAGAAAATTTGTGGGCAGAACTGAAAAAGTGTGTGCGAGCAAGGAGGCCTACAAACCTGACTCAGTTACACCAGCTCTGTCAGGAGGAATGGGCCAAAATTCACCCACTTATTGTGGGAAGCTTGTAGAAGGCTACCCGTAACGTTTTACCCAAGTTAAACAATTTAAGGGCAATGCTACCAAATACTAATTGAGTGTTTGTAAACTTCTGACCCACTGGTAATGTGATGAAAGAAATAAAAGCTGAAATAAATCATTCTTTCTGTTATTATTGGGACAATTCACATTCTTAAAATAAAGTGGTGATCCTAACTGACCTAAGACAGGGAATTTTTACTAGGATTAAATGTCAGGAATTGTGAAAAACTGAGTTTAAATGTATTTGGCTAAGGTGTATGTAAACTTCCAACTTCAACTGTATATACTAGGTGGAAAGCCCTAAAAATTGTCAAAGGCTCTAGTCACCCAAGTCATAGACTGTTCTCTCTGCTACCACACGGCAAGTGGTACCAGAGCGACAAGTCTAGGTCCCAAAGGCTCATTAACAGCTTCTACCCCCAAGCCATAAGAATGCTGAACAATTAATCAAATGGCCACCCGGACTATTTACATAGTCGGTGAATGAGGTGGTTTACTCCTCAATGCCATTGGATGAATCCCAGAACATATTCCAGTCTGTGCTAGCAAAACAGTCCTGTAGCGTAGCATCCACATCATCTGACCACTTCTATATTGAGCGAGTCACTGGTACTTCCTGCTTTAGTATTTGCTTGTGAGCAGGAATCAGGAGGATATAATTATGGTCAGATTTGCCAAATGGAGGACAAGGGAGAGCTTTGTATACGTCTCTGTGTGTGGAGTAAAGGTGGTCTAGAGTTTGTTTTTTCCTCTGGTTGCACGTGACATGCTGGAAGAAATGAGGTGAAACGGTTTTAAGTTTGCCTGCATTCATGTCCCCGGCCACCAGGAGCACTGCTTCTGGATGAGCATTATGTTTTTTAATTTTTTTACCCCCTTTTTCTCCCCAATTTTGTTGGTTAGGAGTCCGTAGAACGGAAGCCATCCCCTCCAGCACCATTATAGCGTACAAGCCATAAGACTGCTAAATTCAGTAGTTAACCAAATAGCTACCGGACTATCAGCATTAACCCCTCCTTTGCACAAACTCTCTTATGACTCATCAAATACTATAACCTACTGCTATTATCTATCCTGTTGCTTAGTTACCTTACCTTATCTTACCTATATGTACTGTATATGTACTGTACATATCTACCTCAATTATCTTGTACCCCTGTACACGTGGCTCAGTTGGTAGAGCATGGCGCTTGCAACACCAGGGTTGTGGGTTTGATTCTCATGGGGGACCAGTATGAAAATGAATACACGCCCTACTATAAGTCACACTGGATAAGAGTGTCTGCTAAATTACTTTTTTTTGTATATACTGTATATATAGCCAAGTTATCATTACTCATTGTGTGTTTATTCCTTGTGTTATCTTTCTATTATTTAAAAATAATTCTCTCTGCATTGTTGGAAAGGGCCCGTAAGTTAGCATTTCACTGTTAGTCTACACCTGTTGTTTACGCATGTCACAAATAACATTTGATTTGCTTATATTGTTGTACTATTGGGAGCTATAGGTGAGTTGACAAACTGTAATTGTGGGGCTAGCGAGTCAACAGTGTTTTGGGATTTGCGAGTAATGCACTTGTCATCGTAGTTCGGAGTTGATCGTAATAAGGCTGCGGTTGTCAGAGGATGAGTCACTTTTGCTGCCGGTCACACAACAACACAACACAAACCTGGATACAGCAGTAGGCCTACTGCATGTTAGCTAGGTTACCTGTTTAACTCTATATGAAATAGTTTGGAGCTTAGGTCAAAAAAAATTGGCAGGGATGTCTAATCTCAGTTAACCCAGAACTAAAATCGTGCATAATTTAGTCAGATGCCCGATTATTTTTACATAGCCATTCCACAAGAGATAAAGGGATGTCTGACTGACAATACCTCTCATATTTGTCTCTCTATCTCTCCATTCAGCCAGAGCTACCACTTGCAAACCACCCGAGACATGATGCGGCCCCATCCCAGTGTCACCCTGGACCCAGCCTTCAACTACCCCCAACACCATGTACCCCTGGGACCTCAGTTCCGCTCCCGGAACCAGAGCTACATGCGGGCGGTCAGCACCCTCAGTCAGGCCAGCTGCGTAAGCCAGGTGAGTCCCACACAGGATCCTTACAAGGGGAACACCAGGAGACCCGGGGGAGGAGGAGGAAGGAGAGATACAGTAGATGCCACCAGGAGCCCTGGAAGAGGAGGAGGAGGAGAAGGAGGAGGAAGGAGAGAAACAGTAGATGTCACCAGGAGCCCTGGAAGAGGAGGAGGAGGATGAGGAAGGAGAGATACAGTAGACGCCACCAGGAGCCTTGGAGTAGGAGGTGGAGGTGGAGTAGGAGGTGGAGGAGGTGGAGGTGGAAGAGGAGGTGGAGGCGGAGGAGGTGGAGGAGGTGGAGGTGGAGTAGGAGGTGGAGGAGGTGGAGGTGGAGGAGGAGGTGGAAGACGAGGTGGAGGTGGAGTAGGAGGTGGAGGTGGAGGCAGAGGAGGTGGAGGAGGAGAAGAAGGAGGAGGAAGAAGAGATACAGTAGATGCCACCAGGAGTCCTGGAGGAGGAGGAGGAGATACAGTAGACGGCCACCATGTGGGCAGTGTGGCTGGGACCGTCTGTTGTTTGCTAAAAGGGTGGCATTAATCACAATAATCATACATTTACTTATAGAAACATATTAGTCACCACTAGATCCCCTCTCATTGAGATGGTAGATGCTTGTTCAGGCATTATTGTTTGAGAGATAGGGCTTTTTGATTGTTTAAGTTGTCATTGACAAACTGTTGACATATTTTGCGGTTTTCAAAATGATCCATGTGAAACCATTTGTGTTATTGGTGACATTGCATCAACAAGCAGCACCATACATATCTGTTATTTTCTATATTTATCTCATTACAAGTTCAAGTTACCCATTCCGGAAGTTCCTACACAGTACTAGGATGTTGTTTTAAACTGCTCAGTCAGTCTAGACAATGTTTGATGTTTGATCAGTAAAAAGCTTTGTTTTTATCCATATTTGCTGCATATTAGGTACACGATACATTGTGTGTTACAAGGATTTAATATACCTAGTCATTTTTATTATGTTATTAAGTAGCAGGCTTTTATGCACTGCGTAATATAAACAAGATTCATTTTGATACACGTTTGGCACAATATCTCATTCTCAACCAACTTTGTGGTGCTATTTAAAAAATCCCCTCACACAGATGACGTTGTTAGTATAGCTTCCTGCCTGCCATTACGTTGGATGCATTGCGATGGAGATATACTGTATATATTCACAACATTGATATTCCGCATGTTGTTTGTACTGTGTTGCACTGTAATTTCTACTTTTGAATAGGTTCTTGTAAGGACATCTGCTTTCCCATTTCCCCAGTAGTAACGTATGTATAAGGCTCCCAAGTGGCACTGCATCTCGCTACAGACCTTGGTTCGATCTCGGGCTGCATCACATCCGGCCGTGATCAGGAGTCCCATAGGGCGGCGCACAATTGGCCCAGAGTTGTCCGGGTTAGGGGAGGGTTTGGCCAGGGTAGGCCGTCATTGTAAATAAGAATTTGTTCTTCACTGAATTGCCTAGTTAAATAAAGGTTCAATAAAAATAAAAAATATCACAGGAGGCTGCCGAGGGGAAAACGGATCATAATAATGGCTGAAACGGAGCAAATGGAATGGCATCAAACACCTGGAAACCATGTGTTTGATGTATTTGCTTACATTCCACTTATTATGCTCCAGTCATTACCACAAGCCGTTGTCCCCACTTAAGGTGCCACCAACCTCCTGTGGTATGTATGTCTATGATGATGACTTGGGATAGTACATACTGTAAATGGTATACCAAATGATGCATTGTTTTTGCTCTTTTCATTTGGTTGTTTTATCTGCTTGGTTTTTTAAGAAAACAAAGATTTTGATGCAAAGTTGTTTTTTTTAAGTTCGGAATTGCCAGTGCCTTTTTTTCCTGCTAACACTCCTTCATATTTACTGTACTAAGGGGAAGAGTCAAAGTGAAAAACAGAAAGGAAGAGGAAAAATTAAGGACTGCTATTCCTGTTTTTGTCTCTCAGGTGAGTGAGACTGAGGTCAATGGCCAGTTTGAGTCAGTTTGCGAGTCCGTTTTTAGCGAAGTAGAATCCCAGGCCATGGAGGCTTTGGACCTGCCTGGCTCGTTCCGCACTCGAAGCCACAGTTACCTGCGTGCAATTCAGGCTGGGTATTCCCAAGACGACGACTGCTTGCCTTCAATGACATCCTCCACTGTCACTTCAACTCTCAGATCCACAACAGGTAACAGTATGCATCACAAAATCCCCCCCAAACGAGAGAAGGCCTAGAAAACATACTCCTCATACATTCTATAACATGCGTACATCCTTAACATACCTACATATGTACAGTGGGGTACCCTTGAGCTTTGAGAGATGCTTGGTTGTATGATTCCGGTCATTTCTTTTTGGCTACTTGTCATTGTTGTGTGTCTTGTTTGTCTTGCCTCTGCACATCCTGAGTGTTCCGAGGAAATTTGCTTGCAAGTGCGCTACGTTGCACGAACGATGCATCATGACCCAGGCTTCCTGATTTGTCACGTGTGGCGGTGGCAAAGCTGAACCCGTAGTAGAGGGTGGGAGGGGCCTCATTCATATTAGCCCAATGAGAAGTCACACCCACAATGCACCATACCACATCAACACACTACAGTCACACTCACAGCAATTGGCATGTGCAAGAGGAACATGCCCTGTTCTAAGCATGTGAATCTCAGTGGTATATGTGTTGTGTGTAGAGTGTGAGTCGTGTAGGGAAGGATTAAGTGTTAAACAAACCAGTGGTTGGAGGGAGGGTCTATAGACCTCTACAGAGTGTTAGGAGGGTTCATAGCCTGCTCCAGAGAGGTCGTCAGCCTCCCCTTGCATGCTTTGTTTGACAAGTTCATTACACTAGCACAAGGGTATTCAAATCTTATCCTTTGAGGTCCGGAGCCAGCTGGTTTTCTGTTCTACCTGATAATTAATGGAACCTATGTGGTGTCCCAGGTCCCTGATTAGAGGGGAAGAGTTAAACTAAGCAGTGAAACTGTCTTCAGGGTCCCCGATTAGATGGGAAGAGTTAAACTAAACAGTGAAACTGTCTTCAAGGTCCCTGATTAGAGGGGAAGAGTTAAACTAAGCAGTGAAACTGTCTTCAAGGTCCCTGATTAGATGGGAAGAGTTAAACTAAGCAGTGAAACTGTCTTCAAGGTCCCTGATTAGATGGGAAGAGTTAAACTAAGCAGTGAAACTGTCTTCAAGGTCCCTGAATAGATGTTGAGGGCACTAGCGTCTCTAACTGATCTTGACTTATAAGCCTACAGAAAACAAGACAGCATCTTGTAACCGACATACGGTAAGTCAACAAACTCAGATATGGTACTGGTTGCACAAAGGAACTTACTAGTAAAGGTAATTCAGACCGTGTAAAATAAATATTTTTTCTATATTGCTGTATTGTGTTGCATAAAACCACATTTGAAGATATGATTTGAGTAATATTTACTGGCAACTGATTTATCACTTCTGATGTTAGACCAATCAGAAGGCAGTTCTTGCAATCATGTGAGACTGATCAGTTGACTTGAGGTTTGACAAGGCGCTCTCACTAACATGTTCAACAGTTATTTTACCCGTTAGGCCCACCGTATTAGAATATTTTTCTTTCAGCTAAATCTCACATTTAGATGACCTCTTAGAAGAATGTCAAATCATCTCTTCCAAGTGAACTTGTTGCAATAATTGTAGTTTTGATATTAAATATTCAGGGATTTCAAGGTTTTCAAGGTTTTGTGCAACATTTTACACACAATATCTTTGTCACAACATCAACATATCTGGTTCGTTGTGTAAACAGAACCACGGCTCCCTCCGTAAACTAATTGCCCTAGTGCATTTGGTGTATGCCTGAAAGAGTAAAGCTATGAACCCTATTGAAATACTATAATTTCATATTACGTTTTTCATTTGACAATATTATGACCTGGATTTTAATTTCTCAACACATCTCGTGTAAGCAGTTGTACTAGCCCTCTGTATTTGTTTGAGTTTTGGGGATTTCTTTGTTTTCTTGTACAATCTGGAGTTTTATTTTGTTTATCTTGTCATGCTCAATTGGGTTGCACAGTCAGAATCCCTCAGCCTACGATGTGACCTGCGGATCAAGGAGTGTCCTCCAATCCCACCGTCTTACCTGCTGAACTCCTTTCACCCAATAAGCTCTGTCCCAATTCTGTCCGCTTCCCAATTGGCTCACTAAATTGGCTCTGAAATGGTTGTCAGTTATTCAAGCGTTTTCTGCATATATTTGTATTTCTCAAGGACTTTTTTTTATCTTCCATATACAGTCATATCCAATATGGCTATGGAACAGGATGTGCTAGTGAGCCTCAGGGAAATAATTGGCTATGACTTGTTGGCTCCATCTCAAGCCATATTGCAAATATTTCTTTACCTGGTATCAACCATTTGGTGTCATTTTTAAGGGAATAGCGGCTTTGAAGTTAAATTAAAATAATCCATAGTATTTGACTGGCCTTGCCACTCACTTACATTAAAAAAAAGAGATCTGAATTCTAAATCGCTTCCCAACCAGATGCTAGCATGTCAAGGCTAGCGGGGCCCTTGAGTGGGGAAGGGATCCTATGATGCCCCATTGGGCAGAAGAGCAGCACCCCCTCTCTATTTGACCAGCCATGCAACTCTTGAAGGATAACGGGGGACAGAACAGCTGGAGACTTCAGTGATGCCTGTCACAGGTATTTTGATGTCAACACACATACATGTGTATGTGTGTTTTTGCACTGCCTTCTCAGCAATACATATAAACGATAACTTTGATATGATACCAGGATTGACAAATCCCATTTAGATACTAGGAGAAACAAACAGGGGTCTGAACAACTCACAAAACTCTGAGGCCTTGAATTCCTTGTTCATATGCATTAATATTCCAGAATCATCTTTGTGATGATGGTGCCTCGCTGGCTTTTGCGAGTTGTTTTGAAGTGTGTCTATTTTTAAGCTAAAAGGGCATCATTGGTGTAACTGTATGATAAAACTACACTTCCCAGTCTAATACATCATCTGCTCATAGCACAGCCATACAATATCCCTGAATGTTATCATATTGCCACTGTCAACAGTCAAAATGTGAGAGCAATTACAGTGTATTACAGTAGCTTTGTGTTTTTTATTTTATTTTATGAAAGTCGACCTCTGTAAAGGCCACATGTGGCTGGGTTTGACCCTTGGCGTAGAGGTTATCAGCCGTCTTTGACTGTGGGATTGCAGCCCATTCCCTGGTGCAGCACTATTGGGGGGGAGGGGGGGGAACTCCACATGTCCTATCAACCTCATGGTGAGGGACCTGACATGTTCAATAGGGTTCATAACTGCTTCTCGGCCCAATGACTTGAGTTGTGATTCTTTCATTGCCTTTTCATCTTTTCTGTTGCACAACAAAAAAAACTAAAAGAAACAATAGGAAACCACTTAGGAACGTTCTTTAACGAAACATGCTTTAATGATTTCATTCGGAGAATGGTCTTTTATTTTGAAACTGATTGGTAATGATGGTTTATATTAGGAACCAACAGGGTTCCACTTCCCAGGGTGCAGTGCGGTGAAAAGAGGGAAAGACTGTGGAAGGTAGATGTTCATTGAAATGAGTGAGAAGGCAGTGTAAAAACCGAAAAGCCTACAGTATGTGAGTTAAAATGCATCACTCAAATGGCTCAGTGTACCTGGTTGAATAATTCCTTTACGCATTTTAGTGTACCAGAGCTGTGTTAGAGAGCATAACAATTCTAGAGACCACTTCAGTTTCTGAAGGGCACCTCTTCATTAAGTTTTACACGGTCTCTTTTCGGGTTTGAACAATCACAAATGGATCAGATAAAGGAATCACAAATGGATCTGATAAAGGAATCTCAAATGCATCATCTGATTAAAGGGTAATGATATTCGCAGGAGATTAGCGATCAACAAATAGTCTACACCATTTCTACTCCATGGTCTCAATGCAATGATTTCATCTCTTATATCCACTGGTATTATATGGTAGTTGTGATATTTTACTCACATACTGAATGCATATTGTAGGTATATGTATGCCCACTCTAGGTTTGAAAATTTGGGCATTACAATTACATAACACTCCAGCTGTTCCCTCCCTTTGAATGTCCCTCTATTTGCATATTCAAATTTGTCTTCCAGAGGGATATGATGTGCTGGAAGGCACTTCTTTGCTAAACGAGGACATGATAGAAGACGACGACGGGGCCAGCTCCTCGGCCTATGAGGAGTTGGAGCGCCTAGAGAGGGAGAACGCTGTAGCTCGCAGCCAGCACAGCACCAGCTCCACTGTAACCGCCATCTCTGTCCCCCCGACCTCACCTCCTGCCTACCGGATCCCTGATGCCCCCTCCATAGCCGCCCCAGATCCCCCTGTACCTCAGGCCATCCAGGCCTTTAAAGAGTCCGCCAACATGGTGGCCGCCTTCAACATACAGTGGAAAGACGAGATCTCGGCCATGCGCTACGAACTGGCCGAGCTGCGCAGGGACGTGTGCGGCGAACTCAAAACTTTCAACAGCAACTTTTTCAACTTCACCCAGTGCTACAACATGTGGACGATGTGCCGCGAGAGCGCCAGTGACAGCTCAACACAGACCGGGGACCGGGTGTCTGTGGGCATCCAGGCTGGCACCAGCGGGCTTGTCAGGCAGAACACAGAGGACAAGTCTGTCATGTGCCAGCCGGAACCAGCCCCCTTTAACCTCATAAACCTGATGGACCCTCCCCGCATTGAGATCACTGGGGATTCAACGCCAGAGGAGGAAGCCAGCAGCCCCGCTAGCTCTCGGCTATCGGAAGATTTTTCAACATGGGACAACAGGGAGCAGAAAATACGCAAGCGCTCTTCGGGTGGCAGCCGCAGGAGTGCCAGTCTGGAACTGTGGAACAGGAAGTACACCAGTGGGCCCATGTCATACCTGTCAATGTCATTCTAATCATTCCCATGATACAACCCAGAAGATATACAACATGAAGGGGTTTCCCCTTAACAACCCCCAGAGAACCAGAACAGGAGACAAGGCGAAAAACCGCACACTATGTACACAGCGAGACAGGCAGGGCACTAATGTTGCTGAATGTCCCTTTACTATGGAGACATCTAGTTGTTGGCTTGTCATTCTCAGAGCAAGTAATGACCACATTGAACTAATCAATAATAAGGGTCCTGTAAAGCCATTATTAAGGGACGCCATTAATACCTTGGAATGTGAAAGACAATGATTCGAATGTTACTTCTACAGTCTTGATCCCTAAGCACCACTGAGTGGCTATCAGCACCTCCCTAACTAGGCTTCTGTGTATCAGATATTTAAAAGTTTCTTGTGTGACACTGAGTCAACAATTTGACTGTTTGAGATCAGCAGATGAGGAGGATGGTGCTCAATCCACCTTAAATAGAAGTGACAGGGAATGTACTCTCTCAACTGCGCTTATGTAAGGTAGCTTATAGAATGTAGCCATTCCATGAGGTGAGGTATAAAAGCCTTGACACCACTAAGACTAATTGAATGCACAAAATGACTTTATATATGTTTGTAATTTAAATATACGAATGTAATATAACGGCCTACTAACTTTTCAGTCCCCTAATCATAGGTCCTATCCCATCCCTTTGGTTACACCAATCAGATCCTTTTAAATCTGAGAACAACAAAGAAGTAGGAGCTAGGGAACCTGACTAGGAAACATTATGAAACCGGCGACAGATAACGGAGATAACAGACCCTGCAAATCTGAATACATCTGAATTAAAGAGAAAAAATGGTCACAAAACTTCAACCCTAGACTTGTTTGGTTTTAACTGAGCCATGAAATTCCAGTAATGTGGTGGCTTGTTTCTTAACCTTATTCATTCCAGTTTCTTCTCATGTAGAAACCTAAGCACCTGATTATACTGAAATGATACTGTGAATAACTTTTTAAATCCCAATTTGTAATGATTAAATCAAAAAGAAAGATCATATTTGTGAATAGGTCAGATTAAATGTAAAGTAAATCAAATCTATAACCATTCCCTAACCATTCCCTGTGTCAATGTACAAATGTATATTTTTCAGTACATTTTTGTGTAGTTAGTTCATGAAAATGGGCATTTTGAAAGCCCTAAATCTTATTTTGATTAGAGAAAAAGGGAACAGTAGAACGTACAAAAGCTGTATACACCTTTAGTTTTAGTGTAAAATAGCCTAATATTTAAATTATTCTCAGTTTTTGCAACAAAATAGGAGATAATTCTAATTTCATTCAATGATGTTACCGTATTATATCTAACATTCATTAAGCAATTTAAAAGTGTAGTGTTTCAATTTTAAAATATTTCCTGATTTTACATAACTTACCATATTAAGGCAGCAAGGTAACTCCTACATTTTAGTTAGCCAGCTGCATTAAACCTTTTTTAAGTTATGTTAAGTCAGTATTCTTTGCATTGTAATATACATAAGTCATACAACTTAACATTTAAAGTTTAATATTTTGAAGTTGAAACAGCTAACATGTTTTAATTGTAGTTAACCCAACATTTTTCTCAAATTTAAAATCTAAAGAAATGAACAAAAATCTTGCAATTTTATTCCAGTGTCCAACAAAGAGGAACTAAGTCTGCATTTACACAGGCAGCCCAATTTTCATCTTTTGCCTAATTATTGGCAATAGATCTGTTCTGATTGGTCAAAAGATCAGAATTGGGCTGTCTGTGTAAACGCAGCCTAAGAGTCCACACAAATGACCGTGACTAGCCAGGGTTTAGCATTATCTGAGTACGAATGTATCAGCTTAAGTTCATTCCAGCACAAGCTCTGTTACATGTTTCAACCCTATGTGTGTATATACACGTATACTGAACAAATATATAAACGCAACATGTAACGTGTTGGTCCCATGTTTCATGAGCTGAAATAAAAGATCCCCGAAATGTTACATTTAAAGCTTATTCCGCTCAAATTTTGTGCAATATTTTTTTTACATCCCTGTTAGTGAGCATTTCTCCTTTGCCAAGATAATCCATCCACCTGACAAGTGTGGCATATCAAGAAGCTGATTAAACAGCATGATCATTACACAGGTGCACCTTGTGCTAGGGACAATAAAAGGCCACTCTACATTGTGCAGTTTTGTCACACAGCACAATGCCACAGATGTCTCAAGTTTTGAGGGAGTGTGCAATTGGCATGCTGACTGCAGGAATGTCCACCAGAGCTGTTGCCAGAGAATTTAATGTTAATTTCTCTACTATAAGCCGCCTCCAACGTCGTCTTAGAGAATTTGGCAGTACGTCCAACCGGCTTCACAACTGCATACCACATGTAACCACGCCAGCCCATCACCTGTGAGATCGTCTGAAACCAGCCACCTGGACAGCTGATGAAACTGAGGGGTATTTCTGTCTGTAATAAAGCCCTTTTGTGGGGAAAATTAATTCTGATTGGCTGGGTCTGGCTCCCCAGTGGGTAAGCCTGGCTCCCAAGTGGGCGGGCCTATGCATTCCCTGGCCCACCCATGGCTGTGCCCCTGCCTAGTCATGTGAAATCCATAGATTAGAGCCTAATCAATTTATTTCAATTGACTGATTTACTTATATGAACTGTAACTCAGTAAAATCGCTGAAATTGTAACATGTTGCATTTAGATTTTTGTTCAGTATACTATTTTTGTAAAGACAGAAAATTATGGCATATATTCCAAGTTTAGGTCATTCATAAGATTGTGACCATACTGTGTTCTTACATTACACCTCTAAGAGGGCTTAACACAAGCTAAGCTCGTAACTCTCTTACATGGTTCTAAATCAACCCCTGCACCTTTGACCTAGTGGAGTTTCATTCATTACTCAAATGCAATCACCGTCTAGTGTGTTATATGTCTTAAACATCTCCTATTCAGTCCTCGTCAATGAGACAATCAGAGGGCATAGTCCCCTATACCTCTTCCTCAATGTTTCCAGAGGTATGTGATACTATTGTACTCCTGAATGTACTAACACCGCCTTCACTAGTGATGGCCAAGCCAGGCTCTATGGAAACCTTAAAAGGTGGAGTCCTCAATTATCTTCTTTTAAGTGTTTCTAAAAAAAAAGTATTTGATTGGTCATGAACCAGTCACGTGACACCCATAACCACTCATCTCCTCCATTGTCACATCATACCAACATGGCGTATCAATGTAATGGTTGGGGCTTATGGAAACTTCGTCCACCTGAAACCGCTCCAAGTTCCACAGCGCATCTATCCATGGATGTACCCTCCAGAACAGGAATGTTACAGAGGCATGTGCAAATGACACCACTAACCTAAATCCCTCAAATACTTTATACGGATGAGATGGTTCACCCTAAAGATATTTTACTTCATCTGGAAAGTGCATCTTTTTATTTTACAATTTTTTTCATGACCAAAATACATTACTTGAGAAACACATGGCACTTTGGAATTATGACATTTACACCAAGTGTACCAGAAAAATGATGTTGAAAGGTGATAACAGCCACAACAATATAAGATAATAGAAATGATTTCCCCATCTGGCTACTGTAACTCAATGGGCCCAAGATCTTTGACCTTGCAGTGGATTGTTTTTTGTCCTTGACTTGTTACAGTACCACACCACCTGTTGGATGTCTATAGGATTGTTGGGCTGACAGTGGTCCATCCTGTCATAGAAAACAAACGTCTTCAACTGTAACTATACCAGTTTTTCTCTTTGCAATACAGGAGTAACAATATACACATTTCATACTTTTTCCCGATTGTTGTAGACCCAGATTTCCAAAACAAAAAGGATCTTGAATGTTCTCTGAACGTGTTCCCCATAAGAAAAAAGCCATGGGTTGGCTGACATTTCCTGTTGTTTAAAAGGAAAAATAAGACTGTGAGAGCATCACACAAATCAACAGTTAAAATTTGAATATATGAATTATTTAATGAAAAAAAGAAAAGGAAAAACGGAATGGTCTTATAAACACTAGCATTCATATTTTCCTCTTTTCGCTTGGAATGACAAAGAGGACAGAATGCAGTGGCTTCCTCTCTCCATCCTTCCCAGTCTAGGGAGGGAGACTGATATTAAGGTGCTGAATCTATGATGGGGGCAGGTTAACTCTTGATATATCTCAAAACTACATTTATTCATTCTATGCAAGTCCTATGTCCTTTTCTGTTGTATTGTTTCAGGTTATGGTCAGTTTTTGTAGTTGTTATTAGGTCTTTGGGTTTGTTTTCCTCATACACGTCTTTAACACTGGAAAGTACATATCATGAACAAATGGAGGCAGGGCATTAATGGTAGAGAATATGTTGCATGAAACTCAGGCAATGCATATTCATTTTGTTGCTTTTTTTTAAAAGATCTTGACGTACAAAATGTATGATATTTTTTATTATTGTCAATTATTGATATAATGTCATATCAGTTAGCAAGAAAGATAGAAAGTATGTTTCACAATTATTGCATCATGTAGTCAGAAATTACAACATTCCACCCAGAATGACTTGAAATGTAGCAAAGTGCTGAGAATAATATTTATATTTGGTCAGGAAAACATTGGGCGAAGAATTGTACCTCGGTTACAAATAATAAAAGTAAAAAGATGTTGCCAGAGGCATGGCTTTTCAAATTGTATTTGTATCATGAAAACTTATCATGACCTCTTTTAAGTAATGGGACCATATTAATTACACTGTATGCCATATCTGGTCTGTTTATTTCCACTTTATGTTGCTACTTATTTAATGGGCCCCTGACATCTTTGTTTTTATTTAGACGTCTTATTGCTATACAGAGACCTGACACAAATACTGTGCTGCCCCTTTGATGGCCAGTCTTGGAGTCCATGGGGTTGGATTGGAATCTGATAAAAAAAAATATATATATATGAATAAAAAATACAAAAATAGACTAGCCCTGCTTAAATACAAATTAATTTTCTACCCCTCAAGAGTTTTCTCCTCCTGTGTTTACGATTTTCTAAGAAAATGAACACATTGCTTTAAGTATACAGAGCCTTTAGAAAGTATTCATACCCCTTGACTTATTCCACACTTTGTTGTGTTACAGCCTGAATTCAAAATGGATGAAATAAAAAATGTTCTTTTCCATCACACAATACCCCATAATAACAAAGTGAAAACATGTTTTTAGAGATTTTTGCAAATGTGTTGCAAATGAAATACAGAAATATCTAATTTGCATAAGTATTCACACCCCTGAGTTAGAATAACTTTTAGAATAACCTTCGGCAGCGATTACAGCTGTGTGTTTTTCTGGGTAGGTCTCTAAGAGCTTTGCACACCTGGATTGTACAATATTTGCACATCATTATTTAAAAAATTCTTCAAGCTCTGTCAAGTTGGTTGTTGATCATTACTAGAAAAGCATTTTCAAGTCTTGCCATAGATTTTCAAGCCAATTTTAAGTCAAAACTGTAACTAGGCCACTCAGAAACATTCAATGACATCTTGGTAAGCAACTCCAGCATATATTTGGCCTTGTGTTTTAGGTTATTGTCTGGCTGAAAGGTGAATTAGTCTCCCAGTGTCTGTTGGAAAGCAGATTGAACTAGGAATTCCTCTAGGATTTTTCCTGTGCTTAGTTATATTACGTTTATTTTTTATTTAAAAAAACTCCCTAGTCCTTGCCGACGACAAGCATGCCCATAACATGATGCAGCCACTACCAGCTTGAAAATATGAAGAGTGATACTCAGTGATGTGTTGTGTTAGATTTGCCCCAAACATAACGCTTTGTATTCAGGACAAAGTTAGTTTCTTTGCCACATTTTTTGCAGTTTTACTTTAGTGCCTTATTGCAAACAAGATTAATGTTTTGCAATATTTTTATTCTGTACAGGCTTCCTTCTTTTTACACTGTCTTTTAGGTCAGCATTGTGGAGTAACTACAATGTTGTTGATCCATCCTCAGTTTTCTCAGATCACAGCCATTAAACTCTGTAACTGTTTTAGTCACCATTGGCCTCATGGGGAAATCACTGAGCGGTTTCCTTCCTCTCCGGCAACTGAGTTAGGTAGGATGTCTGTATCTTTGTAGTGATTGGGTGTACATCCAAAGGGTAATTAATAACTTCACCATTCTCAAAGGGATAATCAATGTCTGCTTTTTAAAAAAGCGATCTACCAATAGGTGCTCTTCTATGCGAGGCATTGGAAATCCTCCCTGGTTTTTGTGGTTGAATATGTGTTGGAAATTCACTGATCGACTGACGGACCTTACAGATAATTGTATGTGTGGGGTACAGCGATGAGGTAGTCATTCGTAAATCATGTTAAACACTATTATTGCTCACAGAGTGAGTTCATGCAAGTTATTATGTGACTTCTTAAGCAATTTTTTTACTGCTGAACTTAATTGGGGTTGAATACTTGTTGACTCAACAAATTTCAGCTTTTCATTTTTTATTAATTTGTAAAAAATTCTATTGACATTATGGGCTATTGTGTGTAGGCCAGTGACACAAAATCTTAATTGAATACATTTTAAATTCAGGCTGTAACGCAAGAAAATGTGGAAAAAGTAGAGTGGTGTGAGTACTTTCTGAAGCCACTGTATAACAAGCAAATGTTCTAATGGCACTTTCAAGGCTCTTCTTTGTTTGGTTCTTTATTAAATCCGAGGACATTTGGCAGGCAACAGGTCTATCATGTTTTGTTTTCTTAAAGCATTTTTATGTTCAAGTCAACCTCAAGGGTTGGAGGTACGATCACCATACCTGTCCAGGTTTCATTGTTATTTGCTATGGGTTGACCACTGCTTAATTAAAAATATCTGTTTTATATCATTTAGGCTGCATTGGTTGACTTACAATATGTATTATTATTTTTATTTTTGCAAATTCTGATGTTTAATTGTGAAATATCAGTTGTTACAACATATATTTGCCTTATGTATTTTTTCATAAATCAATATATAAAATAATGAAAGAAGGTAAAAGATGTTTGATGATCTTGAAGGTGTTTTGAATGGTTGTGTAGTTTTTCCGCAATTTCTATGGGGATCATAGCTTTACAATGGCAATCAAAAAGAATTGCTAAATTGCTACAAAAGTCGTTGCAAACTGATCTTTTTTTTCATAGTGGGCCAACTAGGTATAAGAATAATTAATAAAGCATCTCATTAAATATAAATGATCCGGAAAACGGCACACAACAGTTACTCTGATTCACACACAGCATGGGCCAGGCACAGTATCTATGGCTTTGATCATTTCAATACGTTTTATTTTTGTACTAAGCTATCACCTTTTTTTTATATTCTAGGCGCCCGTAGAGCGTACGGCAGGTCTGGTAGGGGACCATTTTCTTATACTTTTTTGTATGTTGTTAATATATTTGTTCTCATCAGTTTTGTCCCACCTTCAGGTATTTTAATGAAGTACGAATCATTACTCTCCAGTTATTTGTCAGTAATATCATCATATTGCTTTAGACAAATTTGATTAAAGACCAATTAAAAGTTTACAATTATGATATCATTTTGATGCTTTTCCAAAAGATACAAAGTAGTTAACTAATATCTCTAGTAAATGCCATGTGTTCTATTACATGGTGCCGGCATGGTACCTTTATAAGATACAAACATAAAATATAATTCCATTGGAGACATCTTAAGCACGTCTTAAGCATGTAACCCAGAAAAAGTCCCCACATTTTTTACTGTAGTTTTCATTCAATAGTCACACATGTGGCTTTCATTTGTTTGTTATTTATGTTTGTCCTGACCTGTTTGTTATACCTTTTAACATTATTATGATTATTATTATTATTATTATTGGTATGATTAGCATGAGGCATAGCATTAGCATCAGAATTAGCATTGTTAGCGTTATTATTAACATTATAGTATTTGTATTTTACCTGAATCTCCTTCTTGATTTACTCAATATTTGTTTCAGTTTGCCCAACTGTTTTTATTTTATGAAAAGGGGCGTAGTAATTACAGCTGGAACGTCTCAATTGAGCAGGAGCCAATCTCCTGTTTCTGTAGCGTGAGACAGCTTGATGTACAAGTACACCCCTGGACAGGATACTAGTCTATCACATGGCCATTTTATGAAAAGCCAGTTATCAAACTAACTCATG
The DNA here is from genome assembly GCF_965601325.2 of Salmo salar. Taxonomy (NCBI): domain Eukaryota; kingdom Metazoa; phylum Chordata; class Actinopteri; order Salmoniformes; family Salmonidae; genus Salmo; species Salmo salar. Next base: position 83,359,633 of record NC_138296.1, on the reverse strand, counting down.
AGATGCTGATCCGCAGCAAGGCAAACCAGTGACAAATCAATGTCGCCATCAGATAGGATTAAAAACAGTACTACATAAACCTCACAAGTAGGCCTACACCAATCTTAATCTTTTTATAGGTGCATACTCATCACAGAGTGGAATTAGAAAGGTCAATCGTTTGAACTTACATCTGCTTCAAACAGGTAGATATCTATAAAGCGAACAAGCTGATGTATGAACATGAATGTAAACTTGAAGCTTTGTGGACGATGCATAACAAATTATCACTTTTGCCAGCATCTTACAATGTTCTTAAACATTGTTTTTGAACTTGCATTAACTTTACACTGCTACTGACTGCTACTAAGGACTTGAGGATATCCATCTACAAGTGACAGAGAGAAGTGGATAATCTGAAGACTATCCACAGCAGCACAGTACTGCAATGCAGAAGCAAATATTGTAAAACAAGGGGAAGTTTCCTCAAGTACAAGTTTACATTGTTGAAACACTTATCCAGCCCATTGATTTGTAAAGATTTGTTGTGTTATTCCATACATGAAAGGTTAATCCACTTTGCATCCATGGGGGCATCACCACTGTATGTATATATGTATGTGACTATGGAAAACATGGTTGTTTTTTCTACTTTCAACTGAAAGAGAATCAACATCACCAGCTCTTTAACTCAGAAAACCCGCAGTAGTGGAGTCAGCTGGACCATAACGGACTGTCCTCATCCTCGACCTGTCCTCTATCGAGTTTGTCCTCTATCCAACCATCTATCCATCTTTCACTCCATCCATTCATTATTCCACTCCATTCACTTTGGCAAATCACCTATCATATGCAGTACCTTTAGCATACAGTCTAACATACCGTGGGAAGTTCGTTGAATTTCTCTAATATTAATTGATCCCTTTTTGTGAGGAAAGCATTACTTTCCTGCATTTTAGTTTTTTTTATTGTCAAGGTTAGGAACAAAGGACCTGTATTTAAATGTAGGTCTGTTCACCATTTTTCTAATCTGAATTGGTCCCAGTTATTCAGCATGATGAATACCCATACCCCACTGCTCGTGATCAATCTGCTGCCCCCATGCTCATGTTGCTTGTCAGTCATCCCATGACACCATTACACCAGTACCATCCTGACCTGAGAAAGATCACCTTCCCTGCAGTCTTACTGCCAGGCTAAGGCAGGGGCCGCCAATGGCTCAGATGGATGGAGGTAAATGGAGAAGAGTGACTGGCAGTTAAAATGCCCACAACGATGTGGCTGATGTTCTTGACCACCAGGAAACAATGGAAAAGGTCTGAGAGTTCCTCTGGACAGAGAAGGAGTCAAAGGCAGACTGATCAGTCAGAATATTCTAGACAGAACAAATACAAGATACTGTAGTATAAATACTTTTAATTAGGTTGCCCTTAAATAGATACTCTCAAACTCTTTACTAGAGTGTAATTTTACTCTGCACCGGTGCATTATTACTACAGACACGCCTGCAGACAGTGATTGAATTGAATCTATCTCTCTAATTGATTGCAACTGTGTGTACTTACAGGTACTGTCCTAGCAGACCCGCTTTGTCTAATTTGCTCTGTCACTTTGCTGTCTGAACCTCATGGCCCTCTGCAAATCTGCTAAACACTACTGCAACTTCTTGACAGATCTCGTTCCAATTCAATCTCATGTTTATGTGGTGTTTGTCTGGCAGACTCGTTAATTGAATGTTTGATTGATGTGTCTTTCTCCTTTATTTGTCCTTCCTCTTTTAACATATTTCTCAGCTGATTAGTCCAACCAATTTTTTTATCTTCATTATAAGTTGTTGTTTTTATATCCATTTAGTCCCTCTCTTCTTTTATCTTTTATGTGCTCATTAACGTTGTTATTTGTTCATGCCTCATTACCTGTAATCTATCTCTGCATGTATTTTGTTATTTGTACATTTACTCATGTATTTACATTTAACAGGTTATGTTGATGATCTTGTCTCATCTCTTGTTTACTTTCTCATGTCTGACTATTTGTTCCTGTGGTGTGCATCAGGGCACAGTACTATGTTCTGTGAGATTAGTAGATATTTCTGCATGTTTTTTCTCTGTGTAATCATGCAGAATAGACTTTTCAGCACAGCCTAATATCTGTGGTTCCACCAGTCATAACTGAAAATAGTCTTGATGACACTGTTGTGTGAATGTTGTTGTTGTGGATGGGAACATGGCAAACGTTGAAAACGGTGGACCATCCCAGCACTGTAATGTCCACGTTTTTCTTTGTTATTGATTGATCAAATATCATGATCAATGAGAAGAAATGTATTTGTATATCACGTGAAATGTGTCTGTAACTCTCGCTTGACTGTGATCCTGATACGAGTGTTGGCCTGAGGCATGGTAGGTACTGTTATGGTCAGATAAACTATGTGGATGAGTCTCTCCTGGCCCTTCTTTTCCCCTCACTAACTGGTGTTGCCTGTTCTTTCCAGGGATCCAGTTTCGTCTCCCTTCTTCCTGCAGTGTGGACCGAGCCGATCCACCTCCAGGTAAAAAAGTCCTCATCACCTTCACCAATCCATACATTGCAAAATTGCCAGTGTTAATGAAGTGTTAACTCTAACACCAAAAAAAGTGTCTATATTGTCCCACTCTAAAATGTTTTAATGTGTTCACTTCTTAACACTTTAAGGTTTAAAATGATGCGTTACAAAATAAACTTTTTCTGTGTGAATAGTCAACTCTAATATCAATCAATCAAATGTACTTATAAAGCCCTTTTAACATCAGCCGATGTCACAAAGTGCTATACAGAAACCCAGCCTTAAACCCCAAACAACAAGAAATGCAGGTGTAGAAGCACGGTGTAGAATACAGTTGGTGGGCTGATCATTATCTAATCTCAGCTACATTTCATTTTGTCCATCCATCACAACTGATGATGGAAATCCTGAGCTGCCTGCCGGTCATTAGTTAGCTTGTGGTGGTGTGGTACTGAGCATAGAATTAGAAATTAGAATACTAGAATGGAATTTAACCTTATGACGGAATAAAGGTCAGCCATTTTGGTCAAGGAGTTGGTCAACCATGGTTTGCAAGTGCTTTCATAAGATATCGTGTAAAATAATGTTTGTTAGCTAGCTAGCCAGTCAGTATTAGAGGGATGATTCCATGCATTTTTCAAATTAACTACCAATGTGCCAACATTCCATTCAAACAATGCAGTCAATCCACAGCCATACACTGGCTGAAATGATACTGAACCAAAAAATAAGTGCAACATGTGAAGTGTTAGTGCCATGTTTCATGAGCTGAAATTAAAGATCCCAGAAATGTTCTGGATGCACAAAAAGCTTATGTCTCTCCAATTTTGTGCACACATTTATTTACATCCCTATTAGTGAGCATTTCTCCTTTGCCAAGATAATCCATTAACATGACAGGTGTGGCATATCAAGAAGCTGATTAAACAGCATGATCATTACACAGGTGCACCTTGTGCTGGGGACAATAAAAGGCCACTCTAAAATGTGCAGTTTTGTCACACAACACAATGACATAGACGTCTCAAGTTTTGAGAGAGCGTGCATTTGCCATGCTGACTGGAGGAATGTCCACCAGAGCTGTTGCCAGAGAATTGAATGTACATTTTTCTACCATAAGCTGCCTCCAACATCGTTTTAGAGAATTTGGCAGCACTTCCAACCGGCCTCACACGCGCAGACCACATGTAACCAGGCCAGCCCAGGACCTCCACATCCAGCTTCTTCACCTGCAGGATCATCTGAGACCAGCCACCCGGACAGCTGATGAAACTGAGGAGTATTTCTGCCTGTAATAAAGGCCCTTTGTGGGGAAATACTCAATCTGATTGGCTGGGCCTGACTCCCCAGTGGGTAGGTCTGGCTCCCAAGTGGGTGGGCCTCTGCCCTCCCAGGCCCACCCATGGCAGCTCCCCTGCCCAGTCATGTGAAATCCATTGACTAGGGCCTAATTTATTTATTTTAATTGACAGATTTCCTCATATGAACTGTGACTCAGTAAAATCGTTGAAATTGTTGCATGTTGCATTTATATTTTTGTTCAGTATGTTTGATGAGAAGACTTAGGGTGTTTCTCAATATGCATACTATCATGCTCCGAGCACACAATGTGGAGCATGGTAGGGTCGGAGCATGAGTCCAAATCAAATAATTCAAAATGGAGCACGGAGGGCACTTCTCTGTTGCGTACTCCGCTTGTACACCCTTCGAAGCATGCATCGCTGCAAGCTTAAATGAAAAGTATGGACAGAAATATGAAGCAACCACATAAAAACCAATGCAACATTTCTTGAAATCAATGGCAGCTATTATTTGAGCTGAAGCGAGATGAAATAAGCTCCGACTTTGGAATGAAATGTTGCCCATTCACTTTTCATATGTTGCCTGACTACAATATTTTTATCTTAAAAATTGTAAATACTTTCTGTGTTAATTCTGGCATGTTTAATAGCCTACAATACCCACTGTATTATGTGTAGATTGCAAGCCCATAGTAAGTCAATAGGGCAAACTGGCTAGTAACTATTGTTAGCTAGCTAGCTAGCCACGAATAATTGACATCTACCTTGTATAACATTAGTTTTAGGTCATTTTTGTCTGTTTAAGTAGCTGGCTAGCTAGATTACTGCGATTCACATATAGCTAGCTGATATTTATGAAGTGAAATGTTTGCTTTCTGTATGTTTTGTTTTGTCTCTATTGCCATTGTCCTGGCTGGAAGAAGGTTCAGTGAATGGGGAGGTGCAGCATGTGTGAGGTAATACAGTAGGGGAGTGTGAATGCTTATCAAATGTAATGTTTTATGAGTTCTCCATGCTCTCGTCCTCACAAGAACGGACTCAAGAGAACGTCCTCGGAGAATGCACTAGGAGCATGAGAGTGGGGAGAATGGTAGTATGCATATTGAGATCATCTAATGGTACTCACAGGTTTCCAAGGATACGTAAATGTTGACATGTAATGTCTGTTTGCATATATTTTAGAGGCTATTTATACAGGGAATTGGCGTAAAACCTTTATAAACAGTGTTTATACCAATTCCCTGTATAAATAGCCTCTAAAATATATGCAAACAGACATTACATGTCAACATGTATGTATCCTTGGAAAGTAAGGCATGTGATATCAGAAATTGTAGAATTATTGTCTGCCTAACATATTATCATATATTTATACATATCTATACAGAGAATTGGTATAAAACCTTTATAGACTGTATTTGTAAAGGTGTTATACCAATTTGCTGTATAAATCTGTATAAATATTTGACAACAATTCTACAATTTCTGCATATGTCAAATCAGGATTATGCTTCTACTACCATTCATTCCCATTAGACTGGTTTGGATTTCTCCCTGATCAATATGGCTGCCATTTTGACCCCATTCTGTAACTTCAAGGGTTTATGACATAGCCCCTCTAGTAATTTAATAGGATCTCTATGGTACTGAGGATCTGTACCATAGAGCTGCCTGCTAGTCATTAGTTAGGTGGTGGTGGTGTGATAATGAGGATCTGTCCAATGCGTGAGGTCATCATGGCTCTCGGTGTGGGTTGTGTATAGCAGCTGGTGGTAGGAGTTAAACATGGTTCTCTGGTGACTGAGGGTAGGATTAAACATTGTTCTCTCGTGACTGAGGGTAGGATTAAACATTGTTCTCTGGTGACTGAGGGTAGGATTAAACATTGTTCTCTGGTGACTGAGAGTAGGATTAAACAGTGTTCTCTGGTGACTGAGGGTAGGATTAAACAGTGTTCTCTGGTGACTTGGAGGGTAGGAGTCAAAGATGGTTCTCTCGTGACTGAGGGTAGGATTAAACATTGTTCTCTCGTGACTGAGGGTAGGATTAAACATTGTTCTCTCGTGACTGAGGGTAGGATTAAACATTGTTCTCTTGTGACTGAGGGTAGAATTAAACATTGTTCTCTGGTGACTCAGGGTAGGATTAAACATTGTTCTCTCGTGAATGAGGGTAGGATTAAACATTGTTCTCTCGTGACTGAGAGTAGGATTAAACATTGTTCTCTGGTGACTGAGAGTAGGATTAAACAGTGTTCTCTGGTGACTGAGGGTAGGATTAAACAGTGTTGTCTGGTGACTTGGAGGGTAGGAGTCAAAGATGCTTCTCTGGTGACTGAGGGTAGGATTAAACATTGTTCTCTGGTGACTTGGAGGGTAGGAGTCAAAGATGGTTCTCTGGTGACTGAGGGTAGAATTAAACATTGTTCTCTGGTGACTGAGAGTAGGATTAAACATTGTTCTCTGGTGACTGAGGGTAGGATTAAATATTGTTCTCTGGTGACTGAGGGTAGGATTAAACATTGTTCTCTCGTGAATGAGGGTAGTGTTAAACAGTGTTCTCTGGTGACTGAGGGTAGGATTAAACATTGTTCTCTGGTGACTGAGGGTAGGATTAAACATTGTTCTCTCGTGACTGAGGGTAGGATTAAACAGTGTTCTCTGGTGACTGAGGGTAGGATTAAACATTTTTCTCTGGTGACTGAGGGTAGGATTAAACATTGTTCTCTGGTGACTGAGGGTAGGATTAAACATTGTTCTCTCGTGACTGAGGGTAGGATTAAACATTGTTCTCTGGTGACTGAGAGTAGGAGTTTAACATTGTTCTCTGGTGACTGAGAGTAGGAGTTAAACATGGTTTTCTGGTGACTGAGGGTAGAAATCAAAGATGGTTCTCTGGTGACTTGGAGGGTAGGAGTTAAACATTGTTCTCTGGTGACTGAAGGTAGGAGTTTAACATGGGAAATACCCAGTGCAAAGAGAGGCCAAAGACAGATAGACATATCATCTCCTTTCAGGGAGTTTTACAGCCCAACCTCTCCTGCCTTTCCCATCGGCTGTTGGCTACAACACACCTCCTGAATACAGAGAGACTCACACGGCTCCTGCTTGTCAAGTTGCAGTGCAACGTCGGCAGGCACACAGGGTTTGTGTCTGTCTCACTGTTTGCTTTCTGTAGGGAGGCAAGGATGCAATATGGCATCTCTTGCTGGGTACAGGTGTTGTTCTTTTTCAAAGAGGTCGTTTTCTACAGAGTATTCAAATCCACTCTGTTTGAATGGGAGGCTGCTTAAGATGTCAGAGTTTCACACTTCCTGTCTGACTTTGAAGCAGCACACCATTAAAGCTCAGGATAGAAATGTAAAAATGAATGCTGTACGACTGTGTCACCCATCCTACTCAATTTCCTATCCACCCACAAAGTCTTGTGGAAAAATGACAACCTTTTCAAGTGGGAAGGAATCCATCTAAAGTGAGAGTAAATGCAGAGTTCTATTTGTTTCATGTGGAGTCTTATCACATCTAATGACTAATTAGATCTATCACACAATCTGCTCGTTAACATTGTGAATGGATTTAGTTCATGTTGTCCCTGATTTTTTTACCAGTAGTGTAATTATGTTAAAGATGTGTCAGCCAGTCACTGGCAATGTGTGCAGCCGTGCGTGACCTTGAAAGGATTAGGGAGATTATTCAACAGTAAGCAAAATGTAATATTAATGAATGAATGAATGGTTCAGTTGGTGCATGAACACATTAATAAATGAATGCCTGAATACATGTGTGTGACTATTGAGTTCCCGAGTTACACAACTTATTGGTGATGAAGTCTATTTTTGTCACTGCAATGAATCACAGCCTTTCTCCTTCAGTGACTCATCCAACAGTTTCGTAAAATAGCGGTTTAGAAATGTTGTATGACAATGTCACCATCCTCAGGGCCATCCGCATGCTGCAGTCTCTGCAAACGGTGAGCTCAGTAATGAACACCATATCTGGGACTCCATGAGCTGTTCCTCTCATCATATAAAGGAGTGTTAACTGTCATAATTCATTGTACTGTATTCTGTATGGCATAATTCCACAAAACAAGCAACTGGTGTTTGGTGTCTTTGATACTAGATAATGTACAGTGTCAGTAAATGTATGATGAATCCCTTCTTGTTGGAGTGTGTGACAGGGTGTCAACAAAGTAAGATGATAACACATGTCCTCACTGACCTGATGATAATTCACAAGGAATCTGGTAGTAACGTCTGCTCACCTTTGTCTCACATGGCCTGTTTGATAGAACTATATTAAACAATAACAGGAGGCTATCAGAATTAGAAGTTAATATCAAGCAACTGCATTTAAAATAATTGAAGAAATGGTACCTGTCTGAGCCCAGCCTGTGATGTAGGCATACTGTACCTCCTTGCTATTAGCTCTGTTCTGCTGTTTAATGTTTTATTTAACCCTTATTTTACCAGGTAAGTTGACTGAGAACACATTCTCATTTACAGCAATGACCTTGGAAATAGTTACATGGGAGAGGACAGGGGATGAATGAGCCAATTGGAAGCTGGGGATGATCAGGTGGCAATGACGGTATGAGGGCCAGATTGCATTTCCACTTGAAAGAAGGGTTCCTTCTCATTATCCTTCACTGCCCAGAAGGAGCCTTAGCCTGTTAAAACTGGGCTTATTAACCAGGAAGAAGGGTTCTTTCTCATTATCCTTCACTGCCCAGAAGGAGCCTTAGCCTGTTAAAACTGGGCTTATTAACCAGGAAGAAGGGTTCCTTCCCATAATCATCCACTGCCCAGAAGGAGCTATAGTCTGTAAACACTGGGGTTATTCATTTAACCAGGAAGAAGTGCCAGTGTTGAGTGTTCATCTCTGTGGCAGTAAAAAAAAAATTTCCCCCTTTCTTCCAACCTGTGTCCTCAAGTCTCCTTATGATGCATTTTACATAATCCCCTCACAGTTGTGTAAAGTACTTAAGTAAAAATACTTTAAAGTACTACTTAAGTCATTTTTGGGGTATCTTTGCTTTACTTTACTATTTATACTTTTGACAACTTTTACTTTTACTTCACTACATTCCTAAAGAAAATAATATACTTTTTACTCAATACATTTTCCCTGACAACCAAAAGTACTCGTTACATTTTGACAGGAAAATGGTCCAATTCACACATTTATCAAGAGAACATCCCTGGTCATCCCTACTGCCTCTGATCTGAAGGGCTCAATAAACATAAATGCTTTGTTTGTAAATTATGTCTGAGTGTTGGAGTGTGCCCCTGGCTATCGGTCAATTTTTTTTTTAAAGAATGAAAATTGTGCCGTCTGGTTTGCTTAATATAAGGAATTTGAAATGGTTTATATTTTTACTTTTACTTTTGATTCTTAAGTACATTTTAGCAATTTTATATTACTCAAGTAGTATTTTACTGGGTGACTTTCACTTTTACTTGAGTCATTTTCTATTAAGGTATGTTTACTTTTACTCAAGGTATCTTTACTTTTACTTTTTACTACTTTTTCCACCACTGTCCCCGCATTACTCCGCCCTTCGGTTTCATCACTCACTCCCACCCCATATTTCTTTATTCTCTCCCTTTCAGAACCTCTGTTTTAGAGTAACTCCTCTTCATCTATCTCTCTCCCTGCTTGCTCTCCAGTGGTGACGCACATGCCTAGCTATACGTCAAAGACGCCCCCGCCGGCACCACCTCGCACCACCTCCAAGCCCCTCATCTCGGTGACGGCCCAGAGCAGCACAGAGTCCACTCAGGATGCCTACAACGAGGGGAGGGTCCCACGGGGGAGTGTACTGTGGGCGCCGGACGGTCTGGGCGGCTCGGGTCGAACCCTCTACAACTCGTCCGACAGCCTGGACAGCGCCAATGTGGTGATGCTGGCCATGGAGACGGCAGGGAGCAAGCGGCACGCCTCCTCGGGCAGCCACAGCTCGGTGCAGACGTGTGACAAGGCGGTGTTGGTGTCCAAGGCTGAGGAATACCTCAAAACGCCACGTTCCTCCATAGGGATACAGGTAAAACCAGCTCACACACATGTTGATAGTCTAGTCCAGGGGTGTCAAACATACGGTCCGCGAGGGGTCCAATCCGGTCCGCGGGTGGTTTGACAAAATACATTTGCATTTCAAAATGTTTAGTTTTTTGGGGGGGAGGGGAATAAACATAATATAGATTAAAATGACTGAAACCATTTTACACTGACCCAATGTGACCCTGACCAATCAGGATTAATGACCTGACCACATAGCTCTACAGCCACTGGCCAGCTCACTGCACAATATAACACACACACACACACACACACACACACACACACACACACACACACACACACACACAGAGATGTACACATGCACACGCATGCACATGCACACACACACACACACACGCACTTACACAGATGTACACACACACACAGATGTACACATGCACACACATGTACACACACACAACCACACACACACACACACACACACACACACACAAACATACACACAAACACAAACCACCTATGATGACGAATAGAGTAGAATAACATTAGATGAAAATGTTGAAGATTACTATTTATCAGTGTAATTCAATTTGATCATATTATCTATTTTGCATTGGAAACAAATGTAATTTCTGGATGCCTGCTGCTGTGACTTTTCATGTCCTCTTAAATGACATTAAGCACGTCATATAGCATTAATGTAACCATTTAGACCCTTAAATTGTACTCAAGACAACATTCTGTGTCTTTTGCAATGCAGTTTCTCAAGGCATAGATAAAAGCCATTGCATCATCGCCATCATCATCATCAACATCATCACCAATATCATCAACATACCCATCATAACCTTCAGTGCCAGCACCATATTTATCATATCTGTTACCATATCTGGTACAATTCGTTATTTACTCTGAAGTACTCGTTGACATTTTATTCCACACTCAACTTTTTTATGTCATTATTTTGAAGTACTGGGTCTATGCTGTTGACATGACAATAGATGAGTGTGTGAGCTCGTAAACTGAGCCGTAGAAAGAGAGGGACAGGTCTATAAAAGCCATCCCTCTCAGTGAGACACAGTCATCTGATCAGGATCAATGGCTCTCAGGGCAAACACTCCTCTGGCATCACTTGATGCAGATCCTCTCTCGCTCACTCTCTCTCGCTTTCTCTCTCTCTCTCTCTCTCTCTCTCTCTCTCCCTCTCTCTCTGACTCTCTCTCTCTCTGACTCTCTCTATCCCTCTCTCTCTCTCTTTCTCTGACTCTGACTCTCTCCCTCTCTCTCTCTCTTTCTCTGACTCTGACTCTCTCCCTCTCTCTCTCTCTTTCTCTGACTCTCTGACTCTCTCTCTCCAACTCTCGCTCTCTCTGACTCTTTTTTTTCTCTCTATTCTCCCCTCTCTCCTTCTCTCTGTGACTCTCTCTCTCCCCTCTCTCTCTCTCTCTGACTCTCTCCCTCTCTCTCTCTCTCTCCCCTCTCTCTCTCTCTGACCCTCTCCCTCTCTCTCTCTCTCTCTCTTTCTCTGACTCTCTCTCTCTCTCTCTCTGACTCTCTCTCTCTGACTCTCTCTCTCTTTCTCTGACTCTCTCTCTCTCTGACTCTCTCTCTCTCTGACTCTCTCTCTCTCTCTCTCTCTCTCCCTGTCTCTCTCTCTCTTTCTCTGACTCTCTGACTCTCTCTCTCTGACTCTCGCTCTCTCTGACTCTTTTTTTCTCTCTATTCTCCCCTCTCTCCTTCTCTCTCTGACTCTCTCTCTCCCCTCTCTCTCTCTGACTCTCTCTCTCTCCCTCTCTCTCTCTCTCTTTCTCTGACTCTCTCTCTCACTCTCTGACTCTCTCTCTCTCTCCCTCTCTATCTCTCTCTGTGTGTCCTTTCTCTCTCTCTCTCTCACTTTATACCCCCCTCTCCTCTCCTCTCTCTATTCCCCCCTCCCCCCTCTGTCTCTGTCCCTCTCTCTGTATACAATTTCTAGTATAGATCACTACAGATTACTACCCTCTTGATGATTTATGCCTCTAAGCAGCCTCATTGATATTCTAGTAAAGTCCATTGGTAAAATAGTTCCCCCATGATACTGTTGTCAAGAAGTTCATTATGACATGTGACCAGTGTTATTGTTTATGTTCACGTTGTTGTTTACCAGGTGGAGACGGCGACGGATTCGGAGTCGGAGGGTAAAGGTCTTCCTCAGTACCATTCTGTTGGCACCCAGGTGGAGGATAACAAACGGTATGTGGCACACAGGAAGTGGAAACTGGAAATACAACCGTTGCATAATTTGGCCTCTGACCCTTTACAGCAGCAGTCAATAATTTCCCTCTGGTACCTGATTGCGCTAACTAAATATTTATTGATTTTGTGAAAGTTATTATGCAATGTAGTTGTGAATTATTTCTTTTTTGTACATACTGTATCTGTGAACGGGTTATATTGGTGTTTTCTCTCTCTTTGGATCTATATATTGTTCATCTAATCTCTTTATTATTGTCTGTATACATATACGAGTGTGTGTGTGTCTGCATGTGTCTCTGCTCCCTCAGGCATGGCAGGTTCAAGCGCTCCAACAGCGTGACGACAGCCGTACAAGCTGACATGGAACTAGAGGGCTTCCCCACGATGGAGGACAAGGGACTGCAGTTCGGAGGGGGCTTGGGTTTCCGAGGGGGCCACTCGGAGCCCAGCACACCCACCCAGTACGGGGCCGTCCGCACTGTCCGCACCCAGGGCCTCTTCAGCTACCGGGAGGACTACCAGCGTTCCTCCAGCGGTCCTCCCAGTCCGCAGCCTGAGTCGTGGCTGACAGAGCCCTCTCTGGAGGGGGCTGAGACGGGCCGGGTGTCCCCCCTCCGCAGGGATGGCAGCTGGTTCATGCAGCTCCTCCATAATGAAACTAAGAGGATGGAGGGATGGTGTAAAGACATGGAGAGAGAGGCGGAGGAGCATGACCTGTTGGAGGAGAGTGAGTGTCTGACGCTGCAGCTCAGATATATATACTGGCTCTATAGACAGGGGCTGTTCACATTCTAATGCATTAGATTCTAAATACATTCACTGATAACCATTTTAGAATGGAATGGGAAAAGTCATGTTTGTAGATGGAAATGTACTATACAACCGACAAGCATTGTTATTACCACCGCTAATGAATACCGGTCTATCTTTTGATGGTTGAGGCAGTGGACAGATTTGAGAGAGATAACACTCTGTGAGCTGTCAATGAGGATAACGCTGTGTGTGATCTCTCCCTCTGTGTGTGGTGTGCGTGTGTGCGTGTGTGTGTGTGTGGTGTGCGTGTGTGTCTTTTCCAGTCCTAGGGAAAATCCGGAGTGCGGTGGGCAGTGCACAACTCCTCATGTCTCAAAAATTCCAGCAGTTCTACTGGCTGTGTCAACAGAACCTGGTGAGTACCTATAATACCATAATGGAACATGATAAGTGTGTGTGTGTCTTCAAAATACACCTTATGTCTTATATTCTCACTGTTGATCACTAACCAACAGTACAGGACTTGAGAAGTGATGACTTACCAAGAGTACAGGGCTTGAGAAGTGATGACTTACCAACAGTACAGGGCTTGAGAAGTGATGACTTACCAACAGTACAGGGCTTGAGAAGTGATGACTTACCAACAGCACAGGGCTTGAGAGGTGATGACTTACCAAGAGTACAGGACTTGAGAAGTGATGACTTACCAACAGCACAGGGCTTGAGAAGTGATGACTTACCAACAGTACAGGGCTTGAGAAGTGATGACTTACCAACAGTACAGGACTTGAGAAGTGATGACTTACCAACAGTACAGGGCTTAAGAACTGATGACTTACCAACAATACAGGACTTGAGAACTGATGACTTACCAACAGTACAGGGCTTGAGAAGTGATGACTTACCAACAGTACAGGGCTTGAGAAGTGATGACTTACCAACAGTACAGGACTTGAGAAGTGATGACTTACCAACAGTACAGGGCTTAAGAACTGATGACTTACCAACAATACAGGACTTGAGAACTGATGACTTACCAACAGTACAGGACTTGAGAACTGATGACTTACCAACAATACAGGACTTGAGAAGTGATGACTTACCAACAGTACAGGGCTTGGGAAGTGATGACTTACCAACAGTACAGGGCTTGAGAAGTGATGATTAACCAACAGTACAGGGCTTGAGAAGTGGTGACTAACTAACAGTACAGGGCTTGAGAAGTGATGACTTACCAACAGTACAGGGCTTGAGAAGTGATGACTTACCAACAGCACATGGCTTAAGAACTGATGACTTACCAACAGCACAGGGCTTAAGAACTGATGACTTACCAAAATCACAGGGCTTAAGAACTGATGACTTACCAACAGCACAGGGCTTAACCTCTATGGGCTAGGTGGGACGCTTGCGTCCCACCTACTCAACAGCCAGTGTAATCCCGTGGCGCGTTATTCAAATACCTCAAAAATGCAAAAACTTCAATTTTTCAAACATATGACTATTTTACACCATTTTAAAGACAAGACTCTCGTTAATCTAACCACACTGTCCGATTTCAAAAAGGCTTTACAACGAAAGCAAAACATTAGATTATGTCAGCAGAGTACCCAGCCAGAAATAATCAGACACCCATTTTTCAAGCTAGCATATAATGTCACATAAACCCAAACCACAGCTAAATGTAGCACTAACCTTTGATGATCTTCATCAGATGACAACCCTAGGACATTATGTTATACAATACATGCATGTTTTGTTCAATCAAGTTCATATTTATATCGAAAACCAGCTTTTTAC